>NC_092137.1:7511778-8111778 GCF_043159975.1 Macaca nemestrina | reverse complement strand
CCCCAAGAGACCCTGCTTTGTCTCAGAATGCCACAGGGCTATTAGCACAACTCTTTCTGATGGTTAGTCATGATAATTTGTACCTCTGGCTTCACTACTATCTACAAAAATGTGCTTCATGACTCATTATCTGTTCCTGTCTTCTCCAGTTTTCCTTTTCCAGGCATTGTACTCCCTCTTTGGGTACCAAGACTACTTGGCATCCTCTCTTTTTGTATTGTTGAGTAATTCATCTCTTCTTTTCCAGTGTAAGTCTTGGGGATTTCAACTTAGAAAATAGGACAGTAAGGTATTTTGCTAAGCAAAAGAATTATAGACTCCAAGAAATGTCAAGTCTCTAGGAATTAGAAATAGCTATAGTCAGTGTTTCTATCAGTCTGAATAGCATAACTTTTAATGTTCACCCTACACTAGCAAAGGAGGCTGGATGGGAGGTGGCTTCAGCCACTGAGGAAGTATCCTGGAGAAAGAATTGGTTTAGAGGAACAGTGGGAAATTTGGTTTTGAAACAGTTCCAAGGGAATTTCCCACGGAACATCCACAGTATCATGGGATGACTTCCAAAGCTTGGAGAAGTTTGCTTCCCCGCTGAAACTTTCTGTCCTTCTGCAGAGTTGAGGAAAGCCTTTTCCTCATTTTGGCTCTTAGTCATTGGAAACCATTTGTTTCTTTCTCTCCAGTCCCCTCCCATGAGGCTCTGCCATTCTGAATTACACAGAGGTAGCTCCTTTTGATGCTCAGGGTCCTGTAAAACAAGCAGAAGTTACAGACTTGGAGCGTGACCGATGCGGCAGAGCCCGGCCCCTGCCCACAGCATCCCTCCCCAGGATTGCACGTATGCCCGTCCCAGTTCTGTGTGGTCTTGGCTGCAGTGGCCAAACATAAAGCTTCAGCTGCTGTTTAACAGCTTGGATTTTAAAGAGCTCATAAGGAGAGATTGAAAGCTGAATATCTAATGCTGTCTTCAGATGCAACATTCTATCACCCGAACAGTCTGCGTATAGTATTAGTTGCTAGAAAACTGTCCCACACATGCTTTTTATATCTTACCCTCAACCAGAATGAACCCCTCAAATGTACTAATCAACCAACCAGAGTGTGCAGATCTCTGTTAGGCCAGAGCAAAGCAAAATTTTTCAAGTTCTAAACTTACACGTATGGGAAGTGAAATTAACCTAAACTCTTACCTTTTGTCTTATAAAAACGATGTCCTGGAGGATCTTAGAAATTTCCTGGGAAATAGTTAATTACCTATTTTAGAGTCTGATAGTTAAATGTAGCTATTATGGGACAGACTTGATGCCATTTTGACCAGCCATAGTCCAACCTGCCTAGGAATCTATATTGTGCCAAGAATCTTTCAGAGGTAATTTAGAGAGTGTACATTTTTAAAAAAACTAATTAGTAGAAAGATAACTGGATAGAAAGCTGGAGATTTAGGTTCTAATTTGGGTTTGACCCCTAACCAGCCATGCATCCCTGGAGGTATGACCCTAGACTTTCAAGGCACCAATTTAATCTATAAGGCCAAGTAGTTGGATAAAGTACTTTCGAAGTGTTTCAGAAAGGTTCTTATAATAAATACTTTCTAAAGGTTCATCAGTAACCTTTACTTACTTCTATGTGCATTTCTAGTTAAGTTCCTTTTAAAGAAAAGGAGAAAGATAGAGTCTCTGCATTCTCCCTGTTCACTTTTTTTCCGCCAATCTAAGGGATGGAGCTCTTGCCATCAGGTAGACATTGGCCTAGGCTATTGCTAAGAGCTTCCTCCAAACTTCCTGCTTTCTCAACAAGGCATTTATTGTAATGAATCCATCTCACATTTTTGACTGCCAGCACCTGAGCATATCTTCTCTGTTTCAAGACCTTTGCTACTTTTGGGGGGCCCTGGGAGCCTTGATGGGACACAGAAGCCACCTCCCATCATGGACATTTCAAATGCCAGGTAGTTGGCTTTGACAACCTCCCATGCACCTTGGCAACAGACGTGGCACTCACCATCAGACAAATATGCTGTGGGCTGTAAGTCCTCAGTGGGGCAGAGATGACAGAGATTCTGTGGTGTGGCCATGGTGTGGCTGTGGTGGTTGTAGCCCAGTTGCTTACTTGGGAAGTGGTGCTGGTGCCACCATACAGGAACCAGGTAAGTGGCATTGAGGTGCAAGATGCAGCCTGCTGCTGGGCCACAGGGCTGTCTTCAGCAGACCAGTTCTGTGGCCTGATTTAGGGGCATTGTTCCCAGTGAACCACCTGTAAATGTGCTGCTCAACCCCTCTCAGTGATTTTGCATAGTAATCTGCAACATTTTAATACAATCTCTTTATGTCTAACTCAGCCACACTCAGTTTATTTGTCTTGCAACTGCATACTCTGACTTTAAGTATAATTGGACATAAAATAGAGGTTTTCTTATTCAACGGTTTCCAGAGACCAAAGCTAGATAAAATCATAAATCGAAATTTCTATCTCCTCCACTAATCTGTTGGTTCTTTGAGATCAGGGATGGTGCTTTGTTTATTTCTACTGCTTTAGAACTCAATGCACTCTGACATCTTTCACAGAATAAGTTCTCACATGGGAACCCGAGCAAAGTATAATGGATGTTCCCAGGAGCTGCCTATGGGATTGAAGAAACACGTATGAGAGGAGTAACATTTGGGCTGGAAGCGAAAATACAAGTAAATATATGTCAAATAGGTAAGTATGGAAAGTGCATTCCAGTAGAAGAAAATGAGTGTAAAAATACAGAATAAGCCATTTAGAGTATAGCAATTAATTTGGTGCTTGAGGACTACAGCAACATGTTTCTTTCCCGGTCGAAAAGTCTAGCAGTAGAATTACAGTTGTGCATCACTTAATGACAGGGATACCGTCTGAGAAATGCCTCTCTCTTTGATTTTATCGTGGCATGCACTTACATAAACTTAAATGGTATGGCCTAGTATATACCTAGGTCGTGTGGCATAGCCTGCTGCTCCTGGGCTGTAAACCTGTTCAGCATGTTACTGTACTGAATACTGTCGGCAATTGTAACACGATGGAAAGTATTTGTGTATCTAAACATAGAAAAGGTACAGTAAAGGTGCAGTACTATGGACGACTGCCCCATAAGATTGTATGTGATGCATTATTGGCCAAAACGTGTTATGTTTGGTGCATGACTCTATAGTACTGTCTCATGAAATCGGCACAGGTCAGGAGCTGCAGGCAGTCAAGAGCACATTCACAGATCAGAATGGCTCCCACTTTGCCAATCTTAGCTTGAACTTGAGTGAATTCATTAATTGACTGCATTAATATATCCAGAGGCAGAATTGGCACATAAAAGGTGGGTAGATCAGCCATGAATTGGCATCTAGTTTATAAATCAGTCTTGCTTGCTTGGTTAATGTGAGACTGTCACAAAAGATACAGCCTTTCTATTTTGATGATGATAAATTAAGGTTTCTAAACCAGGAAGGAGCAAACTAAGGATAGAGGATAATTTACAAAGAAAATGCCACCTTGTGGGAAATGACTGGCTAGCTATTCCCTTATGCTATGGTTTGGATATTTGCAAAATACCCCTTTACTTTGAGTTTTTGTATTTGGCATGGCTAAAAAGTAGGATTTCTGGCATGTAGGGACGGCACGTATGAATAGTAGAGCCAGAAGAAGAGTGTGGAAGCTAGATGTTTGAGGAAAAGCAGCCCCAATTTCGCATGCTTTATGTACTGGGCAGGAGTAAAGCTTCCAGGCTGTGAGTGGGGATGAAAAGACAAATTTTAAAAATCACTTTGCTTCAACACACATTATGTGAGTGGACTATGGAGATGTGGGCTTAGCAGGATGACAACAGCTTTATTATGTTCTCCAGGAGGTCACTATATAGTGGGAAACAGATGAGGGTCTCAGAATTGCATGACAAGTCCAACAACAGGTACCAGCATGAGACATGGCAATCCGACTGATCATCCACATGAGAAGAGATTGGGAGGCCAAGTGAACCCACTCTGACAGCTTCTCCCTGGCAGGCTGGGTGAGGAGGTGGGCTCTGTCGTTAATATCCAGTTCCACTTCTCATGCCCCTCCTGGTCCTGTGGACCCTCAGCCCGGCACCTCCAGGAGGATGTTCTTGGAGGATGAGGTTGCATCCCACCATCTCCCTGGCCCTGTGGACCCTCAGCCCGGCACCTCCAGGAGGATGTTCTTGGAGGATGAGGTTGCATCCCACCATCTCCCTGTGGGTATTCTCCACATCAGTTTCGTCTGATGGTTCAATTGTTGATGAGTGTCCAGCCATGTCATCTTTCAGAAGTTGACTGAAGTTCTATACTGGCTGACAGTCAATCCCTCCTCCTTCCCTTTTGGGACAATTTTGGTTTATGGATTTTGTTTTGAGTGTGAGTTCAATAGTTCTTAAGGCAGAGGAGAGGTAAGAGGGTTTGTCCAGCCTGTCATATTTTTGTATTTCTCATTTCACCCTCACTCCAGCCTGGAAAGACAGGTGATACTATTAATCTAATTTAAAAGATAAGTGTGCCTCTGTGAGTGAGGAAGCTTGCCAAGGCGGCACAGCTCTAAAAGGCAGGGCCAGGCTGGAGCCCCCAGCAGCCTCCACTGTGCTTCCTCGTGCAAAGTGGGCTAAAGCCAGGGGGTGTTCAGCAGGGTGCATCCAGTGTGAGCTCAAGGAGGTTGATGTGGTTGGTGGGCTACTAGAGGAACTTTGCAAGGTGAAGGTGTGTCTTAAAGCAGTTTGCTTTATATTCACACTTTGCTGAATATTAGAGCTTTTAAAAATCCCCATGCATAGCCACATGTCACACCAATTAAATGAGAATTTCTGGCAGGGGGGTTCAGACATCCAGAATTTCTAAAGCTCCCCAAGTGATTCCACTGCAGTCAGGATAAAATGCAGATTCAGATTCAGTAGTTGTGAGGTGGGACCTGAGAGTCCACATTTCTTTCTCTCCTTTTTTTTTTTTTTTTTCCTGATAAGGAGTCTGGCTCTGTCACCCATGCTGGAGTGCAGTGGCTCGATCTCAGCTCACTGCAACCTCCACCTCCTGGGTTGAAGTGTTTCTCCTGCCTCACCCTCCTGAGTAGCTGGGATTACAGGCACCTGCCACCACAGCCAGCAAATTTTTGTATTTTTAGTGGAGACAGGGTTTTGTCATGTTGGCCAGGCTGGTCTTGAACTCCTGACCTGAGGTAATCCACGCCCTTTGGCCTCCCAAAGTGCTGAGATTACAGGCTGAGCTGCCGTGCCTGGTGGCGTCTACATTTCTAACAAGCCCCAGCGGATGTGGATGCATCCGGGCCCCAGCCAACATGCTGGGGAGTAAAACCTTAGACACGTGCAAGACCCTTTATTTCAGAGTTAATTTTCAGAAAAACAAGCCTAGTTTCCTTGGAGGAGTCCTTGCTGGGAACGAGTCCGTCCTCAGGTGATGCTGCCTTGCCAGGCCACATCCCTGGTATTGCAGCCACTCTGACAGATCGGTGGCAGTTGGAGCAGCACCTTCTGCCTGCCCCCCCCCGGTCCTGCCAGGCTCAGCTGAAGTTTTGTCCTAAAGTGTCAGACATGTGTGCGGTAAGGAAAAATCATTTTATGGGGAAATCTCCTTTGACTGAGAGTGAGTTAGTGAAGAATCAAGTTGGAAGAGGGGCATTTCAGTTGGAAACTAGGGAACATTTTTCCCTGTGGCACTTTATTAGACAGCGGAATGAGTTTCCCGGGCGGTAGCAGCCACTTGTTTCATTTAAAAAGACCAATATACAAGAGGTGCTGGCAGAGGGATAGATGAAGTGACCTAAGAGGGTTTCTATTGCTCCAGCTTCTGTCGCCAAATGAAACTCAAACAGCTTTTTCATATCTTAAACAGACCTACATAGAGCAATTATGAAAATTCCATCCATTATAAATACCTCTTTTAGCAGCACTTTAGAAATATGCCTCTTGGGTCCCATTCATCCTCGGTAGATGGGATTTGGATGGTCAGGTGGGGGAGGACGTGTGGCTGGGGAGAAGGAAGGTAAGGTCTCATCACCGCCTCTCCGGATCCCAGCCCAAGGCAGCGGGCCTGGAGCAGCAGAGGTAGGGCGGGCAATCGCTTCTTCATCTTTTCTTATGGTGTTTTACAAAATGATGCTGCTATACGTGTTGGTCGTATTTAAAGAGCGGATGCAGAAAACTCACCAAGTGGACAATGCAAAGCAGGTGACCATTTGCAAACAGGTTTTCCAGGGGCAGCTGGATTCCTCACACGGCTTCGAGTGGATCGCACCCATTTTGTGTCTAATGACCGCCGGCCGCACGGGACGATGTTTTCACAGGCAGGTGTTTTCTCTCTGGCTAATCCATGGAGCAGGCTGCGTGGAGACAGGCCTGTGTGAAATTGCTTTTCACACCGTGAGGGAGCTGGGATGATCTCTCAGCAGTGTAACTGCACGTGCACACTGGCTGGAGTATTCTCATTTCAGAGAGGATTGGAGCAAAGTTCTCATTTCTCATCAGAGATACACTGGAGTAGGCAGAAGTCTTTCTGTTCCCCTTAACAAGGTTGAGGGAAGCCGGGCGCGGTGGCTCACGCCTGTAATCCCAGCACTTTGGGAGGCCGAGGCGGGCGGATCACAAGGTCAGGAGATCGAGACCATGGTGAAACCCCGTCTCTACTAAAAATACAAAAAATGAGCCGGGCGCAGTGGCGGGCGCCTGTAGTCCCAGCTACTCGGGAGGCTGGGGCAGGAGAATGGCGTGAACCCAGGAGGCGGAGCTTGCAGTGAGCCAGGATCGCGCCACTGCACTCCAGCTTGGGCGACAGAGCAAGACTCCCTCTCAAAAAAAAAAAAAAAAAAAACAAGGTTGAGGGAAGAATGCAGAAACTTCCCTGACATACTCAGATTTATGGCTTTAATTAGGAAGGCCAACCAGGGTCATAGGAAAAGCAGAGGAATGACAGACCTGGATTCAAATATCATTTCTACAACTTGTTAATTGTAAGATTTGGGCCAAGAACCTGGAGCAGACTTCGTTTCCAGTGGGAACAGTCATACCATCAAAACCGGTTGAAGTTCAATGTAGCAGAACTTGTAACGAAGCCTGTTTACTCTGCACAAATGAGTCATTATTCCTCACTGACATGGTTTGGATCTGTGTCCCTGCCCAAATCTCGTATGGAATTGTAATCCCCCGTGTTAAAGTTGGAGGCTGGTGGGAGGCGATTTTGGGGGTGGATTTTCCTCTTGGTGCTGTTCTGGTGATAGTGAGTTCTCGTGAGATCTGGTTGTTTAAAAGCGTGTGGCCCCTCCCTGCTCTGTCTTGCTCCTGCTCCTCTATGTAAAACACCTGCTCCCTCTTTGCCTTCCACCACGATTGGAAGCTCCTCTACGTAAAACACCTGCTCCCTCTTTGCCTTCCACCACGATTGGAAGCTCCTCTATGTAAAACACCTGCTCCCTCTTTGCCTTCCACCACGATTGGAAGCTCCTCTATGTAAAACACCTGCTCCCTCTTTGCCTTCCACCACGATTGGAAGCTCCTCTATGTAAAACACCTGCTCCCTCTTTGCCTTCCACCACGATTGGAAGCTCCCTGAGGCCACCACTGAAGCAGAAGCTTCTATGCTTCCTGTACAGCCTGCAGAACCGTGAGTCAATTAAACTTCTTTTCTTTATAAATTACCCAGTCTCAGGTATGTCTTTATACTAGTGTGAGAACAGGTTAATTCATTCACTAAATATCCTTTCTTAGCTGAATTCCTAGGGAAAAGCACCACTGATGAATTATAAAGCTTACCACAAGCTTTGATTCCACGATTAATGCTCATTCTATAGTAGCTAGAGAAATAGTTTAAGATACCAACAAGGCACCCCAAGGTGCCATCAAATTAAGCCTCCGTGAAAATGGTTAAGATGAAGAATAAGAAATATTAGTTATTATCATTTAATCACTTACTGTGTAACCTAAGTTCCGAATTAAAGGGTTCTTGGTGGATGTGTTTTTGAAGACAAGGCTGCTTTGATTCTGTGGGAGTTTTAATATTTACATCCGTTTCATTATGTAAGATAAAAACCACTTTAAATTGTTACCAAGAAATATAAATTATGAAGTAATGTATGTGGCAGAAATCCTCACCTTGTCCTTGACCTTTAACCTCTGGTTAATGGGGTGAGGGCGGGCCTTTAGGAATGGCCAAGAATGACATGATATTGAGGGACTGGGGCAGGAAACAATTTAAAAACAATTGAATTTACATATAGTTAATGAGTATACATTTTAGAATATACAAGGAACATCTGTTACTATACTCATGGTATATATACACTGGAAAATTAATTTAAAAATAAATCAGAATGGTTTGGTTTTGGATTTGTTATAGGCATTTGTCCCAATGCCTATAATGTTAAACATCCAACAGTCTTTCAGGATGCCATGTGATCCCAGCAGGGCCACAGACTCATACATGAAATCTACCTTCAGCTCCTTCCAGACCAACGGGGTTGAGACGATGGAAGTGTGAGTCCACTGTGTTGTTAGACACGTAGTGACCAGGGCCACAGACAGGTTGAGCCCATTTCTGTGGAAGGGAAGAAGAGAACGGCCTATTTAGAACTGTAGAGGAAAGCCAGGCTTCAAGGAGAAGAGGCGTTTGAACTGCATCTTCATCTTTTATTAGGATTCGAATCCAGAATGAAAAGAAAGGAAATGTTGAGCCTGAGCTAAGGACTGGGGCAAGAGTGTAAGCTGCCAGAAGGGGAAATAGTAGGAACTTGAGTTAGGATGAGTTGTGAACAGGTGTTGGCTTTCAGTGTCTAGCTCGAGAGCTAGGCTGTTACTTCCTGGGTCCTGGGGAGCAGGTGAACTACATGAGAGTAAGGACGGTGTTGACAGAAATCTGAGTCTGTTAGCGTTTAGTGGGGCACAATGGAGGGTCCCGCAGCAGGGAGGCTGGGAGAAGTATTGTGACTGTCCCCATGGAGTAACAGCTCTCTACCCTGACTCAGAGAACAGATGCTGAATGACAAGGGTAGTGGGTGGGTTTCTTCCATAGAAGTGGAGGAGACCTGCTAGAACCAGATCCTGTTATTGGTGTGGATCATTCAACACATGCAGAGCCAGTCCTAGAGAGGGCCTCAGACAGTTCTTCTTATTGAAAGGGACACATTTTACCCCTTGAAACTGAACGACCATGTTTTCTGTAACAGTGTCATCAAAAGGATATTTGGTAAAAAATTGTGCTCAGCAGGTTTAGGTGAATTTGTCAAGTCTGGAGTTTTTCAGGCACAATACAATCTAAGAAGAAAAGCACCACCAACAAATCCAGTAAGAATGTTTCTTTAGGGTCTCAAGAGGTGAATGATGAGACTAGGTTTGAGTCTTCAGGGAATTCATAAAACATGAGAAAGAAGACGACTAGTGATTATCAATCTACCTACACATCAATGCATTGAATATATTATCTCTAATCTTCATAAAAATGCAAAATCAATTATGACTCATTCTACGGTTGTGGAAATTGTAGTTTGGAGTAAACAATTAGTCAAAGGCCACAGAACTCACAAATGTTGAAACTGAAGCTTGACTTTTGGTCAGACTGACTCTTAAAATCTCTCTGCTGGAACTCCTTATTTCAAGGAGATTAGAATCTTCCTCAACTTCTATTTATGGAGATCATTAGAACACGCAAAAATACAAAATTCATGACAGTGCAGTCTACACAAGAGCATTGAGGGTAGTATTTGAAATAAAATTCTGTGATTTTAAAATTCCTTCTTTGCATGTTTCTCCCCTGCTTCTACTAACAGTGTTCTTATTAGAGAAAGTCAGAGAGAAAAGCATTAGTCATAGCTTAGTTTTGCATTTCAAAATTTAGCTGTGATTATCAGGAGCCAAAATTTGGAGAAATTAGCATCCAGTTTATCTCCAAATTACAGGATTTCATAGACTGTTAGACGAACTGGTCCCCTTTGTCTTCTACATCCCAATTCTATCCCAGGGAAGGGAAATCAAAAGTCTTCGTGGATTAGTTGTACGTGTAAGATTTTTTCCAAAGAGTTGGAGAGAAGCAAGTGTTAGATGTGGGTGTGGGTTTTCTGATCCCATTGGTAACTTCCAACTCTTCCTAGAAAGGGAGAAGTCGTAGAAGTTAGGGATAGAAACTTCCTTAATGTGAAGGAGTCCAAGAGCCGGAGAACTTATGTCAAGCTTTTAAAGCATGTAGCCGAGGGATTATTAGGGACTACTTACTACTTGAAATCTTGTTGAGATTAACATCTGCCTTCCCTTTCTCTTAATGCTAGGATATTTTGATTTCACAGATTCAACCCCTTAATGGATACAATGAGAAATAAGAGAATAGGGCTGGGGGTTTCGGGTAGCTCTTTACAGTCTAATTGTTGGTCAGGTACATTTTCTGGGAGGAAGAAACACTGGCATGTGGTGTAAAGAAAATTGTCCTAGCAGACTTGGGTTATTAGATTTCCTTTTTTTGTTTCCTGTTTTTTGTTTTTTGTTTTTGTTTTTTTTTAATTGAGATAGCATCTCACACTGTCACCCTGGCTAGAGTGCAGTGGTGCGATCTTGGCTCACTGCAACCTTCTCCTCCTGAGTTCAAGGGATTCTCCTGCCTCAGCCTCCCGAGTAGCTGGAATTACAAGCACCTGCCACTATACTCAGTTAATTTTTTTGTATTTTTAGTAGAGATGGGGTTTCACCACGTTGGCCAGGCTGGTCTTGAACTCCTGACCTCATGATTCATCTGCCTCAGCCTCTCAAAGTGCTGGGATTACAGGGGTGAGCCCCCGCTCCCAGCCAGTTATTAGATTTCTTAGACAAACAATCTTGACTTCTCTGGGTCTCAGGCGACTTACCTATGTGCTGCTGGGCCACTATGTGAAGATAGGAGCCTTGTTCCAAGTCTTGTCTGAAGTTATTTCCCTATCTGGGATCCTGTGAGAAGGGTCTAGAAGAAATATGAATATGCACCAGAGTGGAGAGTGAGTATCCCTCTGTAATGGTTTTGTTTTTCAGTTTACCTGAAAGGAGAATGGTAAGGTCAATCAAGGGATGGTCGAGGGAAAACCTGCATGGTAGTTCCCTAAAAAGTTCCACATCCTTTAGTAGCATCCTCCCTCATCTGGGGCAGTGGGCTGTAACCACAGACCTTAACAGATCCACCTTGAACCTCAGGCCTGTCTTGTCACGCCTTGAGTCTCTCACCTGCTTTGAATAGCCTCCATGTCCATCTCTTTACTGCCCCAAGGCCTCCCCCTGGCTGCTTTCTTTCCTCCTTCCCCTGTGCCTGACACATTGTTGGAAGGTCACTTCCCAGTTTGTCCAAGGTCCCGGCTCTGGTCATCCTCGTTCAGCCTTCACAGTGAAGCCCAGGCCTGGTTCCGACCAAAGTGGCAGGTTCTCATCTTGTTGAAAGGGGCGTCAGAAATTTAGCTCCAAAGGATGGAGACGAAATTTGGATTTCTATAGTCCAGATATTTAGAACGACTTTGTGATTCCTTCAGGGAGGTTGTTGGACCTGACTAGAAATAGTCGTTTCTCGCCTCATTGTGAGCTACTCCCCTTGCTAAGTCCTCAATGGCGCACCTTCTTCTGGTTCAGTCCCAGGCTGTGTGCTCTGCGTGTGGGCTCTCTTGCTGCCTGACACTTAACGTTCTGCCCGACCTGCTGTTCCTTGTGAGGTCTGACTTGATTATTTCAGTGCAGGTGATGCTGAAATTCCTCTTTGAAATTCCTGATCCTTGTCACATGATCACTGAACGCAGAGCTCCTGTGAATCTACCTGGGGAGGACGTCAGGTGACGCCAGCACCTTCTCCTGTGCGAGACAGCACTGACCTGTGATGGGTCGGGGGAGAAGGAGTGCAGGTGAGCAGATGTGCACAGCACAGCTCCAGGATCCTTTGAGAAAGCAGGAACCGAAAGCCCAACCTTACTCCCAAGGCTCAGTTATTAAAACTTACTGCTTGTCTTAGCATGGTGCTTGGTACACTGCAAGCCAGCCCAGGGTGGCTCTGACCAAGGCTTCCTGGAAGAAGAGTCTGATGAGCCTCCTGAAATACAAGTACCATGGGATATAGAGAGACAACCAATGGGCCAGTCCCATGGAGAATCTGCCATTACGAGGACAATGTAGATTGCCATCTAGGAGGAGGTGAGTGCCTAAACCTTCTCAGAAGCAGCTCTCCTGGGAGCCCAGGCTGGTGTCGGTGTGGTATGCATGTGGAGGTAGCTTCTGTGGGCAACATTGTTCTCTGTCTCTGCTTGAAGAGAACCACAGTGTCTGGTCCAATAAAGTATGGCTTAGAGCAGGAGTTTGGGGTTCAGATGCATCCCCCCGGGATGCCTTGGAAGGAACTGGCTTTGGAGGTCATGACAATTCCTCTACTGCAAGGAGTATTTCTGGCTTCCAGCCCCAACAATGAGATGGGAGCTTCCAGGGTGACTTTGAACACTAAAAATCACCCACGAGCTTCTGGAGATTTTGCTAGGAAAGGTGGCCCTGCGGACGGAGTGCTGGGTGTCCTGGAGTCTCACAGTATTTAATAACAATGTTCAAAGTGGCTGTGATTTATTTCCACATTGGTTTGGAGCCAGCAGGACACATTGTTTACATGCATATTGTTCTTGAGCTTCTGAAGTATCTTTGGGGACAGCCTCATTGCCCTCCCGTGAAGAGGAGGCCTGCAAACATGGGGACTAAGCCATTGTCATTTTCCCACCTCCGCGTTCTAGAACATATCTGATGATCAGAAACACAAATTTCATTCTGCTTGTTCCATAAACACCTGCCTGTTATCTTTTTCCTTCTGGCATCTTTGGAAAAAGCTGATCTGAGATCATCTACACTTTGCTCCTTGATGTCCCAGGCTTTCAGAGACCACCTGGATTTTCTGTATATCATGTTCTAGTCACATGATTATCAGTGTACATCTCAGATAATCTGCCTTAATTTGAATTGTAAAACCCTACGACTTTCTGTATGTAGGGTTTTACAATCTGTAATCAATGCAGCAGCTCCCCGGGCCTTTGTGCTACAGTACATTTGCAGGTATTATTCGATCAAGGGGTTAGACACATTTACATGATATATTTTACTGTGTGTGTTCACGTGTATATGATATTTGTGTTTTTTTATTGTAAAGATTTTGAACATGCCTATTAAACGTAGTCACTGTAGATCTTCATTTCAGAAATATCATCTTTGACCTAAAAGTAAAAATTTAAGGTATGCTGATTTAAAGAACATAGTTCTTTTTATATACAGTGGCTTTGAACATATCATATTTAGTGAATTGGGTGATAATGATCAAATTTTTAAAATAGGGAAACTGAGGCCTAAAGCAATGAAGTGACTGGGTCAGGGTCATATCCCTAACACAGGACAGAGCCTGAATTTGAACCCAGCTCTCAGGTTTCTTCATTAGACTATGTCCAAGAAATAACACTTCTAACCTAATAAGTGAACATTTATGTGGTAGGCAGCACTTTCCAGTTTACTTGGCATTTCTGAAATCCTCCTTCAAGCTTAACGACAAAGTGAACAGTGCTATTCTTAATCCCAACGAGGAGGAACTTTTTGCTGAGGGCTACACAGCTGGGAACCAGGACAGCCAAGACTAGCATCCATTTATTTTGATCATACGCACTTTGGTTTGGTTTTATGTTTGTTTGTTGCTTTTTTCTTTATCGTTTTCCTCACTGTCTCTCTCTTCCCTCCTCATGCCCTTCCTCTCTCGGAGATCACTTGTTTACCTCATCCCAATATCCTCCAGAAAATGAGGAGGAAATACACATTTTCCAACTCCATGTCCAGAGGAGGACTTTTTCCAATAGCATAATAATTATGCCTCAATTCTTTCTTTTCCAATTGTAAAAGTAGCATGTGCTCATTTTGTAGGAAATTTAGAAAATACCAAAAAGTCTAAAGAAGAACATACGAATCCCATTATCTCATCATCCCCAAATAACTACTAGTAATCTCTATACATTCATTTATTTACATATGTCCATGTCTCTTGTCATCTATGTTTCTATCTATCTAGCCATCCTATCCTCTATTTGCATATCATTTATTCATGTTTCTATATCTCTATAATTGTTTTTACAAATTTCAAATCATAATAAATATGTGTTTTATTCATAAATGTGTAATAAATAGTGGCCTGTGTAAAAAATAGTTTTCAGAATAGCTACTGATATGATTTACTTCATCAATTCTTTTGTTGGCTGTGTCTGTTGTGTCCATTACTTTTCTTTTGTGATAAATAACATCACAGTGAACAACCTTATAAGATGCCCTTTCTATTCCCTCAAGACTCAGGTGTCTTCTCAGGTTGCTTATGAGTTAGTTTTTCTTTTGAACACTGGGGAAGTATGTGTGGTACTGGGGCCTTGGTGAGTGCTTCAAGGACAACGTTGGCAGCAGAGAGACCATTGGATGCTCTGCGGCCCACAGCTTTGCTGGTTTCGATGAGCTCTTGCCCCCATCAACTTCCTAAAAGCAGTTACCAAAGTCCCTGTTAGAATACCAAATGGACAAGGGCTTGGTGTTAGGAAATGAGTTCCTCTGCTTTTGACTCCAGTTAGATAGAAGGGCAGGTCCTGATTCCTCCAGGGGCATAAGCGTCAGAAGCTGAAAACTGGCAACCAGAATCCAGAGGCTTTCGCACAGTATTGATTCACTCTTGGGAAGGCAATATAACTGATACTCCAAGTTTCTTTGTTGTGTGCTTAGCCTAGTGTGATAAGTCTTATTTCCTCATTCAACAAATATTTATAAGTACCTGCCTCTGCGAGACATGCAGTTGGTTGCCTGACATTGTACTAAGCCCTCCTTGACTTTCATTATGTCCTCTATCCTTCACAGCAACTCTGAGAGGGAAGTCCTCTAACACTCAGTGTTTTCAGGGTAAGAAAACGGAGGCTTAGCAATGTCAAGGAATGCGCTCCCCCGATCACACAGCTCGTAAGGAGTAAAGCTGGGATATGAACCAGGCTCTTCTTCCTAGAGGCTTCTCAAGTTAGCACTGTTCATTTTGGACTGGATGATTCTCTGGGGTGTGTGTGTGTGTGTGTGTGTGTGTGTGTGTGTGTGTGTGTGAGAGAGAGAGAGAGAGAGAGAGAGAGAGAGATAAAAACAGAGAGAGGGAGCTGCCCTGTGCCTTGTAGAGTACATAACAGCCTTCTTGGCCTCTACTCACTGGACATCTTCAGGAGTTTGTCACCGTCCCCATTTGTGACAACCAAAAACATCCCTGGGGGCTGAACCACCCCAGTTGAGAACCACTGGTCCAACTCTTTATCCCTGCTTTAACCACCATGCAGTGTTTCATCTCATGGGAAAATAAATTTTATCTAACAAATGCAGTTCGGTAGAAAATAGTTTCTCGTGCCTTCCTGGGAGGAGGAGTGGTAGAAGGTGAAACCGTGTTTACTGGCCTACCTCACCCACAGGCGGGAAGGCAGTTTTTCTTCTCAGTGTGGGTAATTTCATTCCATTCTTCAGAGAAAGCACATTTTTTTTCTCCCATCAAGTGACACGCTGGTCAAAATAGGAATCTTTTTATTAACATTCTGATCATTAGATAATTGTATGCGTGCCCATCTCTATGCACCAGATTGCTCCCTTTTCCTTTCCCAAGTTGCCTCCATGTTTCCCAATCACTTCCTACCTGGCCCTAGGGGAAGACAGCAGTGTGTGAAAATGCCGACTCTTGCTTCCAAGTTATTGTGAAGAAGAAAGAAAGTTTACAAGAGTTGAAAAAGTCAGTCCCTGAAATTAAATGACAATTGCTTCTCCTTAGTTGTCCAGAGAGGAACCAGAAGTTGCCAAGATTTCTGTCCAAATTGGTCATTAAGGAGGTCTGATGCCACTCGAATATTACCACCAGAAACTGCAAATTTCATTGCTACGTGGGTCTGAAAGCCCCTGTTCTGCATTCAAATATAGCTGCAAGCAGCTGTGATAGAAAATTGGTCATTTACCAGTGCTTAATGACTAATGCCCTACCCAATCTGAATTAGCAAGATTTATGACAGAATTGCATTGTGCGGCTGAACTCCCTGCTGTTCTCAAAGAAATCGCAAGCATCCGATGTGAGGGAGAGAAAGTGTTGTCTGCGCCTGATGGTCGAGGTCAAGCATTTATTCTCCACCTTAGAGGGACAGGGCCTGGAGAACCTTCCATCTCCTGACCCGTTTTAGAATCAGGCTGCACATCTGCAGCATTGACCCAAGCAATCATTCCTGAGGGTCATCCTAAACAACCCTGGTTGAAAGGTATCTATGGTCAACTCCAACTTGAGTTTGCCAAGGCAAAGAGATTCACTTTCCTTATTCAGGCCAGATTCCAGCTCATTTCTTTCTTTTCTTTTTTCTTTCTTTCTTTCTTTTTTTTTTTTTTTGAGATGGAGTCTCGGTCTGTTGCCCATGGAGTGGTGCAATGTTGGCTCACTGCAACCTCTGCCTCCTGGGTTCAAGTGATTCTCCTGCCTCAGCCTCCTGAGTAGCTGGGATTACAGGGAAGCACCACCATGCCCGGCTAATTTTTGTATTTTTAGTAGAGGCGGCGTTTCACCATGTTGGTCAGGCCGGTCTCGAACTCCTGACCTCATGATCCACCCACCTCGGTCTCCCAAAGTGCTGGGATTACAGGCTTGAGCCACCGCGCCCAGCCAATTCCAGCTCATTTCTTCTTACCCTTAGGGACTACACAGAGAAAGATGACATAAAGTGAGATGCACTGTAAGGAGTAAGAGCTTTGGCAGGGAAGTCAGGCTGCCTTGGTGCTAACCCTGGCTCTGTCACTTGAGAAGCCTTGAACGTTTCCTCATCTACAAAATGAAGACACTGAGAATATGTCTTCATGGAAAGTGGGTAGGATTGAGTGACTTAAGCCACATAAAGCTCTTAGAACACTTTTTTGGATCCTGGTGTGGGTTCAATAAATGTTTGCAGCCACCATCCTCATCAGCATCTTCATCTTCCATAAAGGAAAGGCATGTTTTTAAAGGATAATAGTCTTTTAAACATGTAGACCTGAATGTTTGATTGATTCACTGGTAGATTTCTTTGTCTACTCTTTTAATCATCCATTGACATAGTCACTTAGTCTGTATTCCTTATTTGTTAATGAATATGTTTCCCACACTGAATTAGGCTCTGCAGAAACAGAGAGAAGAAAGAGACATTGCCTTCGCATCCCTCGGGGACTGCTGGGAAAATCAGCATGAGCCAGGTGGGCTGCGGTGCATTGTGTGAGGAACCGATGTGAAGGTGTGTGTGGCCCTCACTGAACAGTGGGGCTGGGAGGGTGGCAGTGCTTTATGGCAACACTGGCAACTCTGGCAGAAACACTCTTTGGCACCAGAAAACTGAGCTATGTTATTTAACCCATGGTAACAGACCTGTGAAGTACATTTTATTATTTCCATTTTACTGAGGAGGAAGGTAAGGCTCAAAGTCTACATGCCACCTACTAGTGGTAGAGCTATGCTCACACCTAGACTTGGCTCCAAGTCAAGGACAGCCCAGCTCACTGTACCTCTGGATGAATGGGGAGGGGTAGAAATTCAACACAGAGTTTCCCAAATCAGAGACTCATATTCCTTTTGCTTCATAATCTCATTTGAATGAGCCAAGCATCCATGCCATCATCTAGTAATAATTTTCAATATGCACATTATATTATACTGGAAGCAAAGAATATAGATTGTGTAGGGAAGAATGTAGAGGACCACCATCAGCAACCCTCTTGATTCCCTTCTCTACCCAGGATTGACCTCTGCTTGCAGTGCATTCTGTGTTCTTTTAGGTCTTTTTTGTGCACTTACAAAACAGACATGAATATACTTATATATACACACTTCACCTATGTCTTCTTTAACCACACAATAGACCTTTGAGGGCTTATAAATGGACAGACAAGGCAATGTTTCTCTCCATTTTTTAAACCAATTTAACCTTCCTGCATGGCCAAAAATTATTTCTATATTTCTAGGGCAAAAGCTCCCTCCATCAAAAGAGCAGGATACTATCATAACCTGAGGGCATGGCCGGGGTTAGCTGTGAGTGAGGGGAGGCCACATTGTTGCCCAGTGAGACAGGGCCATCCATCTTTAGCTCACATCTCCTGAGAGCAAAGGATGCCCCCTTTGCAAGTGTCTGCTCTTGTGGAATCGGTGAATAATGCATTGTTTCTTTTTGATGCCACACACCCCAGAGCCAGGTGGCAAGCTCATGACAGGCAGTTTTTTGCTCCTGGAATGCTTTGGTCCCAAGCCACAGGAGGTGGTCCACTGGGGGACCCGCACCTGTCAGATTGCAGGCATTGTCATTGATTAGACCACTCCTCCAGGCTGGCTGGAGCCATGCGTGCATCTCAGAGAGGAATGGACAAAGGCTTCCCAGAACAGATGTTGCTGCTGGAAGCAAGAAAATTTCCCTCACTGCCTAGCACTGCTGGCGCCCAGCTGGGCACAAGAGCCAGGCTTCAGCCACACACACACCCTGGGCTCCAGGCCCCTTGCAGGTAGCCAGACATGCAGAGGCTGACAGATGAAAGGCTGCTCTCCAGATGTCCCCTGCCGAGGGTGAGGTGGCCTGTCCAGAAATGTGTTTGGCAGCTGCTGAAAGCCCCTTCTCCCTGCTGTTGGCTCACAGTTCCTGCAGGGATAGGAGAGAGGCTAGCATTAAAGTCTAAAGAGAAGGCATTAAAGAGAATTTAAAGGGAATTTGTGCCCTCACTCATATTGATACAAAGCTGACAATGGGATGCACCTTCTTGTTATCACATTAATGACATTTTATAACGTAATGAGAGCCACAGGATTCTACTAACATGTACTTCTGATAATGTCACCCATCCATGGCTTCCCAGTGATGCCAAGACAGAATTCAACTTGTTCAGATGGCTTCAGCTTCAAAATGGACAATTCCACACGCCCTTAGCTCACATGTGTAAATAGAACGTGGTTTTTAAAAATTTTCTGTCGCTTCCATAACCTACCTTATGAGTGCTCACTCTTGTGGGCAGTAGAAAAAAGTGGAATTCCCAGATGAGGAGTTTGTAGCCTCTTTTAGTTTGAATACATACTTTTACTTCGAATATTGACTATGAAAAAAATTCAGCTCTTTCTCATTATTTCAGTGGCTGCTTTTAGCTATTGTAGTATCTTGTAAATGCGAAGTGACTGTGCCTCCCTGGGGTCACCCATGCACACCATGCCGGTGTTGTCTGTGTAAGGTCCCTATTGGCTGCATGGATAACTCAGCTTGTTGCCTCGGCTTGCCCCTTCTGGGATGTGGTGACCTGGGAAGAGATGGATAAATAAACAAAAGAAGAAATGAAAGTGCTGTTGTGAGCCAGGGATATGTGGAAGCAAGGGGTCGCTGGGCTGTGCGAGTAGCTTGACTTAGTGGAGATTCATCAGGAGCCTGGAGGGGCACCGAGGAAATGGGGATCCCAGACTCTCGCTGGGGTTACAGCCCGAAGACCTTGAACGCCTGCATTCTCGGCATTTTGATGCCATTTTTTTCCTTCTTGTTTTCTTCTCCCCCCCCCCAATTTTTTGTTTGTTCCTAGAAATATGACCAGAAAGTATGCAGTCACTGTTAGCCACCGCACCCCGCCGGGGCTGAGCCTCACAGCGCGCTGGGCCACTGCAGTAGACACTTCTCTGAAAATCTGGCCGGGAGCAGGGAAGGGGTGGGAGGTACGGGCCGAGGTCGTGGTTTCGCAGCGTGGGCAGTTGGAAAGTTCAGGACTGTCATCTCCTGCTTTGTGAATCCGCACAGCCGACTTTGACCCAGGCCCACCTAGACAATTGTTTCTGTAAAATGTAATTAGGAATAGTAAGATCGGTGTCCACTATTTCCACAGCAATGGGTAACAGGAAGGAGGCTGGGCTGCCTTTTCCTTACTACATTATCCCATGTTGTCATAATGCTTTTCTTAATAAAATAGGCTCACATCAACTTGATAAGAAAGAAAAACTTCAAACCAGGGTTATTAGTCCCTGTAGCTTTCTCTGAAATTAAATAAATAACACACTAATAGCCAACATTCGTTGTATGTTATTCACTCTCCTAAGTACCTTACATTCATTCACTTGCTTCATTTCCATAACAACCCTATGAGATGGGTCTTCTTATGCCATTTACAGAGGAGGACACAGAGAGGTTAAGCTGATTCCCTGGGGTCACACAGCTAGCAAATGGCAAAATCATGCTTCCAACCTGTTGGTCTGACTCAGAGTCCGTGCTCCTAACAGCTTTCCTATATTGTCTTTCAAGAGAAAACGGAATTATGCCATTCCCAGGACAGTGACCCTGATGGCAGGTGGGTTTGCTGGCAGTAAGCTGAAGGAGGAAGAGGGTGACTCTCTCTACCTGCCTTGGGAGGGAAGTAACTCCACCTTGCAGGATTTACAGGAAACCTGAAGGCTCTCCGAAGCAGCCCCTAGGAGAAGCTTTATAAACTGACTTTCACCAGTGCCACGAGGCCTGGCTTCCCTAAAAACAGTTCCAGAGAAGGCCTTCCTTGTGTTTGGGGCACAAGGCCCTGCTGGTGACCAGGAAGGATGCTCTACAGTGGGGCAGAGGCCATGCCACTCAGGGTAGCCCAACCAGAGTCAACTCTGAAGTGTGAACGAAAGCACGTGTGGTACAGACCACACGGCGAGGGCTGGGCCCGCTGCACCAGCCCAGCGGGGCTCCCTGAGAGTGGTGTCCACCTGCTCGTGGGCCCTGTGGCTTCTTGAGGGCATCTGTTCTGTCCAGCTATGGCCCCCCTGTTATAATAAGAGGTCTTAAACAGAGAGCAGTCAGCATTCCTGATGGGCACAGGGCCTACATGCACACCAAGACGTGCTTGTGTATTCCACTACTTCTCACATACATGGAGAAAAGGGTAAGGAGCATAATATGTGTTCAGTTCCACCCTTACCAGGTGTCACGTGGCCCAGGGGATGCTCTCACATAGGTGGCCACGTTCGTTCCCATCACCCTCCTGGGAGGTGGTGTTCTCAGCTCCATTGCCTCCGAGAAAGAATCTTCAAGACCTAGGATTGCCTCTGAGTGACCCAGCTGATAGATGTGGGAACAAGGGTAAGATTTCAGTTACCACAGACCCCAGAGCCCTGACTTCTCCCCACTGTCACGTTGATGTTCTGGGAACCTTGAGGAATCCCCGAGTACAGAGTACAGAGGGTGATCTAGAGAGGTTTTACCTTCCTCTTTCAATGGGACATCAGAGCTTCCCAAAGCCGAACAATAAGGCAGATAAGGCTCCTTCTCCTGTGGTGGTGGGGGGGGTGGGAAATGAAACTTGATTTCCACTGGGCCTATTAATTTCCCACCTCTGCTTTATAGAGAAATATGACACAATGGAAGAAAAATTTAAAAGAAAATAAGTGCTCACACCCTCTGTGGCTGACTCAAAAATGTCTCCGAGTGCCCTGTATTTATAGCTGGAAAGAGCGGAGAGGAGCAGCTGCTCGCTGTTATTTCGAAGAACTTCAGGCTTCCGACCAAAATAGTCTCTGAACTTTTGAAACTCATTCTAATAGTCTCGAGGAGGAGTGAACCAATATCCTAGAATTTGAGAAGATATTTTTAGTTTTGAAAGGAACGGTGCCCTCCCCTCCCTCCATCACTCTTTCTCACGCTGCCTGTTGAGCTTTGTGTTTTACCAAGGGGTGGGGGCACGCAGAGGGCCGGTGCCCAGGGAAATTGGATTAGGGTTCCATTAAGTAAAAACAAACAGAGAGAGAGAGAAAGAAAGAAAAGAAGACCTCAAAATATGTATAAATTAAAAAATGTTCCATTGAGTCAAGAAATAATTTAAAATATGTTCATCAAACTAAAAAAATATATAAGAAGGCTGTTTTTAAGCTTAATAAAAGTGCTTATTAAAATAGATTTGCAGATGCTATGGCCCATATGCATCGTGCATATCTGTGTTCCCTATATGCATATATTAAGCGCAGCATGTTCTATGCCATATGCATCTATTCTTTCCTTTAATAAGGCAGTCCTGGTGATAGATGAGGATGAATCACAGATCATCGAGTCCATTGAGTGCCATCCTCAACCTAAAAGCTTTATTCTTCCCCTCTTCTTAACCCAGACATGAAGCCCATCAGCAAGTGCTGCTCGTTCTACACCTAAACTCGATTTCAGGGCTCTCCTCATGTCCTTCCCTGCACTGCTGTGTCTGGTCCAGGCCGCCTCTGGCTCCCGCCTGGGTCGCTGCAGCCAATTCTAACTAATCTCATCTCTTCCACTCTTGATTCCCCCAAACCAGTAACTGTGGTGGAGTTGGGGTTGCTTTTTATGCCCTTTGAGGATCAAAGTCCTGATTTTGGTGAAGACATCATCATCGTCCCTTCAGAACAGTTTTTCCTCCATTGCATTAACCTTGGTGGGGCTAGAGGTTGAGGATCCACCCCGGCCCCACACTTCTGCCGAGGGGTTTGTGTGTGATCCAAGCTAAGCACTCAGATGCTGACTCCCAAACTGGAATCTTGAGCAAGGGTGACAAGAACCGGGACTATTGGAGGCTGAGGATCAGCTCCTTCCTGCTGCTGAGATGCTCAGAGAGCTTTTCTAAGAGCCAGTTTTTCAGAGGTTTTATCCCTTCAGATTTCTTCATTTAGCCAGAATTAAATCCTTTTGTTTTGAATCAGAAAGCCTTAACCAATCCAGAAGTCTACTGAGAATGTAGTGAGGAAACATTATTTTTCTCCTTATGAGTTCAGTGGTGTCCCAGTGTGCTAAGAATAAAATCCAAGCATTGCAGGGTGCTGGACAATCTGGCCCTGTCTATGTATCCAGTGTGACATTTGATGAACATCTAGTAGGCTCATTTTATAGACCAGGAAGGAAATTGAGGCTCAGATGGGTTAAACAACTTACACTAAGTAACGAAATTATAAGCAATGAAGCAGAGGCTGAAATCTTTCTGATGACATAAATCTTTGCTCTTTCCTTCACTTCATAGGATATATGGTTTCTTTTCTCACTAACTTATTCCCTACAATCAGAGCAAAGAAACCCATATATACAATGTTTCTTATGGCAAGATCATTTTTAGAGACCCTGGAAGAGTGTATATATGTTTCTTCCATCCAACTCAATGGGTGTCAAATGACCCCAAACTCCAAATTCCTTGAAAGCTTACCTTAATATCCAGTTACTTGTTTAGTTTGTATAACATCTTTGAAGATGCTGTGCAAATTTTTTTAATTACATGGAAAATTATGTTTGCAACAGAGCAATTAGGGAGGAATTAGTTCAATATGGTAGCATTTGGGGGCATGTAATAGGCATGGCGGGATCTTGTTGTAGATCATCAAATATTTGTCCCTTTGGGTGAAAGGGCATTGTGAAATTCTCCCACACTTATAATCCCTAGTTTTCCTTTCTCTGTTACATTATTTGCATAAAATGGAAAGAAGACTTTACAGGAACCAGGGCTGAGAACAAAGTGGGCCATGTCTCACTCTTTTAGCTCCTGCCAAATAATCTGTAAATTATAGTCCATTGCTGTTTTTTCATTAATTGCACATATTCTTTTTCATTTGGCTGCAAATTCCATCACTTTGGCCAAAAATGTGTACTTCTGTGACAGCACAAAGTAAGCACTTTGAAAGGACAGGCAGTTCAGAAAGAGTAAGTAATTATACCAAGAAAACCAAATGCAAGAGGACAATAAAGCTCCAAGATTGAAATGAGAGAAAAAGATGAAATAAAAAGAAGTCACCTTATCATGTTTTATGTGAATAGATTGATAAACGGTGCAAGCTTTAAAGGCCAGATGTGCTGGCTAGCTCTTCTTTCCCCGTCTTCCGTCACATGTCCATGTCTGAGTGGTGACATTCTTTCCTTTCATACTTCTTTCCAGATGCAATGGAGGCACCCAGACTTGAGGATGCAGGATTCAGTCCACCCCTGGTAAACACTGGACTCACTAGGGATAAGTCTTGAGTGCCGGGGGTACCACTGACTCCGTGCCTCCTACGTGTGAAACACCTCACTCTGCGTTTACTGCTCTCAGTAGCACTGTGTCATAGGCATCATTGTCCCCATGAGGTTTTTCAGAAGAGAAAACTAACAATTAGTAACTCCAGTGGATTTTCCCAAGAACTCACTGGGCAATTTGGTAGGATCAGGTGTAGACCCTGGTCTGTGTGATGCCAGGGCTGGGCAGACACGCCTGCTGAAATTCTGAACGTCATCCATTTGTCTTCCTGCATTGGAAACCTTGAGAGACTATTGGACGGGATGGGGAATTGCCTCAGCACACTCTTCCAAAGACGACTTTCGATTCATGTTTCAGATCCACCTATTAAAGTCCTTGCAAAAAAAAAGTTATTTGCAAGGGTGGGGAGGCCAAGTATGGTGGAGATACTGTCTTGATTGTGCTGTACTGTCCAAATGTACAAACTGTACATTGGAAGGGAGAATTTCACTATACATAAATTATATCTTAATTATAAAAATAGAAACAAGTATCTCATAATTTCTATGTCTTGAGAAACAAAAACCAAAGATTGTGATGATTGACCTCATGGCTTAGCAGAGTTCGGGTTCCCATCAGGGGAACGCGAATCATCATTAGAGGGACAGGATCATCAGTTGCTCTGTCTGTCATCCCCTGAGCTGGGTACCTTTGAAAACCCAATCTTATTGGAAAAAAGTCAGACTTAGAGTTGATTAAAAACAAACAAAAATCCTCTGATCTATGATCTTAGTCCATCCTAGACAGGAGGACTATGTTTGTGTGCTTGTTTTTTTAAACAAACAATTTGCTTATGGTTAGCAGACTGTAAATATTTTGCAGGACATTACTTCCCCATATTTAATCACTTAATTATATGTATTTTAATGGGAATCTAATTTGTAATTTCTAAATAATCAACATCCTGCCGTGTCAGGGCTTCGAGAATAGTGGAACAGTTTCCTTGACACGGTGTACGTTCCCAGTGTATCTCAGAGCCCATTCCAGAGCTCGAACAATACCATTAGAGGTAGTGAAGAGCAAGGTTTTTGTTTCTACTTAACATATCGCCTGTTTCCAGAATGATCAGAGTGGAGAAAGACCAACAATATCTGAACTTCTCAAGCTTGTTGGATCTTTACAGCTTACAAAAACAGAAAACATGTGTGGTGGGCGGAAACATGTACACAAACTCCCAAATGCCCAGTGCTAGTGGACCTGCTATAATGAGGGGTTTTCCCAGAATTATTTCTAAGGCAATATTGTTTTGTATCTCACTGGTATTGACCTCTTTGACCATGCCGAGGGCCTTCCCTCCTTAAGACTTTCCCATGCCATGTCAACGTGAGTTTGTATAGAAAAATTGAGTTATGGTGAGTATTCTGGGAAAACGGGGTTTACTATGAGCATCAGGCTTACATGAACACTGGCAGAGCATGGGAGAAAAGGTCAGGTGCACTCCAGTTGAAAGATGAGAACAGACACTGGGACCTTAGCCGGAAAGGCCAATGGTGGTTGTTCCCACAGGCTTGCCAGGAAACTGCTACAATTTTCAAGAGCTCCTTTGAAAACTCCCACCAGCTGCCGCAGTCTGCATCAGCCACACAGGTGTACCCACACTGCCTGCCCAGTACCCTCTGTGAAGCCCACCTCCACTTCCAGGTCTGGCTGTGTCCAGCTCCAGACAGCTGTGGAGTCAGCGCCACTTCTGCTTCCAGATCCATGTAGGTTTCTCTTGTTGGCAAACCGGGAACCTCATGGGAAAAAGGATGCTAAGAAATAGCATCATTCCCAGCTTCTGCTCCCACTGTAGAGAGTGGGGAGTGGGACAGTGCCTTGACAACAGAGCATCATCACACACCTGCTGTTCCTTCCTCTGGGAACACTGTTCCTCTTACTCTATCCTTCAGGTCTTACTGTACGTGTCATAGACTTGGTGCAGTCTTCCTGGACAACCAAATCTAATGTTTGAGCTTCCTAATTAATCTTTTATAATATTCCAATTTTTCCTTCATAGAGCTCATTATGATTCATTGCATGTATTTGTTGGTTTTATTGTTTATTGTCTAGCTTCATCCTAGAAAATAAGTTTCCATGACGGCAGGTACCAGATCTGCTCGGTTTGCTACTATAAGTCTAATTTCTAGCATAGTACTTAAAAACAAATATATTTTGATCACATTTCTGAATTTTAAATTTTTTCTCAGATATTCTGAATTGTAAATTTTTTCTCAGACATTTCTCAGATTTTCAGATATTCTGAATTTAATTTTTTTCTCAGATATTCTGCCATTCTTTATCATACACAAGGTATATATGCCGATCTAAACAATAAAATAAGAAAAACCATGGAACATCAGTTATTTGCAAGGCAGTCTTCTAGAATCCTAGGGAGGGGCCTACAGATATTAAACAGAATGAGGTTCATGGCTCTGTTTTTAAATAATTTAGTCTTGAACACATTGGTTCCAACATCATTAAGAATCTCACCTGAAGAGAGCCCTTTACTTGTTTCTACTTAAGTTTGATATGGCCCCTATATCTCATAAAAAAATACAGGCCTCTTTTATTTATGTAGTTTATGCAATGGTTTAGAGTAGAGGAGCTTATATTAGCTTTCAAGGTTGTGAACAGGATATATGAGCTGAGAAATTTGGAATTAGTCTGCATAGCCACGGTTTCTGACCAACACAAATACTATTGCCCCAAAACAACAAAAAAAACAGCTTACAACAAGCAGCCTGTGGTGCCGGTGCTGTGGGACATGAAGCTCTATATTACTATTTCGAACAGTTTCAGGCAAGTTTAGGGCAAAAATAAAAGTATGTGAATCTCCTTTGGCTTTGGATGACACAGAAATACTATAACTTCAAGATCTCTATTTTTTTTTCTGTAGGAGGGAGAAGATTCTTTTAAAAAATTGTCTTCATTTAGATGTAGTATTACAGCATCTACCCACCAGGTTAGATGTCTATCTAGTTAAGAGGGGGATTTTAATTAAAGAACATAAAATTTAAATGGTTTGGAAAATGTCAACATGGTTTCCTATTTTGAGCCCAACACAGATGATAGAACAAGAGGGTATAAATGAAAATTAAAGAAAAACAAATTCAGAACAGATGTCAGGAAGTGTTTCTTCTTCTTCTTCTTCTTCTTTTTTTTTTTCCATGCAGAGAATCATGAATATGTGGAATAGCTTACCAGGCAATAGTTAAGGCAAAAAAGAGAGAGGTCATTAAATCAACAATTAGATTTCAAAAACAATGCGATGTGGTGAACCAAATGGTCTTTCTCTTTCCTCATGTTTATATGTTTCAGGATGAATGACATCTTTGGACATCCCTCAAGCCTTCACTATGTAGACCATGCAGAGAGAACTTGCAGATATTGTAATGTCTGTATTCCTGCACTTCAAATGTGAGCTTGTGGAGTGTCATCTTGGAGATTTTCATCTTGGAAATCTTCCACTCAAACACATGTGCTTCAGGAGAAACACGAAGTGTGAAAATGTTAAGTTCCAAGAAAGCACAGACGTGCGTCTAATGAATAGATTTGGAAATGATGGGTAGACACGGACAAGGATCTCATCTACTGCATTTGCTAAATAATCAGACCTAATCTTAACATTTTAGCTCGCTCTACTCGTGGTTGTCCATGTGGCAAGAGGTCATGGAGTGATAACATATCCTCTGTAGTCAGGGCCTATGAAGGGGTGACAGACATCTGCATGTACAGGATACGCCCTGTATTTAATGAGTTTTGTCTTGTGTCCTATGTTGACTTTATCAGGAAGCCCTAAATGTCCCAGACTCAGCCTTTACCAATAAATTACAAAAACTGGCTCGTAGAGCTATTTTTCTGCCATGGTAATTGGCGCTTCAGTCATTTACCTAGCTGACAATCTTGCCTCTACACACAAAAATTTGAACAACCTCTTCTGGTCTTTCCCAAAGGGTCTGCTGACGGGAGGCCAAAAGAGGGGACAGAAAAATTAAAAGTACATCTTTTCACCCTCAAGAAAGGAAAAGATCGCTCTCCGGCCTGAGTCCCAAGGAGTGAACAAGTTTCCAGCTGTGAATGAGAGATAACTTCACATCAGTGCACTTGCTCTGAAAATCAGCCAATCCCTGATAGCCTCACTTGTGTTGTGCTTCTGAAAAGCAGCTGGTCAGCAACAGCCTCGCTCCAGTAACTGCGCTCCTGAAGATCAGCCAATCAATGACAGCTCCAGCTCCTGAAAGTCAGCCTGTCAGTGACAGCCCCTCACTTATAGACGACAGCCAATCTGCCAGTCTTCACCCCAGGGACACTGCTTCTGAAAGTCAGCTAACTCCAGTGACCAGGGGCACAGCTCACATCCTGAGTCCCCTACACTCTCACCTCTGGAACCCACCAGCCTCTCCAGGCTGGATTTCTTCAAACCTCATGCAAGATCAGCTCAGGCTTGATTTGAGAGAGACTGTTCCTCCCTTACAATTTCAACTCTTCCTTGGAGGAAAATGAGAAGTGCCAGGTAAAAATCTACTTGCATAATTTGAAAATGTAACAGTTCCATTAACTATTGAACAGTTGAAAATGTAACAGTTCCATTAACTATTATAGAGATTATCAAAGATATGCCTCACCTTTTATGGCAACTGTGGGTACAAGTAATCAAAACCAGAACAAATTTCCCTTTGCTTTTGTAATACTTTTTTTCTCATGTGAAGACCCTTCCAAAAGCAATTTCAGAAACAAAAGCAAATTTTAGGAAACTCATATTAGGGTTGAAGAAGATGATAAAATTTGATGACAACATCGTTTTTGTTTGTTTGTTTGTTTTGGCCAGAAAATAATATTTCAAGAAGTTGATCAAGAAATTCAATGTAATCCTGAAGTGTGGAAAAAATAAGTTATACCATGAAACATGGTATTTTGTGCTTGAACAAATCAAATTTGAAGAGCAATTCTCAGAGTGCCAATATATAGTCAATAAACTGGTCTATAATGCTAATATTGAGCATAATTTTCAATGAACAAAGAACAGAATAAGTTAGATGTGCAGAAGCTATGTTTTGAGGTAAAGAAACAGAGGCACTAACTGTAACGAATTGTGTAAGGAAGTTCTGTAAAGCAAGGAACTATTAAGAAGCACCAAATCACATATAATAAATATAGTTAAACAAGTATAAAACATAATTATTTCAGATTAGCCACAATTAATGTTTTAGTATTCATATGTCTCTTGCAACATTTTATTTTATTTCAGTTTACATATGTATAGGCAATTAGAAATAACTCAAATTTAACTGGGTGTTCTAGATTTTTATTTGCTAACTCTGGCAACTCTACCTCACTGATACTTAAGACCTATAAATTTTACTGAAATAAAGGACATGTTATCTGATTTATTTTCTCTGTTAGCCACGAAAGAACATGTCATATTGCTTCTGATAACCCAATTCAGTGCAAAACATGCAACTTTAATGACTAGAGAAGTGGAGAGGAGGGATGGTTGATTCTTTTGAATTCTAAGTTTTCCTGGTAATGAGCGAGTTGACTGGGAGGAAGTTAGTTCTCCTTTCTAAGTTTAGAAATACTACAGTGAAAACAATGTATTTTTAATACTTCACTGCTTAACACAACAACTACAAAAAATGGCTGTCTGAGCTGTATGGGGAAAGGGAGGGAGAGAAAAGAGGCAAGGAGGCAGCAAAGCTTTTCATCCTCAGATCTCATATCTAGTTTTTGTTTGTGTCTTTCTTTTGTGTTATTAATTTCAAATACATAAAGCTACTTAAACTGACATAAGAAACCATATTCTAGTAGATGTAACCAGGTTAATAGTTAAATCAGAGTAATTTTAGTAAAATACATCATTTTAATTATATGAGTATTTAAATGCACTTCAAGCTGTCCATTAAAATATAATATTCTCTTATAGGACTTCAAATATTTTTTAGTCAATATAGATCTAATAAATGGGTCTGAAACAATTGTAAATTTCAGCTAGCCCAATTTAGTATTGGTTCCAATATCATACTTTCTCACATAGAGAAGTCCCAATTGATGGTTCTAAAATCATAGACTGTATTTTATCTTTGGTACCAATGAGAATTTTTTCTTGCCATATGAATATATTCATTATATGATGATGATGCTAATTTTTGTTTTTATTTGTTGTGGAGGAATGTCAAATTGATGAACCAGTTACCCTTCTCAAAGACTCTCAACACATGTTCCTTACAATTGTCAAAGTCAGTCAGAAAAGTAAGGTTCTTTAGATGTCGCGTGCAAACACTTCCTAGATTTCTTTTGTGTATGTGAGATTATCCCATTGCTTTAACCTGTCTGTCATCTTTGATGACATTGAGCATGAGCTGTTTTCCCCGGATAGAGTAGTTTTCTGTTTATCTTGCAGAGCTTAGGTCTCCATTGGGACCACTAAGGACTTATAATGGCCTGGCTTTCAGGCACAGAGGGACAGACTAAAACATAATTCTGTCAAATAAAAACAAATCTGCATTTAGGTAAGAAAAGATTTTTTCAGGAGGATTTTTGCAATAAGGAGGGAAAAGACTACTGCTGTAGAGAGAATACTCCCACCATAATATCTACAAGTCAGAAATAAATTTTCTTTTATAATGGGATGTAAATAAGGCTAGAAAGAACCAGGTACAGGGGACACGTGTGAGCAGGTGGCGTGGTGGTTCCAGCGCTTGGGGGTGGGCCAAATTTAGGGTCCTGTAGGGGAGGAGGGAAGCTTAAATAGTTTGGTTAAGGCAAGTTAGCAGGTGTTTTGTCCAGATTGGTCAATGGGTAAAAATAATTCAGTCAATCATTTATGGGGCAATGAATGGAATTTGGACGGTCTATTTCTGCCTGTGTCATAGGCAAATAAACAGGCACCTTGGAGTCTTCTCTAAGTCACAGGAGGAGAAGGGTTTCTTTGCAAAAAGCCTTTCCCAGAAGACAAAATGTGAGGAGATGTCTTTACTCTTTCCTGTTTTCTAGTATCACAGGGCTTGGGTAAATTGTCAATCTCATCTTGCAGTAAAATAGGTAATAACTAACCAAGTAATCAATACATCCATGTGAGCTAGAATGCAGAAATATAATATACTTCCTGTAAAAATGAAGCTAAGCTATTTAATGACCAGTACAATCAAGAGACTAATTGGGATGATCCAAACTTCAAACACGGAACAGGGCACTTTGGCTGAATTGCCTCTAAGGCACTATTTTGTCCATCTCCACCACTCCAAACCTTAGCATACTGACTTGCACAGTCCTGCTCAGAAGAGGTTGGGTAAGCTGTAACCTCACTCCCTGGCCCTCCAAGCACACTCTGCACTCTGGCCACATGGACACAATCAAAAGATCTTTCTCTACCTCAGGATTTGTCTTCATCCTGTTCTCTGTGAGCAGCCCTCTCCTGTTTCTCTGAATATCCAAATTCCACCCATTCTTCAATATCCAGCTCAAATGCCACTTTTCCCCCCAGATTTTCTTGGTAGCTTATTTTCTCCCTCCTTCCTTAATTTGACCATCTAGCACACTTTTGTATTGAGCACCTACCATGTATAGGGGTCAAAGCTAGTTGGGCTTTCTTTTTATGCCCATTGTTGTACTCGTCATTTGAGTATTACTCACAGTTCATGATTTATGATTCAACTTTTATTGTCACATAACCAGTGGCGTGCTGGTTAATGTTTACTAATAGCCTCTGTGGGGCATGTGTGTGTGTGTGTGTGTGTGTGTGTCTTCCGATTTGTAGCATTTTCTAGTTCCAATGGTGTCAGCTACTCTAAATTTTGAAAGGAATACATAGAATTGGTTCTCAGGAGCCTGTATGAGCCAGCCCCAGGATGCTACTATACTTGACTGTGTAAACAATGTTTAAATAAGAATGTTAATGCCTTGTTTACTTCACCAGATGACAAGACTCTGTGGGGCAGGAAGTAGTTTACCAATTAACAATAGTAATAAGGACACTACTATTTACCGGATGAATATTCATTGAGTAAATGAATGAAAAAATAAGTGAATTGAAACATGTTCAATATAATGTATAATTGATCATGTTTTCCCCAGTGGCTTGCAGAAAATCTTGCATTTCATAGGTACTGAAGGATATCTGCTCATTTGCTGAATGAGGCACTGATTTTATGGGGTTAATTTCTGTTCACTGGCTTTAGGTTTCATCGTGAAATACAAATGTAGCATAATTCTGCAGATATGTAGCATCTGGATTCACTCCTATGCCCTTCCGTCTTTATTGTAGAGGCTACCTGTGTTTGATGTCCTCCATTTTAGCCACGTGCTTCAGGAGAGTGCCCAGTCTCGTGTGTATCGTGATTGGTCCAAGCCCATCATGATAAATGGTTTGCCCTCACTGCTGATTGATTGGCTGAGGCATGCCCATAGGCTGGCAATATGGCCAATGACACTGAAAGAATGCAAGCCAGGGGGCTTGTGGGACTTTTCTCTCATTTAAAAATTGAAGTCAAGGAGAGAATTTGCCTCCTCTGACTTTATTTGCTGTATAGGAATGTGTGCTGCAGGCGTCCGTCCTGTGATCACAAAGGAAGTGAGCTTGAGGACAAAAATCAGCACATTAAGTATGGGGAGCAGAGAAGAGGAATGAACCTGAGTTATTGGCAATGCAGCTGAGCAGGAGAATGGACAGTCAAGGAATTTTCCTCTCCCTGAGTATCTTATGCAGATAATGAATGCCTTTATTGCTCAACCTACTTTTACCTACAATGTATCCTGGATGTATTAATGTTGTTATGATGATGATTATGATCAACACCATTGTTATTATTTTGTTAAAAGCTGGCCTTGTTGCCTTCTTAGAAGCAAGGAATGCAGACAAATGCTTGGGTAGGTGAGAGCTGGTAGTGCCTCCTCAACATGGTTTACAAGTGAGGTAGGAGTATTACTGACTGAGAGTTGGATTTGAAATGGAGAGTCTCAGCATCATAGAATGGACTCCTAAATGCAGACTCTTCAGAGCTGTATTTGAAATTTTTATCTAAGCAGTCTGATTAAGAGAGAGCAGATAGGCAGATATGTAAACAGGAAGGCAGAGCTGCCCCTTATAAAATTCTGCCCTGGTGATATGAAGTCCAGAGCAATTTGAGAAACAGATGAAGAACACAATCATAAGATATCTAGTAAGTCCGCTCTTGGAGGGTTTTGCACCAGAAAGTAAGAAATATCCCGCTAGTATAATGCCAAGTGTAAGAATATTTCTGTACCCAAATCAGCATGCCCACTGTATTAGTCGGATTTCTCTAGAGGGACATAACTAATAACATAGATGGATGGATAGATAGATAGATAGATAGATAGATAGATAGATAGATAGATACATAGATAGATAGGGGAGCATATGAAATATTAACTCACAAGGTCCCACAATAGGCCGTCTGCAAACAGAGGAGCAAGGAGAGCCAGTCCGAGTCCCAAAACTGAAGAACCTGGAGTCCAATGTTCAAGATCAGGAAGCATCCGGCAGGGAAGAATGATGTAGGCTGGGCCCACAAACCCCTGAACTGTCCCCAAAATTGATGGGTGGAGAAGTAGTAAGGACTTCTTTTGCACAATCAAAGCATGGATGTAGGAACAGAGACTCAAATCATCCATCCTTTGTAAAGTCACCTTGCATTTCTATCCCACCTTTTCAAGCACAGATTTAGCACCATCATTTGTGGCAGCTCCTGGTTTCCAGATCAGGATTATAAAACTGCAGGTTATCCAGGAACCTAAAAGACATATTTTTAAAAAGTTGTAAAAGAACTTACCACTCATTTTTAAAGTCAACTAACTTTATCTAGAGATCTTTATGAGCCAGACCAGGGACAATTAGGAAATGAAAGATTTAAATAAGATGAAGGTAATTGTTCATTCCTGCTCATATCTTCCAAATATTTCAGCATTTCTGAGATTGTTTTTTAAAAAAAAAAAAATTTTGAGAGTTGGTTTTTAGGGGAATGTTTTAAACATTGATTCTCATGTTATCATTCTGCTGATGCAGTCTGCCAGGACGTTCCATTCAGCTGCCACAATCTGCTCATCCCTGTCTTATGAAGGAAAACTATTCTCAAATGAAAATCTCTCTCTTTTTTGCACCAGTATATTTCACGAAAGAATAAAGGTGTCAAATTTCAGAATTTTTTTAAATTTTAAAATATGGACATTTCCCAAAACCTGTCTTTAGATGATCACATTCAAGGTGTTCACTTATGTATTTGCTACTCTTTCTTGGGTATCACTGAGATTCACCACATACAGTTTATTAATTCTGCTTGTTAATTTGTTTAAAGATACAGAGCATTCACTGAGTGCCCATCAAAGGTAGTATCTAAACACTGGGAGCTGAGATCTACAGAACATATATTCCCTGTCTCATAGAACTCAGGATCAAGTGGGAATATATTTATTTTGTATGTTCTCCGCATAAAATGAGTCCAGTGAGAAAGAAACTCAGAAGAGTGGTTTAGCACCAGAGCATGAAAAACACAACCTTCTCCCACCTCAATGCTCACCAAGACGAAGCAAAAGGAGTTTTTGAAACAAATATGGATTTGAACCCTTCTGCAACTTATTAGGCAGCCACATCCTCATAGTCACATATTTAATTTCTTGCAGCCCAGGATTCTGCAACCATAATTTAGCCACCTTGCTGTATTGTTATAAGGGATAAGGGAGATGTCGCGCAGCAGTTACCTTGTTAGATGATCAACACATGCCAGTGACCTTTCTCCTCTTCTCTCCTCTGGGAACTCCAAGCCTATCTCTGTATGCTATTTTATCCTTTTCATACTTCTAATTCGGTCTGTCAGCACGATAATTTTGTCATGGTATTAAGTGGGTAAATAACTTCAAAATACTGATAATCAAAATGGGGAGCAAGAAATATATCAATGGAATATTTAAGCAATTCAGTAGGGTATAAATCAATGTCAGCGTGCAGTCATATGACTAAAAGAACTGGAGGATGCTGTGTTTTTTCTATCGTTAGCAAGTTTTGATCTACTTGAGAACAGAGTACATACACAGGAGATGTCTCCACTCATGAAAATATCTTCATTTATTCATTTGTCCGTTCAACACACACTCACAGAAAGCCTATTTTCATATATTTAAAAATATGTTATGAAATTTTACTGGTCTAGATATATTTGATAAGTGCTTGAAAAGAGAAGTAGCGATGAATCCTCCCATTCCCTTTTGAGAGGGAAGTGCTAGATTTATCCTCCTTGGGCTAAATCCCTCCACCCCCCTTAAAGAAGAAGGTGCTAGATTTTTCCTTGGGCCAAATACACCAGGGCTCAGCTGGCACTGCCACTGCACCCTCCACTCCATGTAGTCTGAGCAGGGAGAAGCTGATGGATGTTGAAGAGGTAGCACGTGGTAGCCTTGGCTGTAATATGGAGCTTCCCCTGGGCTATGTGGATCCCGAAGAAAGTAGCCAAACTTGGGATGCTTTGAAGAGACTAAGACCAAGACAGTAGCCAGCATCACAAGGCTGTGGGGTGGAGTTGCAGGCACAGGAGCTGGTAATGCGAGGGAGGGCACCAAAAGGGGGTTGACAAGCTCACCATGTGTTTCTGGGAAGCATGCAGTATTCATGTTGCCCATGGCTTCTGAAAAACTTGTACATCCGCCTCCAAAGAAAACTCCAGTATTGGGATGTAAGTCATGAGAAGGACTTCAGTGAACATCTCATAACAAAATCAATCCAGTCAAGACTTCTGTACATTTTCTTAGGTTGTCTTCCACTTTACTCTGACCCTTGTGGTGCTAGTCTCAGGAGTAAGAGGAGGTAACTAAACCAGGCAAGAGCATGAATATCACAGCACTATTCACAATAGCAAGGACATGGAATCAATCTAGATGCCCATCAATGGTGAAATGGATAAAGAAAATGTGGTACAAATACACCATGGAACACTATGCAGCCACGAAAAATAATATCACATCCTTTGCAGCAACATGGATGGAGCCGCAGGACATTATTCTAAGTGACCTAATGAGGAAACAGAAAATTAAATTGCCATGTGATCTCTCTTATATGTGGGAGCTACACATTGAGCACCCATGGAAGGGAATGACAGACCTAATTCAGGATGGAAGTTGGAAACAGAGTGAGGATAGAAAAACTACCATCAGGTACTATGCTTATTACCTGGGTGATGAAATAATCTGTACATCCAACCCACAGAGCCTGTAATTTATCTGTAGAGCACATTCTGCACATTTACCCCGGAATTAAAATACAAGTTAAAAACAACAACAGCAAAAAACAAAACAAAACAAAACAAACCACATTTCCTTCTGCACTGAAGCCACTCTAGCTATGGGTTGGGCCTGAACTGGGAATAGGGTGAAGGTTTGAATCAGGTGAAATGGACTTTTCTAAACCTTAAAGTAAGTCCCAATTACCAAATTAGAAGATCATAAAACAGACTGGCCAGAAATTAGTGTAAACATGAACAGGAAGGGTACTGCTCCAAAGCGTGTTTGAAAGCAGTAATTGGAGGAAAAATACAGCTCTTTTCCTATTGCACCCAACCAAGTTGCAGCGCCCCCCATACACTGCTTAGACAGCCACAGAACTCTGAGCATTCAACACATGGGGCCCAGTCTGCAGATGCTACTGGATGGGGCCTGATCAAGAGTCAGAAAAGTCATGCTCCCAACTCAGTACACACATTCACTCCCTGTATAGTCCTGGACCAGTCTTTGAAAATCTCTGACTGGAATGCAAAGCTCATAGCTTTCTTCAAAGATAATCAGACTTGTATTATTTTTTGACTTCACTTTAGTGCAGACTTGAACTCGCACAAATTGAGTAATGAGAGCCTACTTAATTGATTAGATACTTATTATTACAAAGATGAAGGGGATAGGAAAAACCAACCATATCTCCTCGCTCCTTCCATTCACTATACTCATGAAGCCTTAGATGACTCTTGAAGGTACTTTGGGGGCTATTTGCTGATATCTGTAATTCAAGGGACCCATTCCCTCCAAGTAGTAACCATAAACAGGGATCCATTAATACTCATTGATGTGCAAGTAAAGAATATCTCAGGGAATAGCGTGGACCCAGAGGTGGGAGAAATCTGGGATGAGACTGATAAAATCACTAATTGTATGACCCTACCACGTGGGCCTTCACTCAGTTCTTTTGGATGAGGGGCTCCGGGAATACCAATTGCGTATTATAGCTTTAGGCTCTAGAAGCAACAAACCTAGGTTAGTAGTAATGTATTTTTAAGTAATTCACAAACATACTTTATAAAGGAGTAAAATGGAGGGTAAAAATATTCCTGGTAATAAAACACAGAGAAAAATACTTTTCCATTTTATTATCATAAGCATAGTAACTACTATGTACAAAACAAACATAGACCTTGCACTTTGCAAGCCTGATTTCCCTTCACAAGTATTATGCCCAGGAAGAAGACTCTAAAATTTAGTGTCCTTTAGCTAGTCAGTGGTAAAGACTGGATTCTGTCCCAACTATAGCTGTTTCCAAAGTGAATGCCCTTAACTACTGGGTAATACTGCCCTTCCTTCATGTTTGAGTGGAGCTTGGGACAAGACTTCTTAAATGAAACCTCAGAATAAGGCCTTGTCATTATTTCTCAGAACAGTTTGACTTCAACTGACAAACATTTATTGGACACTTACTATTGTGATAATTCACCATCCCATGCAATCCATTTCCTTAGTAAGAAAAAGTGTTGGAACTCCTTTTTATCCACTGAAAGAATGTTGGCTCCTGGTGGCTAGAGTTTCAGATCATCTGTATTGGGAATGATTGCAATAAAAGAGGGTCAAAGATGTCATCAACAGATAAAAACAAACAGAATGGAGGACATTAAAAAACATGATTTGTGCAATGAGGTCTTGAGAGAGAGAAGGAAGGAAAGATGGAGTGATGGCAGCCTAGATGTGGCACTGCATGGCTGGGTTCCTCAGAGCTGGGCACCCCACAGTGATCTCATGGCCCACACTCTAACATGGGCTTACATGGAGAAAGCTAGTAAAATCTAGGAAAATGGTGAAAAATACTTACAAATATTTTTATGTCTCACAAATCCACAAAACTTTGCTTGTTATGGCATAACCTAGGGTGCAAAAGGAAGGACATTTTCATACATAAGACCAAACATTTATTGAATATTTTGATGAAGGACCAGATGAAGGCAAAATAAATGACCTCTAGTCTATTTATAATCTACAACGAAGTCAGATGAATTCACAACCATCTTAGTGACACCAAAAAAAAGATTATTGAGACTGTCTAAACAGTGAGAAAAGGAAATTAATTTGCAAACCGCATTATTACTCAGCTAGCATTCTTAGTATGACAGGATTAATTTGTTTGTTATAGGTAGCTTTAATGTTGTATTTAGTTTGATTGCACTGTCGTCTGAGAGACAGTTTGTTATAATTTCTGTGCTGTTACATTTGCTGAGGAGTGCTTTACTTCCAACTATGTGGTCAATTTTGGAATAAGTGTGATGTGGTGCTGAGAAGAATATATATTCTACTGATTTGGGGTGGAGAGTTCTGTAGATGTCTATTAGGTCCGCTTGGTGCAGAATTGAGTTCAATTCCTGGATATCCTTGTTAACTTTCTGTCTTGTTGATCTGTCTAATGTTGACAGTGGGGTGTTAAAATCTCCTATTGTTATTGTGTGGAAGTCTAAGTCTCTTTGTAGGTCTCTAAGGACTTGTTTTATGAATCTGGGTGCTCCTGTATTGGGTGCATATGTATTTAGGATAGTTAGCTCTTCTTGTTGAATCGATCCCTTTACCATTATGTAATGGCCTTCTTTGTCTCTTTTGATCTTTGTTGATTTAAAGTCTGTTTTATCAGAGACTAGGATTGCAACCCCTGCCTTTTTTTGTTTTACATGTGCTTGGTAAGAGACTCACTCAAAACCACTCAACTACGTGGAAACTGAACAACCTGCTCCTGAATCACTACTGGGTACATAATGAAATGAAGGCAGAAATAAAGATGTTCTTTGAAACCAATGAGAGCAAAGGCACAACATACCAGAATCTCTGGGACACATTTAAAGCAGTGTGTAGAGGGAAATTTATAGCACTAAATACCCACAAGAGAAAGCAGGAAAGATCTAAAATTGACACCCTAACATCACAATTAAAAGAACTAGAGAAGCAAGAGCAAACACATTCACAAGCTAGCAGAAGGCAAGAAATAACTAAGATCAGAGAAGAACTGAAGGAGATAGAGACACAAAAAACCCTCCAAAAAATCAATGAATCCAGGAGCTGGTTTTTTGAAAAGATCAACAAAATTGATAGACCACTAGCAAGACTAATAAAGAAGAAAAGAGAGAAGAATCAAATAGACCCAATAAAAAGTGATAAAGGGGATATCACCACTGATCCCACAGAAATACAAACTACTATCAGAGAATACTATAAACACCTCTACACAAATAAACTGGAAAATCTAGAAGACACGGATAAATTCCTGGAGACATACACTCTCCCAAGACTAATCCAGGAAGAAGTTGAATCCCTAAATAGACCAATAACAGGCTCTAAATTGAGGCAATAATTAATAGCCTGCCAACCAAAAAAAGTCCAGGACCAGATGGATTCACAGCCAAATTCTACCAGATGTACAAGGAGGAACTGGTACCATTCCTTCTGAAATTATTCCAATCAGTAGAAAAAGAGGGAATCCTCCCTAACTCATTTTATGAGGCCAGCATCATCCTGATACCAAAGCCTGGCAGAGACACAACAAAAAAAAGAGAATTTTAGACCAATATCCCTGATGAACATCGATGCAAAAATCCTCAATATAATACAGGCAAACCAGCAGCACATCAAAAGCTTGTCCACCATGATCAAGTGGGCTTCATCCCTGGGATGCAAGGCTTGTTCAACATACACAAATCAATAAATGTAATCCAGCATATAAACAGAACCAAAGACAAAAACCACATGATTATCTCAATAGATGCAGAAAAGGCCTTTGACAAAATTCAATGGCCCTTCATGCTAAAAACTCTCAATAAATTAAGTATTGATGGGATGTATCTCAAAATAATAAGAGCTATTTATGACAAACCCACAGCCAATATCATACTGAATGGGCAAAAACTGGAAGCATTCCCTTTCAAAACTGGCAGAAGACAGGGATGCCCTCTCTCACCACTCCTATTCAACATAGTGTTGGAAGTTCTGGCCAAGGCAATCAGGCAGGAGAAAGAAATAAAGGGTATTCAATTAGGAAAAGAGGAAGTCAAATTGTCCCTGTTTGCAGATGACATGATTGTATATTTAGAAAACCCCATCGTCTCAGTCCTAAATCTCCTTAAGCTGATAAGCAACTTTAGCAAAGTTTCAGGATCCAAAATCAATGTGCAAAAATCACAAGCATTCTTATACACCAGCAACAGATAAACAGAGAGCTAAATCATGAGTGAACTCCCATTCATAATTGCTTCAAAGAGAATAAAATACCTATGAATCCAACTTACAAGGAATGTGAAGGACCTGTTCAAGGAGAACTACAAACCACTGGTCAATGAAATAAAAGAGGACACAAACAAATGGAAGAACATTCCATGCTCATGGATAGGAAGAATCAATACAGTGAAAATGGCCATACTGCCCAAAGTAATTTATAGATTCAATGCCATCCCCATTAAGCTACCAATGACTTTCTTCACAGAATTGGAAAAAACTACTTTAAAGTTCATATGGAACCAAAAAAGAGCCCTCATTGCCAAGTCAATCCTAAGCCAAAAGAACAAAGCTGGAGGCATCACGCTACCTGACTTCCAACAGTACTACAAGGCTATAGTAACTAAAACAGCATGGTACTGGTACCAAAACAGAGATATAGACCAATGGAACAGAACAGAGCCCTCAGAAATAATACCACACATCTACAACCATCTGATCTTTGACAAACCTGACTAAAACAAGAAATGAGGAAAGGATTCCCTATTTAATAAATGGTGCTGGGAAAACGAGCTAGCCATATGTGGAAAGCTGAAACTGGATCCCTTCCTTACACTTTATACGAAAATTAATTCAAGATGGATTAAATACTTAAATGTTAGACATAAAACCACAAAAACCCTAGAAGAAAACCTAGGCAATACCGTTCAGGACATAGGCATGGGCAAGGACCTCATGTCTAAAACACCAAAAGCAATGGCAACAAAAGCCAAAATTGACAAATGGGATCTAATTAAACTAAAGACCTTCTGCACAGCAAACGAAACTACCATCAGAATGAACAGGCAACCTACAGAATGGGAGAAAAGTTTTGCAATCTACTCATCTGACAAAGGGCTAATATCCAGAATCTACAAAGAACTCAAACAAATTTACAAGAAAAAAAAAATCAACAAGTGGGTGAAGGATATGAACAGACGCTTCTCAAAAGAAGACATTTATGCAGCCAACAGACACATGAAAAAATGTTTATCATCACTGGACTTCAGAGAAATGCAAATCAAAACCACGATGAGACACCATCTCACACCAGTTAGAATGGCAATCATTAAAAAGTCAGGAAACAACAGATGCTAGAGAGGATGTGGAGAAATAGGAACACTTTTACACTGTTGTTGGAACTATAAACTAGTTCAACCATTGTGGAAGACAGTGTGGTGATTTCTCAAGGATCTAGAACTAGAAATACCCTTTGACCCAGCCATTCCATTACTGGGTATATACTCAAAGGATTATAAATCATGCTGCTCTAAAGACACATGCACATGTATGTTTATTGTGGCACTATTCACAATAGCAAAGACTTGGAACCAACTCAAATGTCCATCAATAATAGACTGGATTAAGAAAATGTGGCACACATACACAGTGGAATACTATGCAGCCATAAAAAAGGATGAGTTCATGTCTTTGTAGGGACATGGATGAAGTTGGAAACTATCATTCTGAGGAAAATATCGCAAGGACAAAAAACCAAACACCGCATGTTCTCACTCATAGGTGGGAATTGAACAATGAGAACGCTTGGACACAGCAAGGGGAACATCGCACACTGGGGCCTGTCATGGGGTGGGAGGAGCGGGGTGGGATAGCATTAGGAGATATACCTAATGTAAATGACGAGTTAATCAGTGCAGCACACCAACATGGCACATGCACACATATGTAACAAACCTGCACGTTGTGCACATGTACCCTAGAACTTAAAGTATTTTTTTTAATATATATATAAATAAAATATATTGTTTATTTTGGTAAAATATATATATCATATAATTTGTCATTTTAACAATTTTTAAGTGTCCAATTCATTGCTATTACTGTGTAACCATCACCACCATCCAGATTTAGAATTTTCCATCTTTCCAAAGTGAAATTCTGTACCCATTAAACACTAACTCCTCATTTCCACTCCCTTCAACCCCTGGTAACCTCTGTTTTGCTTTCTGTCTTTATGAGTTTGACTATTCTGGATACGTCACATACAATATTTATCCTTTTGTGTCTGGCTTGTTTCACTTAGCATAATGTCAAGGGTCATTCATGTGGTAGCACACATCAGATTTTCATTACTTTTTAAGGCTGAATAATATCCCATTATATGTATTTACCACATTTTTTTAATCCACTCATCTGTCAATGGACATTTGGATTATTTTCACGTTTTGGATATTGTAAATAAAGCTGCTAAGAACATTGGAGTACAAATATTGTTCAAGTCCTTACTTTGCATTCTTTTGAGTAAACACTCAGAAGATGAATTGCTGGATTTTATTGTAACTCTGTGGTTAAAATTTTGAGGAACAGCCACACTGTTTTGTACAGAACCTGAACCATTTTACATGTCTAAAAGCAAAGCACAAGGGTTACTATATTATATCCTGTTGAGTGTGAAGACACTTACTTCCTAAGAGTTTGCATACCCCCTCCCCACTACATTTTCTCCACACAGATTCAGTTCTGACCTTTTTTATTAGTCCATTCTCATGCTGCCAATAAAGATGTACCCAGGACTGGGTAATTTATAAAGAAAAGGTTTAACTGATGCACAGTTCCACAGTGCTGAGGAGGCCTCAGGAAACTTACAATCATGGTGGAAGAAGAAGCAAACACATCCTTCTTCACATGGTGGCAGGAAGGAGAAGTGCTGAGTGAAGAGGGGAAAAGCCCCTTATAAAACCATCAGATCTTGGGAGAACTCACTTACTATCACAAGAACAGCATGAGGGTAACCACCCCCATGATTAAATTACCTCCCACTGAGTCCCTCCCATAACATGTGGGGATCATGGGAAATACAACTCAAGATGAGAAGTGGGTAGGGACACAACCAAACCGCATCACCCTTAAATCACAAATTCAACTTGGCAGGTTGCAGAGTAGGGGGATATTCTAAATGGGATTTCTGTGACAGGGTAGAAAATAATAACAGAGCATTGACACTTTTTCAAACATTTTTTTACAAATATTATTTCATTTAATCATCACAATACTGTGAAGCAGGCATCATTATCATCATGATTCTCAATTGACAGGCAGGTTATTGGAGGCTGATTGGCTTATGTGACTTCCAGTGTGCTATGGAGGTGCCCGGGGTGTGAAGTTCAACAGATCTATCTAGTTCTGCCACTCTGAGCAGGCCTTCAGCAAATACGGTGATAATTTGCTAAGGTAAGTACCTGCCTGCCCCTGCAGCTGAGGTCCATGGCTGAGCCTTCCTACTGTGACAGCTGATTCACTCCTGGGTGGCTCAGAGTGTCTCTGTTTGCTGTATATGCAGCGATTTGTATTCAATTATTAAAAATTTAGTTTGTGGTCGGGCGCGGTGGCTCACGCCTGTAATCCCAGCACTTTGGGAGGCCGAGGCGGGCGGATCACAAGGTCAGGAGATCGAGACCACGGTGAAACCCCGTCTCTACTAAAAATACAAAAAAAAATTAGCCGGGCGCGGTTGTGGGCGCCTGTAGTCCCAGCTACTCGGGAGGCTGAGGCAGGAGAATGGCGTGAACCCGGGAGGCAGAGCTTGCAGTGAGCCGAGATCGCGCCACTGCACTCCAGCCTGGGCGACAGAGCGAGACTCCGTCTCAAAAAAAAAAAAAAGAAAAAAAAAAAATTTAGTTTGTTTGTGAAATAATTGTCCATCCCCTCCCCCCCAAAAAAAGGCCAACTGCTAGTGCAGATGATGAAAATGAAGAAAAAGTGAGACAAGCTAAGGCACGTACGTTTCTTCGCCAGAATATAAAAGTGAGTAAACTAAAGAGAGAAATGAATTCAGCAGTGGCTCAGATCTGAGGAATGAACAAGTTCACCAATTTCTCTCTACAGAAATGAGAAAAAGACATTTGTGAAACTGTTGCAAATGATCCAGCCAGTGAAAAAATTGCTCATCAAGTGAGAGATAAGACTTAAGTGAAAACTGAAAAGGGGGTTAATGTGTGGAGTGAGAACATGCACAGGAAACACACGACTTATGATGGAAACGGGGCTCGGCAGGAAGCCCAGATCCTGTACAAACATTTCCATGAAGCAGCAGATGGGAAGGCTCCAGAGTGGCTCCTCAACCAACCTTTGCTGTGAGTGCAATTGATTGGAAAAATTGAAGAAGTATTTCTTTTTCTTGGATGATGCAAAGTAACAAGGAGAAATGGCACCCGTTAACCTCTTGGTCGATGTCCAGTTTTCTTCTGCACTCAGAAGGATCCTCAAGAGGAACGTGGTAGACCAGAAGAAGAGTCAGACACTGCTTTAGACACCTCTGTTGGGGCCAAAGTGTCTTCTGAACACAAGTATCCAGGAGGAAAGCGAACTCCAAGATTAAAGGCAGTCAAAGACAGAGTCTTCTAGACTTTGGGGATATGGTGGGCTTTAAGGTTGAGCCAAGTTTGCTGAACCATTCCTTAAACCCCCATTTAGAAGCAAGGCTAAAAACTTCATAGCCATATAGTAACAATGTAGGAAAACAATGCTGAGATTATGCCACATTTCCTTTTCCCAGGAAAACTGTATTATCCGAGTGGAATTTGGATTTCTAAAGATCTCAAGACCCTTGTCTCCTGTTGTAGCTGGGGATGTGGATCCTAAAACACCCTGCTAAGAGGTGGGTGGGCCATGCTTCAAACACAGATAAATTTGACTCCAAAATCTAGGCCCTTTTGACTCTTCTCTACCAACTTTCAGAAGTTGGTCAGCAAACTTACTCCCCAAAACCGTGGAATTGGAGCTAAGATTTATGCAAAGGTCTAGAGTTCTTTTCTGGTCCCTCAGCCCTTCCTTCCCTCTACTCTACTTCTGGGGAGTAGTGGGCAGTTCGCTAAATGGCACCTCCATCTAGGCACCTCATATACAATACAGCAAACTCCCGTAATGTGATAAGCTCCATTTTGATTTTATATGTTTTAAAGATATTTTTCTATCAATACCGTTCACAATTTAATTACAATAATTAACATAGTTTTCCAATATTATTTTTGCATTTGATTATATGCCTAAAAATGTTGCAGCTGTGTTTACCTATATGCCTTTTGTCTTAGGCTTCATTTAAAATGAGAAGTAAATATCATTTTTATATATAGCTTTCCACTTGCTTTGTGAACTATTTTCATAATACCCCAATTTAGCCACAAACATCCTCTGGTGTGCTCAGATCTCTCCAATTAGGGTGAGAGGGGGACAGAAATCAGGGGACAACATCGGTTCCCTGGCCCTAGCAAGCGACGATTCCAAGTACGAGGAAAATAAATATATTTTTCTTCATAAAAACAATGTAGATAATTTGTAGTCCTATTTGGCTATCCATATCGTTGCAGGCAAAATGGAACAAAACAAAATCCTTTTTGGCGACTCTACCTCAGAGGAGGGAAAGAAAGAGAGTTGCTGACCAGAAGCCAATTTCATCTTGACTGTTTGGAAAAAACCAAAAAGACAAAAGCTTTTAAAGACCACATGGCACAATTCAAGAGCAGATCAGAGCATTAGGCTGCTTCTCCATGTGGAGTCTGGGTTAGGGCTGGAGCACCCTGTGGTAGGTGATGCCACAGGGAGGAAGCGAGGTCGAATTGTCAACTCAGCATCCTGCCTAGATCTGGACCATGGGCATTAGTACCTGGAACTTCAGACAGATTCTGGAGTCCTGAAAGCAGAAGGTGCAAGTGGATAATTCAGATACATATGGGGAAGTCTGAGCATGTTAATTGCTGACTGGGATTGATGATTTCAGTGAAGACTGAAGAGATTATTGAAACATAAATGCAGAAAACTCAATCGTATACTTGGGAAACATATCTAAATCATGCATCTGCCAGGAAGGCTGGGCATTAGAGTGGTTTGTTTGTTTGTTTGTTTGAGATGGAGTCTTGCTCTGTCGCCCAGGCTGGAGTGCAGTGGTATGATCTCGGCTCACTAAAACCTCCATCTCCCAGGTTCTGACAATTCTCCTGCCTCAACCTCCTCAGGAGCTGGGATTACAGGCGGGCACCACCATGCCCGGCTAATTTTTAGTAGAGACAGGGTTTCACCATGTTGGCTAGGCTGGTCTCGAACTCCTGACCTTGTGATCTGCCTGCCTTGGCTTCCCAAAGTGCTGGGATTACCGGCATGTGCCACCATGCCTGGCCCTAGAATGTTTTTGTTCTTAATCTTGTTTGGTCATTCGGAAAGTATAATGTGTTTACCATGGCAATCTCAGGGTGATTTTCCATAGAACTGTGTTGCAACAGGAGACAGAGCTAGGGTTGGATTGCCCGTTTGGGTGTGCAGGTTGGGAACTGAGAGGAAGAAAGGCATGGGAAAGGCAGCTGGGAAGTAGGAAGGGCAGTTCCTCATGGGTGACTTCTGTGCCTCCAGGCTTCTGATGTTGACATTCAACTAGCGCGCATGCACACACACACACACGCCTGGCCTCACAGGCACTCTGCTGGCCAACAGCTCACTTAAGGTATGACTGTGGCACTTTCAACAGTAGTGCCAGGTATCCCCTTGCCTGAATATTCTAGGGGCCCTGGTGCCAGAGTACAGATTCCCCCTTCCCTGAGATAAGGCCCCATGGTGGAGACGTGAGACTGCTTGTGCTGAGGACACTGGGGCGTGTAGCTGCAGCCTCTGATTCCAATTTAGAAGTTAACAGGACACTCTGGAATTCAACATTCTTGAGGTTCATATTTTTGATTTTTATCATTACACTGCTATGTGATCCCAGGCAGGGCATTTTACCTCTTTGAACCTCTAATTCCTAACTGTATAATGGGAATCCCAGTTCTGTCAGGGATTGTGAGAATTATATGAGATAATGTGTGCGTGCTGTTTTAAAGGATCTCTCAGGGCCAGCCATTATTATAATTGTTCATCACACAAATGCACCCAGATCCTGGGAGTGAGTCTCCTGCTGAAATTCACTCATTCAATCAAATACCTAAAACACGATTGTTTACCAACCCGGTTATAAACTCATATCACGTAGCTGAAACAATTTGAAACATCATGAAAAGACAATAGAGACTTCATACACGGTATCCACGGGTATTTCTCCAAGTCAGATGGCAACAGTGACTCCTAGACATTGCTATTCTTCTTCTTTTGGGATATCGCCATGCAAACACATAAACATATTCAGCAGGAGAAGTGACTCTGTGGAGTGTTTCAGAAGTAACAGTTTATTAGATAACTCAATTATTTTAAAATAACAATTGAATCTCAGTATTTAACAATGTCAGAGAAGATAATTTACCCTTTTCAACCACATGTAAGTTAATTTGGTGCTCATTAGCTAAAACCAAAGAAACTAAATTATCATATGGATAGAGACTCCCAAGTGTCCAGCTACATATATCTTTTATATGACTGACCAGAAACATCTCTCTCCTTCATTGAGGAATTTATTTTCAGGTATTCATTTTTTAAAATGTTTGGATTTATTAGGTTTGCATTACATAATGTATCACAGTATTTAATTGCACAATTTTATTGTGAACTGAATAACTTTTTTGTAGTTAATACTGTATTTATCTTTCATTTATGTGATGGCATAACTCTTTACCAATAAATTTACTTGAGAATAAAAGTGAATCAATTTAAAAAATATGTAAATATTAGTAAGAATACATATTGTAAACTTGAGAATGAATAGATTTGGGAACAGTGTTCCAGGATATACATATGCAATTGATTGAATAGAATGCTCTGCATATAGTCTCGTTTTAATACATTTAAGAATGCTTATAGCCTAGAATTTAAAGAGCTACTTTGTACCCTTAGAGGTAACGTGTGATCACTCATACATGTATCCTTTCTTTTTATATAAAAAATTGCTCTATGCTCATTTTCTTTTTCATTTATACTATATATGAGACATTCTTCCATGTCACTAAAAGTGTCTTAATAATTTATTTTTAATACATAAATGATGTTCTTTAATATGGATGTAATATAATTTTTTATTATTTGTTTTAATGACATTATATTTCTAATTGTGGAGTATTACAAGCAATGTTACAAAAAACAGTATTCAAATATTCATGCACATGGGTAAATATTTCCCTGGGAGAGGTTGCTAGAGATGGAACTGGTGAGCCAAAGTATCTTTTAAATCAACATATGCAATTAAAATGTCCTTTAAAAGCCTATTCTACTTATAGAAAGCAACACTTCATGATACGGTCTGACTTTTCACATTCTGTCTTTAAATATTATAATTCTTTGAAAATTTTTATCAATTTAAAGAATGAAAATAATATCTTATTTTCATTTGTTTTTGTCATCTGTAATATGTCAATTTATATCCTTTATTTATTATTATTTAAAATTTACTAGGTGATTTCTTGTTCTTAATTGATATATAGAATTTCTTTTTAAATAGTTTGGATACACATCATATTGTGTGTATGTGTGTGCATGTTTGTGTGTATGCACAGGTATATAACAAAGGTGTTTCTACAACTGAAAATTGTTTTTTAAATCTTGAATTTTTCTTCATAAGAAACTTTTACATTTTTATGTGGTCATATTTGTCATTTTTTCTTTAATGCCTATATTTTATACCTTGCATAAAAATGCCTGTCTTACCAAAATGTTACTTAAAATAGGCTTCATATTTTCTTATACTTTTTTCTTATAGTTAGTCCTTTGTATCCTTGGGTTCCACATCTGCAGATTCAACCGACTAGACATCAAATTATTTTTTAAAAGTTTACAAAATAAAAATAATGATACAAAAATTAAAAATACAAATAAAAATACAGCATAATATCTATTGACATAGCATTTACATTGTATTAGGTATTGTATGTAATACATGACTTCAAGTATATAGGAGAATATCCCTGGGTTGTATGCAAATACTATGCCACTTTATTTCAGCAACTTGAGCATCTGTGTGTCTTGTATCTTTGATGGTCTGGAAAGCAATTCTCCCCAGATATAGAGGGACAACTCTAATTTCATTAGGGCATTCCTTTTGCATTATATGAAAGAATTCTAGCTTTTTCTTTCTTTAAGTATAATGACAATTTTTTCAACACTACTTAGTTTACTCTTAGTTGAGATTTAATAAAAGATTGCTGTATTAGTCTGGACAGGTTAGGATACGCTATGGCAATACATTAACTGCAAAATCTCAGTGGTTCCACACGGCAATACTCTTTCTTCTTATGCATACCAATATCCTTTGAAGGTAGCACAGCTGCTTGGGGAGCCAGAGTAATGAAGGTCCCACCGTCCTGAGGCTGCTCCAAAGGCAACATGTGTTTTTCCTGGGCACAGCATTACAACATAGGTGAGGCTAAAGGATCACCAGGTCCTCTGAAGCTCAGCCTGGGAAGGGCTCTCCTGGGTCCCTTCTGCTCACATTGCCTTGACCAAAGCTAGTATGAGGGCCTTGCCTAATGTAGTAAAGATACAGAGAATAGGATGTAATGCAAGTGTTTCTCCAAATTTAATCTATTCCATTTCTAAAGTTGAAGAGTGAGAATTCGATAGCAAGTTCAGATAGTGTGGAGAACTGTGTTCTCCAAATCTCTTTGATCCCGAGTTTTGAATAGCAAGTAGGGAGAATTCATATAACATGGGGTAATCCAAAAATTGGTTGAATCTATTCAGTGTCTGAATTTAGAAAGCAAGAATTGGAAGAGCAAAGGATACCTGTACGTGGTGAGTGTTGCTTTTTCTGCCAGAGCTTTCTATAAAAATAAGTAAATGTCTGCAATGAAAACCAAACAGAGTGATCTGCAAATATAATCATCAACTGTGTTTGCACTTGGTAAACTCTTTTTATTTAAAATCTTTAATTATGAATTTAAATTTCCAATAGTTTTCAATTACCTATTTGCAAATTCTTAAATTATACTTGAACCTGTATCTTTTACTCAATTGATAAAGAACTTTAATTGTATGGCAATGTGAAAAATTGTTAAACTTCTTTGTGTCTTGGTTGCTTCATCTATAAAATGAGGGTAAAAATAATATGTCTACATTGGAGGAATGTTGTGCATATTCAACGTGTGTGTGTGTGTGTGTGTGTGTGTGTGTATGACCTGGCATATAGTAAGGGCTATTTCAGTATGAGCTATTATAATAGTCTCATAGTTGGTTATTTAAAAATCTCTAGGTGGAAAATGATAGTTTTCAAAATTAAGCACCTCCTCTACTCAACTTACTATCTATGTCTGATTGGATTTTCTAGAAGCTGACCCTGAGACATGATTCTTGGGCCAGTGGTTTCCAGGAAAATGTGTTCTTAGGTGAAACCTGTCAGAGAGTGAGGATAGCAGGCCAGGGCAAGGGGAAAGTCGTGCAGGTGTGGCCTCAGCTGTGGCCCAACCTCAGCCTGACCCCACAGGGCCTTCTGGCTTGTGAATAGCATCATAGAGTTATGCTACTTTGAAGCAAGAGGGCTGCCTTCAACATCCCTGTATCAGTCAGTCATTGGCTACAGGCTGTATTAGGTGATATAAGTAATGTAGAGATGATTTCAAGTATATGGGAGAATGTGCCTGGATTATATGCAAATACTACGCCATTTTATAGCAGGAACTTTAGCATCTGTGGATCTTGTATCTTCGAGGGTCTGGAAAGCAATCCCCCACAGAAAGAAAGTAGAATCTTCTGGGCATTTCTGAGCAAGTGGACTTCCTTCAGCTGAGCACAGTCCTCAGGAGAAGCGGACAGGTGCAAAGTGTTGGGGGTTGGAGTGCTCTGGCTTCCAACAGCATTGAAACCAACAGCATTGACTACAGCGAGTTTCTCAATCTTCAGGAGACATCCCAGCCTCCCTGGGGACTGCTAACGCACAGATTGCCAATTCCCACTCTATGAGTTTCTGATTCCGGAGGTCTGGGATGGAGCTCAATAATTCGTTCTTCTAACTACCTAATGCTGTTGGTCCAGCGACCACACTTTGAGAAATGTTGTACTATGTTTTTTCATATATTTAAAAATTCTCACCTCATTTATGGTTTAAAACTTCTAGAACAATTCTGAATAGTTTTTGTAACAGTGAGCCTCACTTTCCTGTCTCTGCCCTTGATGGGAATGTCTCTAATGATTCATCTTTCATACAGGGACTTCTTGTGGTTTACTGGGCAATTCCTTTTGGCAGGTTAAAAAAATTCCCTCTGTTTCAAGCTAAAGCCATTTACCAGGAAGAGATGCTAAATTTTATCAGAGGGTTTTTCCAGTAACTATTGTGATAATCATGTTTCTTTTTTCCTATTTATTAAGATACCAAACATGAAATTTACTTGAAGTCCTGGATTAAACACTGCTTGTTTTCTCTAATGTTTTGCTCATTAAATATACTGACAAATTTAATTTATTATTTTTTTGGATTTGATGTACAAGTTCATACATGATAATGACTTACTGTTTTGTTTTCATTATTTCTTCCTTCCATACTTTCTTGATACCCTTTTGGTCTCTTGGTTTCAAAATTACACTAGCGTCATAGAATGAGCTGGAAATTAGCCCATTATTCTCCATGCCATGGTATGTTTTGCAAAACATAAGAATGATCAGTTGCTTGCATATTTGGTAGAATCACCTTATAAAACACAGTGGGTTTGGTGTCTCTTCTGGGGTCCGGATACTGCTATGGACTGAATGTTTGTACCCCTGTAAGATTCATTATGTTGAAATCCTAGCCTCAAGGTGGTGGTATTAGGAGGTGGGACCTTTGGGAGGTGATCAGGCCATGAGGGTGGAGCCCTCATGAATGGGATTAGTGCCCTTATCAAATAAGGCAAAAGGAGCTCTTTAACCTCTCCCACTATGTGAGGACAAAGTGAAAAGATCCCATCTATGAATCAGGAAGCAGGGCCTCACCAGATGCCAAACCTGCCAGCACCTAACTCTTGGACTTCCAGCCACCAGGACTGTGAAGAAGAAATTCCTGTTGCTTATAAACACCCAGTTTACGGCATTTTGTTATAGAAGTGCATAATGGACCAAGGCAGATGCTATATGGTATTTAGGATTGCTTCTGTATATTTTTAAGACTTTTTAATTTTGGAATAATTATAATTTACAGAAAATTTACAAACAGAGAAAGTCTCCACATGCCCCTCACCCCACTTCCCCTACTGTTAACATAACTGTGGTCCATTTGTCAAAACTGAGAAATGAGAATTGGTATGATATTATTGACTAAATTACAGACATTACTTGGATTTTGTCAATTGTTTTACTAACTTTCTATTCTGTGTCAGGTTCCAATCTAGGTACCACATTATGTTTGTTCATTACATCTCCTTTGTTTTTCTTGGGCTGTGACAGTTTCTTATTCTTTTCTCGTATTGCCTGGCTTTGAACTTTTGAGGAATCCTAATTAGGTATTTTGTGAACTGTCACTAAATTTTGCTTGTCTGATGTTTTCTCACGGTTAGACTGGGCTTACAGGTTTTAGGGAGGAACTCTACAAAAAGGAAGTATCTTTCTCATCTCATCTAATCAATGGATATAGGATGTCAACCAAACTTATTACTGGTGATGTTAATCTTGACAACATGGTTAAGGGAGTATCTGCCAAATTACCACAAGGAAAGTTTCTATTTTTTTCATTCCTATACGCAATTTTTTGGAAGCAAGTCATGAAGTCCAGCTCACACTCAAGAACAGGGAAATTAAACCTCACCTTTTTGCATGGGGGATATCAACTTTTAAAAAAATTCTTCTGAAAGGAGACTTTTCTCTTGTAGTTTCATGTTTAATGCTTTCATACATTCATTTTTATTAATATGAACTCATAACTACTCATTTTATTGGAATAATCCATTATTATATATTTTGTTGCTGAGAGTATTTCAGCTTTGACCATTGGGCTCTTTCAGGTTGACTTCTGTGTCCTTTTGACATGCCTCCATCTATCATTATTATTTAATTTTTTTAGCACTTTCTTACTTTTGTCACTTCAAGATGTTCCAGGCTTAGTTTGTATTTTTCTTACTCTATCTTTAGAATCAGCCATTTCTCTAAGGAGCTTTGGGTTCTTTTATTGGAGAATGGTATTTGGAAAGCAAGATCTGGGCATTAGGTATGCTTATTGCTACCAGGATGTCACTGCTTCTAGGCCCTCTCAGCTGGACAGAGGTAGGACATATATGTGTGCGAATTAATCTCCATATATCAACATATCTATAATTAGCTCTGTCCTAGTCACTATTTAATTTACAACCACTTTTTTTGGTAGATGTTTGCAATCCCTATTTTACTGAGTGATTAACAGTTTTAGTTTTTGGTAACAATTCATAAAATAGAAAATTGCAATTTTAATAGAGCTTTTCCAAATCTGGAATTATATACTCTCTCTGGAGTATAAATTATTCATCAAAGTCTTTTCTTCTTATATGTTCATTGGACTTACCAATGGCTTATGTATTTAATCCAATTGTTTCACATATAGTTTGGTTTTACTGATAGAGCCTAATTTTTGTTTTTGTGTATTTAGAATGTATCTTGCTACTTTTCCAAAATAACCATTCATTCTAGTAATTGTTATATTCCTTGGGTTTTTCTACATACATAATTGTGCCATCTGAAGAAAAAGGATTTTTACTTATTTCTTTCTAAACTTTATAATTTTTGTTTCTTTTCATTTGTTTGTTTTATTGCACTGGCTAGAACCTCCAGTATAATGTTTAAAAAGAAGTAATGAGAGTAAGCATCCTTGTCTTGACTCCAACATATTGATTAATTTTTGAATATCATAAAAATCTTCCTACTCCAGAAATAAATCTCACTTGGTCATAATGCATAATGTATACACATATGCATATGTGTGTGTGTGTATTTGGATTTAATTTGCCAATATTTTGTTGAAGAGCTTTGAGTCTATGTTTATACGGGATATTTGTCTGTAATGTCTTTTGTAACACCACAGTCAGGTTTTGACATCACATTTACTTATCTCATCCATTTGTTGTTTCTCAGTCTGGATTCTAAAGCACTCACTGGCTTTGGGCACTGAGAAATTTCTTTGCTGCGTGCCTCCCCAGATGCAGACTTTCAGCTGACTCTAGCGTTAGTGTTCAGCTTCATCACTCCGTGTGAATCCTGAAGTACTCACTAGGCTCCTACTATGCATCAGGCACTGTTCCTGGGCACTGGACAGGAAGAGCAGAAGAACTGTCAAAATGAACATCAAACCCAACCAGCCTTTAAGTTTAAATTTCAATGATATTTTCAAAGGCTTTTGGCCAGAATACTTGGTGCTCTCCTAACTCAGGCATTTTACGTTCTACTGAACCTTTGTAATCCTTATTCATGTGACCTGTGCTATTCCACATCTCCAGTTCCATTTGAACCTCCAGCTTGGAAACAAGTATGACTTTATGGCCACTCAGAACTGTGTGTATTCACCCCTGTTGCCTGCACCACTTCCACACCTCTCTCATCCCAGGACTCAGTGCTAAGACATTATCCAATCATTATATCTAGAGAGAACCCATACAAGCACTGAGATGAGTTAGGAAAAGATTTCCCCAACTGGGACAGCCATGTAATTCATAATGATTTATTGATTGATTTAATAAATATTTATTGAGTGCCAACTATATGCTAAATATAATACAAGTATATATTGTATTAGATCCTGTGGAATCGATGATAAGTAAGAAAGAAAATATTCATGCTGTCCTGGAGTCTATATCCCATGGGAAAAATTGCAGCTTTTAGTACTGCCCAGTGACATGAAAGTACACAGACTGGTTGTGCTGAAGAATGCTAGGTACTGGGGCCCACATGTGTAGATTCTCATGGAAACCCTCCAGGAGATATTTCATTTGAGACCTGAACAATCAAGAGCATATAAAATTACTCAAGTACCTGGGGAGAGATTCCAGATAACGTGGAAAAGCTTTGATGAGGGAACAAGCATGGCGTGTGGGAGGGTGGGAAAGGAGGCCAGTGGGCCAGGGCACAGGGAGCGCAGCAGGGAGCCTGTGACGTCGGGACAGCGGAGCAGAAGGCGGGGCCATCACACAGAGCTCCCAGTCAAGGGGCAGGGCTTGGGATGTATTCTGATTGAAAATCACTGGAGGGGATTAAGCAAGGATCTCAGCTGAGCCGCTCCTTAGATATTTTAAACGGTTATTCTGTTATTCTGGCCGGGCGCAGTGACTCATGCCTGCAATTCCAGCACTTTGGAAGGCCAAGGCGGGCAGATCACGAGGTCGGGAATTCAAGACCAGCCTTCTTGATGAAATCTGTCTCTACAAAAATACAAAAAATTTAGCCGGGTGTGGTGATGTGCGCCTGTAATCCCAGCTACTCGGGAGGCTGAGGCCTAAGAATCGCTTGAACCCAGGAGAGGGAGATTGCAGTGAGCCAGGATCATTCCAGTGCACTCCAGCTTGGGTGACAGAGCAAGACTCTGTCCACCACTCCACCCGCCCCCCGCCAAAAAACTCATTCTGATTACGGTACAGAGCGAATTAAAGGAGAATTCCAGAATTGAAATCGGAGAAACCAGTTAGTAGCAACAACAGCAGTCCAGGTGAGACAGCAAGATGGCTTGGTCTAGATTTATTTCAGTGACTACAAAGGTGAACGCCCTCTATTTTGGATGTAGAACCAATAGAATCAAATGATGACTATCCTTAAAGTACGGAGAATAGAAAATAATTAAAAATGACTCCTAAGTTGTTAGTTTGAGCAACTACATTGATGGTGGTACCATTTATTGCAGTGTGGAAAACTCCAGAAGAAACAGATTTGGTGGTGTCGGGAGGCAGAACTTAGGAGTTCTGCTTTGAAAATGTTAAGTTTTAAGACCGATTAGACACTCAAGTGCATAGTGTATGTCAAGTAGGCAATTATATGCAAAAGTGTCGAATTCAGGGGACAAGTCAGAGCGGGGATGTAATTTTGAGTTATCCAGGAAGATAATATTAATTACTAGACTTGCCCTTGCACTCCCAAAGTCTAATCAAAATTGCTCTTGAAATTCATTTTGAAAAATGCCTTGCATGGGACTGACATACCACCTCTAACTAGTCCAGCACAGCAGTATTTTCCTCCGATGTTCGAACATTTAACCATTTTTAAATCTGTTTCTTTGATGAGGTCACACTGGCTTGCACTTAGCAGTTGTATTGAAGGGAATATACATTTTAAGGCATTATAATCACATCCAGCATAAAAGTGTAATAGACATTTCAAACTAAACATTTCCAAAACAGATGTCATGGTTTTCTGAAAACTCTATCAAATTTATTTCTATCAAAATTATTTCCCAGTAACCCCATCTCAGTACATGGTATCCTTATTCACCTTGTTGCTCAAACAACCTAAGAATAATTGTCTCTGTGAGAGGTTCACAAAATAGTAACATTGAAGGAGTGAAAGGTTTTGTTTCTTCTCCCATTTGTTTGGTGAGTGTGGTATCTGGCCTGCAATGTGGGTCCCGATGCCCCCATCCCAGTCATTTACACCCTCATGCTATCCTTTCCCACGCTGTACCAGGGTTGATCTGTAGGACAAAGAGGATATGGAGAGCTGATGGTGTGTTACAAGACTAGATGTGAAAGGCCTGAGCTTCCATCTAGGGTTCTTTCTCTTGGATCACCTGCTCTGAGGGAACCTGGTTGCCATGTCTTGAAGACACCCAGGAGGCTTCATGTGGAGAGGCCCACATGAGGAGGAACTGAGACGCCCCCCGCCCAAAGTCAACAGCCAGGAGGAACTGAGGACTGTAGCCACCAGCCGTGTGAGTGCACCAGTTTGAAAATGGATCCTTGGTCCTTCCAGGATGTCCGTGATACAGATCTGACCAATAGCCTGACTGCAGCCTCATGGGAGACCCCAAGCCAGAGCCACCCAGCTAAGCCAGGCTTCCAACCCTCAGAAGCTGCGTAAGATCATAAAAATTGATCTGTGTAAGATCAAAAATTGCTCCAAAACTTGTGGTTCTAAACCACTAAGTTTTGGAGCAATTTGCTATGCGGTGATATATAACTAATAGAGCAAGAGAATATGTCCATTCTATGTAAGTTGTGATCTCCAGCTCTGAAGGTGGCTTGATCTCCTTCCTACTTCTCTCTCTCCCTCTCCCTCTTCATTAACAGTGAATTCACCACATTTCCACTAGTGCCCCTGCTCCACTCTAACAGTGCCTCTCTCTACATGCATCCTTTTAAATCTGCAAAAGAGATAAGCATGTTACTGAGCTTCAGCTGAAGGGCACCACACTTGGGCTAGAAAGCAAACCACTCATCGTGTTTACTCGCCGGGCTCAATACCTAAGTTGCTTTTGATGAAAGTCCTTTTGATAAAAGGGAAAGTGATACATGAATTCTGTTGACTTTTAAAATTAAAGACTGTATGGATGGGTTCCTGGAAGTTTTTGGTAATTTCTGAAAATTAGCCCTTTACTTCCAAAAGAAAGCATAGAATACACCAATCGGAAAGGAAATTGGAGATTATTTACTCCAGTGTGCTCATTTCTTTTTTCAGGGACAACCACTGTGGTCCTCAATGAGGGAGTCAGAGACCAACATGTCTTCACCAATTGAGTGACAACTTGGATGAGACCTCGGGTGTTTCAATTCAGTGCCTTCACTATACCTCCCCGTGTACTGAGCACCATGGCAACGACCCATTGTCACTCACAACAGAGCTGACACTCCCAGAGCTCACCATGGGCCAGCACCTTTCTACATTTGTTATATTCACAAATTCCCTCTCTTCTCATAGGCCTGTTAGGTCAGTACTAGTATTATTCCCATTTTGTAGGCAAGATAATGAGATACAGCGAGGTTAGGGGGCTTGCCTGCATTTGCTGTTAGTTATTGGCAAGCCTAGGATTTGAATTCAGGCAGTCTGATTCCAAAGTCTGTCTTCCTGTATTCATTTTGTTATCTATGTACTTTCAGAAAACGTCCTTTTCTTCTCTACATTCATACTGTAGCAATATATTACAATCTATTCTCAAGCACTCATCGGCAGTAAAGTTCTGAGTCTAGGGCAACTTTTCTCTTCATCATTAATACTATTGTATTATTTGAAGTTGGAAACTGCCAAATTTTGCCTCAAACATTTTTCCAGTGAGAATGAGACATTTATACATTTTTTTATTGCAGGAAAAATAGTAAATGTTATGGAAATACTATTAAAAAATCTTATGGGAATTATTTTTAACTTCTTTCGTATAGATGGGAATAGCTCCTGTTTTTTGGTTCTTCTGATGAGTACATCTCGAAGTGTGCAGAAATGCTTGTGGAGTCAGATTAACGCCAATTATAAAACACCTCTTAGGGCTGGTTCTTAAGCCAAAATCTGGAGGTGATTTCATTACTACACCTTCATCTCCACTTAAAACTCTGCGCTCACCCATTGAAACACATTTTTGATACCAAGTGCTAATTATAATATGGTATTAATGGCCTTAAAAAAGGCTGAAATGACGTAAGTAAACTTGCTTCACTTTAAATTCAGGTCCGGGGGGCTCTGAGGCTAGTCTGTAAATTCACAAGCCATCTGGACAGGGTGATCATTTCATTTTTACCTTCAGCTCCTTTGTGTCTCATTCAGTAATGAGCTTGGAGATTATTTTTTAATACTGGCTGAAGAACTGTCTAGTTTGTAGTCCTGAGAGAATAAGGATGATTTCAGATTGCCTGAAGAACAGAAGTTACTGGAAAGAGGCAACTCAGTTTAACTTTTGAACACATGGGAAAGATTAAGCCCTTTCTTTTCAAGAGGACTTGGTGTTGTTCCATGACTCCAGCCTGGTAAGTCAGGATCCCAGGGACTTAAGATACTGTTGCTTTGAATATGCCATTGAAAGAAAGCTCAGATTGAGTGGAGCTTTTCTTATGGAACTAATGTTTACAGAGAGTATCTCTGAGCCAGGTAACTTGCCAGGCACTAGGGAAACAGCCATGAAAACAAACCATTTCCTATATCCTCGAAGAGTTCACAGGGTAATCTCAGAAACTGCCATGCTACTCACTCCCTGGACCTTCCAGGACACTTTCTATAGGCAGGAATCCCAGCTGCGTTTCATATGCATAGAAGATGTGGTCCCTACTCATAAGCAGCTTACAATCTTGTTGGGGAAATGAGCAAGTGCAACCGAATTAAACCCAACAAGAACTTGATTATCTACATTGTGTGAAAGTAAAACTGGTCAATTTCCTCTTCACATGCATGTAGGGGGTATTGAGCCGTACATGGCAGACCTACGCAAGACATTGCAGGGAATTAGAGAGGGGATGCAGCCGATGCATGCTGGAACAAGCCCAAAAAGGAGGTCTCAGTAGAGTGGAGGTGGGGAGTGGAGGAAGGAGGATGGGAAATTGACTGGGAAATTAGAGAAAGATTTGCACCAGGCTCAACAGTTGCCTAAAAAGTAATCACAGATGAGCAGGATTTGAGGAAAGGATCAGCCAGTGAGCTAACAAGCCGATTTTCTAATTTGCCAAATTTTGCCTCAAATGTTTTTCCAGTTAGAATAAGACATTCATGCATTTTTTGTTTTTGGCCAGGCACAGTGACTCACGCCTGTAATCCCAACACTTTGGGAGGCCAAGACAGGTGGATCACCTGAGGTCAGGTGTTCGAGACCAGCCTGGCCAACATAGTGAAACCCCGTTTCTACTAAAAATACAAAATTAGCCAGGCATGATGGCACACGCCTGTAATCCCAGCTACTCGGGAAGCTGAGGCAAGAGAATCGCTTGAACCTGGGAGGTGGATGTTGTGGTGAGCCAAGATCGCACCACTGTACCCCAGTCTGGGTAACAGAGTGAGACCCTGTTTCAAAAAACAAAAGAAAAAGAATGTGACATTTATACATATTTTATTGCAGGAAAAATAGTAACTGTCTCTGTTCCTTTGATAGAAGGGTAATATATCACTTTTCAAATATATCTCTTTAAAATTTCATGTTTATTTATAAAATTGAAAACGCTATTCTTATGTCCTTGATGGTTTTGTATGAGGCATTTCTGTTTTGACATTCTTAAATTATAATATTTGTGTGCATATATCTGCTAACTATAACAATAGCATAACAAAATGTCTCCTACTTATTTATTTACTATAAACCATAATTTCCTTGAAGTTAAGGACCATATTTAATATGTTATCATTTTTAATGGTGCCCTGGTATTAAATAAATATATATCAAATTGAAATGACAATGGAAATAATAAGAATAATGACAATGAAATTAGCAACCGGTAAATATGAGCCTGAAACAGCTGGATCAGATTATTTCCACTAAAAACTTGAGTAGATATTAACCTCCCTAAAAGTTTGATAGCCTCTAGAGTGACATGTGGAAGTCCAGGAGCAAGTTCCCAGAAGTATTGTTCTTGAAAATATTATAAGTTTTTTGCATGGATGTGAGAATCCACCAACGGAAGCAGAGTGGGGAACCTGGTGGGGAAGGAAAGGGGTGCAAGGCATGAGATACGGGAAGCAGGCAGTGGTTCCTTCGGATTCTCTAAGGAGCACTGTGCTAACAAGACCAGACAAGATTAATGATCGCTAAGCAGAGGTTAAGTGTGCCGCTGACAGGCTCTGTCAGAAAAACAGGATCGGCTGGAGCGGGGATGTTGGAATGCATGTTCCATGCACTCTGATGACACTAAAGGAATTACAGTCAAACACACAACATTGCTGAGGCCTATTGACTAGGACCCGGATTATGACCGGGACAATTAGAGTTCAGTAGCTGGGCAAAGGAAGGGAAAACAGCAGAAAAGACTCAGAGGAGATAGACAGAGGTTCAACTTCAAAATTAACAAAGCACATTCTTTCTTTGAAACGTTTATAACAAGAACTACGTCAATAATGCTATGAATGAGGGGAAGGCATACCATGTTTTTTAGTCATCACTAATTTTATAGTTTATCCCCTTTTCTTTACTGACCAGTTTGCATGGCTAAACAGTCTGGGTGTTTTTCTTTTCTGAGTTGAATGAATGGCTGTCTGTCTGAGCAAACCGACAAGAGAGTTAGTGTAATTTCTTTCATTGCCGTTACTGAGCACCAGACCATGCCAGTCTGCAGTGCTAGGCTTGGCAAAAAGTAGATTTACAATAAAAATCATTATATCACTATTCATATTTATCACTATTAATTTTTTAATACATGAGTTTGTAACTTATACTACCACAAGTATGTTTACTATAAAGCATTTTGAAAATGAATAAAAGTAAAACATAAATAAAAGCAGAAAGGAAAAGAAATACAAATTCTGTATAATCCCTCAGCCCAGAGATATCACTGCTCCTACATGGAGGATCTTTTTGTAGGCATGTGTGTGTCTTTTTTCTTTCTTTAATAAAAAAACACAGAAAACAGATTTCACGTTATTTATTTATTTTTTGAGACGGAGTTTCGCTCTGTCGCCCAGGCTGGAGTGCAGTGGCATGGTCTCAGTTCACTGCAAGCTCCGCCTCCTGGGTTCATGCCATTCTCCTGCCTCAGCCTCCCGAGTTGCTGGGACTACAGGCGCCTGCCACCTCGCCCGGCTAATTTTTTGTATTTTTAGTAGAGACGGGGTTTCACCGTGTTAGCCAGGATGGTCTCGATCTCCTGACCTCGTGATCTGCCCGCCTTGGCCTTCCAAAGTGCTGGGATTACAGACGTGAGCCACCGCGCCTGGCCTAGGTTATATTATTTATTTAGAAGGCTTCAAAATCTGCTCTTATAATCTTATGTTATAACTTCTAAGTTGTAGAATCTTGTCAGGTTCAGCAGAACAACTGCCATCGCAAGAAAAACAGAGAATTGACCTCTCAGGGACTCAAGACAAACATTTTGAGAAGCAAAGCCCTAGAGTCCCAGGGAGGCAGGAAGAGCCAAATAAAATACTAGATTTAGGGAAAGAGTGTTCTTGTTCAATGAAAAGTGTTCTCTTTGCTAAGAATGGTCCTACTTCCTTACCTATTTGGGTTTTCCCATTTCCTCTGGGCTTAGCTTAAATTCTATCATCTCAGAGAAAACTTAGCAGACAAGTCATTTCCGAATTGAGTTCTCTCCTTTAAACTCATAGCACCATGCCCAGCAGGCAGCTCAGCAGATTGCCTCCATGTTTATTGGTGAAGAAGGAGGGAGGCACTGAAATTGGCGTCTGCTATGGTCGGATGCTGCACTGACTATTTTACATACGCTTGCTGTGGCCTGAATCTTTTTCTTCCCCACCAATTTATATGTTGAAACCTAATCCCCAATGTGATGGTATTCAGAGGTGGGGTTTCCTGAGGGAAGTAATTAGGTCATAAGTGGGGAGCCCTCGGGAATGGGATAAGTGCCCTTATCAAACAGGCTCAAGAAAGCGCCTTTGTCCTTCCTCCATGTGAGGATGCAGTGAGAAGACGCTGTCTGTGGTGCAGCAAACGGACCCTTGCCAGACACTGAATCTACCGGGGGCTTGACCTTAGACTTCTCAGCCTCCAGAGCTGTGTAAAATACATTTCTGTTGTCCACCTAGTTTATGGTATTTTGTTCCAGCAAACCGAGCAGACTAAAACAACCCTAATGATATATTTGTGGAAAATATTTCATAAATAGGAAAATGAAAATGTAGCAATTCTATCAGGAAGTAGCTACATTTTTTGTGCCTTGTCTTAACTTGACAAATAAATTCACTGATTCGAATAAATTATTTCATTGTTATCGCTTGTATTATTGTTTTTCATTGGAATCCTTACCCAGTTCTTAACTTCTGTCTCATGCCTTTGTGTCAATTTCCCCGTGAGCTCTTTGAGGGGAAGGTGCACATCTGATTCCCACTTGCATCGCCCTTTATGGAGTGAAAAGAAATGATAGCTGTGGCCATCAGGCTGCAGTTCAGGTGTTCCAATTATCGTTTAATGTCGTACAACAATTTGGCCTTTGAGTTTCTGCCTAACTGTCGGAAAACATAACTTCATCATCCTAGGAGTTCCTTTCTTTCTTTATATTCCCACCTCTTGGGTATAGGTCACAATTTTAGGATCTTAAGAGGTGATAAATGTCGGCGGCTCCTTTGGTCTTTCTCCATATGGCAGAAATCGCCATGGTCCTTATCTGCATGGTGCCTGTGGTGCCCTTAGGTTTGGTGGCCAGGGCTGGCTATGAAACTTGCACAGCCCTGTGCAAAATAAAAATGTGGACCCTGGCTGGGCACAGCGGCTCACGCATGTAATCCCAGCACTTTGGGAGGCCGAGGTGGGCAGATCACAAGGTCAGGGGATCGAGACCATCGTGGCTAACATGGTGAAACCCTGTCTCTACTAAAAATACAAAAAATTAGCCGGACGTGGTGGCGGGCACCTGTAGTCCCAGCTACTTGGGAGACTGAGGCGGGAGAATGATGTGAACCTGGGAAGCGGAGCTTGCAATGAGCCGAGATCACAGCACTGCTCTCCAGCCTAGGCAACAGAGCTAGACTCCATCTCAAAAAAAAAAAAAAAATTGTGGACCCCCTTGTCCAAAAAGCAGAAAAAAATAAAGGGCCACTAAGGATCCTAAAATATAAAGCTTCTTTCTTCTGGTGTCTCCCTTTCATCTTGTTGTGGTGTTTTTTATTTGCTATTCAATATCTTTCTAAGTAAAGAAAAATAAAAAAATCTAAATAAATAGTGTGAATTCTACTGCTTATCTTTATATTGCACAATACCAGTTTTAAATACAAACATAATAGCATTTAATTTGTATGTAGAATCACCAAAATTATACAATATGTATTTTGTAGTTTGTAGGTGCGTATATATTTTGTTCTTACCAAAACAGTGAAAGCTCCACACAAAACTCACTCAAATGTTTTTATATCACTCTTGATATATCCACCTCTCCCAATATCCTCTCCCTCTGGAGGAAGACGGAAAGGAACTGTGTGTTGCCTTATTTTCCCTTTCCTTGTATGTCATCATTTTCTGTAAAAGTGGATGTAAGGGGAGTCATCTGAGTAAGAAAGGAAATAATTGGGTTCTTTAATTGCTTGTGTTTCTTTGTACACTCTTGCTTCTTTTTTGTTTTTAAAACAAGCTTGGTTCAGTCAGAAAGCATGATATCTCTGGGCCACAGGCCTCTTGCTGACTCAGCAGTGGACCTAACAGGCTTACCTGGTATCACCTTGAGTCTCCCTGACGTCCCAGGCATTGTGGAGCCCCCAGCATTCTGTCTTTATGGGGCGTTATGGGCGCTGTACATAAATGGGTGGCCAGGAAGCACTTTGTGGACAGGCACACTGTGGGTATCATTGTGGGACAGGCACATCTCCACTGTCCCATCAGATTTTACTTACAAAGCACAAATTCAAAGATAAAAACATTAAGAGATCCAAGATGGTGCCACCAGAGCATCAGCCAAGCATGGCCCCTTCCAAGTGCAGAGCTCGTGTGACTGCACAGACCACACGCCCTCGAGCTGGCCCTGCCAGCAGCTTTCTGCCACACTAGGGTGTAGAAATTTTTGTGAAACTTCCCTTGATCCTGTCTTGCCCTGGGTAAGCTGTGCTGGCAGAAACAGCATCAGAACGCCCCTGCTCTGGGATCCACAGATGTCCCTTTTATTCTCCCTATGGTGGCCATGAGAAAGGCCTCTCAGACCTCCAGCTGCAGACAGCATGATTGAACAGGGGACTTGCTGCTGCTATAGTTGGAAGCCCTGCAGCCTTTCCTTCCATGGGCAGCTCCTGGGCAATGATGCAGCAGGAATACTGCAGGAGACCTGCTCCTGGGGACTTGGGATTCACTGACACTGTCACCAGGCACTGTGGCCTCCTTGTGCAAAGAAGAGTTACCAGATGGCAGGGAGAGTTGACCTTGACCAGCAGGATAGGGTAGGATTGTTTTTGTACATTGTAAGCAGGGAGGAACCCTAGACCCCTGTAACCATGAGCAGACGTGTGCAGCAACTCTAAACGGAAATGGGTGTGATGGCTAAAGACTCAACGTTTTGGGTGGCACTGCCAGGTAGCTAAGCCACTGAGACCTTGTGAGGTGAGAGCTGAGTGGGAGAGGAACTTGGAATGAATCAAGAAGGGCAAGGAGAAGTCCCAGTGTGGAGTTGAGACCACCTACAGTGACAGAGGCTGGGGTTTGTCCCCCTCACCTCCCTCTTCCTAGTTTGCCCTCAGAGGCCTTGCTCTTCTGAGTCCCTATTTGATCCTCGTTTTCTTATCTCTGGATAAGGGGCGTGGCCAACACCTGTGGCAAGCCCCATGATATGGCTTGGCTGTGCCCCCACCCAAATCTCACGTTGAATTGTAATTCCCAGTGTTGGAGGGGGGGCCTGGTGGGAGGTGATTAGATCATGGGGGTGGATTTCCCTCTTGCTGTTCTCATGCTAGTGAGTGAGTTCTCATGAGATCAGGTTGTTTAACAAATGTGTAGCAACTCCCCCTTCTCTCTCTCTCTCTCTCTCACTCTCTCTCTCTCCTGTCACCATGTGAAGAAGGCACTTGCTTCCCCTTTGCCTTCCACCATGACTGTAAGTTTCCCGAGGCTTCCCCAGTCATACCTTCTGTATAGCCTGCAGAGTGGTGAGTCAATTAAATCTCTTTTCTTTATAAACTACCCAGTCTCTGGTAGATCTTTATAGCAATGTGAGAATGGACTAATACACCCTGCTAGCTCCAAAGTCCAAGACCCAGTAGGAGGAATGGGGTAGGCTCATTAGCACTTCAACCTCTAAACCTTCCTTTAAACTCTCCATCTTGGAGGCTGACCCTGGATGCTAGTCTGTGAGAAAGAAAGAAAGAAAGAAAGAAAGAGAGAGAGAGAGAGAGAGAGAGAGAGAGAGAGAGAGAGAGAGAGAAAGAAAGAAAGAAAGAAAGAAAGAAAGAAAGAAAGAAAGAAAGAAAGAAAGAAAGAAAGAAAGAAAGAGAGAGAAAGAAAGAAAGGAAAGGAAGGAAAGGAAGGAAAGGAAGGAAAGGAAGGAAAGGAAGGAAAACGGTCCCCTCTCTGAAATCCAAAGCAATGTTGCCATGTGTGGTGCTCTGAGAGCCTGTGGAGGGCACTGGTGAGATGAGCCCCTCCACTTTCTGCCTGACTTTCACAATTAGGCTCAGTACCTAGTGGCCCAGGCTAGGGCTCTGCACACTGGGGTGCCCCCAAAGGCATCTTTCAGAAACAGGTATCCAACCTGCTTTGTCTTGAGTAACAGTGGTGCCCCAAGTGTCCGATCCTCCCACAGGAAAGGGTTACGTTTACTTACATTCTGGGCTTGAAATTCTCTGGCTGCAGTTGTGTTGTGGAAGGAGTTTTTGTTGTACCTCACTCAGTCACCTCCTCCTTCCTTGCTGGAGTTCTGTTCTTTTCGGGTTTCAGTTGTTGGGATGACATAGCCTCTTTTTCAGAAGATTAAAACTGCAGATAAGTAAATGAGGGGTATTTGCCTATCTACCTTTTCCTTCCTTTCTACCTTCTCCTGTCTCGATCTAAACTACAGTCTTTAGCGCCCACACCCTCAGAGTTGTCTGATGACACCTTCCACTCCTGTAATTTCAAATACTCTCTCTAAGTCTCATGCTCAGCAGCGTCTAAATATGGGCAATATGTCCTGCATCTCATAAAACCCTTGCTCAGCCTCGCCCTATTCCAGCTACTGCCCTTGTGCTTACCTTCCCTTCATGCTCAAACCTTAAAAGCCTTGTCCATACTCCCTTCTCTCTCACTCTACACACACATGCAGGCACATAGACACACACACACACACATACACACACAAATAAATAAACCACATATGTGTAACACAAAAGTTTGAATGGTGCACAGGAATCCAGTGAAAAGTGAGTGCTTCCCCCAGTATAGGCCATTAGCCACTCATCTGCCCTCCTAGATGAAACCACCATTATGAATTATTTTTGTATATTTCCCAATATATACAAGTATATATATATGTGTGTGTGTGTGTGTGTATATATATATATATATATATATATATATATATATATAGTTTCTTTCTATATTTTAGGATATGTTTAAGAGAGCCTGTTTCATGTCTGTATGAATAGAACTTCCCCATTCTTTTTCATGACTGCATAGTATTCCATTATAGAAATGAGCTACAATATACTTCACAAGTATTGAGAGGCATTTCATTTATCTCTAGTCTTATTTTATTATGCTAATACTGCAATTTATCTCTCTGTGTGTGCATTTGTGTGCATGTATGTGTGTGCAATTATATCTCAAGGAAAAATTATCAGGAAAAAAGTTGCTGGATCAAAGAATATGTGCATATAGAGTTGACACATATTATCAAGTTACCAGTTTTTTCTGTTTCCTTTGCTACTGCAATAAAGAGATTGTTTTTCCTGTACCATTACTAGTAAAAGTTCACCTTTTTGAACTTTTGCTAATCTGACAAGCAAAAAATTGTATCATATTTTGTTGTTAATTTGTCTGTCTCTTGTTATAAATAACACTGAATATCTTTTAAAATGTTTAAGAGCCATTTGTGCTTGTGCGAGTGTGTGTGTGTGCAAGTCTGTGTGTGCACTTGCCTATCTTGTTCTTTGCCCGTTTTTTTATTGAGTTGTTTGACTTATTTGACTATTTTAAAGTGTCTTTATAGTTTAAGAAAATCAGTACTTTATTTACTTTTCCAAGCATGTATCTTATCTTTTGATTTTGTTTAGGATGGTCTTGTCAGCAGAAGTATTTTATTTTTATATGACCCACTTTATCAATCTTTTCTTTACGGTTTCTGTTTCTGTTCCTGTTCTGAACTTTGAGATGTCTTTCTCATTATTTTAATGGATATTTGTTATAATCTGATTTTCATCTTGAAAAGATTATTCTAGTTACAGATTAAAAATTAGATGAGGAGATAACAATTAGAAGGCAATCGTAGAAGTCCACATGAGTAAAATTAACAGCCAAGCTTATGATGATGGCAGTGAAAGTGGAAAAACAGGGATGAATTCGAGATTCATTTAGGAGACAAAATAGACAGGCAATAGATTGGATATGGGAGAAGGTTTTTTTTTTTGCTGTTTGAGCAAGTATTTAGAGGATATCATTTACTGAGCTAATATTACTTTTTGTGTGGGGGATCATGAGTGTGGTGTAATACACATTATCTGAAGGTGAATTTGAGATTTCCTAAGGGAGCCATTGAGTACTACGTCTCAGACTGTGTACCGGGGACGCATGCATGAGGAGTGGTGAAATAGTCACGGGTATTTGACAGCATGGGCCCAGATGAGATTTCTTATGAAGACAACATGAAGAGAGCTGGGAGCCAGGAAGGGCTTTGAAGAAGTCCAGCCTTTCGTTGCTGAGTGTAAGAAGGTGATGCTGCTGAAGGCATGGCTCGTGAGCGAGCCCTGGATGCTGCCTGGCTTCTGGATGTAGGAGATGGGATGGACCTCGAGCAGAGGGGGGCTGCAGGGTCACCCGGCTGGCCAGGCACAGGCAAGTATCTGCGAGGGTCACAGAATTTATTGGGCTGAGTTGCTTTGTCTACCAGGGAACTCTGGGACCCCCATATTTTGCTTTGTGTGGTTGTCTTTCTGCCTTTGTTACCATTTCCACGTTATGAGAGGGGATTCGAGAAACAGATTTCTGTAACTGTGCCCCAACATTGACACCAAGTGTTTTCTCTCTACATTGACTCGTTAGTGAGGCAAAAAGATTTCTTCAAGAGGAATATGCTACATTCTTTCCAAGCAAGATGGCAGAATATATTACAGAAATCACATTTGTACCTCAAAATCAGGAGATGAAAAACATGGGAAAAGAGTTTTTCAGCAGTTCTACCTAAATGCCGGTTCCCATCTGCCTTGTTATTAGTGTGGTGTCGTAGAAACAGCTTGGATTTTAAAAGTATATGGACCTTGGTTCAAATCCCAGCACTGTCTCCTGCTGCAGCTGTGGCTCTGAACAAATGGCTTAACCTTTTTAAACTTCAGTTTTCTCATCTGTGAGGTGAGGATAATTGTGTGATTTCCCAGAATTGAATCGAATGAGATGGCACGGACGAGGGCCAGGCAGAGGCTCTGTCACACAGCAGGTGCTTAATGATCTCTGGTGGGTCCTTTCTTCTCCATCCACAACCCGGATCTTTAGCAAGCTCATTCAGTTCTGTGCAAGTACAGTGCTTTTTTCCTCCTGTTAAAAAAAAAAACAAACAGCAAAATCCTCTGAATTTCATTCTAAGCAACAAAGGATTACTCAGGTAAAAAGGTCCATTTGTGTTCTAACTAACATTGCCGCTGGTTTCTGGGTAACTGTGGTTGGTGAACAAAACGGTTATAGAGACAGTAGAGGACAGGATCCAGGGACTTGAAAATTCATCTGTTCAGAGCAAGAAGACAGCAGTGAGAAGTGTAGTGGCAAAGGGATATGATGATTAGAGAAAAGTGTAGCCTAATTTTAAGCCTAGAGGCTGGAACTAGGGCTTCTTATGGCATTACAGTCAATCTATTAATCTTTTGAGAGGCTTCACCTAAGCCACCCCATACAGGAAAGATTGTGACATTTCTGAACCAAAGACTAATTTATGTACATCTCATTTTAAAGCACCTGGGCACGATATTCCAGCTGATGCAAACATTCAAAGCTTACCAGGTTTTGAGAGAGAAGAGCACACCTGTGTCGACAGGCAGAACTGTCCTGGCACCGGGCCAGTGTGCTCGCACCGCGTCCAAATCTCTGGCACTTGTTTGCTGGTGCATCGGGTTGTACAAGGTATTTGCCTTCTCTGGCCCTCAGAATCCTCACCTTTAAAACGACAATATGATGTGCCCTTTGACCTCTGTGATCCTTTGCAGTCTGACAAACTATGACACAAAAGGCCTGGAGATCTTTGTAACTTTGCTGGGGCTAATATTGGTATTACAATCCCAGGAAGGACTCCATCGCTCATATGAGCAAATTGTATTTTTATTATTCGCATCTCATTGTGCAGCAAAGCATGTATCATTGGTTAATTAATGCTGCCAGCACGGCACTCTGCTAAATGATTGTTTAGCCTAGAGTAGAATAAAATGCTACAATGACCAGTACAGTATCATTATGTAACAGAAAATTAAAAATCTGATAATTTGATTGGAAGTCTCAGGTGAGTTTTTTGTATAAAAATGTTAACCTCAAGTAGCTATAAGCAGGTAAATGTTTTATTCATCCCACTGATATGAAATAAATGCTTATGATATAAATTATGTATAATTAATGCTCCTGGGATAAAACATGTATGCTAATAGGTTGTCAGTTAATTAAGAAAGGAATATGAGGTAAACAAAGGTGATTATAATTTATCTTGGGACCATAAACAGAAATCGTGCCTTAAATAATCTCTTTAAAAAAAAATACATTATACAGCAAATCCTTCATTTTCCTCCAGAGCGGCCGCCTGATGGTATAGAGCAAGTGTTCAGTGGAGATGTTAAACGAGGAGACGGCTCGGGAGAGCAAAGCAGGCTGTGGGCTTACCAACAACAGCTCAGCTGAGGTGGCCCCGTGTGAGCAGTCCTGGTCTCCTTAGGAACATTTTCTGAAACATAGTTTTTTGGAACCTAGAAGCTATATTACAAGAGAGGAGAAAATACATCAACTGATGAAAACTTGAAAAAGTATACCTACACTGAAGGCAGTCTTTGGCATTCTGGCTAATTTCATCTCTTTGAAACTGCCTAATAGATACACTACACTTTTCCCTGTATGTGGCTGGGGAAAGTCACAGTGATGGAAGAGAGGGACCAGGAGAAGATAACCTCTGAGTATTTCTGAGCTCACTCGGCTACACATTCATTCATTCATTCATTCATTCATTCAACAAACATTTCTTAACTACATAGAGTGCTCAGCATGGAGGATAGAAATGTGCCGTGGGTAATGCCATCTTGTCTCTTTTCTCCTCTCGCATGGTGGTCTCTCTCCATTGACCTATGGGATCTGGGTATTCAGGTGAAAATATCCAGCTGAGAGTTGGATATAGAAGCTCAAAGGTCTGGGGGAAAAATGAAGGCTTAGGCTATTTGAGCTGTGTGAGCAGGGGACAGAAGGGAGTGTCCGGGGATGATGAACATTCAGGGGCAGGAAGTGGTGAAGTCCAGCAGGGAAAAGCACTCCACTCCAATCAGCAGGTCAGAAGGTCACTTGGAGAAGCCTCTAGAAAGGCAGAGTCACCCACTATGTCACTGCAACAGAGACGGTGAGCCAGGAAAAAACAAACAAACAAACAAAAAACAGAAGTTTCAGGTAGATTTTGAAATTATGCAAGTTTGGTGGAAGCAGCTACAGCAAAGTGGAGGGTGCAGGCTCCACCACACCCACTCAAAAGGGTATCTAGAAGCAGGCAGAAGATCATGGCAGCCTTGCCAGAGACCAGTTTAGATGAGACGTGAGTAGGGGAGAGGCTTTGGATGGTAAGCCAACATGGGAGGAGTCAGTTTGGAGGGTAATGCAGGTTCAAGAGTGAGACAAGAAAGAGTGGCTCAGTTTGGGGGATTGTAGAGACGCACTCTTGTATAAACTGCTGGAAAGAGTCCTTAAAGGAAGATGGGAGGATTGATGGCATGGCGGAATGGTTCTGCATGAAGAACCCAAGGCCATCCTCCATCCCTGAGGCAGGGGAAAGGGGATGAGGATAGTGAGGGCCTCTCTGCAGGCATATGGGCAGAAGGACTCAGGTGTCCTATTGGCTTCAGGTTCTTCTAAAGTAGAAGTTCAAAATCAAATGCTGGAACAGGCAAAGGAGGTGAGCAACTAAAATCATGGTGAATATTGAGAATTGTCATCAAGAGAAACAGGAGAGGAAATTCACCAGGGACGAGAAAAAGCCTAATTGCCTCCTTCAAAGTGCGGTTTCCTTCCATCTGCAGTTCATTCTTTCCGTTATGCAGAGGAGATGGGTGACTACCAGGAGATGGAGGACTCTGTGAGATGGGGGACTCTGTGAGGAGATGGGGAACTCTGTGAGATGGGGGACTTTGTGAGATGGGAGACTTTGTGAGGAGATGGAGGACTCTGTAAGGAGATGGAGGGCTCTGTGAGATGGGGGACTCTGAGGAGATGGAGGACTCTGTGAGATGGGAGACTCTGTGAGGAGATGGAGGACTCTGTGAGGAAATGGAGGATTCTGTGAGATGGGGGACTCTGAGGAGATGGAGGACTCTGTGAGATGGAGGACTCTGTGAGGAGATGGAGGACTCTATGAGATGGGAGACTCTGAGGAGATAGGGGACTCTGAGGAGATGGAGGACTGTGAGATGGAGGACTCTGTGAGATGAAGGACTCTGTGAGATGGGAGACTTTGTGAGGAGATAGAGGACTCTGTAAGGAGATGGAGGGCTCTGTGAGGAAATGGAGGATTCTGTGAGATGGGGGACTCTGAGGAGATGAAGGACTCTGTGAGATGGAGGACTCTGTGAGATGGAGGACTCTGTGAGATGGGAGACTCTGTGAGGAGATGGGGGACTCTGAGGAGATGGAGGACTGTGAGATGGAGGACTCTGTGAGATGGAGGACTCTGTGAGATGGGAGACTTTGTGAGGAGATGGAGGACTCTGTAAGGAGATGGAGGGCTCTGTGAGATGGGGGACTCTGTGAGATGGGGGACTCTGTGAGGAGATGGAGGACTGTGAGATGGGGGACTCTGTGAGATGGGGGACTCTGTGAGATGGAGGACTGTGAGATGGCGGACTCTGTGAGGAGATGGAGGACTCTGTGAGATGGAGGACTCTGTGAGATGGAGGACTCTGTGAGATGGGGAACTCTGTGAGGAGATGGAGGACTGTGAGATGGAGGACTCTGTGAGATGGGGAACTCTGTGAGAAGATGGAGGACTGTGAGACGGAGGACTCTGTGAGATGGGGAACTCTGTGAGATGGGGACTGTATGAGATGGGGGACTCTGGGAGATGGGAGATTCTATGAGGAGATGGAGGACGCTGTGAGATGGAGGACTCCTCTTCCTGCAAGGAGGACTTTCCATCTTCCTTTCTCTTATGCAGAAGAGATGGAGGCCCCTACAGGGAAATTCTCTTCTTTAGTATTCCACATACTCCTTGAGTTGGGGGTTTAAAATGCTTATTTTACCAAACCCTCTCCTACAGCTTTATGAGACATTAAATGTTCTCTTTTTTTACCAAATGAGAAAATAACATTTTATCTGATTCCAGAGATTCACAATCTCCAATTTAGCAGGATGAAAAGAAGAGAAGACATTTCTGTAGATGAGACCATGACAGGAAGCTGCCAACCCCACAGGCTGTTCTTATCCTGTGCCCAATACCAGGGATGTGAGAAAGTTTTTCCTACAAAAGGAGCTGGGAAGAGCTGCTTATGATTGGCAGATCCTGCATCTCTTGAGTTACGTACTTTGATGAGGGTTGTTACAAAGCACCACAAATGCATGAGGGACCCTACACAGTGGGGGCAGAAATCCCGTCAGCATTGTTCTCTGCCTCATTCAGACAGATAGAACTCCCAGCACTTTCATGTCATAGGGGCATCAGTTTGAGTAACTCAGTATTTACAAACTCAAAATGGTTTCTGAGTTACAGATGAAAAATCATTCCATTCTTTCATGAAGTGGGAAATCTGCGTAGAATCAATAGATTCTACGCAGAGTCAAGTCTGACCTGACAGGAGCTGGGTGACTGAACAAATTAGCTACCTTCAATTTCCCAATCTGTGCAACAGGAATTTCAATTCCTGCTCCCCAGGACAGTGTCAGGTTATCAAAAAGTCCCCAACATATTGTCTATCACCTAATAAACAGTAGTGCTATTTTCACTGTAGTTGAAGATATTTGTCATTGTTGTCATAATTATCACCATCATCTTCATAACCATGGCCCTGAAACCTATTAACTATAAATTTTAAATAATTTACTCTGTCAGTCAGGAATATGGACAACACTCCAGGTATCTCCAGGCTGAATTCTTTTAATGTAACATTTTAATTAAAGTATAAAATTTATTTAAAAATGCACAGATATTAACAGTGAATTTCAATAAAATTTTACCAACTGAACATGCCATGTAACAAGAATCCAGATTTAGGAGTTTGACATTAACAAGAAGTTCCCCTCCTTCTAATCATTACCTCCCCAAAAGTAACCACTATTTTGAGTTCTAAAGCCATGGATATTTTTCTGATTTTTAAACTTTGTGTAAATGGAATTATCCAGTATGTATTGTTTTGTATTCAGGCTATTTTGATTGTGAGTCATCAAAATTATGATTTGTTGGGAAAATGCGTAGTTATTTCATTCTCGTTGCTTTATTGTGTCACATGTATGAATACATCACAGCCTATCTCTTCTATGGATTGATCGATGGGTTTGTAATATGAACGACTCAAATACTGCTGCTATAAATAGTTGTATGTCTTTTGTAAACATGTGTGTGCGTTTATATTAATATATGTAGAGGTAGAATTGCTAGGATGTAGGATGAACGGATGTTCAGCTTGAGTAGATAATTTCAGTTTCCCAACGACATGCAAGCATAGTTGTACCAACTTACTCTGAAAAGTAGGTGAGTTCTAGTTCCTCCAAATGCAATACTTTGTTGTGTCTGTCATTTAAATTATAGACTATCTTTTGTGTATATGGTGGTTTTAATTTGCATTTATCTAATAATGACTTAACCTGAGAAATTTTTAACATGCTTTTGGCTACTTAGATATTCTTTTCTGAGGTACCTACTTTGAGATGTCTGTCTTTCTTATTGATTTGTGTAAATTTTTATATATTCTTATTAGTCTTAGATATATATCGTGCAAATATCCTTTCTTCTTCTGTGGCTTGACTTCTCCTAATGGTGTCTTTTGATATGCAGAGGACACTAACTTTATTGGAGTTCTATTTATCATTTTGTGTGTTATGGCTAGCAATTTTTTGTGTCTTGTATAAGGTCTGCCTACCCTAAGGTTATGAAGATGCTGTCGTATGTTTTCTTTTAAACGTTATTGTTTTACTTTTCACATGTAGGTCTATACTCTGTCTGGATTTTGTTTTTATGAGGGAGGCGTCAGGATTTATCCTCCACCTCAACTCTATGTGTATCTAATTGACCCAGCACCTTGCATTAAAAAGATGACTCTTTTGTCATAGGAAAATTTTAATACAAGGAAATAAAACCTAGTAAAATTTTGGAAAAGCTGGGGAAACAAAGAACAGTGAAGTTATTGCTAAAGTTTTCAGCTTGCAACACTACAGCAGGAGCTGTGGAGGAGCTTGCCTGGGAGCTGCTGAGACCATCCCACCTGCTTCCTCCCCACACTGGTCTGTGAGTCACCTGTGCTTCTTCCCGCCACAGCTGCTGGAGAACACGGCCTCCTTCCTTTTCATGGAAGCCTATGGGGAAGGGATTCTAAGAAATGCAGTCCTAGGCTTTGTCTCTGAGACAAAGTGGTAGGGAACACTCCGGGAGGTGGAGATGATGCCAAAGTGCAAACATAGTTCACAGAGTCACTGAACATTCTTGCACCTGTGATGCAGAAATTAATTTTGAAGTTGGGTCAGATGGTCTCTAAGAACTTTCTACCTCAAACATTGATTAAAACATTAGATATTATAATGCTCTCTTAATAAATTTTATTCATTCATTGAGGTATTGAACTAGGCCAAAAATATAAAAAGAAAAAGAAGGAAAAGCACTTTTGTCAGAGGCACTTCGAATACCACTGAAATAGGAGCAAGCCAACAGATGACACAGTGCAGGAAAATAATGGCTATGGCTGTAAGAACACACAGTGCAGCAGGTTATAGGCAAAGGTGTAGCCAGACCACCTGAGGGCCACTCCTGCAGTGTTACTGGAAGGCTGTGTAGAATCCTGCCTGGAGGAGCAGAGCAGGAATTGGGAGCCCCAGAGAAAGAACAGCAGGTGTACCCAGGGATGCCACTGTAGTACCTGGGAAAATGTAAACTCAAGCTTTGTTTTCTTTTATCTTGAATTTCTTGAGGAAAACCACAGGTGCCTTCAAGGAAACAGATGGAAGTTGTAATCTGTTTTGTGTAACCAAAGCGTTAGGCAGTGTTTGTATGGCACTGGGCAAGTTACTTCCTCTCTGTGCTAGGATCTCTTCTCTCAGTCAAATCTCCAGGATTCTTCCTGCCTCTTGCAGTATGGGCTCTTGAGCGTTCTTGAGTTTGTTCTTCCTTTGCACTTTATTTGCAATTGCAAAAATTCAGGCATGCCGGGCTTACAAGTTAGAGACAAATGGCATCTAAACTGGCTTTCTCTTCTCTACAGGTTTCTTTCCAGAATCTTTGGACAATAGGTGGAGTGGCGGCAGAAAGGGGAAGAATGGACATGGTGGGTGTGAGCCAATCACAGCATATTCAATGATTCCACATGGATTGGAGAGTGTTGAATCATGAGGAGGCTGGCGAATCATGAGGAGGCTGGCAAAAGGGCCCTCTCCTCATGAGGTCTGGTTAATATCAGGAATTATTGCCTCAAACGCTGCAGGTGTGGATCGATCTCTTTCAGTCCCAGTAAATGGGGCTGCAACTGCCTTTGACAACCTCAAAGCTGCACAGTGCTCATGCCCCGGGGCAGACAATGATGTGGGGGAGTTGCTGATTTTAGGATAGAAAATTACAATGCTTATATAGTAAACAGCACCTGGAAGTTTACTAATGATTTTTACAATTAACAGCAGCAGTGCGGTCTGATTATTCATGCGTGCTTTCTATGAAAGAAAAGAAAGGAAGCAGATGTTGAAAAAAGTCACATGGCTTAGATTTTATTGGGAGGGGAGATGTGGTGGTGAAAGAAGGATGTATGAGTAGGAGCAGGAGGAAGGAAAGAGTGTGAGGTAGAGAATTCTCACTGTTGTTTTCTTCAGGCTCTAATATGCAAATTACGCTCTTTCAAATTTCAAAATTAACCTCAAGGTATGTTCTATATCATAAGAACTCTTTTCTACAGCGTGTATATTTAAAAGCTTATATATTTTGCAGTAGCTAGGCAATTTTGTAAGTGCATTAGGTATTAATAAAATATATATGATTGGACATTTTAAAAGTCTTTCTTTTTTTTTTTCTTTCTTTCTTTCTTTTTTTTTTTTTTTCCCTGAAACAGTCTTGTTCTGTTGCCCACGCTGGAGTGCAGTGGCACAGTCTCGGCTCACTGCAACCTACACCTGCCGAGTTTAAGAGATTTTTGTGCCTCAGCTTCCTGAGTAGCTGGGACTACAGGCGCCTGCCACCACACGCGGTTTTGTTTGTTTGTTTGTATTTTTAGTAGAGATGGGGTTTTGCCATTCTAGTCCCAAAGGACTAGAATTACAGGCGTGAGCCACCACACCCAGCAGTTCTATGTATTCTTTAAATGCACCAACATTTTCGTAGTTGTTGAAAAATCTGGCATTTTTTACATACAGTAACTAACCAATTATTGATGGGAATTTTTATTATTTTGGATATAAGAAATGTGCTTGAATAGATTTTTGCTTCTGTTCAATTTTTCATTAGGTAAAATTCCAAACGATGGGATCACCTGGTCACAGGAAAATAACAACAACAATCAAAGAAGGCCCTGGCTTATCATTACGCTATTGGACTAGAAAGTGCTCTCAGGAGCTGGTGTGTGCTAAATTCAGCCCAGTCTCACCAATATCGGAGTGGGGGTCTCTGTGTGTTCACGTGCACATACATGTGGACATGCATATTTTTCTATCTATGCTTAGTATCACCAGATGGTTTTAAATCTATTATTTATTAGATTATTGGCCAAGAAAGAATTTTCTGTTTTTAAATTTATTGAATTTTCTCCCACGTATCAAGGGACCTTTCGTGTTTCCCTCATTTATCTACCATTGGAATCTTCACATCTTATTGAAAATCTCCTCAGGCAGTAAGGTCTACGAGGGCAAAGATATATCTATATATACACAGAGATGAAGAGTGACTTGCCCCACTTTTTGTCTCTCTCTCCTTCCCTCCCTTTATTTTTTCCTTCCTTCCTTCTTTCTTTCTTTCTTTTCCTTGCCTTTCTTTCTCTTTCTTTTCCTTCCTTCCTTCCTTTATCCATCCCTTCCTTCCTTCTTTCTCTTTCTTTTCTTTCTTTCTTTCTTCTTTCCTTCCTTCCTTCCTTCCTTCCTTCCTTCCTTCCTTTATCCATCCCTTCCTTCCTTCTTTCTCTTTCTTTTCTTTCTTTCCTTCTTTCTTTCTTCTTTCCTTCCTTCCTTCCTTCCTTCCTTCCTCCCTCCCTCCCTTCCTTCCTTCCTTCCTTCCTTCCCCTTTTCTTCCTTGCTTTCTTCCTTTCCTTTCTCTCCTCCTTCTCCTTCTTCTTCTTTCTCTCTTTCTTTCTTTCTCTTCACTCTCCACCCTCTTTCTTCAATGTTTGTGTTGCTGAGGACCTCGGTAGACAATAATGGCTGTATTTGAGATTCCTAATTAACAAACCAATATGGTTTAATTTTTCTTTAAATCTAGGTTCAACCTGGATCAGAAGCCAAGACCAATGCTGCACTTTGAAGGGATGACTAATAGTTCTGTGTTGCTGACCTATCTTACAGTCTTTCTCTTCTATCTGCAGTGGACCGTTTGGCTGATCACGTCACTCTACAGCTGAACTTCTGCCATATTTGTGCACCCACGTTGAAGACAAAAATACGTATGAGAAATAGAAACACTCAGAGCCTGTCGCTACACACAATTTCAACACGAGGGCAAATAGCATGGTGACAATGGCTAATCCCTGCCGTTTACCTTTATTTCTTCCTTAAAAGTTGAGACACATTAAGTCAGTGTTTACCTACGAGATAAATCTCAGACCTGTCACCAAGAGAGCTCTGTGGAGATTTTGTAGGTAAAGAGAGAAAATAATGCCTCGTATGTCTTTAGCAACATATGCACAATGCTTCTTAGTACTGTGGGCAGTTAAATGCATCTAGGAGTCTCAGTTCTTCATCTATAGGTTGTGGATGGTATAAAACACCTCACAACATTCTTGGGTAGTTAGTTGTGAAAATGTGTGCAAAGCACTCACCACAGTGCTGATCACACATGCACATCTCAGTGACCATTAGTTCTCTGTCCCTTTCTTCATGGACAGATGGCAAGTGCAGATCTTGCACATTATAAATAGTAGAGTACTTCTCCCCCCCCCCACCTTTTTTATTTAGATAGAGTCTTGCTCTGTCACCCAGGCTGGAGTGCAGTGGCACAATCTCAGCTCACTGCAACCTCCGCCTCCTGGGTTCAAGCGATTCTCCTACCTCAGCCTCCTGAGTAGCTGAATTCTCCTGCCTCAGTCTCCTGAGTAGCTGGGATTACAGGTGCACGCCACCACACCCAGCTAAGTTTTGCATTTTTAGTAGTGAAAGGGTTGGTTTTACCGTGTCGGTCAGGCTGGTCTCGAACTCCTGACATCGTGATCCTCCTGCCTCGGCCTCCTGAAGTGTTGGGATTACAGGCATGAGCCACTGTGCCTAGTCAGTAGTAGAGTTCTTAAACCAACATCCCCTAAGGGTCTAAACACAGGCTCTACTAAATTCTGCCTCACCTACTGAATTTCCCAGGTGATGGGAGAAGCCTTGTCTTTGTTCATTCAGAGGAGTTAACATCTGAATATTCTTAGGCACATACTTTTATCCCTCCTGAAATGTCAAAGCTTATACAAATACAAAGATTATAATTAGAAATTGGTCTCCAGCCTTTTCGGACTTGGCTTCTCACTTGAGATAGAATCAGAAGATTCTAGAGATATTGTCTAATTGACATGAAATGCCTTTCTCATTTTCACTGTCCTCAATCCTGTAAGTTATAAATCTAGGCACTTCCTGTAGAGAAATGCATTGACTTCTTCCGGCAGGCTTCCAAAGTGAGCATTCATTTCTGACTAATCCATATATACTAAGTTTCACTGGGTTTTACCAGATTATCAAGAACACAGGAACAGTATGTGCAAACAAAGAGACTGGCTGATATAATGATAGGACATTTTCTATTTGGTTCAAATTGGCTTGTTACACCCTGCTTCAGTCTTATCAGGTAATGGACAGTGCTTACTTCTGAGCTGACAAACAAAATGTTTCTCTCTAATCTCTCAGGTTGGGGAGATAATGGAGAGGCAAGACAGCAATATGGGATTGACTAGAAAAATGATAGACTGAATATGCACATCAAATAAATTCCAAACACAGCCGTCTATTCCCAAGGTATCCAAACTCCAGCAGGTATCATCTCACTGCTGTCTGTCAATGATTACTCTGTCTAGTTTTAATATTGAAAGCAAGTTTTCACCTTCAGCAAAGCCATGCAATGTGACCAGTGTGTGATCTAAGAATTCAAGGCTGCACCAGCCATTCTCTGGACACAGAGTCCCACCAACCATGGCAGGAAGAGTGGGCCTTGGGTTGATATGGCTGCCAGCTCACCAATCCCTCCAAATGTTCCTCATGCTACTTCTTTCTAGGAATCTCTATTCTAGGCCCTTCATTCTGACCATCACCACCTGCATCTTATATCCTGGATTGTTTTGAGAATTTTAAGTAGTGCACTAGAGGTTGTAGAAGAGATACTTAAGATATGGGTGTCTTCACTCTATTCTTGAGAGGCCGTGCATGATACATGGAGGTCAATGACATCAGAACCTTATAAAGCCTGACATAAAGATTGTGGGGAGCCCTTAGGGGGAGAGAAGGTCATTGAGTCCCCATGGCTGCAGCAGAAGGTGGAAGAGGAACTGGATAGCAGCCTGGAGCCGGAGAGAATCATCACCCACAGCCAGGGAGGGGTGGACTTGTTTTGCGTTGGTTGTTTTGTTTTGTTTTTATTCTCATGCTTCCCTGAATGGATCTCTGTCAATGCTTTAACACCACCAGAGTAAGAATAAAACATGGGTCGGCCCTGTCTCAGCCCAAAGTGAGTGGATGACGTTAACTTGGAAGGAGATCACAGCATGGGTGGAGTCCTCAGCAGATGGTGCAGCAGACTTGGCCAGCCTGGCAGAGCCCCTGAGCCCCACCTCCACCAAGTGGGACATGTAATGACAGAGAGGTTGACAACCACGGGGACAGAGCAGTGCCTGGAAAGGAAATCCTAGAAAGTCTTATGGTGGGGAGAAGGCAGTAAGGAGAGTCCAGACCCTAGAATGTAACACTGGGAACTCTGTTCCCTGGAACAGCCCCAGACTTACCTGGAGGAAAATAAACTGAAGGCATACTTTTACTCCATCGTCCAGCACACATTGTAAACAAAGCAGCTAGTAGTCCTGTGAGAATAAAAGATGATCTCACAGGAAATCTCTCTGGCCAAAGCCCTTTGAGAACCACTGAATAAACAGAACTATCAATACTTGAGGAATCAAAACTAACAGAATGATATAGAATAAGAATATAAAATAGTATATTGTGTTCTGAAGGTTCGCTGAAAAATCATCTTGCAAAAGGCAGGTTAATTGGAGATAAGGCATACAAATTTACTTAATGTATATACATAATAGCCTTCAGAATGAAGATGCAAAGATATAGAAGAAATTTTCTGTTTTTATGCTTAGGTTCAACAAGTATGACCAGCTGTATAGAAATATGATTGGACCAAAAATATATGATCTAATGCTAATAGGCAGAGTGGGGACACCAAGCAAGGCCTGTCTATCTGGACTCTTCTTAGCCTCTCTGAGCCTGCATTCTTTCCTCCTGAATATTGGGCAGGACCCTCTCTGGAATGGGGTTGTATTAGTCCATTCTCACATTGCTATGAAGAAATAGCTGAGACTAGGTAACTTATAAAGAAAAGACATTTAATTGACTCACAGATCTACACGGCTGGGGAGACCTCAGGAAACTTACAATTATGGCAGAAGGCACCTCTTCACAGGGCGGCAGGAGAGAGAATGAGTGCTGAGAGAAGGGGGAAGCCCCTTTTAAAACCATCATAACTCATGAGAAATCACTCATTATCATGAGAATAGCATGGGGGAAACTGACCCCATGATTCAATTATCTCCATCTGGTCCTGCCCTTGACATATGGGGATTATTACAGTGCAAGGAGAAATTTGGGTGGGGACACACAGCCAAACCATATTAGGGGTCTTATGATCTACTGTCAAACAAGTAGATCAGATAATTTCTCTATGGCCAGCTTTTACACAAAAAGGCAGAGAGAGCACTTACCTGGTATTTTCAGGTTTCATGATTGGTTTAGGGACAGAGGGGTTTTGGTTTCTATGACCCACCTTGGGAAAGAGAGATTTTCATTTCTATGGCTGGCTAAGGACTGAGAGACAGAAGGTTAGGAGAAAGAGAAAAACTTTTACTGCTGAGGCTGCTGCTGAGGCCTTCTTTTTGGAGTGTTGTTTTCTGAGCTCTACATGTGTGTATGTGTGTGTGTGTGTATATACACACATGCAGATATTCCCAGAATAAAAAAGACATTGAAAGCAAGAACAAGCATACATGAAGTCTTTGGGCATGACAAATGAAATTGATGAAATAAAGAGCTTAATGAATGGATTTTTACAGATGAATAGATTTAGCTGAAGAATCAGTTTATAAGTTGAATTCAAATAATGTCTTCCATACATTCAAAAGCAAATAAAGTAATGTGATGATTGAGAAAAAAAGTTAAAAGATATGGAAGATAGAAGTAGTAACATTAATTTAATAAAAGTTCCAAAGGCCTCAGGCATGGGGGCTCACTCTTATAATCCCAGCACTTTAGGGGGCCGAGGCAGGCAGATCACCTGAGACCAGGAATTTGAGACCAGCCTGGTCAACATGGCAATAGCCTGTCTCTACTAAAAATTTAAAAATTAGCCAGGTGTGGTGGTGCATGCCTGTATTACAAGCTACTTGGGAGGCTGAGGCACAAGAATCACTTGAACCCGGGAGGTGAGGTTGCAGTGAGCCAATATTGGGCCACTGCACTCCAGCCTAGGTGGCAGATCGAGACTCCGTCTCAAAAAAATAATAATAAAAATTTTTTTAAAAAGTTCCAAAGACAAGAAATGAAAGGAAGGAAATATTGTCATTATATATTAGGACATTTTCTGTTATTTTTCACTTTTCATAGTGAGTATTTATTTACATATTTTCTTTTAGCCTCTGGTTTGTCTATATCTTACTTTTGTACAAGTAAAAAAAACTTTGCTTTTAAAAAAAAAGCACACAAAAACACACATAAGATAATTAACAAATCCTTCAGCCCATGAAATGGAAATACTAAAATGTCAGCTTTCTGACAAAAATGATCCCAAAGTTAGAGAGAAGATGGTAGTAAATAAAATGGACTATGAAAATTGGAAAACGGCAGTAAATTAAGCAAATTACTAACTTAACATATAGTAACACTAAAAACTATCTGCCAATAAAATGGAAATCTCATTGATAATAGATGGATTTCTGAGAAGCCAAATTCAGTATATATGCATGTATGTATATATGTGTGCTCAATGCCAATTTATTTATATATGTGTTTATATATATACACATATAAATATGTGTATATATGTACAGACTAGTAACTACGAAAGAAAATGAAATATGATATAATTGTCTATAGGTAGCTATGTAATTTTAAACTTTCAGGAAACAGATAGGTAATCTCTATCTGATGGAACTTGTCCCATATAATATAAAAAGTGAAGTCATCTCAAAACACTTCACGAGGCTTCACACTTTATAAGATTGATTCTAAAATTAGATGAAGGTATTATAAGAACCAAAAAGTCAGTTTTGCTTATGTATGTAGATTTAAGATCCTAAATAAAAATTAATTTATTAATTTAATGAGAGCATGAAAAATAGTATCTCATGATCAAGCAGCATTCATAGCAGAGATTCAAGGAGAGTTCAGCCTCAGAAAATATAATTATTTAATATTTAATGAAAAGTAGAAAAAATCAAAATAATTATCTTAATAGAAATGGATACAGAAAAGAGCGTAAGACAATTTCAATACCAATTTATTATTTTTAAAAAACCAGTGCAAGTAGAATACCAGAAAGGGAAGATAACTCTTTTAGTTTGTTCAAAATTATTTGTCAAAACCCAACATCCAATATTATACTGAACTGGCAAATTTTAATCACATTCTCTTTAGGCACACGATAACGAAAACAACCATTATATGTGTAAATGTTCAACATCTGTCCTGTGAATGGCAGTCGATTGAATGAGTCAAAACATTAAGAAAAGAAAAAGAAATGCACATAGAGACTCTAAGAGCAGTGACATTGTCATTAGTTGCAGATAATGTGATTATTTCAACAGAAATTATCAAGAGGATGAGTAATCCAGTGGCTTAATCAATCAACAGAGGAGCCATTACTACCTTCATGAGGTTTAGGGAGATTGCCAGACAGATAATCAATAAGTAAAAGCCATCAGTGTTCTTCCACACTAGCTAGAAATTTGACCACCAGAAAATGTTAGACAAAATGGCAATAGAAATACCATTTATAATAGCAACAAAAATATGGTATTTAGGAATAATAAAACAACAATATAAAACACTTTTATTAGGAAACAAAAACCTCTAAGAACAAAAAAGGGGCCCTGTACAAGAGTTGACTGGCTGGATGAGTTAACTTTCAGCATTTTGAATTTGCCTTTCGGTCTCCGTGATTTCTGAGCGGAATCAGCTATGAGTCTTATTGAGGATCCTCATAGGTCATGAGTTCTCTGGACCTGAGGCTTTGAAGCAGCTCCAATCCATTTCTGCCTCCTGCTGGGTTTTCATTATTAGTGTGGGATGTTGGTTTTAACACCCCTGCAGAGATGGAGAAAGAAGGAAGGCAATTGGGCAAGTTCAAATCCCTCAAAGCTTGCTGTTCTTACCGAGAGTCTGTCACTTTTCTTAAATAAAAGCAACCTGAATTGCTTCAAGTCTCTGGCTAATTTCCAGAGTTCTGAAAAGGTTGATTCAGACCATTTTCCCCCAGGGTTTTGTTTCCATAGAGAAAGGAATTCTCATAAGTCCTCACTTTGCCATTTTTGCTGCTGCTACCTGTTGGATGAGTTAATTTTATGAATAATCAGTTTTGCTAAAATCCATTCACCAATTCAATACAATTATAAGCAATTTCTCAATAGCATGTTTTGGCAAGTTGGAAAACCAATTCAAAATACATTCAATAGTTAAGAAACTTTGGAAATGAAGAAAAGAGATGGGGGGATAGCCCTACCAGATAAGAGGACATGTTTCCAAACATTTGTCAAACAAATAGTATTTCAGAACAGAAATTGACATACAAAACAGGAACAGATGGAGAAACCTGCAAACTTGATGTGTAACGAAGTAGTGAAAGCACAGAGGTTTAGCAAATGTGTTGGGAAACCTGGGTCTAAAGTTTGAAAATTAAAGGTAGATCGCCAACGCACAACACCTCAAAAATCAACTCCAAATGGAACAAAAGTCTAAATGTAAAATGTAAAAATTTAAAGCTTATGAAAATGAGGAAGAATATCACTGAGATGAGGGAAGACTTTCAGTAGGATTTCAAAAGCACAAACCAAAAAGGAAAACTTAATATTAAGTGATAAATGTAAATAAGGGATAGCTGTAAATATGATTACCTCTAAATTAAAAATATGTATTTAACTAAGAATGTCAGAGACAAACATGGAAAAAGGGACACTAATGAAAGACAGTTATAAAATCTTAAATTTTCAAAAAAATTCACATCTAGAATACATAGGAGCTCACATAAATCAGGAAGGAAAGGAAAACACAACAGAAAAATGGGCAATGATAATGAATAGTCAATTTATAGGCCTTGAAATATTAGTGATTAATAAATATGTAAAAGAAACTCAGATTCATGAGCAATGAGAAGGATACTGATTTTGAGAAGCACATGAGGTCATTTATTATAGCCTCATGTAAGGTAAACGTCATGACATATGTGTAATATGATATGCTATTCAATAACTTGAATATGTAAAAATTGAAAAAACTTAACATTGTATCAAAATTTTTTAAATGATTTTTATTTTATGTTTATTGTGAACACAGGTCTTAGTTTGGCAAGGATAGTCCTAGTTTTTGACTGTTATCTCAGAGTGAATATTACTAGGTGCCCACTTCACTCTCAACATTCCCTGGAAAATCAGTTGTATGGCCACTGTACTTGCTTCACAAGACCGTTAAATTTAAAAGCACAAAACCTTCGCACTCATTTTCCAAGGAATACATTGGTTTTATGTACATAAGGCCCAAAGGCAAACAAATGGACAAAAAGTATATGTCAGGGTGGAGGGGAGGGTGCAAGGGATATTTACGAATAATGTAAGGAATCTGGGACTTGGCGCTCAGGTTAGAATTTAGGTATTTCCTATGACCCCTTCTTTCCACAGTCAACAATTAATTTCCCAATTATGTAAGGGCCACCCATGCTTTCCTGGATAAACCTGAGGAAAGTAATGCTTTTGGAGGACAAAATGGAGTCCTTCCCAGAGGAGCCAAATAAATCCCTCTGTAATGGTATGTAGCCTGTGTCCAGGATGCAAACCAATCTCAGACGTTAATAAGAATTCTCAGCTGTATAAACCAAAGTTACAAGATGTTAAATTCAGGAAATCTCATTTTACACTAAACAAACAAGGAAAGGGGGTCTAATTGGGCTCCTCTGCAATCAGATCCTATTGCCTTCTTGGGCTCACCAAGCTGTGCTGAGGGATGGTCTGGGGGAGCTCATGCAACCTTTTGCCGTATGTCTCTTCCTTTACAGATTTGGACAAAACAAAGGAAAAAATGTTGGACAGAAGTTTCGAAGACCTCTATGGAAAGATAAAGCTCTCAGAGGTATCAACCTCATATGAAAACGTCCTTTAAAAGGTCGTTTTATTAAGGCTATGGCAAAGAAATAATTTTTGGAAATGGTCGTTTTCCCATTAGATGGAATGTTTATTTTCCCTCGATTTTAAACAGTCTACAGTGTACTTTTATTTCCTAACTTATTTAATTGTCAGAACAGACCTATGAGCTAAGAATTAGCATTTCCACCCTTGTAGGAAAGCTGGTATGTCAACCCTTGTCTCTTGAACATGAAAATACATGTTTTGAATTATTACATCAGGAATACAGGAGCAACTCCATGTATTTTAAGTAAGGGAAAGTGAGGCTCAAATATTTTATCAAAAAATAAAATAGAAAACAAAGAAGCACAAATTCCAAGCAAATACCTTGTTAAATAGGATCTTTGTAAGCATTGCATCATCTCCTCTACCTTTGCAGATTCTGGTCTTTTGTAATAGACTGCAGGTGGGGCAACCTTGTGTTCTCTACATTGTGCCTTTTCCTGGGAACCCAGAAAAACTACGTTTCCCAGCCTTCTTTGCAGTTAGGTTGGGGCCACATAACTCAGTTCTGTCCAGTGGAATGAGAGGGGAAGGGATGTCTTTCACTTTCAGGCCTGTACTTCCTCTGCCATCTTTTTGTTCTGCCACTGAACCCTTGGATTCCAGATTTTCCAGGCGCCATGGCTACAAGATGGAGGACAGCCACTTGATCTGTAGGGACTTGGAGTGAAAATAAATAAACCTTTATTGTGTTAAGCCGTGTAGATTTGGTAGTTGTTATAGCAGCTAGCTGGTATTAATTACCCTCTTAAAAGGATGCCAAGACATCGGTATATTTTGTCTTGCTTAAGAACAATAGAGAGCTGTCAGTCTATTTCTTCTACTTCCCATAAATAGGAAGAAATCAACACCTGGTAATATTATTGGGTTCCTGACTAGCTTATGGACTCCTTGTGGGCAGGGACATTGTAAAACTACATTTCGTATCCTTCTTTTCTTCTATTAGGTTGATGCAAAAGTAATTGCACCAACCTAATAGAATAGTACCTGACACGTTGAGGGTAGGCAGTAAATGAATCTACAGGGACTAAAGAAAGACTTGATGAGTCATAATTTGGATGTATTCTCATTCAATGCAGACTGAAAGTTTTTAAATTATTTGAATGGTAAATATGACTTGACTTGTTGTTTTGCTAAAAAATGATAAGTAACTAAAAGGAGGACTATAATCTCGTTTGTACTAATAATGTAAGCTTATTTCAGTTTTATTATATTTAAAATTTTTCTTATTGATTACCACAATAATGAGGAATCATCTGTGCCAATCAAAATCAGTATGGCCTCCACACACAGGGAGCTCTGATCACTGGACATACTTCTGATAAATCTGAGATGCTCTGTGCTCAGCAGTGCTCAAGGTTCTGTCAACACAAATATCTCCTTACCACATGGAACGAAAGGAAACCAGTGATGTTCCTGACATCTACGCGAGTGCCTTTGAAACTTTAAATAATTTTAAATATGTGTCTTGTCTTTTATAATTCAATTGGTGTTTGGATTTAAAGTTAATGATCTAATTTCCTAAACTTACCTCTCTGTGCATTTTTCTCCCTCTGATTTTGAACATTCCTGAAGATTGGTTGGCCTACAGTATCTAAGTGGTCTGTAATGTAAGTGGGAAGAGTGTGATGCAAAATGGAACTGGAGTGGCCTAATCCCTCCTCTTAGTGACCTAAGCTATTTAGAGGAGATGAAGAAATGCTTGAAATGCTTTTAATTAACCAAATAGCTATTGGAAAGCCATGTAGCCCACTGCCTGCCAGAAGCTGTCATAGCTCAACTGTTTCAGGGTTTCTTTCATATAAACAAGACTGATTAAAAGTGACCAATATTATGTAATTGCCATTGTCTTATTCAAAACTATAAAGGTTTTCTCAGAGAAACCACTGAGTCTGCTCATTTTCACAGTTATTGGCTGTTCTTCCCCTTCCCTGGAGATTCAGCCCCTAACTGGTGTCTGGAAGGAACAGTCAGGGACGCTTCTGCTGAATAGTGTGTGCTGTGTGCCGTGTTCTGTGTGCCATGTTCTGTGTTCTTGTGTGCTCCTGCTACACTAGCCGGCAGGGAGGTGATGGTAGGGAGGAGATGGGCCTGGGATAGGGAGGAGGCAGGGAGGAGAAGTGGCCAAGTGGGTACATTAATTATCTGCCCTTCTGGAGCAATCGTAAACTCTAAGAAGAAATTATTAAGTAGCAGGCATTTGACTGTCATTTGAGTCTCATTTGTACTTTTAAAAATGGTTATGAATAGTAATAATGAAAAATAGAAATGTTTAGGAATATAATAGTCCTAAAGACTTTCCATCCAATCTTGTCTTTTTAGATATTTGTAACCCTAATGACCTACTGCTGATGGATAACCAAACCACAGTGACTAGGAAACCATTTCATCATTCCATAAAGATCTGCTGAACCCCTCTAGGTGCTGAGGACTATGGAAAGAGGCCACAGTCAGGGGAGATGGTCTTTGCGCTTAATTGCTCAAGAATGAAGTCGGTGCAATCCTGGAACTCACAGTTGTGCAGGGGCAGTTTTCAGATATGACAGGCCTGCTTTCCTGAGATATGACAGCCAAGAATAAATATTTGTGCTGCATCAAAGGGTTTTACCATTAGAAGTTGTATTCATTGTTTACACTGATGCCCAAATGACCAAAAGTGAATATAAGGGTTTGACTTGTCTTTTATTAAATCCAGATTTGCCTTTCCAACCAAATAATAGAGCTTGAAGCTAGTACAATGTTTAGGTGAATATAAAACATGGAACTACCGCAGACAGCGATGTCGAGTCTTGAGAGTTTGTATTTATCAATGCTTTGAGCCCAAAAGGGAAAAGGAGTCAGAAGCCTCCCACCAGCAAAAATCTGGTGCTGTCTCCTGAGCACTGCTGGCTACACTGTACCTTCCTAGGTGTGAATCGCTCTTTCTCTCCACGGGCCGGGTACCACTCTCCATGTCTTGAAGGCTTCTCTCCCTAAAGTTTGACAATGGAGAAGGGCATAGTCTCTTGTTCCTCCAAACATTGGTCCACATGTCTTTTGGGTTTTAAAGATTGAAGCACAGTATTTAGGGCCACTGAGTCTGGATTTGAATCATATCATATTTCCCTCACCCTGGCTGTGTGGCTTTAGGACCTGTATACTCTTTTAGACATTCCACTTTAGCTTTTTCATCTTTAAAAGCAAAAATGAAGCCATGCATAGGAGAGCACTCAGCATGCCGTCTTGTGCAGATCACACACTCCATAAAGAGACTCGCCCTTCTTCCTGCCACCCTATGCCCAAACTGCCTCTTTTAGAAGAGGGATAAGGGTTTACACTCTGCTACATGCTTTATGTGGATCGTTCCTTTACTATAAAGGTATAAAACAGGTGCTTTTATTATTCAGAATATGGATGAGAAAGCTGGAGGCAAGGAGAGAATGAAAAATGTACTCAGTTTTACCCAGAAGCAAGCACTAATGCCAAGATTTGAACTGAGGCATTTACAACCTAGAACCCTTTGAGAGTCTGACATTTGTGCTTCTCTATTTTCCCTGGACACAATTATTGGAAATTGAAGAACAGGACACGCGCACACACACACACACACACACACACACACACACACACACACTGAGAGAGAGAGAGAAAGAGAGAGAGGAGATAAAATTTTCTATTCTCAGTGGGACAACTGTGATTTATATCTTAGGACTCCAATGTATAAATTGCAAGGGTTGAGGGCAGCTTAGCTCAACCTGCAACACACAATCATCTCCACTATAAAAAGTCACATTGCTGAGCGTGACTTTTCCTCTCTAGTCTTCTGTTCTGCTTAGCACCGTCACCAACGTGGTAGCAATGATAAGAACTAGCAGAACATGCTTATCTCTCTGTGTAGTGCACAAGCCAGTTTTCCAATTCAATCTTCCCACCCTCTCTGCAAGGCAGCAAGGTATGTCCAGATCACACACCTAGAGGTTGACCTTGTAGGGCCTTAACCCCAAGCCTTCTCTGAATGTTGTGTTCTTTTCATAACATCCTGCTATTCTGCTGTTAGATATAACCAAGTGTACTGCTGGAAAACTAGTGATGTGGTTGGGGGCAGTCTGAATGCACTGTGATTTCATGGTATCATCCCTTTCTCATGGTAGCAAAACATAGATTCACAACAAAATAATAAAAAATACCGATGAGGACTTGTTTAGAGCAAGAGAGGTGAGCCATGCCAAGGGCCAAGCCTCTTCTGGTGAATAAAGTTTTATTATAACACAGCCACAGCCATTCAGCTAGACATTTCCTGTGTCTTCTTCTTCCATGCTGCAATGCAGGCCTGAGTAATTGTGCTGAAGACTGTGTGTTCCTCAAAGCCAGAAAGCAAGGGGCCCTCAGAGCACTCAGTGACTAACAGGATGATGTCAAAGGACACTGAAACTGGAGGGAAGGGCTCTGGATGTCCTAACTTGGGACACTGGAGCATGAAAAAGGAAGCGGATGGTAATTGACACATTGAATACATAAAAATCCATCAGCCCACAGCAATATTCAAAATATTAATAAGAGAGACAGGGCAGAAAAATTAAAAGTGTGGAGGGGAAGAAGTTCTTTAGTGAAGAAAGCCAGCTAACAGGTGAATAATAGAATTAGAAAACAACAATTCTTACTGGTACTGCTGCTATGAAAAATACAAAATAAAGGTATTCTGAAAACTCCAATTACTTCATTAGTCTGTAATTATTACAGGTAAAACTATTACAATGCACAGAATAAGAAACCCAGGTTAGGAGTCAAGGAAAACAACAAAATCAAGCCCTTAGGCTTCCTGAATGGTATTCACTGGCCAGCAAGAGAATTGAGCTTCTTCCTATAAGCATGTGGCAAAGTCCCAGGCTGGGCAATGGAAGTTCCAGGTTCTCCCCCTAATTCCCTCCCCATCCCCAGGCTCCTGGCTTCCAGATGTCACTTCCCAGGCCCCCGTGCTCTTTGGTAGGCCAGGACAAGCCAGAGCTGAATGGCCCCTAGAGGAGACCATCCTATTCATCCCCCTCTTTTTCTGCAACATGTGACAGTGTTTCATTTGTTTGATTACCTCATTTTGTAACTTTGATCTCAAAGGATACTAATTTTGCAACTTCCCTAGTGCTGATGTTTGACAATCCATATGCATGGAGTTTCTCCTCCCTCACAGTTCACCTCCATCTAAGGGATTTCACTGGTCTTCTCGTTAAGACTTCATGCAGATTCACCCAGGTTGTTGTATTAGTCCATTTTCACACTGCTGATAAAGACACACTCAAGACTGGGCAATTGAAAAAAAAAAAAGGGTTTATTGGACTTACCACACCATGTGTCTGGGGAGGCCTCACAATAATGGTGGAAAGTGAAAGGCACATCTCACATAGTGGCAGACAAGAGAAGAGAGCTTGTGCAGGGAAACTCCCCTTTATAAAACCATCTGATCTCATGAGATTTATTCACTCTCATGAGAACAGCATGGGAAAGACCTGCCCCCATGGTTCAATTACCTCCCACTGGGTCCCTCCCACAACACGTGGGAATTCAAGATGAGATTTGGGTGAGGACACAGCCAAACCATATCAGTTGTCATTATATATTTCTCAAATCTCCATAACAACCAAGGGGCTGCAATGTGTGATGGACTGTACAGTCAGTTGGCTTAAGTTTGAATCCACATTCTGCCATTGATTCGCTGTGAAGGAGGATGAGTTACTTAGCCTTTTGAGCCTCAGCTTACTCATCTGTAAAATAAGACTATTCAACACTTTATTTATTTGATAGAGTTATTATTACAAAGTACCCAAGACCATGTGACTTAAATAACACAAATTATTGTCTCACCATTCTGGAGGCCAGATCAAGATGTGAGCAGGGCTGGTTCCTTCTGAGGCCGCAAGGAAGAATCTGCTCCAAGCCCCTCTCCCTGGCTTGTCTTCTCCTGTGTCTTCCGAGTCTTCTCCCTGTACCTTTTCACATAATCTTCCTTGTGTGCGTCTGTCTCCAAATTTCCCCTTTTCATCAAAACATCAGTCACAGTATATTAGGGCCCATCCTGATGTCCTCTTTTCAACTTGGTCATCCCTGTAGAGACCCTATCTCCAAATATGGTCACATTCTGAAGTCTTCGAGGTTAGGAGTCCAACCTATAAATTGCAAGAGTTGGGGGGAGCTTAGTTCAACCCACAACACACAATCATCTCCACTATACAATCCATTGGAAATGTAACAATGTGTAGAACTTAGATGACAGCCTGCTTCATGGTGAGGCCCGAGTAAGTGTTATTTATTAATACATTGACTCTCTCCTTAGAGCTCCTGGAGGAGAGATTTTACTGCCTCCACTGTTTTCTGCAGGTCATTTCTGAGCCTCTAATTATCTTTAGAACTCTCCTGTGAACTCTCCTCTAAAATCCCTTGACTTTTTATTTGCAAAGTCTAGAAATGGGAGACGGAAGACAAGAGATTATTTGAGAACAGAACATCTCCAAGGCGGGTCTGGTGGCCACCGGGGCCTGGGGGTCCTAGTGGCAGCCTTTGGACTTTCTGCCAAGTGGTCACTCCACACGCTCAAGTCCTACCTGCTCTTTGCAGGTGGGATCTCCTCCCTTCTCCCTGGGCTTCCATCCCACATCTTTCTTGGAGCAGACCTTGCCCTCTCCAGCTTCTACTGGGCAGGTGTAACTTGTCTGCCTGTGAACCAAGTTCCCAGTTTTTCCAGAAGGGAGTTTGATCTGACCCTGGTGAAAGTGGACCTCATCTGTCTACCTTGGCTTCAAGCAGTGCAAGTAGGTGAACCCTTTAGGCTAAGGATGTCCTAGCAATTTCCTCCAGCCTCTTTCTATTTCTCATTTATTCCCGTAGCAGACACTTTCTGGACACCCACTGGCCAGTCCCTCGTAGCACTGGTTGTGGGATACCCCAGGTGGCCCAGGCATGGCCCCTGCCCTCAGGAAGCTCACAGGCTAGTGGTGAAGACACACAAATGTCTGGGGCTGCCCCCCCTACTTCTGTCCTGTGCCCTTCCTCTTCCTGTCCTGTGGGTTCAGTGAAGACACACAAATGTCTGAGGCTACCCCCCTTACTTCTGTCCTGTGCCCCTCCTGTCCTGGGGGTTCAAGATTTAGCCTTCTCCTCTGGGAAGCCTTCCCTGACCATAGGAGTCTGAAGGGTTCATGCCCTCTCTTAATTTCCTCTTGCACTTGTCTGTCCTGCTCAGCTATCTGCCCTCACCTGCCTTCCCATCTCCAACACAATGGAACTCTCTGCAATCCTTCCCCACCAGACTCAGCCTCATTTCTGACTGCACATACATAAAGTACTGCAGCTCTGTTCTTGAAGTCACAAAAACCAGCGAGGCTCCTATCACTGCTTCTGTTTGGGCTGGGCTTCATACCCTGATGCAACCCTGCTCACCTGTGACCACTGCTGATGGTGGTGTCAGAGTCCCTGCACGGACCCACACCAAATGCCCCTGCTCTGCTCTGGTACAGAGATTTTACAGTGAGGCACAAGTCATGGAAAGAAAGAGCTTTAAGAATAAATGTGAGTGTCCTCGGTGCCTTGTGTTTGAGAACTGCCTCACTGTCTCAGCCCAGGAAGCAGGCTGGTGTCCCATTGCCCTAAGAGCACTAGGAAGCTGCACTGGTCTTGCAATCTAGTAGGACTACCACAGAGAAAGTCAAGCGGGTGGCCCCACAATTTTAGGAAGCCTTTTAGACCTCATCTCTGTGCACCCGCCTTGCCTCTGCCCTGCCACTCAGCGAGCAGATAGAAACCCGTTTGTTCCTCTCTGGATTATGACATCCACCCACTAAAGTAAGCGGGTCCTTTGGATGTAGTGGTAATATTTTACTCATGCAAACGATACAGACAAGAAATGAACCTGTGGGAGACTGCAGTTATGGGAGCTCCGTGATTTCAGAAGAAAATTAAAACTCACCAGGAAGTCAGAAATGCTGTCCCAGCCTCCCACTTCTGCCTGCAATAATTCAGGCCCTTCTGCTTTCTGAGATGTTGGTAAGTCTCGGTACAAAGAGACCCCCATGTAGACCTCCCTACTTCACAGTTTCATGAGAGTATGGATAACAGAACCTTGGAAAAAGACTGGGTTCGAGGAGGTGATTTGTTTAATCATCAAGTTTCTGGCTTGACTCTAGGATATGGATTCCCAGTCACCTTCTTTCCATGCGACTAGCCTAACCTAAGCTGGCCTATGGACACTATTTTATCCAGTTAACTATTGTTGTTTAGTGTTTGCATGAGACTAGAAGGAAAATCAGAGAAAGGTGAGGCGCCTGTTAAGACTTTCAGAGGAAAGGGAATCCTTTAGAGCCTGCATTCCATATTTAACCGCAGTGCCACACACATACTTCTTTCCCTGCTATTCAAAAGAGGAAATATCAGAGAATAATGCACCAAAAAATGCATTTGTATTCTGCTCGGGAATGGTGTTTTCAAATTCTGCACTTGAGAAGGAGTGTATTGTTATACCATTTACCCTCTCATAGAAATTTTATTGTTTTATTGAAATAATTAATTTACTATATTAGGAAGGCCAAGCATTAAACTCAAACAAAAGCCTAAAGCCTGTTTTATTGATATTTAATACAATAGTACTTGAAATCAATTATATACGGTTCTAATGACTTTCTTCCAACCTCTTCAAAGCCCCCATTACTGTTCTTAAATACACACACATGAACACACACACTCAGGAACACACACACCAGGAAGAGAAAGAAGCTGTTTCTGCTTTCCAATTCCCCAAGTCCCACACCAAAAATTCTTAATTCTTCAATTCAGTATGGATAAAATAACCAGGAACTTGTTAAAATGTAGATTTGGTGCTCAAACCTCGTAGAGATTTGGATTTAACAATACAGTGGATATTGTCCATGAGCTGTCCTTTAGAAACACAGCTCTATACCTATAAATTCAATCTAAGTTCACCCTGGTCAAAGCAAAGCATTCTGCAGGAGCTTCCACTGCACCAGTGGCTAGCACCTTTCGTTAGCTGAGTTTTCAGTGTCTTGATCAATGCCTGTTAGCTCTTCAGGCATTACCTGAGGTGAGTTACTGTGCTGATCTGACAACCTCTAATGCAAGACATAGCACAATACTTACCAATGAGAGACTCTCAGTCTGAATCCTGCACTGCAAGGGAGGGTTGGCCTGGTTCCTATTTTAAGCCTTGGGTAGGATTGTCACTTGCCTAATGAGATCTCTCAGTTTGGAAACTTTCATATGTTCTTCTCCTGTGGTACTTATCACTCAACCTTGTATGGCAATTTATTTAGTTCATGCTCGCGGGGTCTTAATTAGGTTTAGTTTTCACCTTATGTAAAACTTAGCAAGACGGCTGGCATCACCATTAAAATCAATGATGGAATCAATAAATTCACTCAAATAAAAATCAATCATACTTTCAACCTCTCTGGCTACTAAAAAGATAGACCACTAATTCATGCTCTCTCTCAACCAAAGCTAAATATCCATTTACATTACTTTCTCATTATTGAGGTATTTATGAATCCTTCAAGCCCAATTGATTAGTCAATGAATTTATTTGCCTAAACAGACAGCAGATTTCTGCTCTGTCCTCCTAAGCTGCATGGCTTTTATCTCCCAAGGCTTGAACTCTTTCAGCTGGAGGCTCATTCATTCATTTAATTAGGTGACAAATATTTATCGAACCATTATTCTGTGACAGGCATTAGTCTTAGCACAAGGGATACAGAGAAGAAAAGAAGTAGTTTCCGTCCTGAAGAAATGCAATCTAGGAAAAGCAGAAAAGCAGGCAATCAAATGATTACCTGCAGCATGTACAGAGTGCAGGTGTGCACAAGGAGCATTGCTCAACTCTTTCTAGAGGGAATAGGAAAGAATTGAGAAGATCCTTAAAGAAAACAGGCAGAGTGGGAGAAGAGCATCCCAGATAAAGGTCATCTAGAAAGCTGGAAGTGAAAAGATGCACTATATAATACAGAAATCCTAAGTGACTTCAGCTGGGTTTCCCAGAGCACAGATCTTTGAAATGGAGATTTGCATGCAATACATTTCTTGAGGATTTCCCCCCGGCATCACCGAGTACGATTGCACAGAGGGAGCATGTGAACCGTGATCAGTTGCAATGCAAGCCAGTTTCAACAGGAAGCTCTGGGGCTGGGGCAGCCTGCAACACTGTCCCACTTAGAGCAAGGACCAGGCTCTCACCCAGGCAGCCTGCAGGAGGTTCAATCCTTACCTCTTCCCACCTCCTACCCCAAAAGGTAATGCTTTAAGCTAGGTAAGCCTCTTCCTTTGACTGGGAACAATTCTTGGGGAAGGATTTCCCTGTAAGCTGTCCGCCACCAACACTCCCAGCAGCAGGGGAATGAATGCGTCCGTCCTAAAAGTGCATCCGGGCCACAGGGCAGCATCCACTCCAGTAAGCCCAGGAAGTATGAAGTGTGAGAGTGCAGGTACCTTGTAGAGGGGACAGGAAACAAAGCTGGGAAAGTGGTCAGGAGTCAGATTGTAAAGGACACTTGTACATCAGAGGCTTGGATTTATCCCAAGAACAATGGAAGCCATTGACAGGTTTTAAGAAAACAAACAAATAAACAAACAAAAACCATGACCAGTTTTGCATTTAGAAGAATCTGTAAGTATAGCATGATGAGAATGGTTGGAAATCACTTAAGAAACTTCAGAAAACTTTCAGGAAAGGCGTAGAAGGGAGGTAGGGATGTGAGAGGTTTTTAGAAGGTAAAAGAATGAAAGATGAGTGGCTGATGGTGATTAATGAAGGAGAGGAACAGAGTTATGAAACTGGTGACCAAAGAAAACTCCGGCTTCTACAGTAAAGAGATTTGAAACCACATACAGAACTTCTTAGTTCCTAAAGTGTAGTTTGCTTAGCAGAGCCAGCAGTGGAAAAGGTGCCTCCAGAGTTGTGAGGGAATAATTCATGTGATGGTTTGAAGAAGAGCGATGTAGAGAAGTTGTTTTCATGTTTCAGTCATTCATGTATGACAAAAAAAAAAAAAACATTGGAGGAGACTGGTGGGCACTTGCTGAACACATTGCATATTTTTCAAGATAGCATTCTCAAACACAATTAGAATTATTACTAATTAACGACATGCGAACAAATTTGAATACCTACGTGTGTGTGAAGCCCCATATTTATGATCCTCATGGTCTCCAACTAATAGATTCTTCAACCCTACAGCAGTTTCTGTGTGGGGTTATCTAGTGAGGGGGAAGCAGCAGAGGAACCAAGGAGAGAAGACATCCAATTAATTAAAAGGGTATTAGTTCTTGCTCCTAATTAAAATCAACTAAAAATAGGAATTTGACAGGTGTTTGGCCAGAAAAAGCATATTAAACAATATTCGATCTTTAGGGGAAGAGCAGAAAAAACCCACAGAAGCATCCAGAGGCCATTTCCTAAAAGCTTCTCTTTTGCAATACAATGCCTTCCACATATTTTAGGAACCCTCCCCGCTTTTCCTCAGAACCAGTAGAGAGCTATCCTACTGTACACAACTGAGTTATATGGACTCACACCTATCCATACGTCTTCATAAAATTTGTTAAATTCTCTTATTTATATATATATATGTGTATATATATATATGAATTATAACTGGACAGAAAGTAAGTTAAACAAAATGCTTGAGCCATCAATTTGATTATTCCTAAAAAGCAACATTTTTCGTCAACTACATCAAATATGAACTCCGTAAGGACATGGATTTTCCCTCTCATCTGTTCACTGATGTATCTTCTGTGTTCAGAACAACGCTGGGGCCATATTTTCTCTGAAGGCCACAGGGAAAGATACTTTCTGGCCTCTTCCAGCTTCTGGTGGGGATCAGCAATGCTTGGTGTCTATTGGCTTGTAGACACAATGCTCCAATCATTGCTTCCTCATTCACGGGCATTCTCCCTGGGCCTGTCTCTGTGTCTTCTCTCTTCTAAAAATACCAGCCATGTTAGGTGTAGGGCTCCCTGTAGTCCAGCCTGGTCCCATTTTAACTTAATTACACCTGCTTCCAAATAAGTTCTCATTCATGGGTGAGGACTTGAATATATGTTTTCAGAGGGTGCAATTCAGCCAACAAAATGTTCTTCCAAGATTGTTTATTCATATGTATCACACTCTTGGAGTGCATCTTCAAGGAAACCAAATGTCTGTTGATATTGCAAATACTTTGTTAACTCTCTTCTGGGTTTCTCACTACCCATTTTCCCAAGGTCAAATATAATACATAAAATATCTCCACTCTCCTGAGACGTGACACCTACTGGGATTTTTCTGAAGATAGTTTAGATGAAGAGGAGGCAAAACAAAAGACACAAAGGAATGGTTGATTTACAGGGGTGAGAACAGGTTGAAAAGAGGTATCTTAATGAAGGATAAAAGGATTTTGTAAGAGGAGATTCAGGATAAATTTCACTGATTTTTTTCTCTAGCCAGCTGTGTTTCTGATGATAACATGAATTGTCACTTTATTTGCATTTTACTGCATTCTTTATTTGTAGAAAAAACATTACATACATAGATGTGTGGATACACACACACACGTACAGACACACACACACACATATATATATATATGTGTGTGTCCTTCATAGGGGAAATTTTCTAATGTCAGCTTTAATTCAACAGATTCTTATGAAATATGATTTGTTATGCACTGTATTAGGTATTGGAGGAACAAAGGGCACGTCACTGACATGACAAGGGGTGCATTTGAGGAAGGTTAAATGGGGCATTGTAAGGGAAATGGAATGGAAGACGAGATAGACAGACTGTATAAGGGGACTGGTTTAGATACTTTTACAGTAGCTCAGGTGAGAGGCAATGAGAGTTTGAATTACAGCATAACCACAGGGCTGGGAGGTAGGAGCTAAGTCAAGACCTTGTGCCAAAGTGGACATAGAATCTTATGACACATCAGTAATCAGATGTGGGTAAATAAATGTAACTCATATGACCCTTGGAATTTATTTGACCCATAGAGATATAGATCATCCTGACCTGATATTCCGAACGTGAAAAAATAATTAGTCCAACGCCCTCTCTGTAACACTTGTGGATCATCTGTCCTCCATGTGGCTACCTCTTCCTATGTCCTGTGTTAGCTTGTGATGTTTAGGTTTCTTCTTTGTTGACTTAGACATCTTAATTCATCTCTTGATTGATGTCACTATAAATGCATTCACATTAAGATCTTTGCAACTTTGTGGACGAGTTTTGGGTCACACTACAAAGTAGTCTTATCAGAGCACATATGGTTGATAATGATTTTGTAGGAATGCTCTGTCATCTCTCTCTTAACCACCCTTCTCAAGCTCTCGGCATCTCACATTTGCCAAACACTCCTGGCATGTGACTGTTTCTTGATCATTTATGTACAGTTGGATAAGAAAAGCAGAATCACTGCGGGTGATACGAAGTCATTCTCATGCTTTATTTAGAAATAGATATAGGGCTTGTTATTGACCTCATGGGTTACACAGTCTATTTAAGATAGTTACGTACATGCTTGCCTTTGAGTTTGAAGTCATCAGGGCTTGTGGTTAAGAAGGATAGATGAATGCGACATGGGAGAGAGAGGACAAATGGGAATTTGAGGGAACAAACGTGGTCTCACATCTCTCTGTCACCCCCTCCAATCTCAGTAATAGGGTGCAGATAGGTGAGTGTCCCTCACCACGGACCTGCACGCCCACCTGACCCAGGGCTCAGAGAAGCTGAAGGGGAAGGTCAGGTTGGAGCTGGGAGCCTTGGGCCCTGCCACTGCCCACCATCCCCCAGGGTAATACACAGAGGAGCACCCGGTGCACACCAACTCTCCAGGTGGCAACACAGCTGCTGCTTCTCTTCTGGTGTCCAAATTACAAGCAGAGTTCCTTTGTAGAAGAATTGAAAATTCAGAGAAGCGGATTCTGGGAAAGAATTTCCAGCTTAGCTAAGTCATCTGGGGCAGTGGGGCACAATCCGCAGATCTACCATCATTATGGAAAAATGGCCCCACTCTGTTGTGTTTTCAGGAAAAACGAAAGGGCTCCCAGGCCTGCTTGATGCTTTCAGATGCCTGGTGACAGGAATCGAGAACCAGGGAAGGGCCTCAGGATGCTGAGTTCAGAAATTGTGTGGATCGAGAGGCGAGAAATTGAGAGCAGGTAATTACCTTGGAGAGATCAGCAGCATCACTTCCCACTTAGTGACCTCACCCAAGCAGAGACAGCTCGGATGATAAGGTGCCCTACGTGTGACAAAGTTGTCTCATCAGAGCACACATGGTTGATCATGTTTTTGTAGGAATGCTCCAACATCTCTCTGTTAACCACTCTTCTCGAGCTCTCAGCATCTCACATTTGCAAAATTCTCCTGGCATGTGACGATTTCTTGATCATTTATGTACAGTTTGAGAAGAAAAGCAGAATCACTGTGGGTGATAAGAAGTCTTTCTCATCCTTTATTTAAACATAGATATAGGTCTTGTTATTGACCTCATGGGTTATATAGTCTACTTAAGATAGTTATGTATGTGCTTGCCTTGGAGTTTGAAGTCATCAGAGCTAGTGCTTACGAAGGAAAGATGAATGTGACATGGGAAAGAGAGGACAAATGGGAATCTGAGGGAAAAAACTTGGTCTCACATCTCTCTGTCACCCCCTCCAATCTCAGTGATAGGGTGCAGATAGGTGAGGGTCCCTCACTACGGGGCTGCACACCCACCTGACCCAGGGTTCAGAGAAGCTGAAGGGGAAGGTCAGGTGGGAAGTTCCTATACTTAAGAATTATGTAAGGAAGGCTGAATTTAAAGTAGGTGAGTCTTTGGATTCAATCCTATCCATTAAGGCCTATTTGTTCATGTCTGCTTTTTGACTTATGGCTTAGGGCTGCTATGAGTATGAACCCAACTACAGGCGACTTTAATTAAAATAGGCACAATTTGTTTTACATACATAACTTCAAGTCCCCACAATAGCACTGTATAATCTCTATTATTGTTAATTATTATTTTCTCTATTATCAGACTTTCCTAATCTATGTTTTATAGATAAGGAAGCTGGTTCTCATCAAGATTAACTGACTTGCCCCAAATTACACAACCTATAAATGCATAAAGGAGGAACCACATCAATTATCTGCCTCTGAGACACACATTTAAAACATTTCCTCTGCTGCTTTCATTTCCTAAGGTCCTGGGGCCAACCTGAGGCTCATCTGAGGGAGGTGTCTGAGCTTCATGCAAGAGAGTGAGAAATACTGTGTTGACTGTAATTTACTCTGTGTATATGTGTCTGTGCGTGGTGGGGGGGGACTTACATACCCACACACAAGACACATACGTGTATTTGTGTTTACACACACACACACACATACGTGACAAGTACAATGTCTTTCCTCGATGTGTTCTAATAGCTAACACAGAGTCTTTGCTCACATGTTCACATGCCAAGTCCTGTGCTGGATGCTGGGTTAGTAATGAAGAATGGAGATGGTCACTACCACATGGAGCTGGTAATCAAATGGAGGAGGAAAAAACAAATCAAATGCTTACACTAATAAACATGTAATTATATTTTGTCTTATTGTAATCTCAGTGCACCAGAGATCTATGAGAATTTGTGACACAGGAATCTCTGGACTGGGGAAGCTGAGCAAGTTTTCTTTAAAGAGGGAAGGTGAGTTTATCTGGAAGAAGAGTCAGGAGAAGAATGGGTTAGAATACTGAAGACAGAAGAAACAAAACACATAAAAACCCTGGAGCAGGCAGAATGAATGGAGGTATAATTAATTAATTAAACACTTGCAAAGATCAATAGCAATTTCTTTTCGGTACGGGGCACCTACCATTTTCTGTAGTTTGCTGGACAGCCCCTCCGAGAGTTTGCAGGTGTTGGGATGAATGACACATAGGCACCAATGGATGTGTGATCAAGTTTACTATTCATTTGGCAAGCAGCAAAGGGTTTCTCCAAAGAGGAGGCCAAGAGCAAAACAAGAAAGAGCGAGCATTTGGGATTTTCACTGTGGACAAGAGTTAGAGCCAGGGTGGGAGTACCCTCCCAGGCAGGTGTTCATGTTGTTCGAAATGCCCATCTGCCTGATGATGAAGGGCAGAAGCACCAGTGCTTACGGGGTTGTCCAGATGTGTGCAAAGAGGGAAAGGAGGGGCAGGACTTGAAATCTGTCATTGGTCAGCAAAATTAGTCTTTCTCTTTATTACATAGGTGGAAGTTACTGCAAAGTGACTTTTCATAATTTCAGTGAAATGCATGAAAACACTAGTACATTTTTGCATGGGGTGAAGGCTTCCAGAAGCTAAACTCAAATAGTCAAAACAGAAAATAAACAATGTTTTTCCTGCTGTCAAAGCTATTACCTGAAATGTAAGGAATATACCACGGGTGCTTTAGGGAGTGCGTGTATTTTTGTGCCTGTGTGTGGAGGCATATGTGTCTTTTGCTATGTGAGAAGTATAGAAAGATTAAATAGATTATTAGAGTCGGATCCTGATGAAAGCGTTCTTTTTTCACTTTTATTTACATCAGTACTTCTGGCACCCTACCAGGTATGGGATTATAGAAGTGAAGGCAAAAGAAGTAAAGAAAAGACAGATAAATGAAAAAGAGTTATTAAATAAGCAGTTTTTGAGTCCCTACAACAGGGGTGTCCATTCTTTTGGCTTCCCTGGGCCACATTGGAAGAAGGATTGTCTAGGGCCACACATAAACTACACTAACACTAATCATAGCTGATGAGCTAAAAAAATAGCAAAAAAATCTCATAATGTTTTAAGAAAGCTTACTAGTTTGTGTTGGGCCGCATTCAAAGCTGTCCTGACCCGCAAGCTTGTGGCCAAGCTTGCCCTACAACATAGCACCATCTGCCAGGTACATGATGTAGGTTAACTCTTCAAACCTTATAAATATGTATTATGTTAGTATTCATCCTATTTTGCAAATCAATGACCTGAAGTTCAAAGTTATGAAAGATCATTCAGTTAATAAGTGGTAGAATTGAGATTTGATAATTGGATAATTAAGACTAGATTCTTATTATAGTTTACCTGTTGTTTCAAATTCAGTGTGTTGATTTTGTTTAATTTTTTTTCCAAAAAAAGATCATTGAAAGTTTGAAAATTCCCTTCAGGTTACTCTTGCTATTGACTAATTCAAAAAAATTTTCCTGAACAAAACTTTATATTTCCCAACTTATCCATTAACTCAGTTATTTTGAAACAAAATCTCCTTAAAACTCAATAAACACTTCTAAAATTTATTCCACAAAACCACATAACACAATTTTTCTCCCTCTTGGAAATAATCATAAAATGCTAATTTGGTCATTTTTACTCTATAACTTTTTTTTCAAAGCTGTAGTTGAGAAATGTATTGGCACTACATCTAATTACATAATATTCCATTCAGAACAATGGTACAAAAAAATCACCTAGCCCTGAAGTCTCAACACATTTTCTCCTTTTTTAGAGTTTTATTGTGTTTATAATTCCATTCTGATTACTCCTTCTCTTCTTTTCACTATATTTTTATGTTCCCTGTCAGAAGAGATGAAGTTGAAACCTCAGGAAACACATAACATTTTTTGTTTTAGAAATCTCTTAAAAAGAATCCTCTTTCAAAACTTTTTTGTTTGAAGATGTTTGCTAATTGGAGATGCATAACTGGGGAAGTATTTTGCTTCATTGAGACAAATCCTAAGACAATATTTTTTGAGAGTTAGAAAATATAGCCACATTCATCCATCTATCCATCTATCCATTCATCCATCCATTTGTCTGTCCTTCCATCCATCCATCAATCCATCCATCCCTCCATCCATGCACTCATCACTGTGCAACACCTACTGAGCCATGCCAGTATGGAGCATATGAATCCACCTGTGCTCACATCTACACACTCTCCTTTTATAATGAACGAATAGACCCTGCTCCTGTGTATGAGATTTCATCCTGTTCTGTAAATCTTGACTCTGCTCTTGAAATAGTGCCCTGTCCTCTACATCACTATTTTTACATCTTCTACTGGATCATTCCTAGTAGTAGAGAACATTTTCAATATTTTTCTTTTGCTTTTTCTGTTCTTTTTCTTTTCTTTTCTTTTCTTTCTTTCTTTCTTTCTTTCTTTTTTTTTTTTTGAGACACAGTCTTGCTCTGTCACTCAGGCTGGAGTGCAATGGCATGATCACAGCTCACTTCAGCCTCAACCTCCTGGGCTCGAGTGATCCTCCCACCTCAGCCTCCTGAGTAGCTGGAACTACAGTTGCACATCACCATGCCTGGATAATGTTTGTATTCTTTGGACAGATGGAGTCTTGCTGTGTTGTCCACATATCCTTCTGACTACTGCTTTATTTCTTTTTTCTCCTAGACAACATAATTCCTTGATAATAATTATTCTGTTTTTCTCAAACTCCACGTTAGTACATCCTAATGGCTCCACCTCCAAAATACAGCTTGAAGGAGGCCACTTTTCACCACCTCTGTCATCTTCTGCTCACAATCTTTCTTCCCATTATCATCAATTCTCCACATAGCAGGATAGTGATTGGGGAAATACATATCAGCTAATTAGACCAGAGCCCATCAGTGCCCTCCCCAGCATAATGACATAATGACACATGGATTGTGACCCCACATGGAATCTGTGGCCCAGCAGCCTGCATTCTTCTTTCTACACTTGTATCTACACTTGCTTCTCTATTTCCTTCCCTTTCATTTTCATCTCAGGTCATTTCTACTGGGCTTTGGTTCCCATCACTCCACTGAACAGGAGCTCCTTGTTAAGGAGACAATAATCAATTCCCAATCCTCATCTCTTTCACCTGAAAAAGGAATTTATTTTATTATTCCTAAAGTGCTGTCTTCACTCAGCTTCCTGACACTGTACTCGCTCGTTTTCTTTTTACCCTCACTGATCTTTCCTTTTTAGCTTCCTTCCTTAGCTGCTACTTCTCTCTCAGATGTCTGAAGCTTTCCATAACACACGACTCATCCTATCCTTCTCTCCTCCGATACTCTCCTCTGACACTATTTTAAGGCCTAATTGAATTTTCTTTCATAGACTTTATTCTTTAGGCAGTTTGGCTCATAGTAAAATTGAATGAAAGGTACAGCGAGTTCCCAAATGCCCCCAGCCCCCAGATAGGCACAGCCCCTACCCCACCTCAGATCAGCTTTCCCCATCAGCGTGGTCTGTTTGTTACAATTAATAGACCTACATTGGCACATCATTATCACTCAGGGTCCACAGTATATGTGAGTGTTCATAATACTAACTCTTTAGGTGACCTCATCCCAGTCCCTTGTCTTTATGGCTGAAGATTCTCAAATTCCATCTTCAGCCCCAAACTTTTTCCTGGTCTCGGATTTCCTGATGTCTCCATTTGAGTATGTAGTTGATATCTTAAATTCAGCATGTCCAAAGTAACTTTTAACTTCTTGATTTCTTCCATATCTTAGAAAATGTCACCAACTTTCACTGAAGAGCTCAAATCAAAATCTGGGCATCATTTTTGATGCCTCTATTTTCCTCAAACTCCACGTTAGTGGATCTTACTGACTCTACCTCCAAAATACAGCTTGAAGGATGTCACTTTTCCCCCATCGTCTTCTGCTCCCAATCTTGCTTCTCCTTGCCATCAATTTTCCACATAGCAGGATAATCAATGGGAAAATATATGTCAGCTAATTAGGCCACAGGTCATCAATACTCTCCCCAGCTTCTAATCACGCATAGATTGTGACCCCACATGGAATCTATAGCCCAGCGCCTGCATTCTTCTTTCTGATGTCATCTCTCCCTGGCTCCATCTCAGGCTTTGCTCTCTAGTGAATTGTCCTTCTTACTCTTCCTGGAGCAAAGGCCTGCAACGAGTCATTTGCATGGATGCTTCCAAAGGTAGATACAGAGTTCACTCTCTGCCTTCCAGTGACCCTGCTCTAGAATTCCTCCTGCCATCCTTCTTCTCCTCTCACTCTCCCTTTCCTATCCTGCTTATTTTTCTTTTCTTTATGCGACATTTATTAACAATTATTTGACATTTGATTTTTTTTCTTTTTTTTTTTTGAGACAGTCTCCCTCTGTCGCCCAGGCTGGAGTGCAGGGGTGTGGTCTCGGCTCACCGCAACCTCTGCCTCCTGGGTTCAAGTGATTCTCCAGCCTTAGCCTCTCGAGTAGCTAGGATTACAGGCATGTGCCACCACGCCCAGCTACTCTTTTTGTATTTTTAGTAGAGAGGGGGTTTCACCTTTGTTGTCCAGGCTGGTTTCGATCTCTTGACCTCATGATCCGCCTGCCTCAGCCTCCCAAAGTGCTGGAATTACAGGCATGAACCACTGCGTCATTTGATTTCCTGTGTTATGCATTGACAAACAGGATAGTTCACTATCTCCTCTCTAGAGCATAAACTCCATGAGGGTAGGAACTTGGTCCTGTTCACTGCCCCAAGAATTAACACGTGTCTATTGAATGAGTGATCAATATCATTTCTTCAAAAAAAGGTGCTGACCCTTTTATCAGTGGGGAAAGTACATGACTGCAAGTAACTGAAAACTCAACCAAAACTGGTTTAAGCCTCTAATGGTATATTTTTAATATAAAATAAAAAGTCTGGAGGTAAAAGGCCAAGCTGAGTGCAGCTGCTCAGGTGTCACCAGGGACCGTAATCCTTGCCCTCCTGTATCACCGTCCCTGACTGTGGCTTTTGTCCTCTGCATGCAATGCTGCTTTTCTGGGAAGGGCACCACATTCTGGACTAAAGGGAAAAGAGCCTTCTCCTAGGAAGAGTTTGCTCTTTTATTTGGCAAAGGGTTTCTATCTTTTCTTAGCCAGAACTCGAGCTGGGCCTGTTTGCAGCTGAAGTTCAGTTCTGCTCTGACAAAGCTGAACTCTGTTAGGAGGGAAGAAAGGGAAAACGTGGAGTTGCAGGCAATGAACCACAAGGAGCCCTGTCTGCTACAAGCTCCGTGGGTGCCAGGCCCTGTGCTACGAGGCACTACAGATATATCTTCCCTCAAGGAATATGTGCTGTAGAGAAGATGGATAGTAAAAATAATCATCCTAAGGAAACCAAAACTCTTGTGAGAACTCAGAAGGAGCTATTGGATGCTTGGGCTGTCAATCAGAAAACACTTTGCAAAGCTTATAATTGCATCTTGAGGGAGGCTTGCTAACTGAAAAATTCTGAGAGGGTCTTCTAGGCACAGGAAAGACTATTCGCAAAGGCATGTAGTTGTGAATGTCCAGAGCATGCTTGAAAAAGAAAACTCATTTAGAATATCTGAAGCATAGATTAACAGTGCCTGAGGGTGGGCAGGGAAGCAGAAACTGTGGGTTACAGGGAATTTTCAAAAGCTTCTAGTAGAGGAGTCACAGAATCAATGCATTCATTTCTGAGAGTTCAATCACTTTCCATGAGGAGGAGGCACTAAACCAATAGAGACTTGAAGCAGGTAGATAAATTTGTAGATGATCGTCTTGTTATTAAATCAACCCTCTCCCAAACTCATGCGTTAGGCTCTTGTGTTACAGGTAGGTGTGACTAGATGCGGGCATAGTTTAGAGCAGTGGTCATAACTTCCAATGGCCTACAGAAGCTGGAAGGTGATATCTTATGGGAATCAAGTCAGATTAGAAGCACAGTGAGTAGTGGGACTGTAGCAAAATGAAGGGTGCACTTCCTCTCCCCAACAAAGACAAGCAAATTTGATTTAAAACAACATATGAAATGCTGTGCCTATGAGAATGAGCATCGGGACAAATTTTGTCCAGTGTTACTGGTTCCAAGCGCAAATAGTAGAGTAACCTTTCACTTAAACAGATACAGTGACGCGCATCGTGCAGGAATACGGAGGTTTGTACCCCCACAGGTTGAACTGGAAACAGAGAAAATTAGATATTCTTGACTCATTTACAAGCTTCATGACGGGCATTGAATTGAACCAACCAGAGGAAGAAATACTCTAAATTAAGGGATTTAATGATGGACGCCTGAGTTTGTGTCACTGAGCATGATTTTTGGCAGCACCTGCAAATAACAGGAAAGAGAAATGGAAAAAGTCCAGTTTCTCTCAAAAAAAAAAAAAAAAAAAACTGATTTTTAAACCACAATAACAATACAAGACTTAAAAAAATAAAAATAGTTGTTGGTGACTTACAATATGCCAGAAATTCTTCCACATGTAATTTCATTCTCATAATATCCCTGTAAAAGAAACATCATTTCATCCATTTTATAGATAATAAAACTGAGGCTTCGAAGGGATGTGTAATGTACTCGAGGTTACAAAGCTAGTGTATGCAGGATATCAGGTTTTAATCAACCCAAGTCCAACACTAGTCCCAATATGTTACAGTTTCCTGCTTACGTCCCAGGAGAATAGAACAGTGTTAATCTAAACCCCCTGGCGTTATGCCTAAATTAGTAAGAACTCTGGTTGGAACTTGCTTTCCTTTTGCAAACATTAATGTGCACCTCTCAGCTGGCGAAAACCACTGCCCGCTTCCCTGTGGAGTCAAGCTGAGGGCTGAATTGAGATGTGCAGAGTAGCCTCACTCCGTTTCTTCATGTGCTGAAGAAAAGATAGATCTAGGTCAGACTGAGGTTCATTCATTTCGTGTTGATTGAGAACCTACTCCTTACAGGCATAATGTCAGCAGAAGAGAATCAATAGCTGTTTTCTGACTGATGATTGACATTTTCACTAAAATTCACATATTATTACCAACTAGACACCCTCTCCTCTGTGCCCCGGGCGCTGTTTATTTTACTAATCTGGCATTGACCATATTTTACTTGAATTCAGGTGTGTACCTACCACTACAGAGGAGGCTCCAAGTATGCACATTTCCTAATCCCTGTTCTGGCTCCGAGTAGAGGCTCCATTTTAAAAATAAATGAATAAAGACAAGACAAGCATTCCACGGGGCACCTACCCCCTTCTCTAGACATTGTCTAAGCCACTATCTCATGGCAGAATGAAGAAATTTATTTTCACAGGGAAGAAACAACCACCCGTGGCTTTTTTCCTTCTCCTACAAGGGTGGAGGAGAAAGGGAGAAATAAATAATATACTTTCACAGCCTTCTCATTATTATTTCTGGGAAAACATAATAAAGCTACAGCTGGCAGGCACTTATTTTTTTCTTAGCATTTAATAATAGAATTAATTGCTAAGTGGAAAGCTTGCAACCCCCTTTCTGTTGTGCGTTGCCCTCTGCTATCATTATGAATAGATGGAAAAATCAAAGCTAATTATCATTCAGAATGTTTGAAGAAATAGACTGAACCACGCACACAAAACTCATTTTACCCTCTACCCTGGCCCCAGGTTATAAAGTTGAAATATGCTCACATGCACGTACATACACACACCCTAGGGTACCAACAATTCCCACGGATAATTAACTATTCCAATAATTTAGGTTTTTGTGCTGTAGCCATTGACTGTAGTTTGGCCCTTTCACATAGAGAGGGACCAGAGCCAGCTGGAAGTCAAGGACTTGGGTTACCTCGAGAAGCCCACTACCAACAAGCATGCAGCTTATCTTCCCTAAACGTGAAATGAATGACCTCTGAGCTGCCAATGCCACCTGGCAATGCGTAGTGTCCAAAAGCAAGAGTGGAGGCCAGAAAAGTCGAAATATAACCCATTTCCCAAATGTAGAAATCCAGCCATCTCCTTTTAGAAAGGAAAGGGCCATCAGTAGGGAATAAATACAGGTAAAAGGGGAATTTAGAAAGGTGAGACCTTTCATGTCACAGGATGATATGGAAACATGACAGAGAAAGAAAAGGATAATGATAAGGAGATGACTTTCCTCCCTTAGCTACAGATCCCTGAAGGCCTTCCAAAAGAGAGCTGGAGTCAGCTATGGCTGCTTGCTAAAACAATAGTTGTTGAGGAAATAGATTGTAAGAATGGAGGTGGTAAGACTAATTTCCTAAAGGGTTTTTAATGTTATGTAAGGATATCGACATATAATCTTCAAACAGTTAAAGTCACTATTCTCAAGTAAATATAGAATAAGCACATGTCAAAGAGTCTCTTTAACCCATTATTGAATGGGTGAACAGTGAGATGCTACACTTAATTCAAAGAGCATTAAGAAGCTCAAAATGAATGTAGACACAGCTGGAGTACAGAGCTGGCTAATGTCCAACACAGCCACCAGCTTAAAAAGTTATAGTATATGTTCCTCCACATAAGAATTGTTTATATATTTAACAGGCAAACATTTGCAAGTTAATACGCAACTTCACAAAGTCGAGGCCTCTAACTGAAAGGAAACAGTGAAACTCAGTACATCCTTCTAGGTCATGTTTAGGTGGCCTCTGCTGGCATATGACATGGAGAGGCCACAGTCTTAGACTTAGACTTATTTCCATGTTGTGCGTCATTCTTCTGGCCATCCATGGGGGTATCCTGTGAGCACTGAAGTGGAAGAAGAATGGGGGGCAGGAATGCAGTGGGAGTTGCTTTAAGGATGAGCTGCTCGCTGCTGGGTGGAGAATGGTATGGTGGAGACATGGAAAAGTTTTGCTGCATGTGATATTAAGCTTCGTTTTAAAAGTCTGTCTTGGAAATCTTTAAGGAATTTACATTACTTGCTAATACATTATAGAGTTGGGTCAAGACGCAAGACAGGCACAAAGGGACCCGCTGGGGTCTGCTGGCGGGAGGTATGCAAGCTTCCTGTCCCTGCATTACATCATCAATCCTCAGAAGAGACCTCTGCAGTGTATCCCATTGTCACCACTTTAGAGATGGAGTAACTGAAATACAGAGAGATTAAGCAAGTCGTGCAAGCACATCCGCAGAGCAAGTATCCACCCAGAGTCGAGTCAGTTCTGCTAACCTCTAGCTGGTGCTGCATTTTTTCCATGAACTTTCCAGATGACAACAGTCAGAAACATGTAGGCAAACTCTGTCATTCTTCAGCTTTGAAGTAAAGCAGTCTAAGGGTATATTGTGGAATACATTCTCAGAGAGCATGGTCATTTGAAATATCACTCCATAATTTTCCCTTTTTCTATATTTAGTTCCCCTGCCCCCAACCCTCACACACCTGCAGCCATTTCATTGGCAGAGTTGAGCTGAAAGACCTGCCTTCCTGCCCCAGATAACCAAGGCCACCTAGAACCAGGAACCTTTGCTCAGCTTGAATTTCATACGAGATTTTTAGAATTCTGTAGCAAAGCAATAGTTATTTCAGCAGGAAAAGGGATTTAGCTAGGAACTCTCAATTCTTGAATTTTGCTTGTCAGGACTCAAGGCTGTTAAAACTTATCATGGAATAACTCACAGGGATGGAGGTGAGAGGAAGGTGAGGAAGGCAGGGATGAGACCCTTTGGTCCATCTTTCCATTTGGGAGCCAGGACTCTTCTGAAAGGCAGACACTATCTAATGAATGTGGGAGGGAGATGTATATGGGACCATTGAGGTGGGCCCCGGACCCCTGAGCACAGCCTGCGAGGCTGCCAGCCTCAGCTTCCTGTGGTGCCAGCGGGTGGTAGAAGGGACCGACTGAGCCACGGCTGAGAGTGAAGTCCAGTCAGCTGGTGGGAAATCGTCTTCCCAGAGTCTCACAAGACAGCTGTGCAGAAAGCTGCTAGGAGTAAGTGGGATTCCCAAAGGGTCACAGGCTGCTAAGAAGACAGGTCAACAAGAGGGGTCTAAACAAGAAGGTTCCCAAGAACAGGAAACTTGTAACAAGAACAGTGGAAGATTTTCAATCACCATCAATGGGTGCCTACCTGAGCAGTATCTGTGGTAACTGGAGCAGGTGGGACCAGCCACACCCACTACTCCCACAGTCACATTTCCATCACATGGTCTTTTCTTACCAATATGTAAGAAGTATCTCCATATAATGGGTATGAACTTTTGATGATTGCTTATATGAAGCGAATCTTTTAAAATTCCTTTTATGGTTTCTTTTGGTTAACATAAAATTTTAATTTTAATGTAGGCTAATTTATCATCCTTATCTTTTAGATTGGTGCCTTTTGTATTCTAGTTAAGGAAGCCTTGTCTACCCCAAGGACATGAAGATATTATTGTCCTATGGACTGTATTATCTTCTAGAAGACTGCTTTGGTTTTACCTTTCATTCTCTGTTTTAATATGGTATGAGATAGAATCAAGTTTCATCTATTTTTATAATTGGTCTCAACTTTGTTTATTGAAAAGACCATTTTTTTTTTTGCCCTCTTCTAAAAGTTTCACCTCTAACATAAATCAGTGTACACATAAGTAGACATTAATTTTGGTGGATTTTTCTGTCCCGCTGGTCTCTTGTCTATCCATGTGCCCATATCACCCTCACTTCTTTACTGTAAGTGTTTAACAAATTGTGATAGCCATTAGAGTAAGGTTTTCTGTGCAGTTCTTTCTTCACGAATGCCTTATTCTTCTTCCACTGCATTGCCATATATATTTTAGAATCAGTTTTTCAAGTTCCACAAAAGAATATTGTTTGGATTTTTGTTGGAACTGCATTGAATTTTCAGATATTTTGGGAAGAATCATCATATTTAATTAAAATTTTGAGTCTTCCAATCTGTGAACATGGTATATCCCCCCATTAGAATTTCTTTACCATATCTTTTATTTGTGTTTTAGTGTACAGATATTGTATATGTATATATTTGTTATTTTTCTATGTATTTAATTTTTATTCTATTATAAATTATAACTTTTCTCTAAAAATTGTATTTTTAACTCCTGATCGTATTGTATCCTGATTGCTGATTGTATCCTGATTGCTGATACACAAAAGTAAAATTGATTGTATGTTTCTACTTTATATCTAATACTTCACTAAGTTTATTTGTTATAATATTCTATCTGTAGATTCTTCTGAATTTCCTATGTAGGCAGTCAATCAAATTGTCTCTGAAAAAGTGGTGTTTTGATTCTTTTCCCAAATAATATAACTTTAATTTCTTGCCTCTCATTTTGACATAGACTAGAACCTACGGTAAAAAGTTCAATAGAACTTCCCTTAGGTCAGAAAAGAAGGCTTTCAATCAATAACTAATAAGGGCAATATTCACTGTTAGTGTTTTCGCATAAGCCTTTATCAGGATTTCTTCTGGGTTGCTCAGATATTTTTTCCCCCTTCTTTACTTTTCTTTCTTCCTTCCTTCCTTTCTTTCTTTCTTTTCCTTCCTTCCTTCCTTCCTTCCTTCCTTCCTTCCTTCCTTCCTTCCTTCCTTCCTTCCTTCCTTCCTTCCTCCCTCCCTCCCTCCCTCCTCTCTCTCTCTCTCTCTCTCTCTCTCTCTCTCTCTTTCTTTCTTTCTTTCTTTCTTTCTTTCTTTCTTTCTTTCTTTCTTTCTTTCTTTCTTTCTTTCTTTCTTTCTTTCTTTCTTTCTTTCTTTCTTTCTTTCTCTTTCCTTCCTTCCTTCCTTCCTTCTTTCCTTCCTTCCTTCCTTCCTTCGGATGTTCAATTTTGTCCATTTTTTTACATCTCTAGATGACCATGATTTTTCTCCTAGATTATCTTAATGTGATCAATTATAATTGATTTAATATATTAAATCTCACATGCTGAATACAAATAACTTAGTAGTAATATATTATCATTTTTATACATTCCTGGATCTGTTTTGTATTATTTATTTAGGATTTTTACATCTATATTCAACTGTGCAATTGACCTGCAATTTTTTCCTTCTTGCTATGTCCTTGTTTCAGAACGAAGGCTATGGTGGCTCCTAAGACAAGCTGAGGTGACCTTTCACTTTGTCTTTTCTACAGAAGAGTTTCTTGTAATTTTTTATCACTTTTTTGTGTAGACACATTTATCTATATATTTATAATGTTTGTGCTTCTTCGTGCCTGTCTGAATCATTACCTCTCCACGTAGGATTTTCTTTTCCCTAAGACATCTTTAGCACTTACTTTGTTTCAGGTTTCCTAGTGACAAATTCTCTCAGATGCAGTTTAAATGAAAATCTCTTCATTTTCTCTTCATTCTAGAAGGATAATTCTTACATGATATAAAGTTTCATGTTTGTAGTTATTTCTTTTTTTTTTTTTTCAGATGGAGTCTTGCTCTATCGCCCAGGCTGAAGTGCAGTGGTGTCATCTCAGCTCACTGCAAGCTCCGCCTCCCGAGTTCACGCCATTCTCCTGCCTCAGCCTGAGTAGCTGGGACTACAGGCACCAGCCACCACACCCGGCTAATTTTTTGTAATTTTAGTAGAGACAGGGTTTCACCGTGTTAGCCAGGGTGGTCTCAATCTCTTGACCTCATGATCTGCCCGCCTTGGCTTTCCAATGTGCTGGGATTACAGGTGTGAGCCACCGGCCCGGCCTTGTAGTTATTTCTTGCAGTACCTTGAGGATATCACTCTAGTCACTTCTGGTTTCCTTTTTTTAACTGAAAAGTCAACCGTCAGTCCGTTTTTCAAGTAATTTGAAAGTAATCTCTCCTTTTAAATCTGTTTTTAAGAATTCCTCTTTGGCTTTGCTTTTTAGCAGTTTTGCTGTGAAAGTCTTCAAGGTGCATTCTTTTTATTTATTCTGTTTGAGGTTCTTAAGGATTCTTGAATCTCTTGCTTCATGTCTTTTTTCACTTTTGAGATTTTCTCATCCATTATCTCCTCAAATATTGAGTTTGTCACTTGCTCTCTCTTGTCTTCTGGGATTCCTACTTCATGAATTTATTTTAATTTCATTTTGTCTAATTTGTTGCATATTATCTTTTCTGTGTTGACTAATTCTCTGTTCAGTATGTCTAATCAGCTGTTAATCACATACATTGAGTTTGTAATTTTGGTTATAATATTTTTGATTTTTAAACTTTCTATTTGTTTCTTTTTAATAAATCTGCTATGTCATCTTTATAGTATTTCAGTTCTCTACCAAAACTCTCAGTCCTTTTTTGTGTCTATGTATTTGTTTGTTTGTTTTAGCATTTTGTAACATAGTAATCATAATTATTTTAAAATATGTGTCTGATTAATACTTGGAAGCTCTGTGGTTTTATAATTGGCCTGTATTCTCTTTAGTTCTTGTACATGTTGTCTTGTCTCTTCACTTGCTTTTTTTAAATTGAAATATTGTTTGTATAAATTTTTTGAGACTAAGATGATATTCTCTTCTTACAAAGAGGATCTCTGTGCGATGCATCCTTACTCTTGTGAAAAGCTCATTGGGTTCTAATGCAAGTAATCTGCATGTTAGTTATATGAATTGGTCAAATGTACTGTTCAATTTCTTGCCCTCAGAGCCACCTTTTCCCATATTGATCAAACTCCTAAAGGAGAAGTGGCTTGAGAAGTTGAGCTTTTATCCCTTTGTATATCTGTTTTCTCCATAATCTGGACCTGGTACTTTTTTTACTTTCTTACAAATTTCTAATGCTACCAAGACACTTAAAAAACATATATATTTCCAGCTTTTCTACTTTCTTTACAGTAAATGGGTCATTTCGAATTACCAAATCTGCCATTATTCGAAAAGAAAGTCAAAAATTGTTTTTATTAGTGAAATTTATTGTATTCAAGATACATGAATTAGCTAAGATGTTTTAGAGACATTCCCCCTCCTTATATGAACACAGTTAAGTAGCTGGGGAGCCCTCTGGTCTTCATCATTAGGAATAGCAACTCAGCTTATTTCCTAAGTGTCTATGTTCAGGTATTAGTTAAAAAAGCTCTTGGTCAACTTGGTTCATCTTTGTAGTCAGGTCATTACTGTGGCTCGAATATTACTGCTTTTGCCTCATATAAGCTTTTAATGCAGAGTATTAGTGGGGCACACAATAGACAGAGCTGGAATTCCATTGAACCCTGAATGCAGGTAGCAATGTTGCTCTGTGTTTGCATGTAATAAAAGCCAATCTATATGCTGATGTACTTCCATGAAACTTGATAGAAAGGTTATGGCTGCAGAGAAAATTCACCTGTCTGGCCATATCTACTGAAAATTACCTCATATTTGTGTACAACTAAATTGGCACGCTTGAAACAAGATTTAGAAATATCTTTATGTAGTAATAATCAATAGTCAAAGATTAGCTGGGACTAGTCAGATGAAGTCTAAAACGTGGAGAAGCCTTCTCCATAAGGCATGTCTGGGTAAGAGCAATGCAGGAACTATGGTGGGAATCAGGAGAATTGTGTGAGAGAGGAATCCTGCCAGGGTCAGAACAGACATGTTCTTTACTCTCTTAGTGTGGGCTGATTTTCATCAACATTTAGGGAAATGTATGGGACCTATAAAACTGGTATAAAATGCCAAAGGAAGAGGCAAAGCTGAATGAAAGGAGAGACATATTACAATGGAAATGGGCAAAATAAGGAATGAAGTAGGCAGAATTTTAGAATGGCCTCTAGGTTCCTGTTACTTTCTGTAATCCCCCGACCTCCTGCCCCAGATGTGTGAGTTGGAGGGGGTAGGTTGTGACTATGATGAGATGTCATGCACAGGATTCTATTGTGTTAGATAGCAAAGGGGAAGGAATTCTGCACATATAATTGAAGTTCCAAATCAGTTCTTTTTGAGTTAATAGAGGTTATTGTGGGTGGGCCTGACTTAATTAGGTGAAGATCTTTAAAAAGAGGTCTTACCCGTTTCTAGAGTTTCTCCTGCTGGCTTTGTAAAAAGCATGCCACCAAGACTTCCACAGCTGTGAGGAAACAAATCCTGTCAACAGCCACGGGAAATGGCGAGGCGCTCCAGCCTCAGATGAGACCCAGCCCCGTGCAGACGCCTTGACAGCAGCCTTGGGAGAACCTGGTTAGAGGACCTGACTGAGCCATGCTTCTGGGACCGCTGACTCACAGAAACTGACATGATGAGTGTTTCTTCTTTTATGCTGCTAAATTAGTGGCAATTTCTATTTCTATTGGCAATAATGAAAAACTAATACAAGGAATTACAAATGCAATAACAGAAATTAATAATATTAACAAACAAGATCATAAATTATTTTTGAAAACTAAACATTATCATAGTCAACTAAAAGATGAATAGAAATGAACGATGCCAAAATGGGTAAGTGAAAATATTAATAACAAAAGGGCAAATAAAAGTCTTAATCATTAGACATTTTAAAAATATAAAAATTGCCCCTGGAATCACTCCTGGATCAAAGAAGGATTTAAAAAAATTAATACAGACTATTTAAAAAATAACATCCTTGAGGTTATTATGTATAAACATTGGAGAAACATAAATATTACACTCCAAGTTACAGTTATAATCCTAAGTATTTTTATTATTAAGCCTTAATGATGAATAAAACATTTAACTCAGATGTTTGATAAGAGAGCAATATTAAATTAATGAAAAAAAGTTGAAGAATATATTTGAGACAAAAGCAGGCATTAACAAATTAGAAAAAAAGAAATGTAAAATATGTAAATATCAAGAGTTGTGTCTTTAAGGAAAATAATAAAGCACATAAATCCTGACAGATCTAACTAAGCAAAACAAATAGAAAGAAAACATGATACATTTAAATAGGCATACGACCAGAGGATCTATAAACTGAAATACGGAAAAAAATTCAAAAACTAAATGACCTGAATATCCTTTTAAATCTGTCTTAATAAGCCATGTCCATTTAATATCTATATCTTTATGTGTGTCTTAATAATTTCAATAATCTACCTCTTAAGTTTTTTTTTATTCTTTCGTGCTTTCCAAATTTTATGCTTAGTCTGTATTATGTTTAAAGTAAGAAGAAAATTGTAGCTGTCATTTTGGGCCCATCTTCCTCTCCCAAATCCTAAAGAACCAGGGGGACTGGAATTCATTTTTTTCTCTTCCTATGAAAACTCGGGCGAGCCTCTCACCTTCCTGGGCCTCCAAGTAAAAAGTGAATAATCTCAAGGACCCACGGGATGGAAGGCAGTCCTTTTGCTCACCGCCTCCTGGTGCAGTCAGGATAGTCAGGGCTCGCTGTCAGGTGTCTTGGGGACTACGTCCCTGATGGGTTTCTTGGTCAGCTGGGAACTAAACAGAGCCCTTTTGCACCAGCCCTGCTAATAAAAAGTCTCCCAGAAACTAGAAATGGAAAAATATTTCCAATTATGAATTTGAGAGATGAAATCATGCATGTAGAGAAAATGAGCCCACACCTGGAAAGAAGACTGTCTGGATCTAACGGAGGGGGGGCTGCAGGGGAGGACAGCATCCCTTAGGACGGCCCCAGGGCTCTTTATCCTGTGGCCTTTTACCTGTTGGGAGACACAGCAGCAAGTTTGGGAAGCCACGTATTCTCACCTGTGCTTGATGGTGTATTCCACAAAGGACCTGTCTCTGCGAGGACGTGCAGCTCTTCAGAAGGATGCTTTGAAGACGAAACAGGATGGAGCACAGTCCCACCATACCGCTTACCTGGGGAAGTGGTACAAAATGCACAGGCTCCCAGACCCCTCAGAATAGGGTTATAGGGTTAGGTTTAAGAGTGATGTTCAAAATATCTATCAGCCACTGAGGCCCAGGAGCCAAATAATCAGAATACACCACAGCCTTTGTCCTGATGTGGAGTCCTAGAGGCCTGTGTGGTACCAGGAATGTACCCATTGAGTTGGTGGATTTAGGTGCCGTTTGGGATTTCCAAGGCAGGTAGAGGAGAGAGACGAGGGGCTGTGGGGCTAGGGAGAAGGGGTTCAGGGAGCTTGGAGAAGTGGTGATTTGCCAAGCTGTGTAAAGCATGCATTTCAAGATCTTGGCAGCTAGTGTGTCCGAAGGGACTTAAATATGGTTAGTGACCTCCTTCATCTCCCCAGACCCACATTTATAATCATCACAATGTGGATCACAGTCTACTGTAATGATCTGATCATGTACCTAATGCCCCAACCAAGTAAAAACACTTTAAAGACAAGAGTTATGTCCTTTTAATAAGTGCACCCAGTGTCAAGAGTGATGCCTGCCTAGTTTCTGTTCCATGCCTGGAGAATTTGCATTAGTGAGTTGGGGAGAGCCGCCAAGGTGTCAGTGCAGGGATGGTGGGCACAGTGGGCAGCTTGTGGCCAGTGTCTTGCCATGGTGAGGAGGCATGAGTCTCCATCAGGAAGCGGGGCCATAGGAGGTGGCCCGCTAAGGCATGGAACCCACCCTCGACCCCAGAGTGGCTCCCATGCTCCACCCAGGGTGGCAAGAGAGAACGGCCAATGCCAGCAGTCAGGTCCGTACTCTGCCTGCATTGCTCTCTTTTCCCAGCTTTCTGTGCAGATCCTGGAGCATCCAGAGGCAGCATAAAGCCGGGGAGAGAGGAGGAGGAGGAAAGATGGAAGAGACCACACTCCTTCCTCCGAGGCTCCAGGAGAGGAACAGCTCCCTGGACTGGAAGGTTCCATTTCGACAGTACTAGTCTTTTAAAATAGCTGATGATGACTCTTAATTATCTAAAATAATTATATATAATTGAGATCTGGCACAGGCTGGAGAAAGAAATCAAGCTTTTTATATTTGTCCCCTCATTGAGTTTAGCTCACTTAATCCTCTGGATACACATCTACCCTTACAACAAATACTTACTGAGAAACTATTACAGATAAGAAACTTCCTGAGGATCGAGGGCCTGTGGATACAAATTTTTCAATGATCTCTAACCTCTGGCATCTCAGTCCAACAGTGGGAATGGTGGCTCAGCAACTCGATACAGCTTAACATCAGGAGGACTGTCATAAAAGGACAAACACATTAAAAATTATTATGGAGAAGGATGAAGGTAATTGCTAGGTGGCTGGCTGCCGTGACCTCTGCCCTCACGTGCCCATGCTGTGGTCTCCACTAACACCCCATGATGGGAAATGCCCCAGTAGACTGATCCTGCTGTGGATAAAGGGTACTTTTGAAGAAAATGAGATGGAAACAGACAAGCTAGGAGGCCACTGGATGTGGGGCAGGCTGGTGTGTAGGGACAAAAAGAAAAGACAATAACCCATTTTGATAGAATTGCTTACTGGGAACATCTTTTTTTATGAATATCAAACTAATTCTCCAAGTCAACCTGGAGTGGAGAGTGGCTGGTGGGAATTCATGCCCCTGAAGTTGCTTAATTAAAGGCATGATACCCTGTGTTCATTTAATGCTTTAGTTCATGGTCGCTCTTTCTTATCTCACAGCAAGGTCCAGGCCTCAACATCATGCAGAGAACATTGCATCATCCAGAGGCCAGCATTGGAGCCTCCTGGATAACTGCAGGTAGGGGTCCTTGTCTTGGTGGCCCCAAGTGGAACACCTTTCCAATGAATGCCCCCACTTATAGGGTGGGTGTATGGAGGGTGAAGGAGAAGCAATCACACTTGTGGTTTCAGGACCCAAGGAGGATAAAAAGCAGAGATGACTGAGCATCTGGGGAAGAAGGTGATAAACAGCTTCTCAGAGCTTGCAGCACAGACGGCTCCATTCATAACTTGTTAAATGGAAGCTCAGGAATGCTTTCAACAAGCGGGGACATCTTATCTGCAGCACGGATGAGAAATTTCACTCACAACAAAGCTCAGCATAGAAAGGGCTCTTATCTCAGAGTCCAGAATGAGGGTATTAGTAACACTGCCTGCTTCTTTCTCAAACCCTATTAGCGTCAGGTAATAGGTTTCACCAATGGCTTTTAGCATTTGTTCAGCTGCAGAGAGCTACTGAAAAAGAAAGTTTCTTTGGAAACAAGAAGATTTATACTGAGAAACATTACCCAATCATTGAGGCTGCTATTGATTCAGGTATTTCTGAATAGTTGCTTGGAAAGCATTTCTGTAGGGTGAGTCAGGCTTTTCCCCTTCACTTTTGTTATGAAGATGAGAGTAGTTGCTTCTGGGCAAGGTTTCAGGAAGACACACACACACACACACACAACTATGTGTGTGTGTGTTTCTGTGAATGTACATGTCTTTATGATTTTATGCTTTACTGAAAGCTTTTGAAACTAGGAGAATACAGAGGAAGCTTCTAGGGATCCCTGAAGTTCATGCATTTGTATAGAAGACATCTGTGGCTTTTTAAAATGTGTACCGGAGAGCGGGGTCATGCTCTAATTAATGACACAAGTAAATATACAAAGCACTTCTGCCTACATTATTGGAGAAAAGGCCTAAAAGAGGTGGTGAGAGCTACGCTTTCTACAAGGTTGGAGCAAACAACAAATGCAAAAGCCCTGAGTCAGGAATGTTCCTGGGATGCTCCAGAAATAACCAGGAAGGCAGTGTGGACGGAGCAGCGTGAGTGAGGAGGGGAGTTGTAGGCGATGAGGCCAGAGAGAGAACTGATGTGTGATGGTGTGGGTACGGCTTACACACCATCACACATTGGTTTTGGTGGCCAGTGCGGTGGCTCCCGCTTGTGATCCCAGTTACTGGGGAAGCCAAGGCAGGTAGTATAGCTTGAGACCAAGAATTTCAGACCTGCCTGGGCTACATGGTGAGACCCTGACTCTACAAAACAATTAAGAAAAAAAAAAATGCCTGATGAACCATTCTAAGGATTTCAGCTTCTGTGTCTGTGTGAGATGAAAAGCTAAGGGAAGCTTTTGAGTCCAGAAGTGTCGTGATTGGATTTTCATTCTGAATGAATTCCACAGGTTGTCCTGTTGAGAATATAAGTAAGGAGGTTGGGGGACAGGCTCAGGGTTGATCAAGGGATGATTGCAATCATTGAGGTAAGAAATTATGGGGATTTCACTTAAACTAGAAGCCATGGAGGAGATTAGACAAAGTCATTTTCTGGATGTGTTCTGTGGAGCCACCAGAACTGTTGATGGATAGGTTATAAGTGTCGTAGAATAAACGGAACCATGGATGACACTGATTTCCAAAGCAATCTCTCCATCTCTTTGTATTTAAAAATCCTGGCACCCCAGCGGCTTTGATCTTGGAAGCTGGTGAACAGCAGTGGCCTCACACTTGTGGTCCATGCCCATGAGGAGCCGTTCCTGCAGAGGAGGCTCCTGGCTCCGGTGGTCACCTTCTGCAGGGGTCATGGGGCTGAGGGCCCACTTAGGGGACATCCCACACCCACTGATCTGTCCTGATAACCAAATCCTGAACGGACTCTATCAGAGAAATGAGCACCCCTCACACCTTTTCACTAAAGGCAGGACTGGAAAGAGGTGGGTAGGCGGCCGGGGGAGAGCTGATGCCCCCAGAACACTGGAAATCAAATAGTGGCCGGTGCTCAGTGAGGCCATGCTGGCCACCCTCTGTTTGCCTTTCAGACCCCTCTGCCTCCTTCCGAGTCCAGCCCGTGCCCCAGGATACACCCTTAGGGACTGCATCTGGGGCCTCTGGCTTCAGGTTGAACTTGGGTACTGAGGAGCACCCGCATAAGGAGAGTTAGAGAAGGGTCAGGTGTTTATCTATTTGTTTATTCATCTTATTTATTTCTCTGTTACTCCTTTGACATTTTCTTTTGTGTAAAACAAATTATTTTCAGTATACTGTTAGGTAATGTATTAAATTTAATGTCTCTATATACTGGCTCCTTAAAGGAATGCAATACATGTCTTTAATTCATCACAATCTAATAATTAGTGACTTAATATTTGTAACACGTGATAACTTTGCACATATATAGTTCTATGCCCTTGTCCTCTCTCTGATGGGCTCAGGGTCTGGCTGCATCTCTTGACTCCCCTGAGGCCCCCACCCCTGCCTGGTGGCCTTCCCACACTGCTGACCTCTCCGGGGGCGTGGCTGCTCCCGCCCCTCCCCTCTCAGCCTGGAAGGGTTGGCAGCCCTAGGATGTTACTAGCCCAGGATATTGGACGGTTCTCGTGCTTACCCTACACCTTATAAACAGACCCTTTACTGAATTATACTAAAATTATCTCATTTGGGTGTGCCGTCTACTTTCTGCAGAAATATTGACTGTTACAGAGGTATATTGTTTTGGATTTTCAAAGGCAGTTAAGAATTATAGACTAGGGATTATAACTTTGAAGACTGTTTTTAATAAACTTTATTGAAGCATAATTTACATTCAATAAAATTCATTAATTTTTAAGTGTACAATTTGATTAGTTTTGACACATGTAAATAGTCCTGTAATGAGTAACACAATAAAAATGTAGAGTATTTGTCTCAAGATGATCTGAAATTTTCCAATTCCCCTTTGCACTCCAATCCCTCACTCCACACCCTAGTCCTTGGAGACCCTTGTTCTGGTTTCTGAGGTTTGATCAGTGTTCTAACTTCAGCTGGCGTGTCCTCTGCAAGATGTCCCAGCCTCATGGAACTGATTAAGCATACAATCTTTTAAACAGAAAGACCTTGCATGCCTCAGAAGTGCTTCGGATATTTGAACTCATTTCAAAGTCAGGCTCTGTGAGTAATAGGATGCTGTCAGCTGCTGAAAGGCAAGGAGGCAGGATAAAAATCGAAAGGAAAGATCAGCATTGCCTGGACACAGATCTCACTCTGAGATGGAGTTCCGAGGGGAGTCATGGAAAGGTTGGTCCTTGACAGTTCATAAGAAAGGAATGGGCTCTGGCTTCCAAAAAATGCCAAGTTCACATCCTGGTTCTCCCACTCACCAGCCTGATGTTTCAATTCTGTAGACTTCTACTAGTATCTTTTTCTCTGTAAAATAGAAATAATCATACGTAACTTATGTATTATTGTGAAAATTAAAGTGTATTATTATATAGAATGAGTCCAGAACAGTATAACAATATATTTGTACACTACATACAATATGTAAAGTACATAGGCTTATCAGTTAATACCATTATAATCATTCCTATCTATGTTCTCGAACAGTTTACCAGGATATACAATTCGTAAGACCTTTATCGTTCTTGACGTTAGTCTTAGCTTTTCTCAGCCTAGGAGTTTGCTTTGTTTGATGTAAAAATGCCAGTACTAATTTCTAGAAATTTGAACAAGGCTGACAAAATGTTGAAGTTTACTATTGTAGTGATGCCTGGCGTGAAGTGCTGGCTCAGCTGCTCCCTAGTTGTGATGGGAGGGGAGGGATTATTCCTGCCCTCTGCTTTGTGCCTTCCTCCTTAAAATGATCTGGTTGGGCTGAGTGATTTCTACCGTCTGTGCCAGTTCTAGAATATGAGGACTGGGATCCAAAACAGGAATGCGATCTCTGAGGAAAAATGCTTTGGATGTCTCCAAACCTGATTTGGACAGAGCGTGCAGAGCAGCTTGATACAGCTGTATTCCTGGTGTTCAGTGGGCTCTTCCCGCTGAAACTAAGCAGAAAGAGTCACGACAAGTTGGGTAGGATAATACGATATTATCCTGTCATTAAAATTTCAAGATGCGAGAAGGCGTTCTCTGTCTTCCAAATAAATAGAGCAAACCTTCTGGATTTCTCATAGGCAAATTTCTCCTTTAATAAGGTGAGTGAACAAAGTGATTATTGATGCTCACAGATGTCAGTGCTCAGACACAAAGAGGTATTAGCCAGACCCTCAGCAAGAAGCTCTTTTCTATAACTTTATACATGGAAAGTTAATGGCCACACAGGAATAAAGGTGGGCAACTTAAATACTACAATGGGATTTAGCATTCGGGTTTCAGAAGCTACTAGGGGCTATCCTAATTTCATTCTTCAGAAAATTATTCTCTTGAGTTTGTCAAAAGGAGATACTCTAGTATATATTTTGGCAATAATAAGAAGCTTATTTTAATGTAGCCAGCTTCTCTACTAGCTTATTTTTATATGAGCTATCCCATTTGCCACAACTCTTGAGTTATGTACTATTATCCTCATCTTACGCAGGAGGAAACTGAAGATCCATTGCTTGGCCAATGCCATGGTGTAGACAGTGAGTGAGCTGGTATTTGGTTCGAGCTGTCTGATGTCCACACCCAGGCAGGATCTTCCTCCTGGACCTTAAAAAGCCTTTGGTCATCTTATCCGGCCAGTGAGCCAGAAACATCAGTGCTGGTATTAGAGCAATGCTTTTGTGCTCAGCAATTATTAAAAGACAAAGAGGTAGAGAAGAGAGCCGAGACAATGAAAGCAGAGACAGCTTTCCCTGGGAAGAACTGGCTTTGAGATGAGGACTGTGAAAGCTTGCATGGACATCCCTGATGGTTCAGTTACATTTCTATGATATGGTGAAGAAGATGTGTAGACCACAGCAACAAATATGGCTGCTCCTACCATGACCCTGTCCACACTGTGCAGAAAGAGAACTCTCCAGAACTTCAAACTGGAGGGCATCCGGTTTTTATTTCCCTTCCTTTTTTCAAGAAAGTGTGCTTTCCCAACCTCAAAAACAGATCCTAGCCAGACAACAGCCTCCTTTCTAGGTGAAGTAAGGAGAATTTAGGGTGTCTAAGCCAGAAAGCCAGCACCCATTTGAACCCCAGACGTGTATATTAAAGAGTTATGTGGCAATGATGGTTTTGTTTAATCAGCAGTGTGTTAGTAAATGTTTAACAACTGGCTTTTGTGGAAGGTAGTAGGGGAACCCTGACTTTGTAGTATTTGCTGATTTCCATGCTATAAACATCCTGCTTCGGCTGATTTCAACCTATCAAGGTGATGTCACTGAACAGGTGGTTGGGAAGAGATGCTCAGAAAAATACTGTTATGTGGTATTTACACCATACAGATGTAATGGAAGTAAATAACCTTCATGAAAGGTTCATGAAAACATAGCTGGTGGTATACAAGCAAGACACCTAAAGCAAAGAGCATGCACATTTCGATGCAACATGGTTTTCAGTGTGTTATCCCAGGTCGGTGGCACCAGCATCACCCAAGAGCCTGTTGAAGATGCAAATTCTCATGTGCAACCCCAACTACTGAATCGAAAACTGGTGAAGTGAGACTCAAAATCTGTGTTAATAAGCCCCCCTATGATTCTGGGGCATACTGAAGTTTGGAAACCACAGATAGAGCTCTGATGAGTCCTAGAAACAATATTTTGAGAAACAGTGTGGTGTAATAGAAAGCAAAACTTATCTTTGAGGCACTTGTTTTAACAGTCTTGTGTACAGAAGAGAAAAGAGAAAAAGGCAATTAAAAAAAGGGGAATACACTCCATCTGTGTCCCTGCAAAGGACAAGATCTTGTTCCTTTTCATGGCTGCATAATATTCCATGGTGTCACATTTTCTTTATCCAGTATATCATTGTGGGCATTTGGTTTGATTCTATAACATTGCTACTGTGAATAGTGTTACAATGAACATACACATGCATGTGTCTTTGTAATAGAATGATTTATATTCCCTTGGGTATATATCCAGTAATGGGATTGCTGGGTCAAATGGTGTCTCTGGTTCTAGACCTTTGAGGAATCTCCACACTGTCTTCCACAATGGTTGAACTAGTTTACATTCCTATCAACAGTGTAAAAGTATTCTTATTTCTCCTCAACCTCACCAACATCTGTTGTTTCTTAAGAGCATTAGGTAATATAGCTAATGCACGCTGGGCTTAATGCCTAGATGATGGGTTGATAGGTGCAGCAAACCACCATGGCACATATTTATCTATGTAACAAACCTACACATCCTGTACATGTACCCCAGAACTTAAAATAAAAATAAAATTTTAATTAAAAAAAAGAAAAAGAAAAGAAAAAAATCCACATATCACTTCCCAATGGCATCAAAATTCTCCCAAAATCAGAACTGTGGAACACCATCTTCATTATCAACCTTATTTTTTATTATATTAGTAATGAACAAACACACTCATTTTATTGAAAACTATTCAAATATCACTTCTAAGTACACACTCTCCTTTTCCCTTTGACCACAATCTGAATCCCAACAAAGTCTCTGAGATAACCCCTGCTACCCATTAGAACAGGGGTCCCCAAGCCGCAGGCCACAGAGCAGTACCAGTCTGTGGCGTGTTAGGAACTGGGCGGCTCAGCAGGAAGAATTGGGCCACCCAGCAGGAAGTGAACAGCGGGTAAGCACTACTGCCTGAGCTCTGCCTCCTGTCAGTTCAGTGGCAGCATCAGATTCTCATAGGAGTGCACAAACCCTATTGTGAACTGTGCACTCAAAGAATCTAGGTTGCACACTCCTTATGAGAATCTAATGCCTGATGATCTGTCACTGTCTCCCATTACCCCCATATGGGACTATCTAGTTGTAGGAAGACAAACTCAGGACTTTCACTGATTCTATATTATGGTGAGTTGTATAATTATTTCATTATATATTATAGTATGATAATAATAGGAATAAAGTGCACAGTAAATGTAAATGTAATGCACTTGAATCATTCTAAAACCATCCCCCAACCCCAGTCTGAAACAATCCCCCCAACCCAGTCTATAAAAAAATTATCTTCCACAAAATCAGTTCCTTGTGCCAAGAGCACGTTCTTACTCACTATGTCCTATGCATTCTTGTGTCTCTGAATAAATATGATAATGATGTTGTTATTTTACATTAAATGCTATCATTTTCTTTATTTGTGCATTTTCATTTTTATTTCTGACTTGAAAGGATACAGGTACATTCACCTCAATCTCTATGTATGGAATGTTGTCCTACAGTTAGATGTTTCTCCCCGATTAGACACTGAGGCACAGGCAGCTTAGAGTTCACCAAATGTTACTTCCCTTGGCCATGGGCACATTGCCCAGCATGTTTGCAGTTGGATGGAGGTGACTGAATTCTAGCCAGAGGAGTGTGAGGAGACCTTGTAGATGCTACTTCTGGGCCTGGCCCCTTTACACCCCCTTGGGCTTTTGTTCCATGGTCTGTCCTCTCCCCCAGCCAGATATAGACTCAGAAAACTCCACAGGTTGGCTGAGCCCTAAAATAAAAGGAGCCAAACAAAAAAAGCTGGAGTTCAGTCCATTGACGAAACATTTATCAGGACAGTCACTAAGCAATAAGTGAACTGTCTGTTGAGTCATTACCATTCGGTTTTATTTATTATAGCAGTTAGCCTATTCTACCTAAGGCCAATATTTAGGTTGCTTACAACTCTTCACTCAACAAATACTGCAAAGATAGCCTTCTGCTAGGGTATTTTTGCCTGAAAATGTTAATGCAATCTACCTGAAAGTTCTCTGAAGACCAGTTTACATTTCCACCAGTATCGTGTGAGAGTAACAGTAGTTTTTTCATCCTAGTCAACATTAAACATCACCAGCCCTTTCAAATTATCAATTCTATAGATCTAAAATTGCTTTTTAGATTAGACTTATAAGTAAATTTTCTGTTTACTTCTCAGATGGGTTTTTTTTCCATATATTTGGTAACCATTTGTATGTCTTTTTTCTTTTCTTCTTTTTTTTTTGGACAATTGCCTATTCATTTCTTTTGCCCACTTTTTTTTCTGTTGAGTCTTTTATGTATTTTTTATTAATAATCAATATTTCTTTTTATTTTCTCTTCCTGCTCTCTCCCTTGTACTTAAATATTTTGTGACATCTTTAGCCATATAAAAATTCTATCTTTTAATGTAGACAAAGGAATTGTTACTCTTTAGAAAATACCTTATTGTTTCAATTATGAATCCCTTTTTTAAACTAACATAATAAACATGTTTTTAATATTTGTCTATTTTTATATTTGTTGGATGTTTCTACATTCTAATTTACTTATTTGATTTCTTACTAACTTATTTGATTACTGATTTACTTATTTGATTTCTTACAAACAACTTTTTGTGAATGGTACAATGTAGAAATATAGCTCAAGACTTTTTTCTGAATTAATAATTACTTTTTTAAAACCTCATTTCTAGAATACCTTCTACTTTCCATATAGATTATCATCTATGTAAAACCTGTGGAGTATTCTGGAATCTGTCATGACCATTGACCTATTTTCTATTAATGTGCTATTACAGTGCTTTTTTAAATACTATGGAAAAACATTACAACGTGACTTTTGTGTAAACATGTTTGGAAGTGAGAAACTGAATTATATTCATTTATTTTCTTTGTACAATGTAAAAAAAAAAAAATCCAGCAACAAGTTTCACTCTTACTGCCAAAACTGGTTCTAATAAGTCAATCCTCTTTTTGAAATTTGAACCTTTTGAATAAATTATTGATGTTTGATTTTAGCCCTGTTTATTCTCACATTCAAAGGCAGGATAACAAATGGGAAAAAATCTTTTCCACCCTCTCTCAGACACAGGACACCAGAAGCCTTGACCAGGTGTCTGGGGAGCATGAGGAAGACTTACAACTCCACAAGAAGTTTTAGGTTCACCAAATTATACATGTTTTCCTGAATGGGCAAGCCCTGAAATTTCTTTCCTGACCATTTATCTTTAATTGATGATTTTCTAACAGTCCAAAGCAACTGCCTTAGATACAGCACTTTCCTTGAACTTAAAGGAGATAGAAAGAAACAAGTGTGTGTGTATGTCACACACATGAATTTTGACTGGATTGTTAAAAATGTCTTAGGTCCTTAGAGCAACACCACCTGAAGTTTGGTACATTATTTTTTAGGTAGAAAAGGAGAAAATGTGAGGGTCAATTATCAGAACATGCTGATCCTCTATTTCAGGGATGGTAAAGCCATGGCATTTGCTAAAATGATGTTCAATAGGCGTTAGGTATATAAATAGGTTGACCATACTTCCCAGTCTACCCAGGAGAGTCACCATTTATATCTGCTGTCCTAGTGTTGGGATTTATAGCACCTCTCCACTCTCTTCTCCAAAGGCTCTTGTTCTGGATCATGAATCATGTGGTAACTGTGCATGAGGTTAGTAAGCATGTTGGTCCCCAGTCAGGCCTTGGGATTCCTCTGGGGTGAGGAAGTGGGGCCCCTCTCTTATGTTTAGAGGTGGTGTTTGAGGATTTATGAGTAAGAGCTGGACACATGCTCAGGGAAAATGCAGATACTGAGAAGGCAAATCAATCATTCTTGATGAGTAGGGGTATGCGTTTCTAAAGGAGATGCCTGGGGAGAGGGGAGTTGTTGGATTGTAGACATCTGCCTTCAGGGAACCCTGCATTTGTACCAGGTTTGCAGAGACTCACATGGTCTGGACACTTTACAGTAGAGGGGCTGGGGCTTTCATATCATGGCAGCTGAAGTGAAAAGGGAAAAGCACTGAATTTGAATACTAGATGTAGCTTTCTAGCTATATGACTTTAGGGTGCCATAAAGCCTTTTTGAGCCCTTTAGAATGGGAAGAATAATACCACTGTATTAGTCAGTGTTCTCCAGAGAAACACACACACGCACACAGACACACACACACACATATGTGTGTGTGAAAACCCAAGTAGCCAATTACATATATATATACATATGTAATTGGCTAGTGCAGTTGGCAAACTGGAGGCTCAGGAGAGTCCGATGGTGTCATTCCCATTAGGATCCAAAGGCCTAAGAACCAGGAGAGCCTTCTGATGTTGTGAGTTCTAGTCCAAAAGCTGGCAGATTTGAGATCCAAGGAGAGCCATTTTTTCAATTAGAATCTGAAAGAAGGAAAAAAACAACATCCCAATCAGCCACGTAGGCAGGGGAATTCCTTCTTACTCCGATATTCATTCAGGTCTTCAGTTGACTGATGAAGCCCACCCACCGTAGGGAGGACAACCTTCTCTATCCAGTCTGCCAATTCACATGTCAATCTCACCCCAAAACACCCTCACAGACACACCCAGAATAATGCTTACCCAAATGTCTGGGCAGTCTGTGGCCCAGTGAAGTGGACACATAAAATTAATCATTACACCCAGCTCACAGGATTGTTGTGTGAATTAAAATATATAAATATGTGTGTGTGGATATATACTAAATTTACTTATTGAAATCGTATGTAAAGAAAAAGGGAATGAAATATTATGGACTGAGGACAGTGCAATGACTTGAAGCTTCAAAGCCTGCTTTTATAGAAATTTGTGTAAGACTCTCTAGCAATTTTAATGTTGCTTCTCACTAAGTGTGGTCTCTGTGTGTGTCTAGGAGAAAAAGAGAGATCTTTGTTACCATGTCTAGTTGCTTTGAAGAAAATGAATTAGAACACCCAAGTTTGACCTTCATTTTTGTTTCTAAAAACACTTGCTGTCATAGAATTCAATTCCTTACTGTCCTGGTTTGACAAATTCAACAAGCCTTAGACAGAACCCCATTGTTTGGTGCCTGGGGAAAGTGGGAAGCTGGATGCACAGACGGCTCTCCAAACAGGGAACTCTGTGCAGAGCAAGTGCCTGTCCTCGAGGGTGATTCAGAGGGTCCTCCTTCAGGAGAGTAACAGAAGTGCCACTTGTGTCACAGAAGACTACTGTAATTAAAAAGAAAAAAAGAATGTATGTATAATCAAGTCCAAGGATTACTATCTGCTGTTTCTTGTATGCCCACAAATGTGTCTGCTCAATGGGCACAATGAGCTGTAATTATCTTCTCCAAGCAATGAGAACCCAAGGAGCCATTGTCAGTGATGGTGGCATCCCACAGGCTCTCGGTTTGAAGAAGCTTATTGGTAATTGCATGACGTCTCCTCCCTCGGTCAAGCTTCGGATATGTAGGCATCAGCACTGCTTCTGCACCAATCCCACCCCTCCCAGCCCAAGCAGCAATGAGTGCTTGTAAAAGCCAGTGTTCGGTGAGAAGGTGAGGACGTGGAGCTGTTGCCTCAGTTTTCCCAAACTATCCAGCTGTGCATCTGATATTGCACCAAACAATGGCAACTTAGATGACAAGCTGAGGCCTTAATCCCCCAAACCAAATGAAATCTCAATGGTCACAAAGGGGTTTCTTCTTTTATTCAGCAGTGGAATAAGCTCAAGGCAGTATTTTTCCCTCTTCCCTAAGCCCACTACAGCAGTGGAATTTCCTTCTCACCTCTCCAATGATAGAGAAAGGCCAACTTTAAAAAAAAAAAAAAGTAACACAGTCAACCGGAAGCAGAACCTTTCTTCCAATTATGTCCTTTTTAAAGCAACCAAGTTACTATTTTCCACCTAAAAATGGGGCTCCGCGAATGTTCCTGACCCTGAGACTCTATCTCCTCTCCCGTTCTCTGATGACGAAATGTGGATGCAGATCCAGAGAGAAGCTTCTTTTTCTTTCTAGATCAGAGCTTTCCAACCTGAGTTCTTGAATGAGCATAGGTTTGTTGAGCTATTGATTCTCCTCTGTTCTCAGGGCAGAAATTCCTGAACCTGACCAGTATATTTTATAAATACCACTATTTTCTATGTGCGCCATAACATGAACACTTGAGGTAGCACTGTTCCTGCAAACACCTTCCAGCATTTTTGTTTTTTGCCATCCTGTTTATCTCCGCTGCCACATCCAGGATTCATCAAAGTGCTGCTATCCTCATGTAGGTCAGAAGGTCTCTGGAACATAAAAAAAATCATATCGCCATCTGCATAGACACATTCTCCAAGAACACTCTGGTTTTTTTTCTTTGTAATTGCCATTCAAAGTTCAGACATGGGGAGTACAGGTCACGCCTTTGTGAATTAGTGGTTATTTGATGTTATGACCTATAGTTATGAACTAAGTGAGGACCAAATATTACTTAAGTTTACCCATCAAGCCCACTCTGAAGTTAGCTGATTAGTTACCTTGGTTTATTTCCCTTCTCGATAATATGCTTAGCTACCACTGTGGTTTGGATAGAGTTTGTTTGTCCCCACCAAATCTCATGTTGAAATTTGATCCCCAGTGTGGTGGGAGGTGTCGGCTCAGGGTAGTAAGTGAGTTCTGGCTCTTCTAAGGCTGGATTGGTTCTTGAGAAACAAATTAATTCCTGGATAGTGCGTTGTTATAAAGGCAGGAAGCCTATCAGGTGCTGTCTATCTTCGCACTTGCATGCTCCCACTTCCCCTTTGAACTTTTCTGTCGTGTGTCAGTGCAGCACGAATGGCCACACCAGAAGCCGAGTACAGGCTGCTGCCATTCTTCTCGCACAGCCTGCAGAACCATGAGCTAAATAAACCCTTTTCTAAACTAAATTACACAGCCTCAGGTATTTTTTTATAGCAACAAAAAATAAACTAAGATCGCTCTTGTCCATCCAAGTTCACAGGCAGTGATAAATAAAGTGTACCAGGTGTGGGTGATGATGTTGCTTAAAAAATATATCAGCCCTGAAATTTGCAACCACACTAGTGATATGACAAAGCAAATCCTTGACCAGTAGCACATCTCAAAAATGAAATATTCTCCAGCCTTTCCCACAGAGAAATCAGAGACCAAACATTTCAATTTCCTTTATCCTATTACCACAGACATTAGACCTGTGAGATGCAATGAAGCATATCCTGTCTTCTATGTATTTTTGCTTAACCCCAGTTGGAAGAGCATCTCTGAGTGCCAGGTTCAGGTCTGATTTCCTTCCTGAAATTGCAGTCTGGGTCGTCCTCCACTGACGCTGACAAAGAGCCAACAGAACATTCCACAGAGTCAATAAGACACAGGAAACTCAGACTCCCAATTTGAAGAACTTAAAGCATCTGCAACTACACAGCTCACTGTCCACATTAGCGAGACTTTAGCCTTTGGCAGTCTGTGTTAATGTAATTTTTCTATTCTAGGAAAACTTTGCCGAGATGATAAACTTACAAATAACTCTGTGGTATCTGAATCTTCTCAAAAATCTATTTATCTGGAGAATAGACTTGTCAACTGAGTCCTTATCCCCATCTCAGGCAATAGATTGCTTAACTAGTCTCAGTAAATAACTCTTTTCTCACCAAACAATGGCCTATTCCTGGAGACTTTCTTCAAAGTCTCCTTTTGCTGCACCCACCAGTCCCAAACTATAATGCATGTACTTTACATAAGCCCAGTTAGCCCATTCCTAATAGCATGAAAAGACTTATCTTAAAACAGAAACTCAACTCTCACCAAAACCCTAGAACTCCCCTCAGATGCTATTAAGACGCTGTCATAATGGTTTAGTGGATTCCTTGCTACAGCAAGCAGTAAACTCAGCTTTACTAAATCAGTGGGTTGTTTTGGTGCCCTTCTGGGGGAAGTTAGAAGTTAACAGATCCTATCCACAAAATGTGGAAAATATAAACAGATGTCATATTCATATGTTACCGTTATAGCGGTTTGCAAGCTAAATGCCAATTTCCAGGTATATGTAATAATATTTCTCAGATAGACATGAAATTCCCAAAACCTAATCCATGAAATCAACTGGGAGTTCTGTTCTGATTAACAATGGAGAGCTCTGAGCCCGCGTAGGTGGATTCTGCTTCATTATGCCTGGGAAGGGAGTCAAACGTCTCCCATTCCAGCTATGCAGGTAGCTGATGCAGATGGTCTTCAGGCAATATTGGAGAAACAGTAACCTAGACCCACATGGCTGTTTTCAGCTACAGACCATAGTGGAGAGTTAATATTATCTATTGTCAGAGTTCAGGCTACTATAAAAAAATACCATAGACTGGGCATCTTATAAACAATGGAAATTTATTCTTCAGAGCTCTGGAGGCTGAGATGTCCAAGATCAGGGTGCCAGCATAGTGGGGTTCTAATGAAGACTCTCTTTTGAGTCACAGACTGCCAACTACTCACTGTGCCCTCACATGGCCAAAAGAGGGCAAAGGAGCTCTCTGGCGTCCCTTTACAGGGGCACTAATCCCTTTCATAAGGGCTATACCCTCATGACCTAATTACCTCCCAAAGGCCCCACCTCCTAATACCATCACACTGAGGTTAGGACTTCAACACATGAATTTTGAGGGACACAAACATTCAGTCAGTTGCCCTGGGGGGAAGATATAAAGAAAATGTATATCTTCTCATTTCAACAAAACGAAGTGCTGGTCAGCCCAGACTTGACATACATAGATGAAGACTTATGAGCTTAAGTCAACTGAGAAAATGAATCCTTCATCAAATGGTTAACTAGGAAATCATGCTTCTATTTCCTATGTGTGGGGAGTAAGGGTGATGGGCTGGAAAACCACACCCGTAAAAACAATTTCCCCCTTGAGTGCCATCAAAAGTTCCTTTTTTACCTTAATTTAAGAAAAGCACTACGGTTGGACAAATGTTTATTGAGGAATTTTCTTTGCCAATTGTCTAAAGCCTCCACACTTCTTATTCAGTGCACTCATTGATTCTAACATCTCTGATATTCCCACGCTGTATCAGCTCCAGTCTCTGACAGAGGACATCAGCTCTGCTTTCTACCAGTATTCACAGCAGACAACATCCATGTCTTGCATCCTGCATAGCGCTGGCTCCTGATCTTTGGTCATTTCTCCATTCTCCAACAGGAGATCAAGGCTCTGTTTGTCGCTTGTAACCCAGGGGCTCGCTTCCTGCACAGAAATGACTTGCACCACGGAGTTTTGCTTAACATGGGCCATTTTCCTTTTGCTCCCACATTTGTTATGGGGGATCTTTCACTTCAACCCTTTCAGGCCATTATTTTCATTCTCATTCTCAGGTCTATGTGAGATGGGCAGGCAGGTTTATTCTTCAACCTCTGGGATTTCAGCCACACACATAGTATATCCCTTATTGGAGAAGCATTCTTTTGTTCTTCTAACAGTCTCCTTCGTTTCTGTCATATGATCCCATCAGGGTTCACTGTGATGGCGTTGATGGGACCTGAGTCTGTCCAAAGCACCCTTTGCTCAAATGCAGCATGTCCACGTTGCCTCTTTGGCAGGGTGACTCTGCACGGGAGGTTTTACCAGCACAGTACCAGCCGCACACTGAAGCCCAGCTTGTGCTGAGTGATATTTTATTAACATTTGACATTTGGACTATGGGACTAGCTATTATTTATTTATTCTTTTGTTATTCTTCAGAGTCCATGTTTCCATCCTGTGCCCCCGTGGGACAAACTTTTTACCTGTATGTGGTAATCGTTATGTCAGATGGTTTTCTGGACCTTTGGGAACCCCTTCTTTTACCTCTGTGAATAGACCCAATTCCACAATTAGAGATACATTTCTTTGACCTAAAACAAATACTAATTGGTATGATGGATAAGACTTTCAGGTCATTTTTGTAAAGCAGTTTCCTTAGAAGCCGACCTTGGTATGAGAACTTGCACGCAAGAAATTTAATAAGAATGCATTCTCCAGGGAGATCACTAGGAAGAGGGGGCACCTGGGGAAACTGGAACTAAAATTTGGATCCATCATCCAGGAGAAACTCATTTCTCCTGACTAGGACAATTTAATTGCCCTGACCCGGGGGATGTCCTATGTGTTCTACTTGAACCATGCCCTTTAGTAATAAAAGCCAATTTCACATTGTGCTGAGGAGACGCACTGGGCATATATTGCCTGGGGTTGCAGAGGATCTTTTAGGAGTAACATGGCAGAGAATATTATTTTTCATTATTCCACACTCCTTCTGGTAACACAGCCAGTATGTGTCCTTGAAAAGGTGCATGTATGTGTGCTGGAAATCATAGTCTCCTCTGAAATATCTGAAATTACAGAACTTTATGAAGCCTATCACTTCTGATTGGTTGTAAAGCACCAGCTTGACCAATTATAATCTAGTAGAGTCTTTTAGATGCAATTTTGCAAAGTCTTCTTACTGCAAATGAGTTGAAGTCTTTCAAAGAATATCTTCTTCTTCTTTACAATCTGTATTTATGATTGAGGAAATTATTGAATATGGCAACCCACTTAAGTTTTGTTATATTGTTTTCACACCATTCCCTTTGTTAGGCACAATATTTATATTTATGATTTACAAACCCATTTAACAGTTAAATATTTTGTCTTAACTATTCATCCTAATTAGGTTAGCATAATTGCAATACCTGGTATTTTTTTGTCTTGTTTATGTGCATCTTATTATGATTTCCCTTTGATACATCTTGAAATTCTACAGGTATTTCTTCTGACCCAGAGTGGATCTCAGTTTTTGACTCTCTGCCATCCCAAATTTCATCATCTTATTTTATTTCTAATTTGCTTAGAATTCACAGGACAGTAATGTTATTAGATGTCTCATGTAAGACTCTGAATTGGAAAAGGATATCTCTTCTTACTTTTTCTTTCCAAATCATCTCCATAATTGTAAAAGAGAATGAAAACAAAATGAAATGAAACAGAATCATGTATAAGAGAATTTTGAGAATAAGTTGGTTATATAAAAACAAAAACAAAAACAAACCAAAAACCAAGAAGCAGCCCAAGGATTGACCTATTTCACCTTGAACACTTCGATGCTCCATGCGGTGGATGCCCTTCCAAGTTCCTGCGTCAGTGACTTGATGAGTAGCCTAGTCGCCTCTAAGTTTCATTTTACCATGTCTTTTCCTATTTTAGAAATCACACCAAAATGCCTACCAACTCCCTCCCACCTCCCCGGGCGCCCTGTGATCTTATTTCGAGCATTTTACAACGTACATGTGCAGAGTTGGGCTTTATTACAGACCAGTGATACCAGGTAACAACAAAAAATAAAACCCGATAAATCTTTTAAAAACCAGACGATATGAGAGCATAAGTTATTAATTTAATAAATATTTCTTAAGTGCTTATAATGAGCCAGGCACTGCATTGGGTTTAAGTTTAACGGGGACCAAAACAAACGCCTTCCCCACCCCCAGGGAACCCCTGGGGAGGGTAGATGTTCATATTTCCGGATGCATAAGACGTCCAAACAAAATGACTGCAATTCTTGGTGAGCTTATAAAACAGACAGGCTTATCAGGGAATGACATTCAGAGGAAGTTGTGCTTGGGCTAAGATTCTTAGGTGATAACTAAGTAAAGCACAATGGAACCATGTAGGTATCATTCCAAGAATGGAGAGCAGTCTGTCCAATAATGAGGGCAGAAAACAACACAGATTTTCAAGGAATGGAAACCAATCTGGTGCAGCTGAGCACAAGGAGCAAGAGAAATCACAGGATGTGATGCAGGCAGAGGCCAGGAAATGGACAGTGTTCTCGGTCACATGTTAGCAATGCTAGACTTTATTCTAAGAGATGGGAAGCTGTTGATGTTTCCCATATCATCAACTGTGCAGTTAAAATAGATACCTCACTTGCTCTAGTGTGGAGAACTAAATGGACACATACAGCATACATTCAGGGAGGCTAGTAAAAAACTGCAGCCGTAGCTGAAAGATGACATAGCTTAGACTAGGGTTTTGTAGAGGGCATAGAAAGAAACATGGACTTGAGAAGTGTGTCGGAGGTAAACTTGATAGACCTTTCTGAGAAATTATGTATGGGAGAGAGAGGAAAGTCAAAATGCCCTCCAGGTTTCTGCCTTGTGTAACACTTAAGAGATTGAGAACACTAAAAATAACAGATTTGGAGGAAAATAATAATTTTGGTTTTGAAGTTAAAATTGTGACGCCTTTGAAACATCCAAGTGAGCATACTGAGAAATAGTTGGATTTAAGATGTGAAGCTAGAAATTAGATCTTGTCTAGAAATATAAAATCAGAAGTAATTTGCATACATATGGTATGACTAGATGGTAACTGAGAGTAGATGGGATTATATGAGAAGAAAGAAGCTTAAGAAGAAAAGAGAGCCCAAGACTGAGCATTAAGAACACTAATACTTAAATGGCAGAAGAGAACTGAATAAACATGCAAAGGCAATACAGGAGAAAAAGACCACCCACAGATAAATGAGCAAAAGACACAAATGGCATTTCACAGAACAGAAAAAACAAATAGGCAATAAAAGCATGAAAATATGCCCACTCTTACGAGTAATCAAGAAAATGCAAAGTAAAACAACAATGAGATATCACCATTTAACAAGACAAATTAAAAAATAATAAAACCAAGTATTGGGGAGTATGTGGAGCAATGAGGATACTTTTTTGTTTGTTTGTTTGTTTTTGACAGAGTCTCACTCTGTCGCCCAGGCTGGAGTGTGATGGCGCAATCTCGGCTCACTACAACCTCTGCCTCCTGCCTTCAAGTGATTCTCCTGCCTCAGCCTCTTGAGTAGCTGGGATTGCAGGCACCCACCATCACACCCGGCTAATTTTTATATTTTTAGTGGAAACAGGGTTTCTCCATGTTGGACAGGCTAGTCATGGACTCCGGACCTCAAGTAATCCACCCACCTCAGCCTCCCAAAATGCTGGGATTACAGGGGTGAGCCACTGCGCCTGACTGCAATGAGGATTCTTAAACAATGCTGGGAAAGGTACAAAATACCTACAAGAGTGTGGAGAAACAGTTTGGCATTGTCTTGCAAATTTGAAGATGCACATCTGCTATAGCCTGGCAACTTTGCTTCCTGACATATCCCCAGTGCATACCAGGGTGCATGAGCAAGAATGTTCATGGCAGCGTTATTTCTAATAGCCAAAAATTGTAAACAGTGCAAAGGTTCAATGACAGGACAACAAAGAAATACATCGTTATATACTCATACAATGTGTCCACAGAATGAAAAACACAGCTGTAAAAATGAATTACTTGTATTGATAACATTATCATGGCCAAATCACAAACACCGCATTGTATGTAAATACAAGACACAGAAGAAGACATCCATAGAGTATGATAACCATTCATATAAAATTCTAACACATAACACTAAATTATTTAGGGAAATAATAAGACAAGAATGAATGCAGGAGAATAATTGTAAAATATTCAAAGTGATGCTTATCTTTGGTACTGAGGTTGAGGTTTTGCATTGAGAATGATCACAGGTGGCCTCCAAAGCGTGGGTAAAGGTGCTTTCATTATGCTGGGTGACATGCTTATATTTTTTATATTCATGTACACTTTCTTTATATTCTTTTATATTCATAGTATGCACAAAATAAAATAAAAACTTAATTAGGAATCAAATCAGAAGTAAAAAGTAAACAAGGCATAACTCACATTGAGAAGGTGGTGTACTTTGGGATGGTGCAAAGGTCTGAGGGATGACCAGGGAGAAGATGACAAATATGCAGATGAGGTGAAGACCATTGACACTATGGAGGTCAAGAATTCAGCAGGTCCGTATCTTTGGGTTGTCAACAAGGACAGCATCCAGGATGATCTGAGGCATCGACAGCACGTGGAACTGAGAAGGCATCGGGGTCTCTCTGCATGTAGGGGTCTACACATTGGATGCTGTTGGGAACAGCCACTGGGGAGCGCCTTCACTCATTTTCAGTCACTCCTTTTCTTTCCAGATGAGGGTCCCGAAGCTGTAAGAGGGAAAATTTCTTGAGCAGAGGCCCCGACTGGGCCGGTGGCCCCCAAGGCTGACTGCGGTGTGTGCTCCTCCCTCAGGAGGCCATTGCCTTGCTTGACATCTCCTGGACAAGTCTCCACAGAACCTCTTATCAAGCTCCAAAGTCATCTTCTTCCATGCATATGTTCTAGTTTGTGTGGAAATGACAATAACCACGTTTGCATAACCTACTGATTATACCCAGTGGATGGCAAGAGCTTTGTGTTGAGTGGCTCATGTGTGCTAATTCTAATTATTCCCCGTGATTTCTCTACACAGTAGTTAGTTTCCAGACTGATGAAGTGCAGGGAAGACTGCTCAGTGCAGATGGGAAATGCTTATTATGCTAATCGAGTTCTGCGTTGTTAGTGGAAATTATTAACTGGAGATGTTAGCGATACCTCTGATAGAATTAAGGGGGTGACAAAGTAAAAGGCTGAAGTAAATGGCACCACCATGTCTGTAGGATGGGCTGGGCCAGGGCTCCAAGTTCAAAGAAAGAAAATAGAGATTTTGTTTGTTAAAAATTTTAATTTAAAGGGTCTTATATTTTTACAGTAAAATTTACTGGAAAAAAATGAGGTAAGATGATAGGGAAAGGTCTTCTTCTGTTTATTTACTAATTCTAAATATAATAATTGCATTAAAATATAGTATTTTGACAAGAAGGCACTTAGGAAATGTCAATAAGAATAAAAGACAGAGCAATGAATCCAATGGAAACTCTAATACAACATCCATATATTTAGACAGGAACACTGAACAATAAAAGTAGATGAAACGTCAGATAGAAGAAGAGTCTCTAACAACAAGTGCAGAGGACAGTTGTTGAAACTAATTGAAAAAATAACTTTAACTCTTACCAATACTCTGAAAAGCTAGAAATTGATTATTTTTCTAGAAAAATATAGATTAAAAATTGATTCAAGCAGGTAAATAATTTGAACATGCCGATACACATGGAAGGCCTTCAAAAATTCAAAGAATTCACTTTAATGAGTGTCCTAAAATGAGACAGTTCTAAAATTATATTTTTTCATGCATTTGTGTTTTAGATAAATCTGATATTTCATAACATATTCCATAGAATATGGTGGCGAGTAGGGAAAGAAAAAGAAATTTTATTTTATTTAATTATGAAGACAGCATAACCTTTATACTAAAATCTGAAAAATAAATTATAGAAAAATTATAGATCATCTTAATTTGATATGCTAATATCTATAATGAAATTAAACAATAAGGTATAAATATCTATAATGAAATGGAACAGTAGAACATATAAAATATTAAAACCAGAAAGGGCTTGTAACTCAGGAATTAAATAATCCTTCTCTATTAAGTAATGTATAGCTATTTCACAATATACATGTCAAGAAAGATAACATATATTTAAAAATACGGTAAGTGATAAAAATACTTGCTAAATCTTCATTTCCGTTTAAAAACGTAGTGTTACATAGTAGAATGGTAGCCTCCCAAAACATATGTCCACATCCTATTCCCTGGAACCTGCAACCTTACTTGAAAACAGGCTCTTTGCAGATGTAAACAAGTTAAAGACCTCGAGATGAGATCATCTGTATTATTTGAGTGGATCCTAAATCCAATGACAAGTATATTATAAGAGACACCCAGAGGAAAGGCAGGCACAGTAGTAGGAAGCCACTGACCAGAGAGGCAGAGCTTGGAGTGAGGCGGCCATAAGCCAAAGGCCAGCTGGAGTCACCAGAAGCTGGAAGAGGCAAAGGAAGAAAGTCTGTTGCTTTGGAGACACTAAAAGGACACTTTGATTTTGGACTTCCGGTCTCTAGAATATGAAAGAACACATTTCTGTTATTTTAAACCACCAGTTGGTGGTAAGTTTTTACATCAGTCTCAGAAAACTAATTTAAAGACTTTAAAGTATTAATAGATGGATACTTATGCATTATGATGAAAAGTATCTATCTGCCAACGCTGGACTCTGTAAGTGCTCAAAATATAACTGCAACTTATCCTGGATAGAGCAAAGGATTTGATTGCTAAATCTTTTGGACCAATCGTGAGTTTATGATAGTGGGCAAGTTTGCTTGTAGGTAAACCTCAATTTCTTCATCTCTGAAACATGGTTAACGAAATACCATTCAGAGTAATTATTACAATTTGACATAATGCATTAAAAAGTTTACACAGTTCCCAGCACACAATAAGCACATGATACATATATTCCATACACACGGATACACACAAGGACATGGTACCTGGGGCCGTGCTGATTGACATCTGGCAGCTTCCAATTTCATTATGTGGTTCAGTAAGACAAGCACTATTGTACAAAAGTAAAGCTAACAAAAAAGCTTAAACCAAAGTTTATTTTTTCTTTATATGACTCAAAAAGAAATAACATCAAAGAAAAATCAGTTACAATTACAAAATGACTAAACTACAAGAAAAGTGTAAGGACCTTTTGCATCAGCTATGAATGAGAACATACTTTCCCAAATGCTGTCTTTAAAAGCTGTGAACACCAGAGAAAAGCGTGCCCCACACCCAGGTGCTTTCTGTGGGCGTGCTCTGCAGATGACTTGGGGTTAGGAAAGTGAGTTTCTAGATTTCTTGGCTTGTGCATCTGAGAGGTACTTTCCTCACCTTGTTTGTTTTGCATGAAGAGTTGCTAGGAATGATTCAGAATGTACATGTTTGTGTAGTGAAAGTCCTGAGGTTCTGGCATCCAGAGGGGGGTCTTTCTCATGTGGGAGCTGACTGCTCCCCGGAAGTGGGTATAAAAGTCAGAGAGCATTCCTCTCATTCCCAACCAAACAGGTCTCTCACAGAGAGGGAAATAAATGTCCCACTGACCTGTGTGGGGGCGTTCTGGAAAAGGGCCTATTTCCATTTCCCAGGCCCTTCTACAACAGCCCTGATGTCTGGAGGAGGCTTAGTGATTGGTGAAAATACAACTGATTTTCTAGTAGAAATACAGCTTCCCTCCAGAAGATCTATTCCACCTGAGCAAGAACCTGGTTCTTTAGGCTGAGCAGAAGGTATGGAGACTGTCTTAGTCTGTTTTGTGCTGCAATAACAAAATACCAGAGGGACTGAGTAATTTGTGAAGAACAGAAATGTATTTCTCACAGTTCTGGAGGCTGGGAAGTCAAAGACCAAGACGCCAGCAGATTTGGCGTCTGGTGAGGGCTGCTGTCCGTTTTTAAGGTGGCACCTTGTTAGTTCATCTTCCGGAAGATACAAAGGATGTGTCCTCACATGACAGAAGGTCAGGTGAGCTGAATGTTGCTTGTAGTCTCTTCTACAAAGGCCTCAATTCCATTCTCAAGAGAGGGGCCCTCATAGCTTCATCATGTCTTAAAGGCCTCATCTCTTCATACCACCACACTGACCATTAAAATTCCACACCTGAAGTTTGGAGGGGCCCCATGCAAACCATAGCAGGGATTGCCTCTCCTGTCCTCCCACTCATTAGTGAGAGAATGCCTCGGTCCCCCTCTCCTACTTCTGGACCTATTAGATTTAAGGACATTTCGAAAGAGAGAAATGACTGAGGAAGTTAAAAAAAAAATAGTTTGATAAACTATGGAATTAAAAATAACCTCCATAGAATTTAATTGGTACTTTTTACTTGAGGGAAATCCACGTGGCCCCAGCTAGCATGGTTATTTTTGGTCATGCTTACATCTATGTTTGCAAGAATATTAATTTGTTTGGCTGACAAGCCATGAAATGTCTATCTTTATGTTTCCCATTTGGTTATTCATCCTGTGCATTAGGCAAAACACAAAGAAACACAAAGACACCAGTGTGTGCTCCAAGTGAGGAGGCAAACCCTGGCAACTGACCCATCTTTCTATGTATAAAAAACTATGCTTATGTTGCTCTGCTTTATTCCACAGGTTGTGCTAGTAGAGATTAGAGAAGTTAATGTAGGTGCAGCTTCCTCACAGAAAATGCAGGACACACAAGGGTTGCTTTCAGCATTCTGCTTGATGGTGCACAACCTAGATGCAGAGCACACAGGAGGGTAAAAAAATCGCATCCACTGTGCTTTCTGGTTTGCAAAAGCCCTTTGGGAATGTCATCTCAGGTGCCTGCATGCAGTGCTCGCTACCTCTGCTTATCACAGTGGGGTTGTCCTTCCAGATCCTGGTGTCCAGGAGAAACCTAGACACGGTCTTTATCACATTCAGACACTTCTCCATCTGCATGAGCAAGTACAGGATAAGGTGCTATGTTTTACTATCTTTGTACTGTCAGGGATGCAGATGGATAAGTGGTATTTTGGCACTAATTTGCAAAGCTAAAGGCCCCAGCTCCTAGTTACAAAGAATTTTTTTGCTTCTCTTTAGTGGTTTCCATAGCAGTGTGTTTCTCCCCACAGAACACGCTCTGGAAGAATTAGCACAAGAGTTTTGGAGATGATACCACTTGTTTCATTTTAAAGTGCTTACCCTTTGACAATAGCTGCGTTCTTTGCTACATCTGAGGTTCATGATATTTTTATACCAACTCAAGAACTTAATTTAAAATACTGTCCAAAATAACATCTCATCCAAACTTGGAAATCTTGGGAAAAAAAATAACCAACCATTATGAAACTTTTAACCCACTCTATAATTTCAAGGGATAAAAAGCTCTTTATGTGAAAATGTATTGATAACATTTTGCCAGACACACAAGGACTCGAATCTTTCCCATGATAAAAGGTCTCTTCACCCAATGGGAAGATGTGTTTGCTCCTTATTTCATTCAACAAACAATTACTATGCACAAGGTACATGCCAACATTGCTTCAACCCTTGGAGATATACAGCCCTGGGACATTGTCCTCAAAGAACAGCAAGAGTGGTAGTGTGAGATTTCTTAAAATGGAAAAGACGAAGGCACGATGACAGTGGTTGAGGGAGGGCTTTCCAGTGTCTGTGGAGTATGAGGGAGGGGCATGGAGGTCGGGGTGGCGGCCCTCACTCCTCCCATCAGCGTGGAGGGTCAAAGTAGAAAGATACCAGCATGTGCTGGATTTGTACTATAAGCCAGACACTGCACTGTGCTGGTGAACACTCCGGCCTAACACCTTGCAAGTGTGTTTGTACATAGAGATTTTAAGAATTCAACAATTCTAGGCAGTAGGTAGCCTTACTCCCATTTTCCAAATGGTAAAACTCGGGCCAAAAGTGTTCCCAAATATATCCCTCACCCATCCAGTTCTAAAGCCAAGTGTGTTAACACCGTCTCACCAATCTTCAAAAATATGCAGGAATTGGCCAGATTTCACCATGAGCAAATGGACAAATGCCCCAATTAGCAAAAGTCGGGGTTTAATTTTTGAATTAAAATTAATTCAGGATTGTTAGGATTAATTAATTAATTAGGATTGAGATGGGAAAGGAGTAGGGGCAGATTGGGCAACCCTTGTATGTTCCAGTCAGGAAGGAAAACTAAGTGTGAGTTGGTGCCAAAGGATTTTATAGTGGGGAGGGATGTTTTTAGAAGATAGCAGGTACAGACTGCATTGACAGGCGAAAATAGGAAGCTGTTGCCCAGGGAAGACATGTTCATGCCCTGGCTATGAGATGCAGAGGAGTCATTGTTGTACTGGCTTCATGATTCTTCAGGTACCAAAATCTGAAAACTACACTGGGTTTAGTTCTGGAGACCCTGGTGATCCCTTCCTTCCAATCAATTGATCTTCCTTCTGTGGAAGAATTGAATAGAGAACTTTCCATGAAGGTGAAATGTCATCCTTTGATCTCCAATCCATCCACTATGCACCTGGACTGGACTAGCCTCAGGACACCAAGATGGGACCTGATTCCAGCATTCAAGCAACTCCATGTCTGTACATACAAAACATGATTAAAAGGCAATCAAATAAAGACCACCGCCCCTTCTTCCCAGCTGGGCAGTGGCCCTGGAGGACAGTCAGGTCCCCAGTGGCTGCTCTTGCTGGTGCTCGGCACCAGGTGGGCACAGTGGTCCAGGAGGACTGTGGCCTCCACACTCCTAAACTGGGAAAGCCCCCATGTGACAGCTCCAGCTTTGCAAGGGATTTGAGGGATTGCTTCTACAGGAGCCTTTTCAAATATGTACCAAGTGTAGACAGTTCTGGACATCCTGGACTTTAGTCTTTCAGGCTCAGCTCAGGTCCAATGGGTAGGCAGAGGCTTTATTAGTGCTTTGGACTTCCTGGGACCTACCAGGAGTTAGCAACTGTCATGTCCACAGCAAACCCTTGCTGCTTATGTCCTTGGATCTTGGGCACATGGCTCATCTGGAGGCTAGAGGACGAGCAGATCTTGAACAGGGTGCAGTTGGGAGGTCCAACACCCCTCCTGGACTCAATCAGTCACCTCCTTCCTGGTTATGGCTGGGACCAGGGCCCTGGGACCCTGGAACTGTGTGACCTGGGGCCTGGGACCCAGGCACTGAGACCTCAGAGCTGTGACCAGGAGCTGCACCCAGGGAGCTGGATGGGCAGGTGGAATTCTGGGCACAATCTTTGCCAGCTTTATCTTCCTGAGCAATGTAGAATAAGAACAGGGATACGTGCTTCACTGTCTACTTTCTGAGTAAAAGGAACTGTCTATATTTTCACCATTAAGTATGATATTTGCTATAGATTGTTGGTTTTCCTATTTCTAAAGTACTCAGTTTTTATACTAGTGGATTGTGACTCTTATATGTAATTTTTCTGCATCTACTATGAATATTTTTCCTTTTGACATCTATGTATATGGCAAGTTTATTAACACATTTCTAATGTTATTTCAACTTTAATTCCCAAAATATAACAAATTTGGCATGGTCTATTTTTGTTTTGTTTTGTTTTGTGTTACTTATTTATTTTTTTTTGAGATGGAGTCTCGCTCTGTCGCCCAGGCTAGAGTACAGTGGTGCAATCTTGGCTCACTGCAACCTCCCCCTCCGGGGTTCAAGCAATTCTCCTGCCTCTGCCTCCTGAGTACCTGGGATCACAGGTGCACGCCACCATGCCTGGCTAATTTTAATATTTTTAGTAGAGATGGGGTTTCACCATGTTGGTCAGGCTGGTCTCAAACTCCTGACCTCATGATCTGCCTGCCTCGGCCTCCCAAAGTGCTGGGATTACAGGCTTGAGCCACCGTGCCTGGCTGGTCTATTGTATTTTTATGTATATTACTTAGATTCAATTTCCCAATATTTCGCTAAGGAACTTTTTGCATCCTCATTCAGGAATGAAATAGCCTGCAGTTTACTTTTATTTTGCTTCTCTTACATAATTTTTATTAAGGTTTTGATATGAAAGCTCAAATTTTTACATCTCATAAATGGACATAGTGAGTATTCTCTTATTTTCTATTGTCTTGAAGACTTTGTGTAAGACTAAAATAATCTACTTAACATTTTATAGAACCTACTAGAAAACTTCCTGGGTGTGGTGTTTTCCCTGTAGAAAGATTATTAACTAAGGATTTCTTTTCCTAAGTATGTATTATTAAACTAGTTGGGTTTTCTCTTCTTCCTTGACCTAATTTTGTTCAATAGTAGTTTTGAGATGTTTGTATAATGGAAAGTTGCCCATTTTAGGGCAGACAGGCATCCACAGTATTCTCTTACTATCTTTTTGAAAGATTTGATTTTGGCTATAGTGATCTTCATTTGCATATTTCATCTTTTACTTATTACCCTACTACCTCTATTTTCTTTGGTTTGACTCCTTTCTGAAATCTCAGCCTTTTATTCTGGCATGTAATTCAGACTACACATTTTTTCCCCCTAAAATACTGTTTTAGCTATATCTTCCAATTTTTAAATAGAGTATTTTTTTTTACCATTAATTTCCAAGTATTATATGATTTCCCTTATGCAACCTTCTTTGATTAATTTTAAAGTGTGGTTTAAATGTTCTAAACATACCTTAGGTTATTTCTTGTTATTGTCCTTTAATTATATTTTAGAGCCATATTTGCGTTTAGATATGCAATATAATATATGTAATGATCCTGATGCTTCAGTATTTGAGACTTGTTTAAGAAACAGCATGCGGTAAATATTTGTAATTGCTCTGTGTGCCTGAGAAAAATACATATTCCCTAACTGTTGGGTAAAGACTTCTTTAAAACAAAATCAAATAATTACAGTCATGGAAATATATACTTCTGCCACAACTGGGACCATCTGACAGAATTCGAGAAAGGGATACAGCTGTAGCATTTCATTGATTCTTATTATCTTTCAGTCATTCAATACATATTTGAAGTATCTACCATGTACCAAACACCATTTTAGTTTTTGTGGATCTTATATTTTAATCAGAGAAAGCAGATTATTCAGTGTGCAGATAAGTCAATACATAATGCCATATTAGCTAGTCCTACATGCCACAAAGAAGCCAGAATAGTGTGATGACATTGAAACGCGGAGGAAGATCGGGATAAAGCTGTTGGAGTTTGACTGGAGCTGACATCAGCACAATGAGCCGGTACAAAGTCCCTGAGGCAAGGACAAGCTTTGTGTGCTCATGGGACAGAAGGAAGTTCAGTAAGGCAAGGACAAGTGGAAGGTGACTGTGTGGACTATCAGGGTTGAGACACTGAAGTTCAGGAGTCTCATTGCCAGGCTCCAGAAGAGGTAGTTTTCCAGTCAACAAGATGTGAGCTCACCTTCTATTTGTGCTCAGCCGTGCATTAGAAGTTTTGTGTCTCCAGCAGTTGTACAACTAGACTTATCTCCCTCTAATTGCCATTTCACTTTAGAAAAACTAAATGAATGGATGTGTATATAATTATCATTTAGGAAAGAGAGTGGCAACTAAATATAATTAATAAGGACCCATGTTACTAGGTATATACAGTGCTGAAGCTGAACTGAATCTGAAATTTACCACAGCTCATTGCCCAAGTAAATTGCTGTTATGTAGCATAACTCTTAATTTATTAATAGAATTTTAAAATATTATAGTTTGTTTGTGCACATGTGCATCTAGGATAAAATGATGCATTTAAGATGTTACTAAAGGCCAGGCTCGGTGACTCATACCTGTAATCCCAGCACTTTGGGAGGCCAAGGCGGGCAGATGGCTTGAGCCCAGGAGTTCGAAACCAGTCTGGGCAACGTGGCAAAACCCTGTCTCTGAAAAAAATACAAAAATAACTGAGCATGGTAACATGCACCTGTAGTCCCAGCTATTTAGGAGGCTGAGGTGGGAGGATTGATTGAGCCCGGGAGGTCAAGTTTGCAGTGAGCCGTAATCATGCCACTGCACTACAGCCTAGGCAACAGATTGAGACTTTGTCTCAAAAAACAAAAATTAAATAAAAAAGAAAAATAAGATGTTACTAGAATAAAATTTGCAGAATTTACAAGTATAAACCCATTAAATTGTGTTTCTTCTTAATGAGGAAGTTGGGGTTTGAGTTGGATGCATCCCCTTATGTTCTTGAAGCACCGTACTTCCCTCACTGAAGAATTATCACAGTGCAGTGTAGTCACATGAGGGCAGGGCTCATGTCTATTTGGTCCATCTCTGCATTACCAGTGCCCATCACTATTACTGATATGTAGGGGCTTATTTTGTTGAGTTAACGATTAATGGCATGCAATCAGTTAGCCTATTCCACACTTCTGTCTGTAGATCATTCCTACTTGTAACATATTAATTTTGTATATATATAAGAGTTCTAATTTAGAAATGGATTTAATCAGAACAGATAACGTGTAGGATTTAAAACACATAGCCCTATAAAGACAATGATAAAATACACTAACAGAGATGACTCCAGTAATTAAGTACTTAATTTTAATTAAAATAGGCAACTGTTGGGCTGCTTGAGGGCACATCTATAAAAACACAAAGCAAAGAACTAACTGGGTTTTTGTGGGTATGACTTGTTTTTAAGCATAAAGGAGCATTGATTCTTTGACCTCCACATGCCCCGTGTGCTCATACCTGCTGTCAGCCTCCATATCCACAGATTCTCTGGTCCATAATGGGAAAGGCAAATGGAAACTGCTTAGGACTACTTCGCATTGTGGTGGAGATGGGCTGGGAAGAATGGAAATGAAGTTGGAGAAAAGAAAGAGTGGGGCTCTCCAGTTAGCCTTGGGACTTGGTGTGGGTCAAATATTTCTTTTTTAAAATTTTTTCTTTTTTTTTATTTCCATCGGTTATTGAGGAACAGGTGGTGTTTGGGTACATGAATAAGTTTTTTAGTGGTGATTTGTGAGATTTTGGTGCACCCATCTCCCAAGCCGTATACACTGCACCCAATTTGTAGTCTTTTATCTCTCACCCCCTTCCTACCCTTTATCCCCGAGTCCCCCAAGTCCATTGTGCCATTCTTATGCCTTTGTATCCTCATAGCTCAGCTCCTACTTATGAGTGAGAACATACAATGTTTGGTTTTCCATTCCTGAGTTACTTCATTCACTTAGAGTAATAGCTCCAATCTCATCCAGGTTGCTGCAAATGCCATTAATTCATTCCTTTTGATGGCTGAGTAGTATTCCATCATATACATCTATATATACACACATACCACAGTTTCCTTATCCTCTTGTTGACTGATGGGCACTTGGGTTTGTTCCACATTTTTGCAATTGCAAATTGTGCTGCAAATTGTGCGTGTGGAAGTATCCTTTTCATATGACTTCTTTTTCTCTGGGTCGATACCCAGTAGTGGGATTGCTGGATCAAATAGTAGCTCTATTTTTAGTTCCTTAAGGAATCTCCACACTGCTTTCCATAGTGGCTGTACTAGTTTACATTCCCACCAGCAGTGTAGAAGTGTTCCCTGTTCACCACATCCACACCAATATCTATTTTTTTGTTTGTTTGTTTGTTTATGGCCATTCTTGCAGGAGTAAGGTGGTGTCACACTGTGGTTTGGCTTTGCATTTCCCTGATCATTAGTGATGTTGAGCATTTTTTTGTATGTTTGTTGGCCATTTGTACATCTTCTTTTCAAGTATTTGGAAGGTTTATATTTGGAGGGTAATTTGACCAACATTATGAATTGAATTGTGCCCCCTCAAAAGTCATATGTTGAAGCCTTAACCCCTAATGTGACTGTGTTTGGAGGTAGGGTCTTTAAGGAGGCAACAGAGAGTAAATGGGGTCCTAAGAGAAGGGCCCTGATCAGATAGTGGTGTTGTCATTGTAAGAACTGAAACGTCAGAGTTCCAGGGTTCTCTCTCTCTCTCTCTCTGTCTCCCTTTGTCCTCCTCTCCCTCCAACATCTGCACGAGGACACAGTGAGAAGGCAGCCATCTACAAGCCAGAAGGTGAGCCCTCAGTGGAAACCAACTATCACAGAACCTTGATCTTGGACTTCCAGCCTCCAGAACTGTGAGAATTAAACATCTGTTGTCGAAACCATCTAGTCTGAGATATTTGGCTATAGCAGCCTGAGCAGACTGAGACATCCAGTATGTAATTTTAAGACTAAACACAGGGAGAAGCTCATAACAGCAGCTTGTATTCGCACAGTACCTTACGATATGTAAGGTATTTTCATTTATCGTATATAATTTAATTGTTCTAAAAACGTTGCAAAATAGGTACAATTTACAGATTCAACAATGGCATAAATAACCAAGGTTAAGAGAGTTCATTTACCTTATCCAAACCAGAACTAAACCAGATTTTATTATTTCAATTTATTCATTTAAAAAAACCACTAAAGAGAGAATGCATCCATTCCCACATTTCTTTGGTCAAAGTGAGACAAATTGTAATCACTCATCCTGCCTTTCTACCCTTTTCTAAAAAAAATTTTATCTTGGTACATTAATCTGATTCTGCTTCAGGTGCTTAGAAAATCTGTCTCTATCTCTCTGTCTCAGCCAAGCCTGGCTTTACACCTTCAAGTGTGTTCTTTCTTTTGAGACAAGGCCCAGAACATCAATTCAGGCTGTGCCTGTGAATTGCTGGTGCCACATAGCTCCATGCTCCGCCTCTTTACAATGAAATGCCGGTAAAGTCTTCAGCGACCAGTGTCAGCAAAAGCCTCATCTTCCTTCATGTATCCTATTTCTGAGCACTACCCAACTCTCCTGGCTTTTACCATTAACTTTGTAACTATCACATCAAAGCCACAACAATTTAGAAGATGTGGGTTGTGTTTGATAACCATCCAATAAGCTTGGAATTTTACCTAAAATCTATCTCTGGGGAAGGATGCTCTTGAATAAATCTTGTCATTAAGCACATTTCTGGGGAGTATTTGTACACATACCTTCCCCCCAAAAAATTGCTCTATAAATTCGCAAGATGACATTTTTTATGATACCTCAAAGGAACTTAATTCAGCAAAGGTGACCTAAGTCAGGCAGGACCCATGAAATAAGATATGGGCATTTCCTAATCAGAAGAATAGGGCCAAAGTCTCTGTGCTTGTTGCATGGTGGAAATACTAACTACCTATATTCAACTGGAAATAATTCAATCCTTTCATAAAGTCCCATGACATCTAGGTTTATGCCAGTCCAGTAAAATAAAATATAGATACATATATGTGTGAGCGTGTGTGCATGTAATTCCATGCTGACTCATCTGTCATCTCTTCCCAGGATACAGCAGCTTCACAGTGCTGTCCCCTCTTCCACTCTTGTACTCTTAACATTTATGCATCAGTCAGCAGCCAGGATGTTTCTTGGAAATATAAATCAGATCTTGCCCCTGACTCTGTGTTCACAGTCCCCAGTGGCTTCCCACTGGAATCAGCACAGCATTCTCTCTCTGTGCTGTGGTCCAAAGTCTCTCTTAGCCTGCCGACTTTCCCACTGCACTTCCCCCGGCTCTTCCCTCCAGCCCCAGCCTCCAGACTTTGCAAGAATTTTCAACGCCTCAAGTTCACCTTTGCCTCAGGCCCTTTGAGGGAGTCTCTTTCCTTATAGTTCTGTTCTTTGAATCATGTAGGTCTCAACTCCAGCGTCTTTTCCTTGCAGGAACTTCCCTGGCCAACTCACTGAGGTGCTTGTCACCTGTCCCCTCCATGGCATCCTCCATTTCCATCATAGCATGTGTCCCTTGCGGCCACAATTTAGCTTATTTATTTGCTTACTTGCCACTGATTTGCCCCTCCACACGCTAAACTCGAGGTCTCTTAGGCCAAGGACCTTCTCTACTTTTCTCTTCTCAGTCACAGCAGCTACACAAGTCCGTGACCTTGAGAGGCACTCAAGAAACATTATGAATGACTTCTGTCTATTAAAATCAGATAAAATTTAGAATGCTTTCATTTGATTAAGCATCAAATAATAAATTTTTAAAGTACATCTTGATTTACATATATATAATTTATATTTATATAAATGTAAACTACATACAGATGAAGAATAATAGCTGTTAGCAAAAACAGATGGAATAAGACAGGTGTGGACAGGGCAGGTGTGCACACACAGTACAGGTAGGAGAAGAGAAGTCCACGGTGGAGGCAGAGAAGATGTGGCTGGGGTGTGACTTCAGCAAGAAATGTTAGTGTCTTCTTGCCCTATCCAGGAAGAGATGCAGGATCTCAAGCTTAAACTCTAAATCTGTCTTCTTGCCCTATCGAGGAAGAGATGCAGGATCTCAGGCTTAAACTCTAAATCACAGAGCAACCACAGAGCAGGATCCTTACAGTGTGTGTTCTCTACACAGGTTGTTGATTCCAGAGCTGCCAGCAAATTATCTTAGGGCAACAGTGCTGAGGGATGCAAAGACCTTCTTAAAGTAATGAAGACTCAGAGCAGAGTGTGTGCACTTCAAATGCATCCTGGGGAGGCCTGGGCACTCTGTGCGCTTTCTCAGTTCTGAAATAGATGGGGGTGAGGGGAGGAACCAGAAACACAAGCTCTGCAGGCCCAGGAGGAGCCTGAAAGTGAAAATCTGTCAAAGCCACTGTTTCACTCCCTCTTGACGTGTGCAGAGCCCTCTGGAGAGCTCGATGGATGAAACAAGGTGATTCAAAGATAAATAGAAATAGAAAATAAAACCAGAAAGTGGCTTTCATGGCAGCTCGTGGTCAGTTGGCCTAATGTAGCTGAGTATGAAATTTCGAGGTCCCACGCTCAATAGGCACAAAACCGGACTCCTGTTTGTTATCCCTAAGGAGAGCCTGTCCTGGTTGGGCACCCATCTCTAAGAACGGGGATCCCCTGAGAAAGTCTAAGGTTGTCACACTCTCTTCCCCAACATGAGTAATTAGAACATGTTTTAATTATGGAAGGAACACCAATTTTGGTCAATTGGTAGTAAAACATCTTAGAAAACCACTGAAGCTCTCTGACCGTCTGACCAGGTGTAAAACTTACATAATAGAGGTGGAACTAAGGGAGTAACTGTGGGAATGAAGAGAAGAGAAGAGATCTGAAAGAACTTAACAAAATAGAGTTAACTAAACTTAGTGACCAATTAGATGAGGGTGGGAGGCTATTGAATGAGAAGCGGAAATTCTGAGTGAATCTGGGTAGTGAGTGAAAACAGGTAAATCAACATTTACCTGCTTGAGTTTGATAACCCTTAGCCTTAAAAAAAAGAGGGGGGGACAGTGGCCGGGCACGGTGGCTCACCCCTGTAATCCCAGCACTTTGGGAGCCTGAGGCGGGTGGATCACCTGAGGTCAGGAGTTTGAGACCAGCCTGGCCAATATGGCAAAACTCCATCTCTACTAAAACACAAAAATTAGCCAGGCGTGGTGGCACACACCTGTAATCCCAGCTACTAGGGGAGGCTGAGGCAGGAGAATTGCTTGAACCTGGGAGGCAGAGGTTGTAGTGAGCCAAGATCATGCCACTGCACTCCAGTCTGGACAACAGAGCAAGACTCCATCTCAAAAAAAAAAAAAAAAAAAAGGGACCCTACAGGAAGCCTGACACATTGGTCAAGATTTCAGAAACGGTGTGCACTTTGTTATAGATTTTAGAGACAATAGCAAATACACTAACTGAAAGCAAAAGGAGGACAGAGAGAGATTTTGCGACAGGGATTGTATTAGTTCATTCTCACATTGCTATAAAGAAATACTGGCCGGGCGTGGTGGCTCAAGCCTGTAATCCCAGCACTTTGGGAGGCTGAGACGGGCGGATCACAAGGTCAGGAGATCGAGACCATCCTGGCTAATACGGTGAAACGCCGTCTCTACTAAAAATACAAAAAATTAGCTGGGCGTGGTGGCGGGGCCTGTAGTCCCAGCTACTCGGGAGGCTGAGGCAGGAGAATGGTGTGAACCCAGGAGGCCGAGCTTGCAGTGAGCCCAGATCGCACCACTGCACTCCAGCCTGGGCAACAGAGTAAGACTTCGTCTCAAAAAAAAAAAAAAAAAAAAAAAAAAAAGAAATACCTGAGACTGGGTAATTTATAACGAAAAGAGGTTTAATTGGCTTGCAGTTCCGCAGACTGTACAGGCAGCATAGCAGCTTCTGCTTTTGTGGAGGCCTCAGGAAGCTTCCAATCGTGGCGGAAGGCAAAGGGGAAGCAGGCATCTCACAAGGCAGGAGCAGGAGCAAGAGAAAGAGAGGAAGGAGGTGCCACACACTTTTAAACAACCAGATCTCATGAGAACTCACCAACATGAAAACAGTACCAAGAGGATGATGCTAAACCACGTATGAGAAATCTGCCCTGATGATTCAATCACCTCCTAGCAGGCCCCACCTCCAACACTGGGGATTATAATTCAACATGAGATTTAGGAGGGAACGCGAATCCAAATTGTATCCAGAAGAAACACTTCCCTTTTGTATTCTAGAGTTATGTGGTTGCCTCCCATACCTAATGTCTGGAAGCCTGGGAATGGGGTTTATTTTGAATTGGCTATATCTCACATAAAGGCTTTTACAACAATTTCTTGAGTTCATTCACTCATTTGTTCAACAAAATATTTATTGCATGCCTACTGTGTGCCAGATCCTGATCCTGTCTCTGGGAATATAATTGTGAAATTCCATTTTAGAAGAAGAACAAACTAATTTGCGAATGAGTAAATGAATGAATGAACTCTTCATGGAGTTTGGGATTATATCAATTAAATAATAAAATTTCACTTCAATAGGACAGCCCCATGCTGTGAATGAATCACTGGCAAAAAGCTGTTGGCCAGTAACTAAATGTTCGAGTTTCCCTTGAAAGTCACACTGCCATAGTTTAAGACTACATTCCAGGTCACGTCTGCAGCAGCACTGAAAACTTGAGCAAGTTCATGAACTGCATTTGGCTGTATTCTATTCGGCGACATCTGGACGTCCTGCTGAAGTCTGAGATGATTATGCAGGCTCTCTGAAGGAAAACACAACCTGTGTCTAGCCTTTGTTTTCTCTTTTCCTTTTCTGCAGAGCCTTTCAATCTTTGCTTTATTGTTTTCTTTCATAACCTCCTTATTTTCAACCCCTCAGCTCAGTTTGCAGATGTGGATAAAATCTCTCTTAGACTGCGATGGACTGTGACAGCCGAGGACACCAGCTTAGAGTTTTCAAGGGTGTCTGGTTTGTGGGAGTTGATACTGGTCTTAGGCAAAAATAGGATGGAAGCCCAGCTATGACTGGTCAATTCACACAGCTGATGTGAGCATGGGAGCGGGTTAGTGAGGCAGTCAGATCTGGAAGGCCTAAGAAGCTTGACACAGCAGGTGGGACAGGTATCCTTATCAGAGTCTACTGCTCCTCGGAAAGTCTTAGCTCTCCAACGAAAATCACTCCACTACCTCCCTTAGTTTCCAAGCAGGTGTCTTGGCTCTGCTAGCCTGATCCCCCTATATCAAACATTCCCTGACCCTAAAAGACCCTCTGCTCAGATATGCGGTCATTTTCAGTCCTTCGAATAGGCTCATCTTCCTCAGAGGGCTTGAGGTCAGCTTTCTTGGGTCGGTCTCTATTACAATGGCATTCACCAAGGAGCCACACTCCCAGAAGATTGAGACTCTAGAAGCAGACCCTAGGCCTGGGCCTTCTTGCTGATATCAAACTCTACATTAGAAAAGGTCCCCAACTCTCATTACCTCCTTCAAGCTACTTTCCATAAATACATGTCCACAGAACATATCACTCAGTCCATTTTCTCCACTGATCTTGAGCATTTACTGTCAGCTGGTAGCAATCCTTGGGGAAACATAGTCACAATTGTTAAAGTGAACTAAATATGACTTGTAAAGGACTCCGTACTTCTATATTTTACTCCCTGTGGATGAACCATAACTTAGCTTAATAGGTAGAAGAAAAGATGGAAAACCTAACTTAGGAGTATGCGCCTGTAACAATAGCTGAGTGTTGGCCAATCCCAGTTGCCATACTTCAACCACTCATAGACTGATGAGTGTTCAAACTGTGTTCAAATAAGGCAAACACCAGCCTGTAACCAATCCAGCTGTTTCCGTACCTCACTTTCAATTTCCGTACATTGCTTTTCTTTTTTGTCTACAAATTTGTTCTGACCACGAGACATCCCTGGAGTGTCTCTGAATCTACTGTGATTCTGTGAGCTGCCCAGTTTGTGAATCATTCATTGCTCAAACTCCTTTAAATTTAATTTGGCTGAAGTTTTTCTTTAAATGCTAACCATATCTCCATTCCAGAGAGCACCTCTGGGGTGTGTGTGTGTGTGTGTGTGTGTGTGTGTGTGTATGTGATTATCTTAACTACCCAAGCATTTTAAGGTGTGCTTCCTAGAATTAATGTTTGAAGATGAATAAAAAATATTTTTATACAATGCTGATATTTCACCCTTTAAAATCAATTTTTATTTTATCTATGTTTAATACTCTCTGACAGCTAATTGTTGGAATTGATTCTGTGTTTAATGGGGTATAAAGAGCAATGACTAATAATCAAAGCACAAATGTTATAGTTCATTCCTATGACTGTGTGATCTTGAGTGAGTCACAACATTACTGAGTCTTAAAAAATGTTAGTTGAGAAACAGCATAATCCCTGCCAAATCTAATTAATTTTAAAAATTAATTAGATATAAATTACAAAATTATTAACTCTATTAGACTATGTAAATGTAAGGTAGTTATGGTGCAATTATCATCCTCTTCACAATTGTCTTATTAATACTCAACCATTTAGTTGCCTTTCTGTAAATTTTCATGAGGATAGAAATTATATTGGAAGGTGCACAGTATGTCAGCCACTGAAGACTCTCAATAAATATTAGGTAGAGAATAAACACATCTTCCAGATGAAAGTTTTCCAAAGAGAGGATAATAAGCCACTAGTGAATCATAAACTGAATTTAATGAGCCATTATGAACATTGAAAAAAGTAGAACAGAGGAAAAAAGAAAATATTAGTGCAGTATGCTGGCAAAACTGAGAATTATTTGGTTGTTATTTGTTATAGATGTGTATGTATATTTGCAAATGTATGGATCTCAGGGGAGAGTGAACTTATACTTTTACCTAAAGATATAATCAAAAAGTCTAAAAAGTACTTCTTTAAACAAGAGGAATTTAAATTTTTAAATCCTTGGAACATTACACAGCAGATAATATGAGTGAAGAAAGTTTTGTGTCAAAAGTACTGAAGAAGCTTCCTGGATGAACACAGGTACAAGTCAGCATTTTTCGGTTCTCCCCATGGACATTATACCAAAGCAGCAGGGAGAACGTTAAAAGACAAAACAAAACAAAAACAAGCATATAATCTCCACTTTTAGTGGAACTTGAAGATATGTATAAATCCACAGACCTCTAAATACATACAAAGCTTGCCCAAATCCTTCAAGATCATGCAGAAACGCTGGTGTAAGGAAGGAAGGAGGGGAAGGTCAGGGGTAGTGAGAGACCCAGCAGGTGACCTTAGAACAGGCCAGCAAAAGACACTCCTGAAGGCAAGTGGGTCCCCCAAAAGGAACACATTTTGCTGCCTGTGTGGCAACAATGGGTTGGGAAACTGGGGAGAGCAAGGATGGTGGAATAATTGTTTCTGTATCTATTTTGAATCAGGGCAAAGATAACCTAGAGGTAGAGAATGACTCACATGAGGTATTAGAGAAAACCTGTTTGTTTCTGTGGCAGTGGGAATCTATGGAACCTTCCAGCTCTGAACCCTAGATTGTCAGCCTGCCAGTCTTAGCTTCTCCCCCGAGAGCCACCACTCTCAGAAATTCCTATAAATATGACTTAAGAAAATCCAACCTGTTCAATGCTAAGTGTTAACACACACAGCAATGATTTAACAATAAATAAATGTAAAAAAACTTGACACATAATTACTTACCAGAAAAAGTATTGCCATATAGCAAAAGAAAGTTGTTCCCATTTCCCTATGAAACACAAGGCTCTGAAGCAGTTTAATCTGAGCAGAAAGATCACAGCTCAGAAATGCAAGACTAGAGGGAAGAAATTGAAAGCTGATAAAAGGAGATTTTTTTAAAAGTTACTAGTATAACTCGAGAACAAAAGTAGAAGAAAAGAAATGGAACTATCATAAAAATGAAATGTGGGAAAGTAGACACTTCACAAAATCTCCCAAAAGACACGGCTAGAAATGAGAGATGTGAAAAACACACAAAACTAAAACAAAGAGAAATGAAAACAAAGGACTAAAAAGGGTAAGAAAGAAAATAATAGCCAAAAAAAGGCTAGAAAATAGAGCTAACATACACATTGGAGTCTCCAAAGAAGTAATAGAACACACTGCCACAGTAGAATATAACAAACATTTAATGTTATTAAAAAACAATTATTGGCCGGGCGCAGTGGCTCACGCCTGTAATCCCAGCATTTTGGGAAGCCAGGCAGGCGGATCACCTGAGGTCAGGAGTTTGAGACCAACCTGCCCAACATGGTGAAACCGCGTCTCTACTAAAAATACAAAACATTAGTTAAGCTTGGTGGCCGGCATCTGTAATCCCAGCTACTCAGGAGGCTGAGGCAGGATAATCGTTTGAACCCAGGAGGCAGAAGTTGCAGTGAGCAGAGATCGCACCACTGCACTCCAGCCTGGGTGACAAGGGAGAAACTCCGTCTCAAAAAAATAATAAAATGAAATAAAATAATATAAAATAAAATAAAACAATTATTTTCATGAAATGAAGGAATACTTGAATCTATGTGTGGAAAGTCTTCACTGTGTGCTAGAGGACATTGATGTGAAATGTTCAAATTTGAGACCTATACGAATGAAGCTAACGGTTTTAAAGATAAAGGAAGAATCCTTAGGGCAGCCAAGGAAAACATCACAATAAGAATGGGAAAAAATGTAATCTCACATTTCCCCCCCAAAATCTTTAATACCAGAGGAAAGTGAGGCAGCACCTACATGACTCCTCCAAGAAATGTGAGGACCAATGATTTGATATCTAGCCAATTTGCCTCTCAAATATTAAAACTATAGGCAAACTTTATGAAAAACAAGAACACCAGGAGTATTACTACAGTATTGCCAAGAATTCGTACAATAAAATTACTAGAGGTTGAACTTCAGCCAAGAAGTGATGGGGGAAACTGTCACCTTAGTGGTGAACATTGAATAGAATGAACTGTAGACATGAAACAGAAATTCCCATGAGTATTACTGAGATATAAAGAACTACAAATTTCATATGCCTAGGCAACTGAGAAATGACAAAATTGGGAGGGAAAGGGAGAAGAAAGGTGAGGTAGAGTCAATTTTTTGATGACTTTAGCTGTGATAGCTGGCTATTGGAGAGTATCATTTAAAGATGAAAAATCAAATAACAGAAGTATAAGCACATTTGACAAGACAAAAGTCCACACTAACAAAGACTTCATGAACTAAAATTAGGGGATTGAACAGAGAAAAGTGACCAGAAGGGCAAAGTACACATTATTTTCAAGATTGTTTACAGTAAGAAAATAGTAGATACTCTCTAAGTAAATAGAGACTAGGGGTGTTATATTAAAGTTTAGCAATAAGGGTAAACATTAAAGAAAAACACAGATTTTTCCAACTGTTAGAAAAACCACAAAAAATAAAAATGATCATGAAAATAGACCACACAATTTTTAACAACAAATCAGAAAAGGTAACATGAAATATCAGAGGGGTTTCTTGTGTCAACTTATCTAAGCTACAGTCCCCAGTCATTCAGCCATTTAGGTGTTGCTAAGAAAGTATTTTGTAGATGTGATTGAAGTCCACAATCAGTTGACATTAATTAGGGAGATTACCCTGGCCGATCTGGCTGGTTCTGATTCAATGCACTGAAAGGTGCCAGGAGCAGAGCGGACGCTCTCTTGAAGAAGAGATCCTACCTGTGAGTAGCAGAAGCTGCTCTGTGAGTCACAACCTGTATTTGCTGGTGGCCTAACCTACAGATTTTGGACTTGCCTCACCAGCTCCCACAATTTTATACATCAATTCCTTACAAAAAAATATTTTCATGTATATCTGAGCTGCTGGTTTGTTTTTTCTGGTTAAACTGACTAATAAAAGAGGCAAGTTCAAGTATATTTTTCTTATCAATAAATGTAAATGGCATATCTCTCCTATTATAAGAAAAAATTTTGAGAAAGCATCAGAAAACACATAACACAATCCAACTCTATAATGTGGAATAAGACTCATCTAAGCAAAGTGATTGAGGAAACTTGAAACTAAACGAGTGGGCATAGCATAATGGTAAATGCAAGAATTACATAACCAGTAGTAATGATCTTAATGCCAGGCAAGATGGAATTCATTGCACAAAATATAAAATGACCCAAAGTTGATGAGCTTCTATTTTTAAATGATACTCTCCACAATGAAGAAACACTGGAATCTAGATACTTAGGGTCAGGGATTAGAACCACTTTCTTAATCACTACATCCTAAGTCCTTGGTGAATTTCTGACACATTGCAATTGCTCAATAAAAATGCTTGCTGAGTAAATATATGAGCGGTTTTGAAAATCTATACATAAAGTATCATATCAGCAACATTTACAAAGTAGAAATTACAAGAGATACAGCACGAAATGGAAGCATACTAGGATAAAAGACTAATTCCTCTCTTTTATCTCACCAGCCACGATATATCAAATGGATAAAAAATAAGTAAGACTATTTCCTGTGCCTGAGTTTTCTTGAAAGATGAGCCTGAAACAAGGATTAACGTGCTGACATTGTTTCAAGCCCCAGGCTGTGAAAATGAGAGGAAAAAGCAGTGAGACAAAGGGACGCTTTCAGCACTGCAGGAGGCAAGAAGGCGGTGCTGGCCTCTCAGGTGTTTGGCAGTTGTGTTCACTCTACATGTGATACTTCTCAAGGAGACTTTCAAGGAGAAATTACACCTCAGAACCATCCTGAGAGGAGAAGAAAGAGGCAGAATTGGTCTGCCTAGCTTCAAATGGTCAAAGTTCACCCACAGGAGCTCGGCTCGTTGAACTTTCAGATTCCATCATCCACGCTGTCAGGAGTCACCCAAGAAGCCAGGTGCCACGTGCACTGCCTTTTACCATGTGCACTGCATTTCATCGTGTTCGCCACATTTCCCCCATACACTGCATTTCATCCTGTTCACTACATTTCATCCTGTGAACTGCATTTCATTCTGTGAACTGCATTTCATCCTGTGCACTGCCTTTCATCCTGTGCACTGCATTTCATCATGTGCACTGCATTTCATCGTGTTTGCCACATTTCCCCACGTTCACGGACTTTCATCATGTGCACTGCCTTTGATCCTGTGCACTGCATTTCACCGTGTTCACCACATTTCCTCATGTGCACTGCCTTTCATTCTGTACACTGCCTTCCATTATGCACAATGCATTTCATTCTGTGCACTGTATTCCTTCCTGTGCACTGCTTTTCATCCTGTGCACTGCCTTTCATCATGCAGACTGCATTTCATCCTGTGCATTGTATTTCATCCTGTGCATGGCTTTTCATCCTGTGCACTGTCTTTCATCCTGTGCACTGCCTTTCATCATGCAGACTGCATTTCATCCTGTGCATTGTATTTCATCATGTGCACTGCCTTTCGCCATGTGCACTGCCTTTCGCCATGTGCACTTTGTAAATCTGATTTATACAGACCACACTGTGCTCTGGTATATTAAGGTTTTCCAGTATTCAGGACAAATGGTCATATATGAGGCCACAGATAAATTCCAAATCATTTCACAGAGAATAATCATATAGATAACATTTTCTAATCACAATGCAATAAAGATAAAAGTTATTTAAAATAATTACTTAAAAATACTTAGAAATTTTAAAATATTGCTCGAGCAACATATATCTTAAGGGAAAATTTAAAGATGAAACCATACCTTAAACTCTATAGCAGTATAATTTCAAAATGATCAAATATTTAAATATGAAAATGAAATCATAAACATGCTGAAACACAAGAACGTTATAGTTATGTATTGAAAAAAACCTTTTTAATAAAACTCAAAATTAATCAGCATTACAAGAAAACAAATTCGACTAAGTAAGAAAGGCTAGAAATATAACTTCTGCCTAAAAGGACAATATACACAAAATTAAAAAAAAAGTGAGAAAACTAAAAAGCATTTATTCTTCCTACTACAAAAAGACTTGCATTGTCATGCACAGAGAACCCAAGAAATGTTTAATAAAATGATGAACAAAACAACAGGAACATGAGCCAAGGAGAAGAGGATGGAAATGTCTCTTGAGCACAGAAAAGTTGTCCTATTTCTGTCATAAAAAGAGTCACATGACAACCTACACTGAAGGTGCCGTTTTTTACAAGCAGAATTAGTGCATATCAAAACTTTCCTCATATTTTGGACAAGTGTGTGTGTCAGCGACCACAGTTATATCTGGATGGAAGCATTGTTCATTTTGAACCCTTTTTGGAGGGCAATCCAGCAATGGCCATCAGACTGTCGAATGCACATGCTCTCTGACCGAGTTCTTCCACGCATGTGAAATGGTGTACCTACAGAATTATCTGCAGCTGCATTTCAGCAGGGTACTGAAAACCAGCTAAATGCCCATCAATAGTAGTGTTTGAATAATTTGTATTGCCTCTGTTCACAGAATTCTATCCAGCTGTAAAAACACATAATGAAGATATTCTATAGGTACAAACAAAAATATTTCAAATATACATTTAACTGTTTGGTACAAAGGGGTAGAAATACATATACACATTTGTATCTTACTATGTTTAAAGAAAAATCTCCCCAGAAAACTTGGTAGTTATTTGGTGTTGTGTAGTCAGACAACGGGAAGAGTATATACATCAAAATACATTATGTCTAATAAACTTCAGACATCTAAAGTATTTAGCTATTTCTAAACCTAAAGCATTGGAAACATTTGACATGAATGTAGACTGATTTAGAATTCTGGAGGAATCTTTGGAAATAAATTTCAAAGTCTTCAAAAGTAAATATACCCTAAAGCAGAGGTCCCCAACTCCCAAGCTGGGGTCCAGTGCTGGGCGCTGGCCTGTTAGGAACCACGCCGCTTAACAAGAGGTTAGTGCTGGGCAAGCTAGCATTCCCACCTGAGCTCTGCTTCCTGTCAGGTCAGTGGCGGCATTCGATTCTCATTGGAGCACAAACCCTATTGTGAACTGCACAGGTGGGGAATCTCGGTTACACACTCCTTATGAGAATCTAATGCCTGATGATTTGAGGTGGAACAGTTTCATCCCGAAACCATCGCCCCAGCCTCCCATCATCCATGGAAAAATTATCTTTCATAAAACCAGCACCTGATGCCAAAAAGATTGGGAACCACTGCCCTGAGGGTCCAATAATCTCTTTTATAGGAAATTTCCATAGACACTAAAAATACATTTCCTAAACTTTGTAAGTTATTATCAACATGGATAAATTGGAATAGATAGATATTTTCTTAAAATAATGATTGATATCTTTTAATGGGGAAACACTAGAAGCATTCTAGACAATATTGGTTAAAAACCCATAAAGTGAAATGCTATCAGTGTTGTTTAACACAATCACTAGCTGCTTCAATTAGAGAAGCAGTAAAAGCATATAAAATTCAAAGGAATGAGCAAAATTATCTTTACTTGCAGATATTAACCCTTTAATCTCTCCATGACTTATAAACATGAGGTAGCAATCTGAAGATTTTCCCAGTTGAATGGTCTTTGTCCCAACATTTATCGAATGTACCATACCTCTGCCACTCTTACAATACAGCATCTTATGCCCATAGGCCTGTTTATTCCTCCATTCATTCCATTGTCATATTTGTCAACCTCCCTATCTTTCAGTACTCTTTTAGAGTCTATATTTTTGTGCTGTTTTGATATTTCATATTGTTCACCCTTTTCAAAATTAGAAATAACTTTTTCATGACTAAAAGTACTATAAACAAAGTCTAAAGAAAATTGGTATGTTGATCACCTTGTAAATACCTGCAACAACAACATTAAGTGATGTGCAACCTCTTCTGACATAGTCAGCATCGGTCTGTGGGTGAGCTAATGTGTATCATCATCTGTTTATGGGAGGGAAACTGAGGCAACCATTAGAGAGCAAACCATCTTTTAAATTTGTGTGAATTATCTGTGTTTATCTTTTTACTTTTTGAAATATCATCATCCTATCAATGAAACACCCAGACACGCAAAAATGAAATTCAGTCATCTTTAATATTTTGCTGAATTTCAGTTATATGAAAATCATGCAATTTTTCATCTACATTATGAAGTTTTATTTGTTAAGACTGGTGGATCAAATCTACTTGAGTTAACAATTTATTGGTGTGCTTTATAACTTTCAACTATTTTTGTCAAATGGGCCTCTATATTAATATATTCTCTCTCTCTTTTTTTTTTGAGATGGAGTCTCACTGTGTCGCCCAGGCTGGAACACAGTGGTGCAATCTCAGCTCACTACAACCTCCGCCTCCTGGGTTCCAACGATTCTCCTGCCTCAGCCTCCTGAGTAGCTGGGATTACAGGCATAAGCCACCATGCCTGGCTGATTTTATTTTATTTTATTGATTGATTGATTGATCGATTGATTGATTTGTATTTTTAGTGGAGACAGGGTTTCACCATGTTGGTCAGGCTGGTCTCAAACTCCTGACCTCAAATAAGGTGCCCGCCTAAGCCTCTCAAAGTGTTGGGATTACAGGCATGAGCCACTGTTCCCAGCCTAATATATTCTCATTATGGGCCCCGCGAGTTTATGAATGGCCCCCACCCCTGCTCATCACCTTTAGCTTCTGTAGGGCCCAGGCCACCACTCATCAGCTGTGTGTCCTTAGGCCAGTGGCTTTGGCTGTCTGGGCATTGGTTGATAAAACCTGCCCTCTCTAGAGTCAGCCCTTCTGGAAGCACTCTACACACCAGACGGTCCTTTCACTTGGATGCGGTGGCCGTATTGCCAGCGCAGACTCCAGCTTCCTCAAGGGCACTGGCAATGACATGATGGGCATTTCCCACCGATTCAACCTCAGTGCAAGGTGTGTTCTGAGGGTCTCCAATCCCCAGCTCTTGTGGTTGTCATCCTACAGGGAAGGGAGGACCAGAAGTTTTGAGGCCACTAAGCACACAACCCCTTGGCCATTAGGTTGGGTAAATGGACCTGATGTTGTGTGGTCTGGCCCCTGTGGTCCTCTTCTACCCTGACACTGCCTTTGGCTCCTCACTCTGGGTCTACTGACCACAGTATCCCTACCTCTGGCCAAAGGAATCAGAATATGCCCTGTGTCCATTGACATCTGGGTAAATGAATCTCCTTAGGCCAGGTCCCCACCCTTCCTTCTCAGCACCTCGCAGAAGACCAGAAAACACCCACTGGAGAGGGTTATGGAGATGTCTAGGAGAGAACAGAGAGCAAAATAGCAGCGCCCACGCGCATGCGTGCACGTGCGTGTGTGTGTGTGTGTGTGTGTTCAATGTGGGCTTTCTGTGGAGGTCTGAGCCATCAGGTACTCTGGAATCCTGGTGCTAAATACTCTCCACTCAAATGTCACTGCAAGCACCATAGGCAGAGGCTTCCCAGGAGTCCCGGGCACATATGGCCACCATCCATCATCTTGGCTGTCAGTCAAGCTGCATCCTGGATGACACTGGGCTCTTGGCTATGCAGACCAATTGTCCCCACCTCCCACGCACCTCCTCCCTGCCCGTGCACATATGCCCAACTCAGGCCTGGGACCCTACTCTCCATCTGCAGTTCAAACTCATACCCACTGGGATAGAAATGTGGGGGATGCATGGCCTTTACTGCTCGAGAAAGGTTTGATCTTGTCTGAGTAAAATGAAAAGTTGAATTAGGTGAGCTCACAAATCCTTTATAGCATTCTTCTCTGAATTCTAAAATTCCCTAACTCTACGATTCTATTAGGTTGGTGCAAAAGTAATTGCAGTTTTTACCGTTTTGTTTTCTAAAAAAAGTAATGACAAAAACCACGATTACTTTTGCACCAACCTAATAGTACTACAGTTTACTTAGAGGTAACTTATGGATGCTTAATTCAAATCAAGTTTTATCCAGTGCCCAGTTTTGTGAGGCTAGCATCTCACATCTTTACAATGCATCTAAAAAGATGGAAATTAAGACAGCAAAACTAGGTATGCTTGATTAATATGATTTTGAAAATAGTGTTGCAATTTTCTTCTGAATATAATTTGCTTAGAAGAAAACAGAAATATTCTAATGAGAGGGAAATTGAAGTGGGAAAAAAAATCAATGTTCTTCTGGGCCACTTCGGTCAAGACCTTTCAGCGAGTAAATTAGTTTAATATGTGTATAAAAATAATTCTGAGTTGAGCTTTTAAAGTCAATTATAATACCCTAAGTTCAAATTCCCTTGTTTGAAGTAAAACAATAAGATGGAACATATGTAAGTTTTTAAAGAGGAATCTCCCAGCAGGGGAGGGATGTGGGGAAGCCACCAAGTCAATTTTATGCCTTTTGTGAATGTTTTGGACTGTAAAACAAGAGCATTTTCCAAAATCACATTAGTTGCAGCCTTGGGTGATTGGGGAGGGAAGACCAGGAGAAACGCCCCAGTGTGTGCTGCTTCCTCGAAGTTGTCGGGCTGCTCACAGCTCACCAGACTCCTGTTCTGCAATTTTCACTCACCAGGAGGCCTTGCGCCACACATATTCCCAAGCTTCATAGGCTGGAAAGGTCAGGGAATGAATGAGAGAGGAGACCATGCAGCACCAACCATGGAGATTCTCCTAATACAGAGGACACACAAGAATAGCGTTCGTGCTTTTATTTTCTGTGGCCTGTCTTCGTCTGTTCAGGGCACTATAACAAAACACCATAAACAGGGTGACTTCTAGATGGTGGAAATTTATTTCTCATGGTTTTGGAGGCTGGAAGTTTGAGATCAGGGTACCAGCCTGGTCAGGTTCTGGAGAGAGCTCTCTTCTCTGTTGATGACTGCTGCCTTAGGGTGAGGGAGTTCCCTATTTGGCAAAGGCATAAATCCCAATCATGAGGGCTCCAGCTTCATGGCCTCATTTCTTCCCATAGGGGCAAGCTCAGAATACCATCGTATTGGGTATTCAATATATCCAACATATGAATCTGGGGAAGACACAAACATTCAGACCATAGGATGGCCCCACAGGTATTTTTAGAGAAGGGCTAAATTGTAGCTACTGGGGGTGAATGTGAGTGAGGGGCCAGGGAAAAACACAGAGGCAAGGAAGTGTTCTGACAGCTTGAGAGGCAGCAGTCAGGGAAATGATGGTGGGAACCCAGGAGCTCAGAGGTTGTGAGGTCTGACCGGGTTGGTACATAGACACAATGCCCCACTGTGTATGTAAAGGGTTGCTAACTTCTAAGAACGCCTGGCACTAAGTAACATCAGGCTTCCCGGAGCTCCTCTCCAACCATCAGCACAACAATTAGGGCCACATCTCATGGACCACCTTTATTCCTGCAATATTTCATGAATTTCCCCAGGGAATTAATTACATAGAATATTGCCAAATGGCTTTTATCCACCCCGTTCTCCCAATAGATCCAAGAGCAGGTGAAATTTATTCAACCACAAAAATGTATTGTATCTCTCCCATGTGCCAGTCATAGTTCGGGCACTGAGGGTACAGCAGTAAACAGGAGCAGAGTCCTCACTTTATCTCACTTATGTCCTAGTAACAGAGGTAGATGAGATATACAAACAGACAACATACATGTAATATGTCAGAGAGCAAATAGTGCTGAGGATTAAAGTAAGACAGAGGAAGGGAGAGAACATGATGGGGATGATATTTGATCCAGTTAGGTGGTCACATTCTCTCTGACAAGGTGGCCATTGAGAAAAGACCTGCAAGAAATAGAGAACTATGCAGACATAGTGTATTAGTCCATTTTCACACTGCTATAAAGATAGTTCCGAGAGTGTGTAATTTATAAATAAAAGAGGTTTAATTGACACAGATTCACATGGCTGGGGCGGCCTCATGAAACTTACAATCATGGTGAAAGGGGAAGAGGCACATCTTACTTGGCAACTGGTGAAAGAGAGCAAGCAAGAGCAGGGAAAACTGCCTTATAAAGCCATCAAATCTCATGAGAACTCACTCACTATCACTAGAACAGCATTGGGGAATCCACTCCCATAATCCAGTCACTTCCCACCCTCCACACATGGAGATTATGGGGATTACAATTTGAGATGAGATTTGGGTGGGGACACAGAGCCAAACCATACCGTTCCTCCCAAGCCCCTCCCAAATCTCATATCCTCACATTTCACAACAGAATTATGCCTTCCCAACAGTCCTCCAAAGTCTTAACTCATTCCAGCATTAAGTCAAAAGTCCAAGTCCAAAGTCTTATCTGAGGCAAGGCAAGTCCCTTCCACCTATGAGCCTGTAAAATCAAAAGGAAGTTAGTTACTTCCAAGATACAATGGGGGTACAGACATTGGATAAATGCTTCCCCTCCAAGTGGGATAAATTGGCTACAGGCCCCATGCAAATGCAAAATCCAGTGGGGCAGTCATTAAATCTTAAAACTCCAAATAATCTCCTCTGACTCTAAGTCTCACATCAAGGTCACATTGACACAAAGGGTAAGCTCCCACAGCCTTGGCAGTTCCACTCCTGTGGTTTTGCAGGGTACAGCTACCCTCCTGGCTGCTTTCACAAGCTGGTGTTGAGTGTCTGCGGCTTTTCTAGGCACACTGTGCAAGCTGTCAGTGAATCTACCATTCTGGGGTCTGGAGGACAGCAGACCTCTTCTCACAGCTCCACTAGGCAGTGCCCCAGTAGGGATAGTGTGAGAGGTCTCCGACATTTCCCTTCCACACTGCACTAGCAGAGGTTCTCCATGAGAGCTTAGCCCAGACAGCAGACTTCTCCCTGGACATCCAAGTATTTCCATACATCCTCTGAAATCTAGGCAGAGGTTCCCAAACCTTAATTCTTGTCTTCTGCACACCTGCAGGCCCAACACCACATGGAAGCCTCCAAAGTTTGGGGCTTGCGCCCTCGGAAGCTACAGCCCAAGCTGTACCTTGGCCAACCCTGGCAGTTGGGATGCAGGGCACCAAGTCCCAAGGTTTCACAGAGCCACAGGGGACTTGGACCCAGCCAAGGAAACAATTTTTTTCTTCTAGGCCTCTGAGCCTGTGATAGGAGGGGCTGCCACAAAGGTCTCTGACATGCCCTGGAGACATTTTCCCCATTGTATTGGCAATTAACATTTGGCTTCTCATTACTTATGTTAATTTCTGCAGCAGGCTTGAATTTCTTCCTAGAAAAAAATGGAGTTTTCTTTTCTATCACATGGTCAGGCTGCAAATTTTTCAAATTTTTATGCTTTTTCATCTCTTGAATGCTTTGTTGCTTAGAAATCTCTTCTGCCAAATACACTAAATCATCTCTTTCAAGTTCAAAGTTTCACAGATCTCTAGGGCTGGGGCAAAATGCCACCAGTATGTTTGCTAAAGCATAGCAAAAGTGAGCTTTGCTCCGGTTTCCAAGAAGTTCCACATCTCTATCTGAGACCACCTCAGCCTGGACTTCATTGTCTATTTCACTATCAGGATTTTGGTCATAACCACTCCACAAATTTCTAGGAAGTTGCAAACTTTCCCACACCTTCCTGCCTTCTTCTGAGCCCTCCAAAATGTTCCAACTTCTGCCTGTTACCCAGTTCCAAAGTCGCTTCCACATTTTTGGGTATCTTTATAGCAGTGCCCCACTCCTGGTACAGATCTACTGTATTAGTTCATTTTCACACAGCTATAAAGACATGCCTGAGACTGGGTAATTTATAAAGAAAGGAGATTTAATTGATTCACAGTCCAAATGGCTGGGGAGGCCTCAGGAAACTTACAATCATGGCTGAAGGGGAACAGGCACATCTTACAAGGTGGCAGGTGAGAGAGAGCAAGCAAGAGCAGGGAAAACTGCCTTATAAAACCATCAACTCTCATGAGAACTCACTTGTTATCACAAGAATAGCAGGGGGGAAACCACCACCATGATCTAATCATCTCTCACCTGTTACCTCCCTGGACATGTGGGGATTATGGAGATTACAATTCAAGATGAGATTTGGATGGGGACAGAGCCAAATCATATCACATAGACAGGCAGTGACTTCCCAGCAGAGCAGACAACAGCTTGAAAGACCTGAGCCTGGAGCTGGAGAGCAGGATGGACAGAGGAGGCCAGAGCACTGAGTAGGGTGGCAGGTGGGCTGTGGCCCCCAGTGAAAAGGTAATTTATGGGCAAGTAGCCTCAGCAAAAATTAATCAAATTATAAAATGATATTATGCAATAATTATTAATTATATTAATAAAATGTATAAGTTATTAATTATATTAATAAAACAATAACTACATAGACAAATTGAAGATCATGTAAAGTTAATAAATTTCTAGGTTATCACAAAATTGATTTATGCAGAGAAAGGAAACCTAGGCAGAAAAATATTTATGGAGAAAACTAACACAGACTCTCCAAAATGTGGCTGTATCAGTCATCCATTTATTGCCTCTTAGATCCAAAGGCACCTACTAGACCCGCAGCGGGATTCCTTTTCTTTTAAAGTGAGCAGGGGTGTTAGGCAATAGAGACACTGCAGGGGCCATGCGAGGCAGCTGGGCTTCTGTGATTCCCTGAGTATGGCGGGGCCTTTGGTCTGGGGGTGTGAGGACACCCAGGGAGCCTGCCCCAGCCTTCAGCTTGAACGCACCCCTATGCACATACCCAGCCTGGGAGGCAATGACCCGCAGGCACTGACTAACATTTGCCCCATGCTGCCTGGACAATCTCAGCAAACTCCTGTGTTGTGCAGACTGTTGGCTGCACCTGTGTCCAGACAGTCACAAAAAGCAGTTGTCCCTTGCCCAGCACCTCCCCGCCCCATGTCTCTTCCCTCCCACTCCCGATGCAGTCGTCCAAGTTTGGCCCCCACCCGCTTCTCACTCACTCCCTCTGTGCACCCTCCCACCTGCCCTGGGACAGTCTTCTCCCCGGACCCACATCCTGCACTCAGAGGGAGGCCTCCTGCTTTCCCAGAGACGGCTGGCCAACTTGGGCCTGTCTAAACTATGAACTTCTCCACCACCCAGGGAATTAAACTGTTATCTTCTCCAACAAAGTTTGCCTCCCTTCCAACTTTTTCCTTACTTGGGAACACTCTCTTGGTTCTAGGGTACCGGAGAGTTTCCTTACATCAGTTATTCTTTTGTAGTAGTTAGTAATTCTTTGTATTAAACTTCCCTGTTTAACCTGTTGCATGGATTTATCTTTGATTAGACCCAGACCCCTACAAAGACCAAACCAAGTTTTAAAACTTTCCAATTTAGAGATGATTTCATTTTTATGCAAGTTCTTTCTGTTTGTTTTTAAAAGTTAACCCAGCATAAAATGCAAAAATAAACACAAAACAAAATAGAATATCTTACTTGTAAACGTTATTGCAAAGATAGTAAATAAGAATCATAACAAATGGCAGTCCCTTAGAAAGTAGCACAGGTAAGTGTGAAGGGCAATTTTATGTGTCAACCTGTCTAGGCTACAGTTCCTAGTTAGTGCAACCTTCAACCAGGTGTTGCTGTTAAGGGATCTTGTAGGTGTGATTGAAGTCCACAATCAATTGACACTCATTAGGGAGATTAATGTGGGTGGATCTGATTCAATCATTTGAGAGATCTGAAGAGCAGAGCAGAAACTCCTTCGAAGAAGAAATTCAGCCAGTGGATCAGCTCTAGCTGGTGCCTAAGAGTTCTGGCCTGCCACTCCAGATGGCCAGCTTTATGGATTTTGGAATGGCATAAGTCAATTCCTGCAATAGACCTCACTGTCTGTATGCCACCGGTTCTGTTTTACTGCTGGAACCCTGACTGATATTCATTGTCAGTATGTAAAAATAGATGTTATAATCATGAGAAAATTGTCAGGAAAACTGGATGGCCGTCTCAGTTCTTAGATCAAAATAAATGATTAATGGATTATAAAGGGAATAAAAACATGATTTCAAGCATAAATAATTAGGAATGGTAAAGTCTTTCTCAGTATAAACCAAAACTAAAAAGCCACAAAGTAAAAAAAAAAAAAAAAAAAAAAAAAAAAAAAAAAAAAAGTGAGACATTTGAGTACATACAAATGTGAAGAAAATCTGAATAGCAAAAAAACGCATAAAATGAAGTTGAATGTCAAAGACAAAAGGAGGTTATATTTGCAAGAGGATTATTTATTTACCTTCTATGTAAAATACCAACAAAATAAAAAAGAAATAATTAAGCAACCCATTAAAAGTCGTCAAAGATATAAAGATACAATACATACAATTGGAAGTGTCAATAAACAAAAAGCACATCAAAAAGAAATTTCCTCTGTTCTACGAAATTTAAATTAACAAAATTTCAGAAATGCTGGGTATAAGTGATTTGAGTAAAGGATCAAAAAATAGAGTTCCTTAGGTACTGTTATTGGAGCATAAATTGTTGAAAATCTTTAAAATGCAAATAGACAATATCTATTATACGTATTTTAGGATATTCATGCTATGTGAATCAACAATTATGTTCTAGGAATTTATTCTAAGGAACAGTCACAGTTTTTCAAAAATCTATGTAAAATCATATTCATTATATATTATAAACAGTGGAAAATTTGGAAACCAATCAAACATATTGTTTTGTTTGCTTCTGATCCATGAGGATGTGATGGAACCCATTCATTGTAACAGTTACTGGCCAAGATCCCCCTTTTTCTGATGTGTACACGTCTCCAAAACCCTGTCCAAAACCACTAGATTGTCAGAAATTAAGAGAAACTTAATTTTTCTGGCAGGTTTCTTTTTCTTTTTCTAAACTTTTTTTTTTTTTTTTTAATTATTTTTGTTCTAACAATTTTCTTTTCTTGCCTGGAGAATCCTACCCATCCCCAGTGAAATATTCAAAGACTTTCATTCTGACTTCCTCCTCTAATTCTCTGCTTCCCCATCTCCAAACCAACGTCTGCCATTCTGTTTCAGATCCAAGCAAACGAAGCTGTGTAGGTTGCCGGATGCCTCCACAGCCATCTCGTGTTTTTCAACTAGTCCTTGCTTCCTTCAGAGGTTGTGGCTTCTGGTTATTGCTATGTGGATGTCTCCCATTCTGAATCCAATTCGATTCTAGGAATTTATCCTAAGGAACTGTCACACTATTTTTCAAAATCTATGTAAGATTATATTCATTACATGTTATAAAGAGTAGAAAAGTTGGAAACTGATCAAACATATTGTTAGATTGTTTTTCGAAATCTATGTATAATCATATTCATTCCATATTATAAACAGTGGAAAATTAGGAACTCAGTCAAACGTATTGTTTTCTTTGCTTCTGATCCATAAGAAATGTCACAGAGCCCTTTCATGGTAACAGTTGCATGTGCATATTAAGGTGTGGTCAGGTATGAAGCAACCCCCTTTAACAGGTCAGTGTTGACTTTTGACAGGTGAGTGGACCAAGCTCTACAAGAACATCTTCCAAACTAGTCGCAGAGCATCTGCATTTCCTCACCTGATGAGCAGGTTCCTGATCTGTGGGTGTCATGGTCGTGTCTAAGGTTCAGGCACCTTGCTCACTCGGTTTGTAGACTCTTCCATTTGGACAGCCTAGCCTGCTTATGCTCTCCCTTACTGAGATCCAGAACTGAAACTTCTGGACCTCCTCGGGTAAGGACCTCTGGCAAACCCCATGCTGGGGTTTCCTCCATGCCATCCCCAAGCCAGATTGTAGGTTCGAGTGGGTAAGGAGTGGGGTGGAAGGTGCTGGGGCTTCTGAGTGTCCTCAGGTCGTGTGTAGATAACAGCAAAAGGAGAATCAGGGACCCCATTGTGAGTTGGATTGTGTTCTCTCAAAAGATCAGCTGATTGTGTCCATAAAGTTTCATTGCAACATTGTCACGTTCACTTTTTTACAGGCTGTCTGTCCCTGGCCGCATGTCAGTGGCAGGAATGAGTAGTTGTGACAGAGACCACATGGCCAGCAAGATATTTACCACCTGCCCTTTCCTGAACAAGTTTGTCAACCCCTGCCCTAGGTCATAATAAACATTCTTTACATTTTTAGACAACTGAAATGAATGGAAGGGATTAATGCCCACAAAACCACTCCATTGGCTCTTTCACAGTGATGAGGAGGCGTGAGACAACTTCCCGTTTCCACAGCCCAGCAAGAAGAAAATGGCTTAAGCTTTTCATAGAACTTACAAGAGGGAAACTACACTGTGATTAGGATGGATTTTCTAAGCTTTGGAAAAGCTTAGCTTTGTTTGAAAGACAGAATTATTTGTGGGGGAAGTGAAGGCAGCCTGCCAAAAGAGAAGAGATTCCTTTTCTAAAAAAAAAAAAAAACAAAAGGGTTTCAAAGTGAAACCTGAGTCAAACCAGCGTCACACATGTGTCCTCTCCAGCCTTTCTGAAAGCTGCAACGGGAATGGGGGGACTCGGATCATAAGAGGGCTCCCTGCTCACCAGATGGACGGCCTTAAGTGACTTTTGCCAATGTCTCAGCATCTCGCTGTTTTCATTTATAAGGTAAGAGATTTAAATAAAGAGTATCTAAACCATGTTATGCATTAGAAGAACCTGGGGAGCTCTTCAGAACCCATTGATCCTCAAGTAGCTTCTTAGAGATTCTAATTCCTCCATCTGAAATGGGACCTAGGAATATGACTTTTCAAGAAGCAAGCCAGGCTGTTGCTAAGCAGCGTGTTTGTTATTAATTCCTGGCTGGGATCTAGAAGCCTCTGAATTAGAGTCTGTACCATGCCTTCCAACTCAGTGACCCTTTAGGTACAGAGCCTTAACCCAGCTTCATACATGCTGATTCTATCATGTCTATTTCTGGGGAAACACACACACACACACACACACACACACACACACACACACCATTAAGCTTTCTCTTTTTTGCTGTCTTAGGTTTCCATATCTATGGGATGAAATCATGCATTTTTAAGTAAGCTGATATTTCATTATAGTCCTTGGCATTCTAGGAAACACCTACCCCAAACTCTTCTCAACATCCATATTTCACTAAAATCAGAAGCTTCTTCACGTGTTGGGCAGGCCACAGCCCTTGCTGACACAGGACCTGGGACAGAGCCAAAAGGTACATGGAAGCTGCCGGGTTCCCTGTGCACCTGTTTTCAAATAACTTCCAAAAGCATGCTGTGCTTCCTTAAATCAACAAACAACACAAGAGCTTCCTCAACCCTAATGCTGGGCACGTTCTGTTTTCAAAAAATGTCCCGATGATTTAAGAAAAAGGTGAATAATTTCCGATTAAACTTGGTATATAATTTTAAGGGGGTCCAAACAGCCCAGAAAATCTGGCTGTCCTTCTCTACCAGGTTGAAACAATTTGGCAATTGCCTAATCTTCAAATGAGATTAAAGTGCACTTCTTTGAACAGATTCTCATGCATTTTGGTAAGTAAGTAGAGGTTAGAGACACATGTGATTACATGGAATGAGGCTACAAAGTTAAAAACCATGTCTAAAAAGAGGTATAAACACCAGGCATGTGTGGCTTCTTCTGCACCTGGGGAGGAAAATCAGGAATACTGTGAAGTGAGTTCCTATTTTTCAACATTCTCTCTTTCTCCCTCTTCATCTTGCTTCCTCTTTCTCCTTCTCCCCAAACTGCTTTCCCTGTCTTTCTGTCCCTCTGAAGTGGTTACCCTGAAAATACAAGCTGTGATTGTGTTAAGTCAATCTGGTTTTATTAGTAAGATAATGATTCCATAAATAAAATCCATGCCAAAGTGTCATCTGAATGTATGCTCGGAAACAGACTTAATTCACCTTTTTTGGTACCTTAATACATTTTAAAACAGCCAATTATACTGACCCTTCACCTCTGAAGTTTTGCCAGTGGTCTTTTGGGCAAAGGCAATCAGCTGTGTTCTGATGGGTCTCAGACGTAAGAATGCAGATGCTCGGCTCCCAGAGGGCAGTGGAGCACGCATTCCTGTGCAGCCTCTCACCTGCACCCTGGGGAGCCACAGCACCTGCTCACAGAGCAGGAGGAAGGGAGACGGGACCATTGACTTTGTGCAGTGACCTACACTAGGGTCTGGAGGGCAGAAATGAAATATGTTTCCTGCACTCAGATCTTTGTGGATTAATGGAGACAGGGATATGCAGAGAAATAAGCAGACCCATAGTTACAAATGTTACGCTGTGTAGGATTCTTTCTAACGTCCTTTATCCCCATTCTGTAATTGAGGTTCCTCCCCAAATAAGAATGAGTCCTGAAGACTGTGATACAGATCAATCCGTTCCTATCTTCTAATCCCATAAACCAACAGGGAAGGTTGTCACCGGACAGAAAGAGAGGGTGACCCAGTGATACTGTCCCATTCAAGCAGCCTGGTGACTGGAAGAGCACAGGATGTGTGTTCAGAAAGTCCACAGCAACAAAACCTCTGCTCCCAAAAAACAGATCTTTTCCAACTTCTCAGATATGGTTTCACCAAGATGCCAACTAAATGAGGTGCTGCTGTGAGAATTAAACGAAATGACACAGGTGGGGCGGCCACCGAGCCGTGGCTGCACAATCACCATTCATTGTATTCCTTTTTCAAAATATAGAGCAAGTTTCTGGAATGGGCAGTCTTCACATGCTTGCCCTTGTCAAAATACCACATATAATGTCAAGGTTAGAGCAACTAATGGGGTGCAACGCCGGGCAGCTCCCCTGTAAGCTGTGTGTCGGAACTGTCTGTGCCTCAGTTTTTCCACGTATGTGCAAAATGGGAAAACCAACTCCTTTCTCTCCTGATGTCATTGTAAAGGTGAAAGCGGCCAATAGACACGAAAAGCCCACAACAGGGCCTAGTCCACTCTGAAGTCCGTCAAGTATCTGCCCTTGTTCTTGTCTTTGGAGGCCTAGGAGTGTTGCTGCTTCTTCCTGTTGTGCAAACAACCTTTATTAGAGGCTGTGCTATCTGTGTTGGGGCTGCAAAGAGCCTGCCATATCTTAAAGTCCTCCCTAACCATGGAGCCCACAGTGCAATGCCATTTAGACTGTTGCTCCACTGGTCTCTCAGAACACACACGGAGTTTTTTTGGCAGGGACTAACAGAAGCAAAGGATACCCAACGCCCATATTTGGTCCCAGGGGTTGATATGCAAGCCCAAAATATACATTAAAATTGGAAGAGCCCTAGAGAGAGCTTGTCCATGACTCTCCATTTACACATAGGGTCAGAGACATTGAAACAGAGGGAGCTGGGCTGGAATCCAGATTGCTCCTCCCCCGACCCACTGCTCTTTCTAGAACATACTGAGACAGCAGAGTGAAGGCAAAGATCATGAACTTACGGTCAGAATGCTGAGTCCAAATCTTTTCTCCTCTGATGTCTCATTTTCAAGTTACTTAAGACTTCGAAACCTCACCGTCTTTAGCAAATAAATATATTAACGCCTTTCTTACACAGTTGCTTAGAAGATTAAACAAAGTACTGCTTGTGAAAGCACCTGGCTGGAGGCAGGTGCTTACTGAACATTAGTTTATTCCCCATTGTAATAGAACTTGTATATTTATTGATGCTTGGAAATAGGAGAGAGACTCAGAATCAACAAAGACTTCTGATGGTGCAGCTGGCCCAGCGCCTGCGCCCAGAGGTGTACACAGGTGAGTGCCTTTAGGCGTCCACCCCGGGCAGATACTGAGCATTGGAGCAAGAGAGAAATGGGATCTTTCTTTTCTGGGAATACACATTAACTGGCTGGGATGCTGTGGGCAAGGAAAGGTGGGTCGTGAAACCCACAGGTGGCCCAGAGCATGGCAGTGACCAGAGTCAGTGTCAAGGCTGTTTTCCTCTGGGTTATACCCCCTGCCAGGTTTGCGAGGACTGCAGCCAAGTCAAACAGAGCTGCACACACTCAGAGCTGCACTTGCTTCAGGCTTTCCCAGGGATGGCTTCACCAGGCTCTGTGGGTCAAATGTTCACCCTACGTCACTGGGAGGCAGTGCACCTGTGTGGTTATTATCCACCAGCTGAGAAGCCAACCCCTCTGTTCCCAAAAAAGCTCCTGGGTTTTCATTTTCTTTAAAACATAGAATGTTCATTGAATGCAACTTGTCAAACCCTCAGCCAAACCTAAACATTTGCCTTGGCACCATGCCATCCTAACACAAGGACTCAATGCTGTCCCTGGCTGACATGCCTTTAAAAGAGCTTCAGAAGTTGAAATTCAGTGAGATCGTAAATACATCAGGTAGACAGTTGAATCTAAAGATTAAAATCATAAGGTGATTTGCTAGATCCAAGGAGAGGTCAGGATAAAGCAAGCTTATTTCCCAATGTCCTAAAAGTTCAATAATTCTTCAATGATGGCTTCCCTTTATTGAGTGCCGGTTATGTCCCAGGTCGCTACTGTGCATTACTCCTAATCACTGAGGACAACTGGTTGCTGTTATGTCCATTTTGTTGGTGCACAAACTGAGGCTCTGAGGTGATAGGTGACTTGTCATGAGATCATAGAGCAAACATGTGATGGGGCCAGAATTTAAATCAATGCTGGTTTAAGGAAAACAAGATCAGAAACAAAAAACTCAAGTTGTTTTCACTATACCATAATATCACGCTAAGAAACCAACTGAAGTGAAAAAGAAATTAAATATCCTCATGAGATTAGAGGCGTAACCAAACTTAACAAAGGTGCAGTCTGCCCTTTAGCAGTCTTCAAACAAATAATAGCCTTAGTTAGGGCAGAAGACCCAAGGTCACATTCCAGCTCATCTTGTCTGGCTTGTCTTCACATACAGTATCTTCCAGCCAAAGTGCATTTCTTCCCAGGATGCTTCCCAAGGCTTTTTTCAGTGTCTTTGCCTTACTGCTCCTTCTGCACAAAATGCCTTTCTTGCATTTCTTATTTTTGAAATCATAATCATCTTTAATTCTACTGCCTCCAAGGAGATCTCTGACTCTCTTGAGTCTTTCAGAGAACAAAACGTTTGGTTTTGTGGGTGTTGATTAAAATGAAGATTTCCAAGTCCTGCCTGTAGAAATTCTGATTCCACGGGTCTGGAGTAGACTCTCAAAACGTCCATTTTTAATAACATTCAGATGATTCTGATGCAGAAGGTACATGGACCATGCCTTGGGGAACACGGGCCTAAATGTATGAGTTCTTTCCCATTAGAACCTTTAGATTTCTTATTTACATTGCAGTTGTTTCTGTATGTTTGGTTTAATGTCTTTAGGTTTCATGCAGTGGCTATGCCTTGTCATTCTTCATATTCTTCTAGTGTTGGACACAGAGTTGGAACTCCACCAGTATTTACCAAACCGAGCTTAATACCACATTTTTAATTAGACAGATACATATTTTGGAAAATACCATTTTTATAAATTTTCCTGCTTGTATCATGTAAAGAGTAAATCTGGGGAAGGACTAAGAAGAAATAAAGACAGTAGATTTGGAGAGATGGGAATACAGTTATCCTGGAAGGAAGTGTCGGGGAAGGGTGTAGACCCAGATTGGGCCTGTTTTAAGGACACTTGCTTACCACTTAAGAGTTAAGTAAGGTGATTGCAGCATAGCCATGATGTTCTGAAAGAACATGGAAAAGGCTCCAGGACAGAGGATTTAGTCCTATCTTTCACTGCCAACTGACTTTTAATTACATTCAGCCTTGGGTGGTTTGGGACGTATCTACATAGAGATGGGAGACTGACTTACGTGAACTCCCGTACCCTTTGGGCTAACTGGACGAGATAGACAAGTTAGGCCTCTTGAATGTGCATGCATCTGCAGTTCAGGATAAATTAATATATCTGCAAAAAGCCTTCAAAATGACAGCCCATGTTTCACCCTAGCTCAAAGCCTCCCAAAGTCCATGTGGATTTAAGTTCACTAAATTCTGAGTTCATAGGGGAATGCAAGTCTCAGGCAGAGCAAAGCTTTAGGAGACTCTAATATCTTTCAGGTTTTGGAATCCAGTCTCTTCACAAGTGGACTTTGGAAGAGCCAGCCTGGATCACCGATGCAGCCTCCTACACTAACATACTCTTCACCTACAGACTGAGTCCAGAGACTGTAACTTTTGTGCTTGTTGTATTTATCCATTGCAGGATTATTCCTTTGTTGTATTCTCTCCAAAGCCAGGAAAGTGCTCCTTACAGAAACAGCTGTTTGGTTCTCCTCTCCCTCTTTCCCTTCTCTTTCCTCTCAATTCTAGAATGACTTTGAATTTATAATCTTAAGGGAAAATTCAAGGCCCCTTTATATCGCATACAATTATTTTATCAGGAAGTGTAAGTGAGGATGTTAATCAGAATTAATTTGTAGTTAGGAAACCAAGACATAAATGTCCACTGGTGGGTGGACCAAGAACATAATTGATTTAGCTGATGTAAAAGAGGACCATTACTACCATATTTTATATTTCTTAAACATTTAACAAGAGGGTCACTTTCTGTTGAATTACTTTTCTTATCTCACTGGACACAGGACATCCCTGTGGCGAAGTTGGGAAGCACCAATTTGACCACTTAAGCTGGCATTTGCAACTCACAACGTATTCTCTCAGCTTCCTCCAGATGTATGTGATGATTCCACAACTCAATGAACCTTTGATCATCTACTCATTAAACAAAAACAAACAAAAAATCAGCACCAGTTATGTGCCAGGAGCTCTGAAAGATGTGGGGAAATATGACCTTTCTTAAAGAACTCAGTCTACTAGACAAAGCCAAAATGAAAATGGACACTTTCAATAAAATCAGGCAATTGCTCCAAAGAGGGTGCGAATCAGCTCAAAGAGGCAAGGACCCATTAGGAATGCCCGGCCTGCCTGGGCAGAGAAAGAACTCTGAGCAAAGACTGTCTGAACTCGGGTTCTGTCTCCTTTGTAGCTCTTTGGTCTTGAACTAGATGTTTAACTCTCTCTACCTGTTTCCCCATCTGAAAATTGAGGTTAATAATAACATATACCACATAGGGTTGTATGAAAGTTACATGAGTTGATATTTGCAAAGCAGTTAGAGGAACACAAGACATATTTTAGTTTCTTTCATTAGCATATAATAGTACATGGTTTCAGCAGAAATATCTATCAATAGCATTGCACACAGTTGGCAGTATACCTTTGCACTTGCTACTTTATGTTGGCATTAAATGAATATGAATGGTTACACCAAGTACAGTGATGATCATGGAAAGATAATGCCTCATCTTCACAATTTCTCATTTGTTTATTCATTCATCAATATTATTATAAGAACCAATGTTTACAGGACACCAGGCTTCAGGCTAACAGAGAGTACCATCAAAATCATTAGAGAATTTCCCTCTTCAAAACAAGCTCCAAGTTTAGTAGGCAAAATGGGCACATGGCTTTGATGTACTATTGTCATAGAGAATATTAGCATATGGCCCTAGGAGAGCAGTGAGGGTCTCAAAGGAGCTTCCCAGGGCAGGTCATACCTGAGCTAAGTCCTAGAGGATGAACTGAAGTTAGTCAAGCAAATATGTGATAAGCTACACTACACTGGGAAGAGAACTATAAGTTCTGGTGTGATCCCAGTGAAGACAGCCGGCAGAGAGAGGCAGGGCCTGGAAGGTAAAAACAGGTCACACTGCCACGGAGTTTCTGATTGGTGTCTATCCTGTTGTCCTGAGAAACAAGTCAAGCAAGGCTTGGGTTATTTGAATCTCTGAGAAGTAAAGTGGCTTTTCCAACATGGTGTCAGCATGAAGGAGCTGAAGAGGTGCAAGCTGACAAACCTCCCAAAACAACAGAGGAAGTGAGCAGGAGCAGGCTGGGCTGCAGCTCAGAACAGGGAGCAGCCTGGCTGCTTCTCAGTCACCTGCTGCAGAGAAACACACGGGCTTACTCTCAGTTGGTTGGGCCATGACTTTCATCGTGGTTTGGCAGAACCAGACAGGTTGACAGTACTGCTGGCCTTCCCTCTAAGGCCCCAAGGTAGCTCACGTCAGTTCTTTTCTTTCTTCATATTTCCTAATTTTTTGCAATCTACTCATCTGACAAAGGGCTAATATCCAGAACCTACAAAGAACACAAAAAAATTTACAAGAAAAAAACAAACAACCCCATCAAAAAGTGGGCAAAGGATATGAAGAAACATTTCTCAAAAGAAGACATTCATACAGCCAACAGACACATGAAAAAATGCTCATCATCACTGGCCATCAGAGAAATGCAAATCAAAACCACAATGAGATACCATCTCACACCAGTTAGAATGGCGATCATTAAAAAGTCAGGAAACAACAGGTGCTGGAGAGGATGTGGAGAAATAGGAACACTTTTACACTGTTGGTGGGATTGTAAACTAGTTCAACCATTATGGAAAACAGTATGGCAATTCCTCAAGGTCTAGAACTAGATGTACCATATGACCCAGCCATCCCATTACTGGGGATATACCCAAAGGATTATAAATCATGCTGCTATAAAGACACATGCACACGTATGTTTATTGCGGCACTATTCACAATAGCAAGGACTTGGAATCAACTCAAATGTCCATCAGTGACAGACTGGATTAAGAAAATGTGGCACATATACACCATGGAATACTATGCAGCCATAAAAAAGGATAAGTTTGTGTCCTTTGTAGGGACATGGATGCAGCTGGAAACCATCATTCTTAGCAAACTATCACAAGAACAGAAAACCAAACACCGCATGTTCTCACTCATAGGTGGGAACTGAACAATGAGATCACTTGGACTCGGGAAGGGGGACATCACACACCGGGGCCTATCATGGGGAGGGGGGAGGTGGGAGGGATTGCATTGGGAGTTATACCTGATGTAAATGACGAGTTGTTGGGTGCTGACGAGTTGATGGGTGCAGCACAGCAACATGGCACAAGTATACATATGTAACAAACCTGCACGTTATGCACATGTACCCTAGAACTTAAAGTATAATAATAATAATAAAAAAAGAAAAAATAAAAATATCAAAACATCTTGTTATGTTTTGAGAAGACCCTATTAAAATGTTTCATAGCAGCTGGGCGTGGTGGCTCACGCCTGTAATCCCAGCACTTTGGGAGGCCAGAGGCAGGCGGATCACGAGGTCAGGAGATCGAGACCACGGTGAAACCCCGTCTCTACTAAAAATACAAAAAATTAGCCAGGCGAGGTGGCGGGAGCCTGTAGTCCCAGCTACTCGGGAGGCTGAGGCAGGAGAATGGCGTGAACCTGGGAGGCGCAGCTTGCAGTGAGCCGAGATCGCGCCACTGCACTCCAGCCTGGGAGAGTGAGTGGACTCCGACTCAAAAAAAAAAAAAAAAAAAAGTTTCATAGCAAATAGAGAAACAATTGATGCACAATGTTCAGTGTGTGGGGCCTCAGTAACATATGTGAGTTAGAGTGGTTTATGGAGATTATTTACATTGTAGATTGGAAATGGTAAATACGGCTGACGGCGGGGTGCAGTGGCTCACACCTGTAATCCCAGCACTTTGGGAGGCCGAGACAGGTGGATAACGAGGTCAAGAGATCGAGACAATCCTGGTCAATATGGTGAAACCCCATCTCTAACAAAAATACAAAAATTAGTCAGGCGTGGTGGCGCATGCCTGTAGTCCCAGCACTTTGGGAGGCTGAGGCGGGTGGATCATAAGGTCAAGAGATTGAGACCATTCTGGTCAATATGGTGAAACCCCATCTCTTCCAAAAACACAAAAATCAGTGGGGCATGGTGGCAGGCACCTGTAGTCCCAGCTACTCAGGAGGCTGAGGCAGGAGAGTTGCTTGAACCCAGGACGGGGAGGTTGCAGTGAACAGAGATTGCACCACTCCACTCCAGCCTGGTGGCAGAGCGAGACTCTGTCTTAAAACATGAATAAATACATAAATAAATAAATAAGAGAGAAATGGTAAATACCAACAACAACAACACTGAAGAGAAACCTGACTTTGGAAAAACATTACATGTATGTTGATTAAAAGGAAAGATTTAAAGTACCGTAAATGATAACTTCTTTTTTCAATTCTGGGCACACAAAACCTTCTGGTCCAGTGTTCTGTGTTTGGGCGTCCAAACTCCAGAGCCCTCCCTATTCTTTTGTTACTGGGAAGGGCTAATTATTTCCTGAAGATACCTGCTCACTCAAGTCAGCAGCAGATCTCAAGTGTCAGGGAATGTTTGTGGATCAGCTAGAACAGAGCTCCCAGATCTCATGTTGTGTTTTGCTATTTTCATTCTGCTGCTTATCCTCTCTCAGGTGGTCCTTAAAGAGAATTTGGGAAATAAGCTGAAGATGTTCCCTAGTCCCCACTTTACAGATGAGAAGAGGGAGGTGGGAAATATTAAATTCATACAGACTGATGCCTAAAGATGACAATTGTTTCTTTCCACCCCAAATAAAGGATTCCATCCACTTAACCACGAGGAAGGCAGATTCAGTATCACAACCCCGTTTCAAGCTCAACATGGCTGGATCTCACCTGCCACAGCCATTATGTAATCATCCTCAGACCTCAGCTTTCTCATCTGTAAGATGGGAATAATAACAACTACCTATTGTGACTATTGTGGAATTATAGTGGCTGTTTATAAAGTCCTTAGAATAGCACTTGAAACATAAATATTCAATTAATCCTACTTTTTCTTTTCTTTTCTTTTCTTTTTTTTTGAGACTCAGTTTTGCTCTTGTCACCCAGGCTGGAGTGCAATGGTGTGACCTCAGCTCACTGCAGCCTCCACCTCCCAGATTCAAGCCATTCTCCTGCCTCAGCCTCCTGAGTAGCTGGAATTACAGGCGCCTGACACCACGCCCAGCTAATTTTTGTATTTTGTTTTGTTTTGTTTTCGTAGAGACGGGGTTTTGCCATATTGGCCAGGCTGGTATCAGACTCCTGACCTCAGGTGATCCACCTGCCTTGGCCTCCCAAAGTGCTGGGATTACAGGCTTGAGCCACCGCGCCCGGCCTGTTCTGCTTTTTCTTAAGATATTAGTATTATTCTTACTTCCTATTAAAATTTTAAAGCATCTTCAATTCCTGGTTATATAAAATGCTTTCTTTTAACTTTAAAAACGTTTTCTTTTACTTGATCCTATTGCAGACGGAGCTCCTGAAACCTACTTGCATGTGGGAAAGCTGAAGTGGCTGGCATTGTGGAACTGGACTGAGGGACTAGGTTGTAGTGAGTAAAAGTAGATTGTGATACACAAGGTCGGCTCATCACTATTGTGCTACTTGAAATGTACTTACAAGTAGCCCTTTAAAGAGATTATGAAGAAATAACTGTGCTACTCACCTTTTCTTTCAAGAGAAGCCAAAGGGGATGAGCAACTCTGCTCTTCCTTCACTGGGTAAAGGGCTCAAAGGGCTCCATTACTCTTTTTTTTTTTTTTTTTTTTTTTGCACGGAATTTCACTCTTGTTGCCCAGGCTGGAGTGCAATGGTGCGATCCCGGCTCACTGCAACCTCTGCCTCCCAGGTTCAAGTGATTCTCCTGCCTCAGCCTTCCTAGTAGCTGGGATTACAGGCATGTGCCACCATGCCCGGCTAATTTTGTATTTTTAGTGGAGATAGTGTTTGTCCACGCTGGTCAGGTTGGTCTCTAACTTACAACTTCAAGTGATCCGCCCGCCTCGGCCTCCGAAAGTGCTGGGATTACAGGCGTGAGCTACCGCGCCGGGCAATTACCCTTTTTATAATTAATTTATTTGAGAACAAAGTTGAGAGTTCAAGCTTGCTTTGATTTCTCCCCAAATTCAGGTTGTACTCCAGTGCTCCAAGATCTCACATACCCCACACATCTAAGCAGAATCTGATACATCTAGCATGATGTACCTCTGCCAATCTGATCATCATAGAGTCTATGAAATTTGTGCAACAGCTTCCACTTTTCTTAGAATAGAAAACATAAAAGTCCCTGGCTTAAAATTCGTGATTTAACCCCAACTTACTTACCTGCCATATCTCCTCCTACAAACATGAACCCTAGGATGGTGGCCTTTGCAACTTATGAATTCAACAGTCACCCAACAAATATCATTCCCACAATGTGATCTGAGCTCAATTGTCTAACTTACCTTGCATCAGAAGAAAACTAAATTACAAGCTGGAGAGTCAACAGCAGTATGCACTAAAGATTATCGATAACAGCAGAACAGGAACAAACAGAATGTTAAGATACATCTCTGGGGCACCAAGGATCAAAGTTGGGGAAATGACTGTCATCATATCTAAAGGGAAAAACAGTGCAGATATTCAAGAAAAAAGCCAAAATATCAGAATCTGCAAATGAGAAATAACATGAAAGCAAGTAAAGAGTGAGGACCTGGGGGGATGTCTGAGAGCCAAAGACTACCAATCTAAACACACAGGGCAGAGGTGCTGCAGTTCTTTACCATAGACACCTGAGTGGCAGAATGCTGGCATCAAGACAAACAGCTGGAGGTGGTTTAACAAATATTTGGTTTAAAAAATCAACTGAATTTTGAGAGGGGAGGGAAGTGTTTGGCTAGACTCTCTGTATCTTGGGTACATGGTTCATAGATATTGAATAGGTATGGAAACTATAAGTAATAGCTTTTTTACTTTAAATCTAGGTTATACTAAAAAGTAGAAAAAGATATTTTTGAATTCACTTTTTCTGATTCACTTTTTTCATTTTGATTCACAAGTATTTAAAATTTTCAAACTTTTTAATTTACTAAAACTATCTATGAAAAGATAGATAACTTGACCTACATTAGGAGTGTAATAGGCACGGTTACTTAAAAAAACATTTTGGTAATATCAATAACTAAAGTTGAATATCTGCAGCCCTATCAATGAATAAGTTACTCCTAGGTATATACTAGATGTCCCCAACAAAATGATGCACATCTCTTCTACATCTATTCATGATATGGCATCTTCAAGGTCATTCACAGAAGCATTACTTTATAATGGGGCCAAGCCAAAAGCAACCCAAATATTCATCAAGAACAGAACACACAGGAGAAAGAACTTCCTGTAATGACATGGTAAGGAGCCCACAGGCCTTCTTCACAGCAAATTAACAATTAACTGGTTTTTACAGATATATACACACACACACACAAATATATTTATATTTATATATGTATATATATTTATATGTATATATATTCATATGTATATACATGCATATATATATATATATATAAAAACATCATTTAAGGCCTTAAGGTCTCTGGAAATTTCCTAAACACATACAGCAAATGAAGAAAAAAACATTCATTCAAAAAAAATCTGTTAAACTCTGGGTTATGAGCAAGAGTCTATGGCATTTAAGCTATGGCTTGCTCTATTAACTACCTCTTCCCGCCCCATGACTGCAGAAGCTCTCCCATGGATGTGTACAGCCGGAAGATGGAGAGTTCCTTCTCTTCCAGCTCCCAGTCTGGGGCTATGCTTCCACCCTAGAAGGAGCACACAGTAGCGTTTCTCACCCTCCTCCCAGTTTTGTGTTGCAAAAGCTTGATTCCAGACAAGTGGGACACAGAGTACCTCTCTTTCCTCTGACCCAGTCGCCTCTCCTGGGGAAGATGCTTTATCCTAGATGAGGCAGGCAAGAGTACTGGGGCCTCTATGTCTTCTGTCTGCACTTGCTTATAAGGCAGAGATTCCACATCTGAAAGGGTAAGCCAAGAAAACCAAGGCTGCCCCTTCCCAGTGTCCACTGTAGAGAAAGGTGTCATTGTGGAAAAGGAGAACTCTCACTCACAATGCTGATACAGTGCTGCAGGGGCTCTTCCTAAGGGGAAGGATGGGCCATAAGTATGAAGAGTTCTGCAGCTCTGCTTGACAGAGTTGACTTGATTTGCAACAGGGTGGGAGAAACCCGTTCCTAAAGGTATTGTTGAAAATAATGTAGATCTTGGTGAAGATTAATGAAGAATAGGCTGATAGTTGCAGAATGCATGCAAAATGGCAGAGTGGTCATATGTTTAACAGCATTTAACAGAGAGAACCAGGGAAGGTGATGACCAACAAGAATCCTCCTGAGATCACAGTCAACTTGGGGGTCAGGATAGCATGCACTAGACTTCACTCATTGAGGAACAGTCAGAGAAGGAAGTGGGGTGGACTTGAATGCATTCCCCAAAAGGAACACAGACTCATCAACACAGAGTGGAAGCCTCACTCATAAAAATGGCTTAAATACAATCTCAGACCAAACACTGATGGTACCATAAACTATTCTGATCCAGGTGCTACTCCTAGGAACTCAGCCTTCATAATAAAGTCACCCTCAGCCCTAGCAGTATGGAAGACTGTGTGTATGCCCCAGGCTGCACTGTCTCTGGAGTAGTCACAGAAGAAACCTCTAAGACAGGAGAGACAAAAAGGAGTAGGAGAATATTCAAAAAAATATGGCTGAAAACTTCTCAAATTTATTGAAAAACATTAATTATACATATCTAGGAAGCTCAACAAAGTTCAAGTGGGATAAACATAATAAGATACCTCACAAAGTGTAGAGAGATAAAGACAGAGAATCTTGAAGTCAGCAAGATGAAAATAACTTATCAAGTTCAAGGGAAGCTCAATAATACCAAAACTGGCTTCTGATCAGAAACAAAGGAGCTCAAGAGGCAGTGGGATGCCATGGTCAAAGTACTAAATCCCTGAACAGACCAATAACAACTTCCAAAATTGAGGCAGTAATAAATAGCCTACCAACCACAAAAAGCCCAGGACCAGACAGATTCACAGCTGAATTCTACAAAGATGTACAAAGAAGAGCTGGTACCATTTCTCTTGAAACCATTCCAGACAACTGAAAAGGAGGAACTTCTCTGTAACTCCTTCTATGAGGCCAGCATCATCCTGACACCAAAACCTGGCATAGATACAACAAAGAAAGAAAACTTCAGACCAATAAACATCAATGTAAATCATTTTTCAACTCCAAGCTGCCTTTTTTGGCAGATATTGACAAGCCAAAATTCATATGGAAAAGGACAGGGCCTAGTATAGCCAAAACAATCTTAAGAAAGAAGAACAAAGTTGGAGGACTCACTATTACTGATTTTATAACTTACTACAAAGATACAATAATCAAGACAGTGTGAGACTGCCATGAAGATAGACATATAATCAATGGAATACAATGGAGGGTCAGGAAAAAAACTCATGTGTCTATGGTCAGTTGATTTTTGACAAAGGTACCAAGACAGTTCAATGAGGGAAAGAATAGTCTCTTTAACAAACAGTTCTAAGAAGACTGGACATCTATATGCAAAAGAATAAATGTGTACTCTTATCTCACACCAAACAAAGAAGATTAACTCAAAATCTCACGAATGTAAGAGCTAAAACTATAAAACCCTTAGAAGAAAACATAGAACAAAATCTTAGTGACTTGGATTAGATAATAGTTTCTTAGATATAACAAATAATGCATGAATGACAAAAAAGAAAATAATAAAGGACTACATCAAAATTTAAAACTATTGTACTGCAAATAATTCTTTAAGAAAGCAAGAAAACATTCCACAGAATGAGATAATTTATATGAAAATCATATAATGGCTAAATGACTTACATCCAGAATATATAAAGAACACTTACAACTCAATATTTTCAAAAAGCAAATAACACAATTTAAAAATGAACAAAGTATTTTAATAGATATTTCTCCAAATCTGATGTACAAATTGCCAGTCATCCTATGAAAACACTCTTAATGTCATTAGTCATTAAGGAAATACAAATCAAATGCACAAGGAGAGACTATGTCACACCCCCTCGAATGGCTACAGTTAAAAAGATAGACCATAGCAAGTGTCGGTAATGATACGAGAAATCAGAACTCTTATACATTACTGATGGGAGTATAAAATGGTTCAGCCACTTTGGAAAACAGTTTGGCAGCTTCTCAAAAAGTTTATCACAGAGTTACCATATGTCCCAGTAATTCTATTTCTAGGTACATACCTAAGAGAAATGAAAACATACGTCCACACAAAAACTTTAAATGGATGAATCATATGGCATATAAGTTATATCTCAATAATGCTGGATTAAAAAAGGCTAGAGTGAATTAATTGTGGTTCATCTGTACATTAAATACTATACAGAAATAAAAGTGAACAAATTTATACATGAAACATGGAAGCATCTTGCAAATGTAATGTGGAGTAGAAGAAGCCAGATACAAAAGAGTACATACGATACGATTCCATTGCCGTAAGTACACTAACCTGTGGGATTGAAGTAGAGGCAAAGGTCATCTCTGGGAGTGGGGAGGGAGTAGCCCAGGCCAAGCCAGGCCCTCTGACCTGCTGCTAATGTTGAAGTTCTTAATCTGGGTGCTGGTTACATGGGTGAATTCGGCTCGTGGAATTCATTGAGCTGAGCCCTGCTGACTTTGTACACTTTTCTAAATGCCTGTTACACTTCAAGAAGGGAAGATTTTAAAGCACTGTATATGTCACATCATTTTATTGTGTACCCTTGTTCTGAGCTACGATGGAGAAGCAGCCAACTGCACGAGATTTTCAGTTTGGCAACACGCTCTTTGTTGATTCAGCATAATATTTAAGAACCACATGCAGAGCCTTTGAAAACGGCCCAGATTTCTGGATCACGAAAGTGGACTGAACATTGTAACTACTTCTCTTTCCCCAATTACCCATTGAATTGGCAGAAAATATAGAACTTTGCTTAAACATAAGGAAGGGAGCCGGCAGTGGACCAGATATTTTGAGATATCTTGGGAGATAGAAAGCAGATTGAATTGGTTTGATAGAAAAAAAAAAAAAAAGAAAGAATTAGAGATCGCAGCCCAACACTAGAGGCTACAGCATGCCACCTGCCCAAGGGGGCCCCAGAGGAGCCTCAAATTTATAGTTGCAAAAAATAGAGAGCAGTGATCCATGGGCCACCATTGGTGTGATTTGCAAAAAGAATGCAGAACTACATTCAGAATAGCTGGGCTAGTCTAGACCCACTCTTTACCTCCCCTAGAACGCAGGTCACAGGGAAGCTAGAGGCAGTCACTTTGGCTGCCTCCTTAAATCACAAAACAGTCTTTTAGGGATGGAGCCCGCAGGACTGTCCAGCAGAGCTCCAGGGCCTGTGACCCCCGGCAGTAGGCTCTGAGAGAATAGAGGGAAGGTAGCTCCTGTAGCTAGGGTGGCCCAAGTTATTTGTCCTTAGCTCCATAGATTATGGAGAGAAAGACTCTAAGAGCTCCCTCTTTAGCTGTGGGCTAAGGAGCCGGACACCTGGAGTCTCCCAGGCCAACCATGGAACTACCAAATCCAAGTCTTTACTTTTGCAAGAGCCCTTGGTGATTCGTATGCACATTAAATACTGAGACACTTGTTTACTAGTACCTTCTAATCTGTTATAACAATAACAGTCACATACATTCCACTACATCATTGTGCTGTCTTTTAGATGTGCAAGAGAAATGTCCCTCACATCTGAGTGCTAAGAAATGAATTAACTTATTGTATGTCATGTTTCTTTAGAGAAAAAGAACCAGTAGGATGGATCTGTCTACCCATCTATCTAGGGAGTAGATGATTGTAAGGTATTGGCTCACGTGATTAAGAGGCTGGCAAGTGCCAAGATCTACAAGGTGAGTCGGCAAGCTGGAGACCCAGGAGAGCCCATGCTGGAGTTCCAGTCTGCAGGCTGGCAGGCTTGAGATTCCTGAAGAGATGATGTTTCCATTCAAGTCTGCAGGCATAGACAAAGGCCCTAGTCCCAAAGCTCTCAGGCAGGGAGAGGATCCTTCCACACTCAGGCTTTTGTTGTGTTCAGGCTTTGACTGAACGAGGCCCACCCGCATCAGGGATGGCATCTGTTTGCCCAGTCTAGCAATTTACATGTTAATTTCACTCGAGAAGACCCTGACAAAAACACAGAATAGGCCAGGCACAGTGATTCATGCCTGTAATTGCAGCACTTTGGGATGCCAAGCCAGGTGGATCACCTGAGGTCAGCAGTTCGAGATCAGCCTGACCAACATGGTGAAACTCTGTCTCAAAAGAAACAAACAAACAACAACAACAACAAACACCCAGAATAATGTTTCACCAAACATGTGAGCATCTAGTGGCCCAGTCAAGTGGATGCACAACATTAACCATGACACTTAGGCATCATTCATGTTCTTCATCATCCATCTATTAATCACCATCTAGTGCCATGTCAGGGGCGGTGAGAAGTGCTGGGGAGGCGATGATGAACATGGTGAACACTCAGCGCAACTTTCAGTTGTTCCCGTGAACAATACAAGGCTTACAACTGGTTATGTGGTCCTATTGCTTTGGTTCTGAGGGGCTTAGACAGAACTTTGGAGGAAATGGTTGGTAATTATGAAAAAGCCCTCTGTATGAATTTTTCTGTATTATGATCATTTTCTCCACTGCCTTACCTTTACTGTTTTTCTTTATTTTTACTTCACTTTGAATTTTAATATTTATTTTTGGTTGTTCTATATATATTTTTGCTATCTGATTAAACTATTTCTAGGAAAGCATGGCACAGTTGACTAAAATCAGAGTATTTACAATATAGCTGCTGTGGCCAATGGTACACAAGGTTCACGTGCAGGCACACAGGATAGCTCTAGAGGAGACACTGAGGTGCAGTGGTTGTGTGGGGACCAGTAGCCCTCTCCTCTCTCTCTCTCTCACTTTTTTTTTTTTTTAATGGAGCTTTGTTCTTGTCACCCAGGCTGGACTACAATGGCACGGTCTCAGGTCACTGCAACCTCCACCTCCCGGTTCAAGTGATTCTCCTGCCTCAGTCTTTCAAGTAGCTGGGATTACAGGTGCATACCACCACATCCAGCCAATTTTTGTATTTTTAGTAGAGACAGGTTTTCACCATTTTGGCTAGGCTGGTCTCGAACTCCTGACCTCAGGTGATCCGACTGCCTCACCCTCCCAAAGTGCTGGGATTACAGGTGTGAGCCACCACATCTGGCCCCTCGCTCTCACTTCTAAGCTCTGCTAGCACTTTGGTTATCTAGTTCTATTCTGGATGCCTGGCATTTTTTCATTGGCATCCCGTTTTCTTATGAACTGAATTGTGTGTGGAAGCCCTAACCCCCACTGTGATGATATTTAAAGGTAGGGCTTTTAAAGAAGTAGCTAAGGTAAAATGAGGTCACACTGATAGCCCTAATCCAATCTGACTGGTGTCCTTGTAAGAAGGAGAAGGCACCAGGGGAGAGGGTGATTGTGTACAGGGGAGAGGCTGATTGTGTACAGAGGAGAGGCCATGTGAGGACAAAGCTGGAAGGTGGCGTCTGAGAGCCAAGAAGACAGGCCTCTGGAGACACTAACCCTGCTGACTTCTTAATCTTGGACTTGAGCCTCCAGAACTCTGAGAAATGAATTTCTATTGTTTAGGACATCAAGTCTGCGGGACGTTGTTACGGCAGCCCTTGCAGACTAACATACCTTTCTCTGCCTTAAGCCAAATGGACCCTTTACTGCTGCCCTCAATCCCAGGACTGAGGCCTGTGCTTCCAGAAACTTCAGTCACTCACTCTTTGGCCTGGCTGGGTTTATCTAATTCTCCTCCATCCCGCAGCAGTAATGTCCTGCTCACCTCACTCTACCCTGCAGCAGTAATGTCCTGCTCACCTCACTGCATGGCTCCAAGTACCAGGGACAGGAAACTATTACGCATTAATCCAAGGGCAAATAAAGAGGGTGCAGCAAAGACATTGCTTTAAGGGATGGCATTTGTTGTCCATTCTGCTTTTCTTTAAGGCCATTTATGTTTATTGTGCCCAGCAGCACACTATACCCAAAGCTCTATAGCTGTCTAGTTTTCATGTTTCTTGGAGATTCATATGCAAATGGTGTCAAAGTTAGGGAAGGTAGTCTCCTGCAAAGCCCTTCTTCATCCTCCCACCAAGCAGTGTGCTGCCTGGCCTCTGGCTCCGGTTCGGGTCTCCACCTGCCATTTGTGAGCACTATGTCATTGCACAGTGGAGGTAAGGTCTGGAGCAAGTTAAGCAACAGCTACTTCCGTCACTTTTCCTCCTAAACAACCAGAGAGAATCTCTAGTTTGTGCTGTTTATGCTTGGTCCGGCTCCCGCTGAACTCTTTCCAAGCAGTCGCCAAATCCCCTGTGAAAATACCTTCAGGTATCCTTGCCCTCCAGTGCACAGGCATCTCCAGTTGGGCCAGAATCCAGCAGCGGACACGGATCAGGTTCATTCTGGGCAGTCTCTGCTTCTCATACATACCCGGTTGTCAGGGAGGAAGATGAGAGTGCCCAGAAGTCAGAGGAGAAATGAAGGAGACTTTTCACCCCCAAGATGAGCTTATAAGAAAGCAGAGATTGGCTGGGCCAGGGGGTGGTTCACGTCTATAATCCAAGCACTTTGGGAGGCCGACACAGGCGGATCACAAGGTCAAGAGATTGAGACCATCCTGGCCAACATGGTGAAACCCCGTCTTTACAAAAAATACAAAAATGAGCTAGGTGTGGTAGCACATGCCTGTAGTCCCAGCTACTCAGGAGGCTGAGGCAGGGAATTGCTTGAACCAGGGAGGCAGAGTTTGCAGTGAGCCGAGATCACACCACTGCACTCCAACCTGGAGAAAGAGTAAGACTCTGTCTCAAAAAAAAAAAAAAAAAAAAAAAAGGCCATGATTCCATCAAAAACAGGAGAAAACACTTTTGAAGGATATCAATTATTATGACTTTAAAACCCCTCTGAAATATTTAGCCATGGATGAAAATGCAATCAAGAGACAAGCATCTTGGAATTAACAAAGATAAAACTGATAAAATATCAGCCTGTTTTTCAAACAGGCACTGACAGAACCAATAGACACAGAGAGCATCAGCTGTCTCGACCCTCACACTGCAACATGTATTTAGAGACAGATTCTTGTTTTGCCTTAAAATAAATGCACCTACTACTGAAAAGTTCCTCAGAGAGCAAGGCTAGGCCGAGCACCCCGCTGCATAAGGTTGGTGCAGTGGAGGGCGGAGACAGGCCTGGATCAAGGTAGCTGTGTGATGCCCACTGACCACCCTCATCTTTCTAAGTCTCTGTGTTCTTTATCCCCTCTGTGCTGTAAAGATTAAACAAGAATGCTGTGTAACAAGTCGAGGATAGATCAGAAACAGCCAGAAAGTATGAGGAGGTGCTCAGATCAGCCTGGTCCAGTTTCAGACCCTTTTTTGAGCCTAGAAAAATCTTTGTGCTGAGCCTGGCCCAGGCTTTATGAACCCTTTCTGGCTCTTCCATGCCTCTTGAACACCCAAGTTTGCCACAACTAAATGCAGTAGTTAGAGCATTTTCAGGAAACCATTCAGAGTAAAAGGAGACTTCCATGCTTACACAGTGTGTAATTTTCTCTAAAAATGAACCTTCTTTCCTGAAAAGAGGACATCCAGCCAAGAGTCTTGTGCGTTCTGTGTTGGACACATGGAGAATGAAGTTGCCTGCCTGGCGTATGTCAGCGCCTTTGGATGCATTTGTTAACTTTAAGTTTGATATCGTATTTATTTTTCCTGATTATAAAAGTAGGAAAATCTATAAATCATCAAAAACAAGCAAGAAAATAATCCCATAGTTGAAGGGCCTAAAAAAAATGAACAGATCTTGTTGGTGCAATTTTAGTGTGCCATTCTCACTATAGCATCTCTTTTTTTAAGATAGAAATCTCTCTCTCTCTCCCCTCCCTCCCCCTTCCCCCCACACCCCCCTGCCCCTGCCACACACAACAGAGGCTGCCCTGTGTTGCTTACCTTTCACATTTTGCTCATCCTAAAAGACTCAGCTCACATCCCACCTTCCCACTGAAGCTTTCCCTGATTGCTGTTAATGCCTTCTTTGCAACTCTCTCTTCCATGCTTAAACATGTATTGCAGAAATGGCTCACAGCTTCCTTACAATTATTTTAAGTTCATCTCCTATACTAGATTATAAATTTCATAAAGGTAGGATTACAGAGTATATTTCCTTGTACTTTTTGTAGTACTTTTTGTGGCAGTGGAATTTTCCTGTGGAGGAAGAAAAAGCGTGGAGGTAAGAGCTGGCTACAATGACACTGGATCAATTAACAATGGGTGCAAAGACTCAACCCAAGACAGACGATAACAATTCAAGTTGGTTCTTTTCATGGAAAGGAACTTGATGAGATTTCTTCTGGACTTCTTATTTTATATACTTGTCACAAAATTTAATATGGATTTTTCTAGTTGTTTAATATCTGATGCTCCCATTAGATGACATTTCCAGAAGGGAGGCCCTGATTTTTTTGCTCACCTGATCAACGTCTCTTCAGCACCCAGAACAGGCCCCATAAGTACAAGTACTCAAAGAACAGAGAAAGGAAGGCATGCCCAGCACCCTAGAGGAAGGACTGTCATAAAGAAAGTCACATTCCTGAGAACTACTGTGTGCACATGTGCATCAGCGTGTCCTAATGTCAGATCATCTCTGTTGAGTCCCTCACAGGGTAAAACTTTCAGGGAGGGCCAGAACGTCTGCAAAAATGTTTCAGGTCCACATTTCTCCAAAGATAGAATGAGCGGCTTTTAGAGACAGCTGACCTTCCATTGCTAGGGGCTTCTTAGTGGAAGTGTGCCGGAGACCACGGCTGGGGAACTGGGCTCGGTGAATTGCCATATCCTTTTCTAAACAAATGACTTTAGAATTTTATGACCAGACGTTACCATAGTGAGACCTGCTCAGAAAAAATAAAGAAATAAATAAATAAACCCCACTATAGGGCTGTATCCAAGGTGCTTGTCTAACTCTCTAACCCCAGTTTCAATTTGTCGCCCTTAGGGGCAAATTGACAGGTTGTCCCCTGCCCCTCCTGGCCCACACACCCTTGCTTATTTGTCTCTGTGTGATTTCCTTCTGAGGTATGGCCTCAAAATTCCTCTCAACATAGAGTCTAGAGAGTCACTTCTATAGATCTGTCTGGGCTCATGGGAAGTTGAGTTGCGCTGTGAAGCTCTTGTAGGGCCACGTGCCACACCCCTCCGATGACAGGGATCACTCACTGGGATTGAGTCTTCCCTTTATTTCTGAATTCATTTTGTTCTTCTCATATGTCTGCATTTCCTTTTCTTCTACTGTCATGGTTCTCAGACTCGCAGGTGCTTCAGGTCAGCTTTGGCACTTGTTAAAACACAGCTTGCTGGGCCCCAGCACCAGAGTTTCTGATTCAGTAGGGAATTTGCATTTCTAACAGATTCTAGGTGATGCTACTTGGCTGGCCAGGGGGCCTCGCCTTGAGAGCCACTGCTGTGCTGTGACCCAGGGTGTAGGAGAGAAGCACCTGCTGATCGGGGACCCAGGGCCAGGAACTCCGCATGGAAAAGGACAGCAGGGGTAGCTGCCCGCAGGGAAGAAGCGAGCTGCTGCCAAGTGAAACCTGTGGCCAGCCCCGCCTTTCTCAGCAATTCGAGCTCTGAATCAAAGTTCAGGCCAACCTTGGGAATTGTGGTTTTTAGCAACTTTGCCGAAACCAAAAACATTGCCCAACTTGAAGTGTCAAAAGCCGGCATCAAGCACTGGTTCTTCCTCTTTTCTTCTATAGGAGCCTCCACTCCTCCGTATGTGAAAGTTTCAGCTGCTGTTGTCCTGAGGGTTTGGCAAGGAGGGACATTCCACAGTCGTGAGATGACTGTCTTCTAGAGAGTTGACAATGTGGCATTTGTGTTTGTGGTGACTTCCTTCATAGAAAAGCTCCAGAGAGCCTCCCTGCTGACACCCTTCCTTCCTAAGGTTCAGAATCAGGGAATCCATTTGAGCAGAATCTTAAACAATACTGCACACTTATACAGCCACATCAAGCTGGGACGTGCCACTGGATCTAGAAAAAATTTGGGAAACATATTGCTGTCATAAAGCTGATGTGTTTTACTGTGTTAGAAGGCAAGAGAATCTTGCAGAGACATATAACCAGATAATTCCTTATAAAACAAGGTCATTAATAATATATATAGATAGCCATAGGAGCTGAGGGAAGATAGCAGAAGAAATAAACAGAAGAGCTATAAAAATTGGAAAGAACTTCATGAGAACAGCAATCTGGGACCAGTCTTGGGGGAAATTTACTCTTGCAATCTAAAATGTCTGAGGGTACTATTGGGCATGCTGTAGTGGATGTAATGTTCCAAATTCATGTAGGTCACCTTGAATTATAAGCAGAAGGCTCAACTAGGTTCACTATTCTCAATTTGAGAAGGCAAAGATATTCATACTCCATTCTACTAAGATTTCTACAAAAGTAGAGAGGAGAGTATGGCTTAGTGATTAAAAGCCAAGAATGCAGAGCCAGGCTGCCTGGATTTGAGTACCGGTTCTTCCACCTACCAGCCGTGTAATTCTAGGAAATTTATTAGACGTCTCTGAGCCTCAGTACTGTCATCAGGAAAATGGAAAAATGATAGTTCCTACTTTATGTAGTTTTTAAGAAGACAAAAAGCTTCAATGTAGGTAAAGTGCTTTGAATGGCACATATTACAACGTTGTTTATTAAATATCTGCTATAGTAGTTAATGAAGTACTATAGTTATTTATTAAATAAAGACTCAAAATTGAATTTTAGATAGGTCACACTTTTAACCATAAAATTATGTTATGGAGAGAATTCCTATGCTGTGGGAGCTCCCCATTTTCTGAAACTGGTAGGAAACGAGAAGTCTTGGCTGTCATCCTCTAAGTAGACAGAACATGGGCCTTGGAGTCCAACAGGTTTAGGTGCAAATTCTGGCTGTGTCAGTTCCAGTTCGATGACTCTGGGTAAGACCACCACCCTCAGTGAACTTCAGTCTTCTACTCTGACATAAATGTCAATGATTTAATTAAAGCACCTGATAAAATCTGAAATATTCACGAAGTCATCTCTAAGTGGGGGCTTATGTCAGTGTGGGTGGCAAGCAAAAGGAGTTGTTACTGTAAGCTGAGGAAAGCATAGCAAAGCAATACATGCTGAGAAGCCTGAGGTGTGAACAGGGAAGGGCCCAGGGCTGAAAAATCACCCGGGCGACATCTGCTTTTCCTTCCTACTCTCCAGGTGAGGCATCAGTGAGAGCACCCACTGCACAGATGCTGGCCACCTGCCTGGCAGCCTCTCAGCACATTCCAATCTGTTTTGTGAAATCAGGTGCAGATAAAAGCTATCCTGAGAAAGCACCCAGAGGCCTGAGCTTTTGCCCCATCATTGATTAACTGACTGTGAACTTGGGCAAGTCACTTTCCTTTTCTGATGCTCTGTTATTCTGTCTGCAAAATAGCATGCCTGAGGCCCCTTCTTGTTCCAAACCCATTAAAATCAATTGACCTGCCCAACAAGGCTGTGCATGAGCTTTAATTGCTCTGGTGTGTATTGCATTGTTCTTATCTAGCTTTGCTTGTCTATGTGCTGGCTTAAAGAATCTTCATCGTGGAGCCTCTTCAGTTTTCTAGCTTTGGTATTTATGTCCATCAGCCCTTGTCATGGAAGGCCAGCACCTGGCCACATCGTCCTCCCTCTGTCCAAATCTCATGTCCCCTCATCAGTTCCCTGAGTGCTGGCATCAAGGGACAGTTTAGAATGTCAAAATACTTTAGAAAACAAAGGAAAACTAGGATATGGCAAAAACACATCTAACAAATATATTTCTAAAGGGTTTGTGAAGGGGAATCCAAAGGTTAGGTTAGAGAAAACCTAGATTTGGAAATTTTAAGCCTTATTTCATCATTCTTTGCACCTTATCGTCATCATCCATAGGCTGGAGACAAACAAAAGCAAGCTAGCAGAGTGATCTGCACAGTAAGGTCACTAACTTGTGGTTTTTGAGTATAGTGATTTTGCAACTGAGTTGATCATTTTATTATTTTCTCTATATGTTTTTACTTTTCTTAGTTAATGTCAACATAGATTGTAAGACAAAGTGAACTTTGGAATAGCTCACAGGAATTACTGCAGCGTGGAGGCTGTGGAGGGGTGGAACCTGACAGAGGGCTTGCTCTGATAACCCTCGGCCAGTGGGGACCAGGACAGAGCACTGGGTTTGGGAAAAGTGGACCGGGATCCTGGTCCTATCACTTGTTAATGATGGGGGGTGGTGCAGTTTTCCCGACCCCGGAGCTTCAGCTTCCCATTTGAGGATGAGTAAAAGTGGTGACCTGCCAGCCTGCTATGAATCTCACATGGGGTCCCCTGGATGAGGAAAGTTAGATCCTAGAGGCAGTCCATCCACCTTTCCTTAGATGCAAATGAAAGGCTGCTGGGACTTCTGGAATAATGGTTGCATCCTCTGCCAGGATCTTAATGGAATGTGGGTTTTCCCCTACCTTTCAAGGTTTTCATTTCTGTTTTCACTACATTGCTGAGAAGAAAAAGCCCAGATCCTCAGAGTAGCAATCATAGCTTTTCACAGCCTTTTCTGTGGCTGTTTTTTTGTTGTTGTTTTTTACTTAAAAATTGTCTTGAAAATGCAACTGATATAATTTTATTTTCTTTTGCAAGTTAAAATTCAAATACTTTCTAAATGCAAAAATGTTCACATGCTGTCCTGTTTGTTGGCAGCTGCAGAGTTACCAATATTTAGGGGAAAACATTACATAATCTGAGGTTTTTACTTTTTGTCATCTAGTGAATTTTCTTCTTCACAACTTCACAATTGGCCTTTGGTCTATTTCTTCAACTTTGAGCAAACAAAAACAATTGGCAGATGTGAAATTATACCACAGCAGGCATTGCCAAGTTAACTTTTTATCTGTTTCTGCACAAGCATCTTAGCTTTGGCCTTGAGCATTACTACCACTGATATTTTGATTCTTAGGAAACTAATTTGAGAATTTGATGTTTATTGCCCAGTATATTTTATTGGGTTACACAGCTCTCTTCATGAGCTGATATCATTTGGCTCTGTGTACCCACCCAAATCTCGTCTTGAATTGTAATCCCCACATGTTGAGGGAGGGAGGTGATTGGATCACGGGGGCAGTTTCCCCCATGCTGTTCTCCTTAGAGTGGGCGAGTTCTCACAAGATCTGATGGTTTAATAAGGGGCCCTTCCGCCTTTGCTTACAGTCTCTCCTGCCGTCTTGTGAAGAAGGTGCCTGCTTCCCTTCTGCCATGATTGTAAGTTTCCTGAGGCTTCCCCAGCCAAACAAAACTGTGAGTCAATTAAACCTCTTTCCTTTATAAAGTGCCCAATCTCGGGCAGTTCTTTGTAACAGTGTGAAAACAGACTAATACATAAGCTAATTAAAATAGTAAAGTGCAAGCTGATCAAAGCTTGCACTTCCCACTTAGGTACCCTTCCTGCAAAGCAGTCACTCAGTCATTTGTTCATTCACCCACTTATCCACTCTTTCATTTAATAAAAACACTGAACAAACACCTGCTGTCTCCAAGGCACACCGCTGAACAATGTATTGCATCCAGAATTCATAGTAAATATTATACTGGTGTTATATATAAGGTGACACAAAAATACAGAAGAAATAATTGTAGACAGGTCATGACATTTGAACTGGGCCCTGAAGAATCTCCTCAATGATCCCTTTGAATGAGCCCACTGTTTCAAAACAAACATTCCCAGCCAATAGAAGGGGCTGGCTCTATTCGAATTCTGGTCCTTAGAATTAGCTCAGACATTTTTACTGCCTTGAACACCACTTGACTGAAATGTAATGCAGGCATCTTTTCTGGTGTGGGGCTCAGCAGTTTTCTTACCCGTAGTCACCAGCCCTGCTCCTCCAGGCCTGTGCAGCATGAGCAATAGGAAGGATGCACCCATCTTTGCCCCTGCCGGCTGCCTGCTCCCTGCTCCCACACGTGGCCCCACAAAGTGGATGGACAACTTCCCCCTGCACACCTCAGCGCTATCCTGTGGGTGTCTATGAGCATTTCACTCTGTCTCTTTTTTTTCTCTCTTTTTCCCCTCCCCACCTCCCAACTATAAGCCAGAAATGCGTCTCCTTCTATCTCCTATTTAGCAGCTTTAGTGAATGAGGCCTTGGGCACACGCAGTGGACTGTGCCTGGGAGACAGACTTGACGCCGGGAAGGTTTGTTTCTTCTACTTGCACTGTCCTTTTCTCTAGGCACAGTCGGGCAAGGACCTGCCAGGCCCGGTGGTGTCAAGAGTGGGACCAAGCCCTTATTCTTCCTGCTGCAGAGGCACAGGCAGAAGATTCCATGTCTGGAGTGATGTCCCCCTCAGACTTCCACATAGCTAGAGAAGGAGAAAGGGTGGTGGGCCACATATCTAGGGGCTCCACTGTGCGGTTCCCAGGGGACCTTAGGGCACAGGGATGCTTGGGACTGGATCTGGGTCTTTGAGGCTATTGCATGGGGAGGATTTCTGCACCAAGCCCACCTTGATTTGTGCACAAAATAAGCAAATGTACTTAAACTGGATGATTTCTGAAGAGCATTCTACACATGATAAAATCTTTTGAATACTCACAAAGTGCTAACAGGTCATCAGCAACCCCAGTCACCTGATTTGCAGAGAAGGTCTCATCGCAGGCCGCAGCATCTGCCCTGGAGGCTCTACATGGAGTCCCCTCTGGGCTGCACAGGGGGGCTTCCAGCAAGCACACTTGCCCCTCTGTTGTATGTGTCTGTACTTATGTATGTGGTGTTTGTGTGTATGTGGTGTGTTTTGTAGTGTATATTGTGGTATGTGGTGTGCATGTGAGTGGTGTGGTGTGTGTATCTGTGTGCCGTGTGGGGGTGTGGTGTGTGTAACTGTGTGCTATGTGTAGTGTGGTGGATGTGGTGTAGTGTGTGCTGTGGTATGTGTGTGATGTGTATGCTTTTATATTGTGGTGTGTGATGTATGTGTATGTTGTGTGTGTTGTAGTGTATGCTGTGTGTGGTGTGTGAGATGTGTGTGAGATGATATTTTTGTGGTGTGTATGGTGTGTGTTTCTGTGTTGTGTATGGCGTATGTGTGTGGTGTTTGTGTAGTGTATATGGTATGCATATCTGTGTGGTGTGGTGTGTGGTGTGCATATGTATGTAGCCTGTATGGTATGCATATTTGTGTATTGTGGTGTGTGGTATATGTGTGTGTTGTATGTTATGCTGTGTATGTGCCATATGTGTGGTGTGCATGTTTGTGTGTGTGTGTGGTGATGTGTGGTGTGTGTATATGCTATGTGTGTGTGGTGTGGTGAGTGTGTGTATACACTGTGTGTGTGTGTGGTGTGATGTGTGTGTGTGGTGTGCATGTTTGTGTAGTGTATGGGGTGTGGCATGGTGTGCGTATTTGTGTGTGTTGTGGTGTGTGGTGTGTGTGTGCTGTGGTGTGTGGTCTGTGCAGTATGAGTGCTTGTACATGTATGTTTTGGTGCATGGTGTGTGTGTGTTGTCATGTGTGTTGTGTGTGCTATGTGTATGTGTTGTATTTGGTGTGGTGTGTCATTTGTTGGCATGTAGGGTGTATCAAGTGCGTGTTTGTGGGGTGTGCTGTGAGGTGTGTGTGTGTGGTGTGCATGTTTGTGTGGTGTGTGTTTGTGTGTGGTGGAATATGGTGTGTGTGGTGTTGTGGTGTGTGGTTTGTGTGGTGTGTTGTGTGTATTGTTTTGTGGTGTGTCTTGTGTGTATGGTTGGTGTGTTGCATGTTGTATGTGGTGCACATGTTTGTGTAATATGGTGTGTGACATGTGTAGTGTGTGTGGTGCGCATTTTTGTGTAATGTGTATGTGTGCTGTGTATGGTAAGCATCTTGTGTGTGTGTTGTGGTGTGTATAGTGTGTGTGGTGTGGGTGTGTGTGTTGCATTGTGGTGTGTATAGTGTGTGTGGTGCGGGTGTGTGTTGTGATGTGATGTGTATAGTGTGTGTGTAGGTGTGTGATGTGGGTGTTGGTGTGTGGTATGGTGTGCGTTGTGGTGTGTTGGTGTGTATTGTGTGTGTGGTGAACATGTCTGTGTGGTGTGTAAGGTGTGTGTGTGGTGTGGGTGTTTGTGTGTATTGTGGTGTGTGTGTCTGATGTGTGGTATGTGTGGTGTGTATGGTGTGTATATTGTGGGGTGTTTGTGTGTTATGCTATGTATTGTGTGTGTGTGGTGAGGGTGTTTGTGTCTTTGTTGTGGTGTGTACTGTGTGTGGTGCGAGTGTGTGTGGTGTGTGTGTGTGGTATGATAGGGTGTTTGTGTGTTATGGTGTGGTGTGTGTAGTGTGTGTGCAGGTGTGTGATGCAGGTGTCTGTGTGTGTGGTGTGTATCGTGTGTGTTGTGGTGTGTTTGGTGTGTACAGTGTGTGTGGTGAGCATGTCTGTGTGGTATGTAAGGTGTGTGTGTATGTGTGTCGTGTGGGTATTTGTGTGTGTATTGTGGTGTGTGTGGTGTATATGATGTGTGTTTGTGTGTGTTGTGGTGTGTGTTGTGGAGTATAGGGTGTGTGTGTGTCGTGTGGTGCAGGTGTCTGTGTGTGTAGTGTGTGCTGTGTGTGTGTTGTGGTGCACGTGTCTGTGTGTGGTGTGTATGGTTTGTGTGTATGGTGAGGGTGTCTGTGTGTGTGTTGTGGTTTGGTGTGGTGTGTGTGTCTATGTCTGGTGTGTATTGGGTATGTGTCTGTTGTGTGTTGTGTGTTGTGTATGTGTGTTTGTGATGCAGATGTCTGTGTGTGTTGTGGTGTGGGGTGTGTGTGCTGCGTGTGTCTCTTTGTGGTGTGTATGGTGTGTGTGTGTGTGTGTTGGGAGTGTCTGCTGTGCGTGTCTGTGGGGGCGGGAGCCGTGCTCCTGTGTGAGGTGTCTTAACCCCCTTACACTGTTGTGAATGGCCCTGCGCTCACGTTATCTGTTCAAAAGCCCCGTTTTTTGTTCACCTTGTCTCAGTGAGAGCAGGTGAACTACGAGGAGAGCCCAGGGAAAGCCAGGGCCCCGGGCAAGGGGCGAGCGAAAGAGCTCGCGTCCTCAGTCTGGACTCTTGGCCGGGGGATGGCTTGGGAGCTGCCCACAGAAGGCACAGGCCCGCTGGGCACCGTGGGCAGGGAACACAGGCGCCACCTGCCCCGTGCCCAGCGCCAGTACCTTGGTGCCGGCTCCCTGCAGGAGAGGTGCCTTATTTGGTAGCATGGCTGGCCTCGCCGTGCTTGGCGGTCTTCTCCTGGCTCCTGCCTGGGGGTCTGCGGTTCCTCAGAAGCACTAGGCTACGCTTTCTCAGGGTAAACACGCACTCCGGACAGTGTAGCCGCGACGTGGCAGGTGACGGCTGCCAGACAGCAGCTCACACAGTCAGGACTAATTTGGTCATGGGGAGCATCCTAGGGTGACATTTACTGGATCTTCTGGAGGTGCTGACAGAGCACACAGCGGGGGGGACCTGCAGAGGGACGCCCGGTGGAGTTGGCAGGGAGACAGGGCCTGGGCCGGGCTGCCCTGCGAAACCGAAGCCAGACCAATGTTGTTTCTGGATGGTGGGGTGTCCAGGACTCCCTGCCTCTGTGACTGTCCTTGACACTGAGCAGGCAAATCAGTTTCATCCTCTGGAGGAACAAATGCCGGTTCTCTCACCTTTGGTTGGAACAGGAGCTATTAAACAAATAATTCCACAAATTAAAGCTGTGTTTGATCCCAATGGCCTGCTATGAAGGAACATCTTCCTTTGAGACATTCATCTTTCAGCTCTGGGGCTGTCAGATGTTTCCCATCAATGGTAGGAGGTGAGACAGTGAATAGTTTCATCTTTGTGAGCCTGTGGTTTCTGTTGTAATCACTCATCTTTGCTGGACGTAACGCAAAGGCAGCTCTAGAAAACACGCACAGCGATGGGAATGGCTGTGATGCTGTGGGGCTTCCTGCACAAAAATAGAAGCCTGGCTGGATGTGGCCTGTGGCTGTACATCGCCCACCCAGCTTTCATTTGTCACCAAATATGTAGTGGATGCCTACACATTCTAGGCCCTGCAGATAAAATGATGATCTCAAAGACAGAACTGTTTCCACAATAGAGTTATATTTTTATGGGAGAAAGAGGCCAAAACTCAAGTAATTATGAAATAAATGACAGGATACTGATAGTTACTGTCAAAAAGAGTAGCACAAAGAAAGAGTGTGTTAGCACCCAGTCAGCTACCTTCTCTTTAAGCTCGAATCTTTCATTTAACCCTGTGAGGACAGGGAGCTAGTGTCTGATTTATTTTGCATCCTCAACAGCTCGCTTGGTATCTCCCTAACATCATTTCTGACATTCTGGTGAACGCAACTAGATAAGAGAAAGAAACTAAAGACATACTAACTGAGAAGCAGGCAGTGCAGTAGTACTGACCTTTTGTAGCTGGTGTGATTATATGTTTGTATAAGAAATACTACAAACAGTAAGGAAATTCAGTTCATAAAAAAGGGCATATAAAATTAAAAAGATGACATATATACCTTCCATATATGAAAAAAAGATATAGAGGAAGAAAAAATATTAACAAAAACAATAAAACAATATTTAGGAAAAATTTTAAGATATCTGTGACTTACAATAAGAAAATTTGAAAATGCTCCTGAGGCACAGAAACATTCAAGCCTATGACAAACAGAAATTCATACTGTATTTTTGAATCAGAAGATTTTATCATTTTAAATGTGTCAATATTTTCAGGGTAAATTATATGTGTAATACAAGCCCTATATATCATTTCATATATATTCATATTTAATTCATATATATTTATATATGTAAAGTAATAATTATTGCATATATAAAATGTTTAATCTATTACACATATAAAATTTAATAATTATTACATAAAGGGAAGGTAAAACAAGAGTCTTCTCAAATTAGCAGCACCTCAGTTTTTTTCTAATGGAGGTGCTGCTAGTTTGAAAGAGTTCTTGTTTTACCTTACCTTTGAAGCCGTGGTGATACATAATGTTTCATAAAGATGACTGGCCTACTGTTTAGACTCTGGCACGCTATTATTTTTTTAACAGAGCCTGTTTTCAGTCAGTACTTTTAACTTGACAAGAAATATGGGAGAATAAACTTCCTACCCCTGCCTGTGATTCTATTATGTTAGTTTTTTATTGTTTTTGTGAGAAAAGAAAGTAGCCAATTTCATCTATGAAAAGTGGTGTAAAAATTCTAGATAAAATTTTATGATGCTCAATCTGATAATGTATAACAATAATCAAATAGGGAGTATCCAAGTAATGTATTGCTGGCTCAATATCAAAATATCCATTAGCCATGATTTGACACATGAATGAATGATTTAAATAAAATAATCATTTTAATAGATGTGGAAAACTGAAGAAAATCAGTAAGCTGTATTAATTTTTTAAATTATTAAGAAATTAGAAATAAAATGCAAGTGTCTTTACCAGAAAAGGCATCTATCAAAAATCTACATCATGCTTAATGGTGAATTATAAAATACATTGCACTTACCTTAGAAAAAGGTAAGATTTTTCATTATCATTGATATGGTTTGACTGTGTCCCCACCAAAATCTCATCTTGAATTCCCACATGTGGTGGGAGGAACCCAGTGGGAGGTAATTGAATCATGGGGGCAGGTCTTTCCTGTGCTGTTCTAGTGATAGTGGATAAGTCTCATGAAATCTGATGGTTTTAAAAATGGGAGTTTCCCTGCACAAGCTCTCTCTCTCTTTTTCTGCTGCCATCCATGTAAAATGTGACTGGTTCCTCCTTGCCTTCTTCCATGATTATGAGGCTTCCCCAGCCACATGGAACTGTAAGTCCAATTAAACCTCTTTCTTATGTAAATTGCCCAGTCTTGAGTATGCCTTTATCAGCAGTGTGAAAATGGATAATACAGTAAATTTGTACCAGTAGAGTAGGGCACTGCTGAAAAGATAACCCGAAAATGTGGAAGCAACTTTGGAACTGGGCAACAGGCAGAAGTTGGAACAGTTTGGAGGACTCAGAAGAAGACAGGAAAATATGGGAAAGTTTGGAACTCCCTAGAAACTTGTTGATTGGCTTTGACCAAAATGGTGGCAATGATATGGACAATGAAAGAAATACAGATTGAGGAGCTCTCAGATGGAGATACGGAACTTGTTGGGAACTAGAGCAAAGGTGACTCTTGTTATGTGTTAGCAAAGACACTGGTGGCGTTTTGCTCCTGCCCTAGAGATTTGTGGAACTTTGAACTTGAAAGAGATGACGTAGGGTATTTGGTGGAAGAAATTCCTAAGCAAGAAAGCATTCAAGAGGTGACTTGGGTGCTGTTAAAGGTGTTCAGTTTGATAAGGGAGACAGAGCATAAAAGTTTGGAACATTTGCAGCCTGACAATGCAATAGAAAAGAAAGTTCCATTTTCTGAGGAGAAATTCAAGTCAGCTGCAGAAATTTGCATAGATAACAATGAACCAAATGCTAATTCCCAGGACAATGGGAAAACGTCTATAGGGCATGTCAGAGATCTTCATGGCAGCCCCGCTTATTACAGGTCTAGAGACCTAGGGGGAAAAAACGGTTTCTTAGGCCAGGTCCAGGACCCACATGCTGTTTACAGCTTAGGGACTTGGTGCCATGTGTTTGAGCCACTCCAGCCATGGCTAAAAGGGGTCAAGGTGCAGCTTGGGCTGTGGCTCCAGAGGATGGAAATGCTGAGCCTTGGCAGCTTCCATGTGGTGTTGAGCCTGTGGGTACACAAAAGTCAAGAATTGAAGTTTTTGAACCTTTGCCTGGATTTCAGAGGATGTATGGAAATATATGGATGCCCAGGCAGAACTTTGCTGCAGGTGTGAAGCTCTCATGAAGAACCTCTGCTAGGGCAGTGCAGAAGGGAAATGTGGGGTCAGAGCCTCCACACAGAGTCCCTACTGGGGCACTGCCTAGTGGAGCTGTGAGAAAAGAGTCACCATCCTCCAGACTCCAGAATAATAGATCCAATGACAGCTTGCACCATGGGCCGGGAAAAGCCACAGACACTGAATGACAGCCCGTGAGAGCAGCTGTGAAGGAGGCTGTACCCTGCAAAGCCACAGGGGAAGAGCTGTCCAAGACCATGGGAATCCACCTCTTGCATCAACATGACCAGCATGTGAGACATAGAGTCAAAAAAGCTCATTTTGGAGCTTTAAGATTTGAACTTCCCTACTGGATCTCAGACTTGCATGGGGCCTGTAGACTCTTTGCTTGGGCCAATTTCTTCCATTTAAAGCAGCTGTATTTATCCAATGCCTGTACCCCCATTGTATCTAGGAAGTAACTAACTTGCTTTTGATTTTACAGGCTCATAGGTGGAAGGGAGTTGCCTTGTCTCAAATGAGACTTTGGACTGTTGACTTTTGAGTTAATGCTGAAATGAGTTAACACTTTGGGGGATTGTTGGGAAGGCATGATTGGTTTTGAAATGTGATGACATGAAATTTGGGAGGGGCCAGGAGTAGAAGGATATGGTTTGGCTCTGTCCCCATGCAAATCTCATCTTGAATTTCCACACATCGTGGGAAGAATCTAATGGGAGGCAATTGAATCATGGAGGCAGGTCTTTCCCATGCTGTTCCAGTTATAGTGAGTAAGTCTAATGAGATCTGATAGTTTTAAAAACAGAAATTTCCCTGCACAAACTCTCTCCCTTTTCCTGCTCCCATCCACGTAAGATGTGACTTGCTCCTCCTTGCTTTCCTCCGTCCAATTAAACCTCTTTCTTTTGTAAATTGCCCAGTCTTGAGTATGTCGTTATCAGCAGTGTGAAAATGAACTAAAACAATCATTGACACTTCTTCCTTATTCTTCAATATTTTCTTCAAGTACTAGAAAATGCATTACAACAACAACAACAAAAAAACAGAAAATACAAGAATCGGCAAGATAGTAACAAAATTCTTGTTTGCATACAAAATTCACGAAAATCTATAAACATGCTATAAGAAATAGTTATAGTTTAGGAAAGTTGCTAAATATATGAGTAATATATAAAAAGGGAGTTTTTATGCCAGCAAAGGCAAATAATTAGATGTAAAAAATACAGTACTTATAATAGTGACAAAACTATAACGTACATAAAAATACATCTAATGAAAGCTGTTTATGGAAAATTTTTTATAAAAATTATTGATTTAGAGACTTTCAGTTCTAGAAATGTCAGGCGAGATAAAACAAACTCTTGAAGAGGACAGCAATAGCAAAAAATGTATTATATGGAGTTTCTTTGTGAAGAGATTAAATGGTTTAAAAATAACTGTGGGGGAATGGTTGCACATATATTTACATACATTGAAACCACTGAATTGTATATTTTAAATGTGTGATTTATATGGTATGTGAATTGTACCTCATGAAAGCTTTTTAAGCAAAACAACAACTGCCATAACTTAGACCAAACCAAAGTTTGTGTCAAATCCTGTTATGTAATATTGGTTAAATTTTATAGTCTAAAATCTAAGCTTTATTTATGAGGATACTCACTTCATTGCTGAGGTGTGCCAACAAAACATATTAATAAATTTATAGAAACAAAATATTAGACCTGTTACTGACAAAATACAAAACCTGGAAATAGAAATATATCTTTAAAAAGAATCTTTTTTAGAGTCAAGGAAAGTTATGAAACATATCAAGGAAATTAGTAGTTGGTAAATATTGAGTTAGTATGTTAGACATTCCTTGTCAGTGATTACAGAATACTTATATCAAATGAAATTAGATTAAATATATATTTGAAAGGTAAACCTCCAAAGTAGAATAAATGTATCATTTTGTATCCTAAGTAATAGAATTTCTTGCATTTACTTTCAATCAACAAAATAGTTAAGTGCTCTATTGCTACTACTTTGATTTATTTCAAAACCTCTTTGTACATCTAAAAGTAACTTTAATGTAAATTGTTTTTATATAAATTGTGACTCTTAAAATTAAAAAAAAATAATACAAGAGGGGAAGAGGATAGTTGAAACAAGTATAGCAAAACGTTGATGGCTGTTGAAGTTGAGTTATGAGTACCTAGGGGGTTTTATTGTATGTTCTACTGTTACGTACATTTGAAAATTTTAATAAAAAATTTTTAAAGCTAACAAAAAGAAATAGCTGGGCTAAAATCTAACAGAAGATGATACTTTGTACAGATAAATTCCATTAAAATGTGCTTCTTTTTCTTGGAGACATTTGCTAATGAAGAAGAAACAGCAACAAAATGTAGATTATAGGATGGAAAAATAAAATAAAAGTCCAGTATCTCTCTGATGCCTACCCACACAGTAAGCTGGTATTCAAAATGGCTACAACCACAAATTAAACATAATTTGAAGTTATTCCATTATTATGTGGGTTCTATTAGGTTTGCATGTCCTGGAATTCCAGAATATCTCCTGGATTTGAAATTAACGTGATAGTAGAATGTTTCTCCTGTAGCCATAAAAAAGAAAAGAAAATATGTTGTTAAGAAATATTACATTTTTATTACCTGAAATTATTTCTAGGAATAATTTTAAATATTAGGATCAACACACAAAGATAAACAGTCAGACAATAAATAAAGGTTTATTTATGCATGCGAGTCAGAGAAAACAATAAACAACAGTAATACAATGACTCAGATACGGGAAACATACACAAACTCTGAAGTAGGTATGCCTATTATATATAAAGGTCTTTTTCTAAGAGGGAGCAAACGAACTTATTAACATTAAACTTTTGTAAGTCAAGGGAGTTTCACAAAATTTCCAAATGTCCAAGTTGCTAAAGAGGCAAAAATTGGAATGGTAAAAATTCTCCATCAAGCTAAACAAGACAAAATAAAATGGTTAATTTAACTCAAATATAAAAGTAGTTACATTAAAGCAACAAGTAATAAATTCTTCAATAAAAAGACAAAGATCGTCTTAAAAGGAAAAAAAACGGGGGAAGCAGGCACAGCTTATATACAAGTATATTAGTCCTTTATTGCTTTGTAAAAATTCTCCCAAATCTTAGTGACTTAAAGCAACACACGCTTATTATCTAACAATTTCTGTGGACTAGGGATCCAGGCATGGTCTAGCTGGATCCTTTGTTCCAGGGTCTCTCACAAGGCTGCAGTTAAGATATTGGCTGTGCTAGAGTCCATCTCATCTGAAGATGTGATTGAGGAAGGATCCGATTCCAAGCTTACTCACGTGGTTATTGGGGGTTTTCATCTCCTTCAGTGATGTTGAACTGGTGGCCTGTTTCCAAACGGCTACTCAGTTTCTTGCCTCTGCATAGGGAAACTTGCCACATGACAGCTTGTTTCATCAAAGTGAACATGTGAGAAAAGTCAGAGAGGGAGCTAAAGCAAGGCAAAAGTCACATTCTTTTATGACCTAATATTACAAGTGATATCCCATTATTTTTGCTGTATTTTATATCTAGCAGTGAATAACTAGTCCAAACTCAAGGGTTGGAGATTGCAAAAGATTGTGAATTCCAGGAAATTGGAGGTAATCTTAGAAGTCTGAATAATAAAATATATTATTTGTTGAAATTAAAAGAAACAAAAAAAAATTCCTTTTCAGCATCAGATCATATGAACTCTAAGTCAAGAAGCATTGTAAAATACAAGTGATTTCATAAGAATAAAAGAATGAGTTATAATGATGACAAATTCTACAAGTACATGTTTCTAATAACATGGTGTCAGATGAACTGAAAACATTTAATACATTTACAAGAAGAAGTAAACTGACAAAGTAAAATTTCAAACTCCCAATGTTTTCAGATTTATAAAGTAAGCTAAACAAAAGCAATGATTATATAGTAGATTTGAATAATTAGAATAACAAATTTCTCTCAAATACATAGACTTTTACACTTAATAGATGTTGAATATATTTTAAGTACATTTGTATATTTGGAAAATAGAATGGAAAACAGATGATGTCAAATAATTAAAGTCATATGGATTATGTTCTCTGATAACCAGGTGATTTTGGTGAAAATCAATAATGAAATATATGACTAGAAAATTACTATATGTTTGGAAAATAAAAATTACACTCCTAGGTTTTGAGTGTGTCAAGGAAGAAATCATAGTAAAAGCTGCAAAATACTTGGAACTGAATAATGATAAAAACGCTATGAACCAAAACTTCTGCAATGAAAAGAATACTGAAGCAAAATTTGTGTTCTTTAACTCAGGTGGGGGGAAAAGAAGAAGGGCTGAATGTAATTTACCACATATAAAATTAAAGGATTTAAAATTAATGATTATATTAATAAATACAAAATGTTATACCTTATAATATTTCACATCAATTAAAAATTAGAAGTATCATAAAATCTATAGTAAAATTACATAATTGGGAAATATCAAAGTTTTCTCTTCGTGATTTTTAATAAGATTGACCACTATCATTTTATTAAACTGAAGATTCTACCCATTTAGAAATAAACTTATAAAATTGTAAAGGGAAGAAACTCATCATTTTCAAATGCTATGCATTTACATGCAGTAAACAATTTACAGAAAAATATCAGATTTAGCTCATTTGCTGAAGACAATATTAATGTATAAAAATCAACTTTTTTTCCTACATACCAGCAACAAACAGTGAGAAAATGAGATTTAACCAACATTATTTGCAATATTTACAAATATAAGTAAGATAACTCTAGGAAAAAGTACACAATTTTGTTAACAGATATTAAAGTAGACCTTATTAATAAACAGATGTACCATGTTCATGGATAGCACAACTGAATTTGTGTGTACATGTGTGTACCTAAAGGTGTGTCTGTTAACTCGACGTGCTGATTCTAAAATTTATAGGAACATACGTTTTTGTATTTAGAGCTGTGAACCCACTAATCAAACATCCTTGCCATGTCAGAAGTCTCGTGATTAATAGAAGCAGCAACAGAGCAAGAGAAAGTATTGGAAAACTTCTTCCTTAAACTGCAGTGGTTTGGGGACCTACTTTAATTGATGGCTATTTGTGGTAAAACCCAGCATAAACACTGCGATCCTTTTAAAATTTGGAATTAATTTAAAAATTGGCAAGTGGAAGGTCTCACAGACAGTCAGTTCAGAGCTCTGAATCATTTAAGAATCCAAGTCCTTGGTAGAAATGACTATCCAATGTTGTTCTTACTATTGTTTCCCTTCTCATATATTTCAGTGAAAGTACAAAAAAAATTTGTATTACATGAACATTGATTTCAAAACCTGGCTTTGCTTTTAATGTGGAAACTGGTGTTCAGGTTCTGTTACTAACTAGTCATAGAGTATTTAGCTAAAAGCCTAGCAAAAGTCGGTATATATGACTTTAATTATCCTTTTATTAGAGATTGATACTACACACAAGAGAGCCCAACAATCAAGAGTGAAGGAAAAGTGTCTTCTATTGCTTTATGACAGCCAGCAAGCATAGGTGAAAAGAATGACAGTCCAGAATCCTCAGCCTAGTCCTGAACTCTAGAACTAAATTGTCACCTGCTTCTTATCTCCATATGTAACTCATTGCCAAACCTTATTGTGTTTACCCCTAAAGTATGTCTCACATCTGCCTGTCTCCCCATTCCCAAAGCTTCTATTCAAATCCATCATCACTTTCTTAAATATTTGCAAGGACATTCTCTAAAGTCTCCTTGTTTCTAATGCCATTCTCCCATTCACCCATTTTCTACCCATAATTTAAAGTCATATTTGGAAAATTTTTAAATATCTACTTATAACTCCTGAGTAAATTCCCAATCCACTTCCAATTGAAACTCAAAAGCATGTAAGGCTACAAGACCATACATAATCTAGCTACCATCTATCTTCCCATCTTCTACTCAGACTCCTTTGCTTTTGGGTCATTATATTTCAACTATACCAATATGTATGTATTTCTTCAAACACACCAAACTCTAAGGCCTGAAATTTTTTGCCTAACTACTGTTCATCTTTCAGGTTCCAGCTCAAGTGTCACTTCCTCAAAAAGAATCTGCCTGAAATCCAAATGTTCTCTTTCATTATTTTTTCTTATAGTACTCTGTTCTTTTTCTTTGTTGCACTTATCACAATTTGTAGCTACGTATTTATTTGTCTGATACTATATGAAATGTCTCTTTCTCACTGGTGTTGAAGGTCCCTGAGGACAGAACCACAAAAATATTTATTTATTTTTGCTTACCACTGTATATCCAGTATACTTAGAAATAGTAGACAGTGAATAAATATTATTGAATTATTTAATAAGCAAAATCGTATGATCTCAAGCAATTCATTTACTTTCCCTGCTATCTAGCTTATTCAAATGTATCCAATGACCTACTGTTTTACAGAATATTAATGGGACAGCAATCGATAGCAGTGAGAAAATAAATGACATTATCTGACTTTGTTTATATAATATAATTTCCATCACTGTTTGAAGAGTAAGTTGTAAGGAGGCAGGAGAAAACAACGAACCTTAGGATGAATGTGGAGACAAAGATGTCATTAGATATGACACATGCTTTGATAAAAGAATCGATTAATTTTGCTAATAAGTTGGGTTTGGGAGTGAAGCCAAGGAAGTAATTAAGGATTCTGAATACTGACTTGAGCAACTGAGTGGCGATTTATTTTGACATGAATAATATGAGGATGAACACATTTGAAGGACATATGACTTTTGAAATGACTTCTACACCACGTGGATACATCCAGAAAGACTTGATGGTCTTCACATCTCCATTATCCTGAAATGTACATCCTTTTCCTGGGATAGTTCTCCAACTTCTTCTTTTATCACTCTGACCATACTGATCATGATTTGAGTAAAGCGAATGTATTCCTCCTAAGGGTGTTCTCCCCCAGTGATTATCATTGGCTGGCTCCTTCTTAACATTCAGTTCACAGCTTCAATCTTCTGCACAGAGCAGCCTTCCTGGACCACAAAATGTAAAGTATCTAAAGCTTGTTGTCATCTCTACAGCAGCTCTCCACATGCCATCTCTCACTATCAGATGTGTTCCCCACTTGCTTATTTTTACCTATGACCATTCTTTCAAGTAGTATTTCCATGAAGGCAGAAACAATACTGGTTTAATATGGAAATAAACAAACACACAACCTGAAAACACCTGAGAGGTTGGCCAACCTTTCCAGGGAACGAGGTAAACTGTTCTTCCCAAGATGAGATAGCAGAAACCAGTGAACATTTTTACAGATGCAGGAGCAATGAACCAGAGTTTCTATGATTTATTTTGTAGCAGATGTTCTTTCTGTTCTCTGACCTCTGTCCTGGGGACAGCAATTTAGAAAATGAAGGGGTGGCAGCACATGATTATGTCACATACACTTATTTAATTGAAATGATCTCATTTTGTAATAGAGACTGAAAACTGAGAGAGAGCTCTGAGTGGCAGCTGTTGCTGTCCTCCATGGGCCCTTCACCTGGACTCTGGGCTCATGGATAATTCTTTATTAATCTCTTTTCTAGCATTCTTGGTCTTTTTTTCTCTTTACTTCTCCCATCCTCCATGCGTTCAAGACAACTTGTCTTCCTCTTCCAGCAGTTAAATTTTAATTATCTCTTTCCTCAAAATCTCATGGTATAGAATTTGTTTTACTTACATAAATTCTGTTCAATCTCTAATTTCAGGCATCCTGTTACAGGCTGTGCACAAGAACAACCTCAGCTCATGCTCAGAATCTACCTCCCTTGTTGCTCACCAAAATCCTCCAGCTCTGTAAGTTCATGAACTAGGACTGAAGCTTCTGTGCCCTGCAGTGTGTTCTCCTTAGCCGAGATGTGCTATAAATTGTTTGATAAAGTTGAAGATTTTGCCCTCTATCCCTTTCAGAATTTCTGTTTTTTGGGTCATTTGCTATTCTCCCATTATTTCTTATGCCTCTCTGCAAAGCATCCCTGGACTACCAGCTAATGCAGAGGAATAAGAACGGTTAGCTTCTGCAGTGATTGTGAATTTCAATCACAAACACAGATGTTCAGTTAATAACATTTTCTTTTCATGTATTCAAAGATGTTCAAGCACATAGTTTTTAGAGTCAAGTAGCTCTATAACGTTTATAACAAAAACAGCTAATTCTTCTACCTTTCTCAAGTCTCTTACCATCTCAAAGAGGTGGCCACTTCCAACCCATCCAGCTGATTTTTCCTGTAGTAGAATATATTTACTATACATTGACTAACATATTTCTATAAAGTAGCCATATACTTCTATTTCTTAAGTCTTCAGTTTCAGATGGTACCAATGGCTTCCTAAGGTGTAAGATGAAGATTCAGCTTTCTCGTAACACCACCCCAATGCAGACATATGTGTACATGCCTGTATAGATGCGTCCCTTCCCCCTTTCCCAAAAATGTATTGATTTGGGTCCATTATGATGATCATTTTCTTTCTTGTAGAATTTGTTTTCCCTTGGAACTAATGCTTTGTCTCTTTCTATCCGTTTAGATCTCTAATTACTGTTAATTAATGCATGGTCTACCTTCCTGACAGAAGGATAAACCTTCTCTTAACATATTGAGGTTTTTTCCTTGAAGACATCCACTAGGAGTCTTCTGTAATCCTCCTCAAATAAGCCAGGCCTGTGCATAGTTGTTCCCATGGGAATTTTCTTTATAAACATACTGGAAATTTGCTTATTCACATATTTTTGTATCTTGTGGGTTAGATATTTCTTTTCTGGTGTAAGAGCCAAGGAAAAGCTTTCCCTTTCACACTAGGAGGAGTCACTGAAAAATCACCTGACAAAAGGCCAATTCACTGGAGAAAAGTCATAAAAATTTATTAACATACATACGGGGGAGAACCACAGTGATTACCCTAACCCCCCAATGGGGTTTAGAAGCTTGTATACCATCCTGAGGTACAAAGAATTGGGGTTGAGTCCTGATAAAAGTTATGAGAGAGGGAGAAGAGGAAGCCTGAAGAACAAAGATGGTCCTGTTGTATAGGTGAAATCTCCCAGATCACAGCTCTCAGAGAAAATAGAGGGCAAACGTTTTTTTGGGCCTTTAAAAATGCCAAACTCTTCGTCTTTCCTACATCCAGACAAGGGAAGGTGTCAGAGAAAACCTGACTGCATTGATGTAGATTCTCACCAGATGCAAATCTCCTCCCAAGAGACAGATTTTGGGGGCTGATTCTGGTTGCTGGCTCTTTGAATACCCAACTCAAAATATGTCACAGAAGTTTATTTTGGGGTGAAACATTTTGATTTTCTTCACTGTAATCCATCCTTTCCTCTTTCTTGGTTTAATTTCTTATTTATTGTAGTCCGTGTTCCATCAAAGATTTCATGGGAAGTAAAAATTTGAGAACTGGTTTGTCTGAAGGCATCATTGTATCCTTTCACTTAATTGATGGTTTTAATGCAAATAGGATTGCAGGTGAAAAATAATTTTTCTCATTATAGTGCTAAAGATGCTGCTCATTTTTTCTAGATTCTTCTGTTGCTATTGAAACCTCTTGTTTCTATTACTTCTTGCTAAGTAGCAAATCATCTCAGATCTTAGTGTGTAAAACAATGATTTTTTAAAATTTTATTTTATGTTCAGGGGCACATGTACAGGTTTTACATAGGGAAACTTGTGTCATGGGGATTTGTTGTGCAGATTATTTCATAACCCAGGTATTAAGCCTAGTACTCTTTAGTTATTTTTCCTGATGCTCTACCTCTTCCCACGTTTCATCGTCCACCCTCCACCCTCCAAAAGGCCTCGGTATGTTGTTCCCCTCTATCTGCCTATATGTTTTCATCACTTAGCTTCCACTTATAAGTGAGAAAATATGGTATTTGGATTTCTGTTCCTGTGTTAGTTTGTTAAGGCCTCCAGCTCCATTCATGTCCCTGCAAAGGACATGATCTTTGTTCTTTTTTATGGCTGTACAATATTCCATGGTGTATGTGTACCACATTTTCTTTATCCAGTCCATTGTTAAAACAATGATTTATTATCTCTTAGGATTCTCTGGGTTGGTTGTCAGTTTTCTGGCTGGATTCACATGTGCTATCTAACATGACACACTCAGCCGAACTGGGCTGAACGGGGAGGGTGAGATGGCTGAGTCTTTCTCTGCTTGTGATACCTCATCCCTGAGGGGACTTGTCTGGGCTGGACCTCTTTCTCATGCAGTCAGCGGTGCTCCAGAAAGGCAAGGCCCCGAGCACAATAGCAGTTTTTTAATCATCTGCTTGCATCACATTTGCTGATGCCCCATTGGCCAGAACAATATCCATGGCCAAACCCAGCATCAGTTTGAGAGATGATTATACATGTGCATGGATACCGGGAGATGCGATTCACCTGGCAACTTTAGTGTAACAATCTGCAATAATCTAGCCTCTGGCCCCAACGGTACATGTTCCTCCATGTGCAAAACATACTCATGACCCCTAAAAACTCATCAAACCACAACATTGAGCTTAAAATCCACTGATCTTATTACCTACATCAGCCCAGGTGTGGATTAGGCTTCTCTCTTTGATTCAGAGATGCATGAATTTAAAAAAAAACCATGCTATCTGCCTTCTACACATCTATACTTGATGGTGAGACAAGGGCAAGATATGTGCAATAGACATTCCTATTAAAAAGGAGGAGGAACAAGAAGAACATAGAGGTCACTGTCCATAGCATTTCTGAAATCCAGCTGATCACGTATTGTAAGGAACCTGTGTCTGATCATAGAAATTTTTTCTCTATTAGGCTCAATTCTGTCCCTTGGAAGTAGTTCTGTGGTTAATGGTTTACCATGTGTCTTAAAGAAATCCTCTGGGATTCTTACCTCTGAAACATGTATTTCTTCCTATAAAAAACAGGTCATATTTTCACCTGAAGAGCCTCCTTGTTTCCTGTGGAAAGTTGAGAGCTCAAGAGCATCTTTATTTTTTGAGTGATTTCTACCTCTTTTGTTCCAAACTTATACAACTCCTTAAAAAAGTTTGTGGGCATTTTATAAATCTGATTGTGATTCACTCCATGTCCCAAAAACCACACCCATGGTTCTTTTTGGGAGAACCATAGGCCATATGTACAGCTGCAGTGAAATAACACTTTTAAGAGTCTTAGAATGATTTTTCTCTAGCTGAAGGAGTCTTCTAAGCAGAGGTCTTTTCAGGGTCTTAACAAAGGATCTTATGAACACATCCTTGATTTACTCTTTATCCAGAGGCCATTTCTTATTTTGAGAGTCTTTTGCCAGCTAGAGAGCCTGGAAATGTGAAACAGTTTGATTTTCCAACCCAGTAAGTCTGAATTGGAAATTCTTCTTGCATACTGAATAGTTCTCTCTTTAGCTCATATTTATCTTCCCATATCTTTTCATACAGAGCTAACAGAAGCCAATTGGCACTTTCAATACTCTGCCTAGAAATCTTATCTGCATGCATAGGTTAATTTGGTACATTTTCTATTTCCCAGGAGTTTTACCACTTCTTTCATAACTATAACACATGGGTCATCATCTTTTAAGCTTTCTATCAGTTTCATTACTGCACCTCCAGCCTCCATTATCAAGCTCCTCACTGCGGTGTCAGCCTCCACCACTGCCCCTTCCCAAAGCCAAGAGTATACACATCTTAGGTTGTTGTGATAGCAGTGCCCTATTTCCGGACCCCTTTCTGTTTTAGTTATTTATTGCTGCCAAACAAAGCACCCTAAAATGGAATAATGCATGTAACTATAAAAAGCTGCATACAAATGCGGGAAATAATATTAACACTATTATTTCAAAGAACATTTAATCTGAAGATACAAAAATTGTTCTGTTTTGTGTGAATGATAGACGAGAGTGGACACCAGGCTATTAACATGGTTTACTGATTTTTGGAAATGTGATACTTGAAAAAGTCCAATTAGAAGCTTTCATCATCTTCTATCTCAAACAAAAGGCATGCTGCAACTCAACCAAGTAAACTGCATTTTGTTGTGAGAGATGTTTTTAATTAGAGAGCTGATTAAAACTGTGTTTGTCTGGAACTTAGAAAAGGTGAGTTGGTTTGTCTTTGCTCTTGTGAGTGCATGTTGGTAACAAAAACTAGCAGAGTTGGAAAGGCTGGTTCCCAATGCCATTTCTGGCACTCAGGTGACCTTAGGCACCTCATTGCTCTAGCTGGGGTTCTCAGTGTTCTCATCTGAAATGTGACAAGCTTAGTCCATCTGCTCTTCATCATATCCCCTAACCTTAACAGTCAATGACAGAATAATTTGAGGCTTTAAGTAAATCTTCCCCATCTGGAAATTGGACTTATTCTCAAAAGAAGACACGGTGTTAGTACTGGAAAGAACTTCTGAGATGATTTTTATAAAATACCTTGAGTTATTTTGGGTAAAGGACCATGACAATCCCAAGCTTTCATTTACTAACAAGTTTGATCCTAAGGTAAAAAAGTAGGGGTAAATCCTGTCCTTAAAATATATTGATCACTCCTCAGAGAATAAAGTGATTCAGATTATCAATCCAGCTTCAATTTAATTGCATTAAAGACTGAATGTAAAAATTGCCGGGTTACTGCTGAAGGAAATGTTTACCTAATAAGCATAGGTTCAAGTTTGCACATAACAATCTGTGTGTCTATGCCTGTATCTTTATCTATTTAATACATTATTTTTATGCTAGAGAATTTGAGCACAGACAAACTATAAAACATGCACGAGAACATACTCCACAGGGATTAAAGTATCTCCAAAGACATGAAAGTAGAAAGCATCCTTTTGACTACAAAATGAATTTGACTCTAAATTAACAGTGTTGGCTGGGTGCTGTGCCTAACACCTGTAATCCCAGAACTCTAGGAAGTCGAAGCAAGAGGATCATTTGAGCCTAGGAGTTTGAGATTAGCCTGAGCAACATAATGAGACCCTTCTTTATACAAAAAGTAAAATAAAAATAAAATAGCCGTGTAATTTATTTTTGAGTAGTTGAATTATGTATTAGATTATTGCAACTTATCAGACAAAGATGCAAACTCAGAAATAAAAAGATTCATGCCACCTCTAAGATCTTACTAAATTCAACACCAATTTAAAAAATGACAGATATAACAGCTGAATTCTCTTTTGGGCTATAATACTGGAAAAATACATAATTTTGGTCAAATAATTTAATTACATTGTTTTATCTTAATAGATAAAAAAGAAATGTGAAGATATTTTGTAAATGAAAAACTACTATTAAAGTGTGAAGGCTTAATTTCATTTACAGTGTTATTGTTTTATTGAAGACTTCTTAAGTGGACAAACTATAACAAATGTGAAGCAAGTTTTCTTAAAATTCCATATTCTGTAAGTTATTTTGAAATATTGGTGAATACGAATATTATGTATTCTAATATGTTTATATAGCATGTAATGTTATATATAATATATTCCATTATACTTATAAAATATATATTAGTTAATATATAAAATATAACATTAATATATGACATACTAATAAAATATTCATGATATATAATATAATCACATATATTGAATTATATTAATATAACACATATAGTATGTTATATTTATATATTATATATAATATGTCTTTACAGAGAGATATTTATATTTTTTAAAAATGCTATGTTGTAAATATTTTGCAATCTAATGAATAATTCCTGTAAACTTGACTTTAGGTGAAGGTATAATAGTTAATCTTCTCCAAGTTCCCAAATTTTCATTACTTCCATTGTTTACTCATTTAATGGGTAATTATTTCTATTTGTTGTCATTTTAATGTATTTTATGTTTTTAAAATCATAAAGGATGTGGTATTAATAGTTTTTATGCACAAATTATTATCAACATCTTTGACTATTTTGATAGGATTCCCTAGAAGTTTCTAGAGTTACTGGGCTAAAGTTTTGTACTTGATAAAAATTGACATATTATTCTAGGAAAAGATTGCAAATGTGTACAGATTCGAGCTTTTACAGGTAAATGAGAGAATTCTTTTCACATGTCATGCTCTCCAACATTAAGAGGCTTCCAAAGTTACTTCTAATTTGTAATGCAAAAACAGCTTTTATTACCTTAATTACAAGATTTTATCATTATAGAGCGGGCCTGTCCAAAGCTGTAGCCACCAGCCACATAATTTAATTTGAAATTCACTAACTTACATAGAATTAAAAAATTCAGCTCTTCAGCTGCACCAGCCACATTTCAAGCGCCCCGTAGCCACATGTGGCCACAGTGTTGAGCATCTCAGAACAGGACACTCCCAGTGTTACAAGCATTTCAGCTGCTATAGAGGCTAGATTTTATCTTTATAAATTAATAGCTAGTTGCAATTATGTTCTTTCATTTGCAATTGATAGACGCAGACACATAACTCAAACCTGCTTAGAAAATAAAAATAAGGACAATTCTCTAGCTCATTTCATAGGCAGTCAGGGTGGATATGGATTTCCAGGCATGTTTTAGCGTGTTATTTTAAACAATGCTTCCATCTCTCTACAAAAATCAGTAACCTATTTTTTTTTCCATTTCCTTCTATCACTCTCCATTTGGTTGCAAAGATGACAGCTTGTGGTTTGTTTCATTCTCATAAATGTTCTGTCATTAGCAATTTGGTCTGACTTATTTTAATCACATAAATTAATTATGGAAGAATTTTTTAAAAGCTTGTTATAAAAATTGTTTATAGTATTCCATTTTTCCATCCAAACTATAATAAATCCCTGTGTATTATTTGTATTTTATAGATCATAGAAATATTTTTGTTTTCGTATATTTTCTACATAAATCTTACAAAATTTATAGCTAGGTACTTCATGTTTCTATTACTATTTTGGATAGGGTCTTCTTTTTCATTTTGTTTTCTAAAAGCTTCCTGTTCATTTCTCAAAAAATTATTGAATAATCTGTATCTATATTTTATCTGTTTACTTTGCTTATCAAAGTTATTAAGTCTAATATTTTTTCAATTGATTCTCTTAGGCTATCTAAGGTATAATCTAAGTAAATTCTTTGAATTATAAATGGACTGTTTTTTAATTATTATTTCAAATAGTTCCAGTTATATTGGTTCTTGCCTTTTTTCATTCACTAGAACATTCAGAACTATTTTTTAAATTTGATTTTAGACATTAAGAGTGCTTGCAGTTTTTTACTTTGAAAAATTCACCTTGAAAAGACTAAATACAAATTTTAAATGAGTTCTCTACATCTTTATTTGGTTGTATATAGAACAATGAAAGGTCTTTGTTGCCATTTTTTTAAGAAAAATCTTACTGCTAGAGTTTCACTTTTCTTTCTTCTTGTTGGATGACTAAACAGGAAGAGCGTAGAGCTGCCAAGCCAGCCTTTGCTCAGCTGCATCCTGCCCAGCCTCAGGCGCTCAGTGACCTCAGTAGGATCCGCTGCTCCTGTCTTCTAGCCATCTCGTGGGGGAGGGCTTCCCAGGCTCCTCAGCAGGCAGTTGAAGATGTAGCCCCAGGGGACTCCTGTCCCTTGGTCACATCCCTTTTTTCAACGTGACCTTCCCACTCTGGTCCTCTCGAGGCTGTCTTTGCTGAGGACAGGCCATGCAGATCCCTGGTCAACCTTGCTCTGCACCCAGGTTGTCAGCATCCTCAGGGTCCACATCTTTCTCCCCTGCACAGAGCGGCTGGAACCCTGCTGTGGCTGGATATGGGAACAGCCACCCGCTGTGGTGGGAACAGATATCACAGGGCTGGCCTTCAGGAACTCTGGTTGAGCTCTCATTTCTCCTCACACTTTCACACTATTAGCTGTTTAGAGGCACTTTACGGCTGTAGAGCATCTGTGACGGCTAAAATTGTCGTTTTAGTGGTTACACGGGGCCTGTTCCAGAGTCTGAATTTTCATGGAACCTCCATGCTCTCTTGGCAGCCCCACAGCCTCTCCAATGCAGCATCACGACGTTTCTGGACGTGGATTGCTTTGTAAATGTCTTTAAATTCACTTTTCACTTTCAAAATACCAACGCTTGAAATGTATATGATAGGTTACTTGTTCAACATGTAATACACAATTATGATCAGTAGACATTTCAAGGAAAAGACCTTGGACCTATACTGAATTAATGATGAACAAATGTATTTTTGCATGTTTTAAAGTAACACAAAAATTTTAGCTTAATAACCTATTTTTAATTCCCAGTGTTAAATTCTGCTGAAAAAGTTTAGTCTAAAGCTGCCTCCTTACATATTTTAAAATAGGCCTGAAGGTTTATTCATACATAGTGAACTGAAACCTAACTAGATGTGTAAACAGACTGGAACATACCCTTGTGCCCATTACTGAGTTTTGGCCAATCAAAGGCAGCCAACTGTCCAAACCAAGTTCAAGTAAGACACTGCCCAGCTGTAACCAATCTGGCTGTTTCCAACCTCACTTCTGTTTTTTTGTACCTGGGATTTCCTTTCTCAGTCTTTTTTGTTTTAAGACAGAGTCTCACCCTGTCTCTCTCTCTCTGTCTCTTTTTTTTTTTTTTTTTTTTTTGAGATGGAGTCTTGCTGTGTCGCCCAGGCTGGAATGCAGTGGCATGATCTCAGCTCACTGCAACTGAACCTCCGCCTCCCAGGTTCAAGCCATTCTCTTGCTTCAGACTTGAGAGTAGCTAGGACTATAGGTGCCCACTGCCATGTCCCACTAATTTTTGTATTTTTAATAGAGATGGGGTTTAACCATATTGGCCAGGCTGGTCTCGAACTCCTGATCTCAAGTGATCTGCCCCCCTTGGCCTCTCAAAGTGCTGAGATTGCAGGTGTGAGCCACTGCACCTGGCTCTTTTTCAGTCCTTAAATCTTCCCCAATCACCCAGCAGCACCAGAGTCTCTCTGGTTCAGGGAACTGTCCAATTTGCAAATCATTGTTTGCTCAATTAACCTCCATGAAATTTAATTCGTCTAAGGCTTTTCTTTTCACAATTGTTATTTTTGTGCATTCTCAAATCTTGATAGAAACCTTTTTGAAGTTTTATAAAATTAATTGGGTAGCAGTCCATGTGTCTGTGCTCTGGATTTTATTAACTATTTCACAATTAATCCTTTGTTAAATTTTGAAACAAAAACATCCATAGTGTTATCCTTGTTAGCATTCTACTCATTCTTTCTACTATTTTGGCAACTTAAAAATATCCAGGACAGGCATGGTGGCTCATGCCTGTAATCCTAGCATTTTGGGAGACCGAAACAGGAAGACTAAAGATTGCTTGAGCCCAGGAGTTCAAGACCAGCCTGGGCAACAAAGCAAGACCCAATTCCACACACACAAAAAAAATATAAAAGAATTACCTGGACATGGTGGCATGCTCCTTTAGTCCCAACTACTCAGGAGACTGAGGATAGCTTGAGTCCAGGAGGTCGAGACTGTGGTGATCCACTGCACTGCAGCCTGAGTGACAGAGCAAAATCCTATTTAAAAAAAATTATATATATATATAATTTTATATATATATATATCTCCAGGAAAGTATCCATACAACAAGATTGTAAAAGTAATTGGCATTTAACCCCGTATCTGACAGTCTTTCAGGTTTTATATACTACTGTTATTATTCACTATTATTATATGAACTTTATGACTTCTAATACTTCTATTTTTCTGTGTCATAGATTTGCTCTTTCATTTTCATTATTTCAAAAGATTGATCCTTAAAATTTCTGATCTATTTTGCTATTTTCTATATTTTGACTAGTTTTATTCACTTTCAGTTCATTCTTTTGGTTTTCCTTAGAGTTGTCTTTTATTTTTCAAATTTTTTTGAAATCAATCTCTGTTTCATATCTATTTGTTATTCTGTGATAAATAGGGTAGTTTAGGATATGAATTTAACTCTGGATATAAATTTGGCAGCACCCCTTATGGTGTATAACTGTAATGAGAGGCATTTTTTAATTTTTATTTTTATTTAGTTTACATATGCATATTCCATTTGTTTCAGAGCTACATGTGTGTTTCTCATCTCTGACTAGATGAGGGACCTCTCCCGGGTTTTAGGTATCCATGGACTAATGTCTTTCCTATATGATTCTAAGTTCAGATGGAAGTGCATAGCACTCCCTTAATTTATGTTCGGTTGAAGGATTTCATCAGTTTCATTTTGCTAGCTTGAGTTTGAATATTCCAATTGGTCATTGTTCAGCTATAGTAGAGAGTTGAAGCATCCTGCAATTCTTTTTTGAGCTGATTTTTACAAGAAAGTGAACACAAGCTGCATCCATTGCCTATGAGCTTTTTCTGCCACTGCCTAGTTCCTTAAGTTAAAAAAAAAGGAAAAAACATTCTTCTTAGAAGGCCAGTATCCCAAGATGCAAGGCTACTCTGTTCATGCCCTTTTTCTTCCTTGTCTCATGGGCTGGGAGTCCGAATGGGAATAGACGGGAGGAAGGTGAGCGGACATGGGATCCTGGGCCACTCAGGTAGCGTGTTCACTCAGCAAGAGGACCTCTGTCTCTGTTCATCAGTATTTGTTTTTGTTTACTTATTTTTTATTGTTTGGTTGTATCTTGGCTCATTTTACAGACACTACAAACCCTGAGATCCCTAAGAAGAGGCAGGCAACAGAAGAGAGTTCAAAAGTCTTTTCCTACCGTTTTTGGAGCCATCTGGCTTATTTTGACATGCAGGATAGAAAGTGAGATATGTAGTCCAAGAATATATTTCTTGGTACCTACACACATAGAAGATATATGTAGGGGAAATATTGCCCCTTCTTGAGTCTATTGTCCATTTTTATCTTTAACGTACTGTGTTGATAGATTTCACTTTAATATGCCTTTATGGGTGTTTTAATTAGATGGAAGGAACATTATCTGCCATTCTAAATGGAAGCTTCCTTTAATTCTTGAGTAACATGAAGAATTGGTAGAAACTTCTACTGATTGGAAGCATCTGTTTTGTCAGTATAAGATTCATTTCAGTCTTGGAGATAACCTTAAAAGCAGTATAAGAGAACAAGGAGGAAGAGAAATCACTGTCACTTTTGTAGCCCTAAATCTATTGTTTTCCAAAGTCTTGAAGCTGTTCTGGCAGTTTATTTTGATTGGTACAGATGTGAAAGTGGAGCAGCCCTTTCCTTGGGCTACGCGCCTGTGATTTATTTATTCAACAAGTGTTTATTGTGTGCCAGGTTGCATACTCATCAATGAGTACAAAATGGTGAGAAAGACACTTGGCTCCTGCCTTTTCGGTTACATATCTTAAAGAGGAGACACCAAGACCAAAACCAAAAACTCTGCAGCAGCACGAGTAAAGAAAAGTCGACTGAATAAAAACATTGGCAAGTTGCATTGTGTAATGAATAAAAAAACGAGATAAGTTTTAAAAAATATTAAGTAGAAAGCCGTTTTCTTCTGGTCAGGGAAGTCCTCTTCAAGACAGTGATATTTAAACAGAGCCAAGCTTTGAGAATTAGAAGCGGTTAAATGAAAGGTAAACAGAAACCACTATCGGTACAGGTAACAGCATTTGTAAAGGCCCAGAGAAATGAAAAGAAAAAAAAAAAAAAAAAAACAGCAACAACCAAAACCATAAAGCTCTGTGCTTGAGAGTCAGAAAGATAACCACTGTAACTGGGGGTTCTGAACAAACAGGAGTGTGGCAGGAAATGAGGTCAGCGAGATAGGCAGGGGCCAGATCTTGCCTAGAATCGTAAGCATGGTGAGTTTATGATGAGAAGGTCCTAGTGAGAACGTCATGGTGACAAGGTTGTGGTAAGATGGTCATGGTGAGAAGGTCGTGGTAAGGAGGATAAAAAAGTATTGGAAGGATTTATATAGGACAGTAATATGATATCATTTTGTAATTTACGAACATTACTTTTACTGCTGTTGTAGAACAAATTAGAGAAAAGTAAGTTAGGAACCCTGTTAGGATGCTGCTGCAATAATCCAGTGAGAGTTCATGGTGACCTCTGTTTTGACAGGCAAGGGAATAGATGAATTGGTGCATGAAGAGAGAGGTCATTGGCTTAGCGGTAGGCATATAAGGGATTTTGAGCCTGATGATCTCTATTTGGAATGATCATGAGGGTGCATGTGGATGGATGGTAGAGGTCTGATTAACAGAAGAAGGTTTGAAAAACTAGTACAGGGAAAACATAATTTTTTTTTTTTACTACTATGTAGCATCAGTTAAGGTTTGAGATCACGAGTTTAAAATGAATCCAAGCCAATTTAAAGTTATACCCAGCCATCAGAGAGCCTTAACATATGTTGACACGAGTCCTTGACCTATTGCCACATCTGCTGCTAATTCCTGGGCTGGTGATAACTTTGCTGTCACTTTTTTGTGCCCTGGGACAGCAGGGCTTGGCTATTTGGCATGCTTCTTTCAAGAAAATGCCAACCTTTACCCCAAAAGTTCCCAAATAAGACTGTCTGCAAAATATTGTCAGTGTCTACTGTCCTACTTCTCCAAGAAACCTTCAAAAATCCTAAAATCTGAACATCCTCTTCCCTTCCCCATGGTAGTTTTTGTGTCTTTCTACAAAAGCACTGTGACTTTGTGCCACTGTCTGGCCCCACCAACAATCCCCGAGCCATCTCATGCTATACTGGTTTTCTCTCTGAGATTGTGCCGTGTTTCTTTTTGTCTTTGGTATATAACACATGTTGACCCTTTTTCTGAAAGTACTAACAACCCACTTATTTTTCTGGTTAAAAATGCCCATGAAAAGATCTTTCTTAACACTTCCTACTAGTTTATGTACCCTCTGCATTCAAAAATATGTACCACTTTTCTCTGGGAGAGGACAATCCCTTCTCACCTATAGGTATCTCAGAACTTAATCATGTGACTCACCTTTTCCCAATGAGGTGTGAGTGGAAGAGACACTTGTCACTTCCAGGTGGCAACTTTCAGAGCTGGTGCTTTGTTTACATACTCTTTCCTCTCCAACCCCTGAGCTCTTAGATGCATGTGTCAACGATGAGATAGCCACCAGTACAGATCCTTTTTTGACTATGATGAACAGAATACCACTGTTGACGTGTGATGGGCATGTAATGTGGGAAATAAACTTTTTTTTTTATCATTAAGTGGCTTGGTTTTTTGGATTGTGTAGTACTAGAGCAGAACAATTGGTACCAAAGAAGGAATATATTCGTAACAATAACTCTAAACTATGTGACATTGACTTTAGAATGGACAATGAGCAGAAAGAAAACTCTTAACATTTGTAAGGATGGTGATCCATATTAGGTTGCAGTGAAACACTCAGGAAAACTGCCATCCATGGTAAGTTGGAAGACAAATCAGTTTGTAATAAGAGCATAGTTTTAGGCAAATAGATGAGAAGAGAGACTTTGGTAACATGGTTTGGTTGTTAATGGTTACATTGGACAAAGGTCAATGAAAAAGAGATGAGATCAGAAAAAAAATTGTTCAATTTACAAGCAGGAAGAAAAGGAATGGAAAGTTCCTAATTCAATGACTTGAAGGGTTGAGAAATATAACCGATTGTCAGTCTCCAAGCTTTCAGACTCAGATTGATGAAAATTCAGTCTTGAGGCAAGGAACAAATCAAGAAGGTCATTATCCTCTTTGTTAAACTACCAACATTTTACTGAATTACTTTAATTAGACACAATGTTTCAGGTATAAAGAGAATTGGCTTGGTTCTTCCATGAAACTGATAGGCTCAAAATATCAGCAATTAACTTTAGTGAAACAAAAATGCATGTCTGAAAAATAGTTTTGAATGTGATTACTGAAACAAAGTAGATTTGAAAGAGTTGTATTTTTGAAGATCCACCAGTGTGGTCTAAAAGCTACTGACCCTTCAGGACTTAAGTTGAGGCTTGGGCCCCCAACCTTCTCTACGGAGAGAGCATGCTGGGAAACCTGTGCAGCCCTAAAGACAGGTATTTCCTATGGACCTCCTCATATGTGGTCAATATGGTAATTAAAAAGAAGAAACAATTTGAACAACGGCTCAAGAAGTAGAACAGAATCTTAAAAAGCAATGTCTGTCAGCAGGATTTCAGAGTGTTCATTGAAATTATGTAGTCCTTCCATCACTGTGTTTTGCTTGTAGGGAAGAAAGTAGTTTTTGTTTGTTTTGTTTTTGCGTTTTGTTTCATTGGGTTTGTTTTTGGTCAGTATATAGATCTCCAAAGCAAAAAGAGCTGCAGCCAGACCTGCCTGTGAAATAGTCATAAGCTCCTGGACTCTGAGCCTGACCCAGGAGTAGGCTTTGGATGGTTTCTTTTGGAGAAGGAGTGAAAGTATTTGCAATTTGAAAATAAAAAGTGAATGTAGTATTTGTGACCAGAAAGGTCACTGTTGATAGCTGTCTGCTGTCCCTCATGCATAGTGGACGCTTCCTTCTTCATTGATGAAGGGCATGGCTGGGAAAGTGGCAATGCCTTGGCTGAGAAGTGCATAGAAATCACTTGAAGAATCAATGTGGTGATTCACTCTTTATCAGATACATGGTTTGTAATCGTTTTCTTCCATTCCCTAGGTTGCCTTTGTAACCTGATTGTTTCTTTTGCTGTGTAGAAACTTTTTAGTTGACCTAGCCCCACTTGTCTATTTTTAGTTGACCTTGTCCCACTCGTTGATTTTTAGTTGACCTTGTCCCACTTGTCTATTTTTAGTTGACCTTGTCCCACTCGTCTATTTTTAGTTGATGTAGCCCCACTTGTCTATTTTTAGCTGACCTTGTCCCACTCATCTATTTTTAGTTGACCTTGTCCCACTCGTCTATTTTTAGTTGACCTTGTCCCACTCATCTATTTTTAGTTGACGTAGCCCCACTTGTCTATTTTTAGCTGACCTTGTCCCACTTGCCTATTTTTAGTTGACCTTGTCCCACTCATCTATTTTTAGTTGACATAGCCCCACTCGTCACTTTTTAGTTGACCTTGCCCCACTCATCTATTTTTAGTTGACCTTGCCCCACTCGTCTATTTTTAGTTGACCTTGTCCCACTCATCTATTTTTAGTTGACGTAGCCCCACTTGTCTATTTTTAGCTGACCTTGTCCCACTCATCTATTTTTAGTTGACCTTGTCCCACTCGTCTATTTTTAGTTGACCTTGTCCCACTCGTCTATTTTTAGTTGACCTTGTCCCACTCATCTATTTTTAGTTGACGTAGCCCCACTTGTCTACTTTTAGCTGACCTTGTCCCACTTGTCTATTTTTAGTTGACCTTGTCCCACTCATCTATTTTTAGTTGACATAGCCCCACTCGTCTATTTTTAGTTGACCTTGCCCACTCATCTATTTTTAGTTGACCTTGTCCCACTCGTCTATTTTTAGTTGACCTTGTCCCACTTGTCTATTTTTAGTTGACCTTGTCCCACTCATCTATTTTTAGTTGATGTAGCCCCACTTGTCTATTTTTAGCTGACCTTGTCCCACTCGTCTATTTTTAGTTGACCTTGCCTCACTTGTCTATTTTTAGCTGACGTAGCCCTACTTGTCTATTTTTCCTTTTGTTGTCTGTGCTTTTGGTGTCGTATCCAGGAAATCACTGCCAAAACCGATGTCATGGAGCTTTTCTCCTATATTTTCTTCTAGACATTTTACAGTTTCAGGTTTTAAACATTTGTCTTTAATCCATTTTGAGTTGTGTGTGTGTGTGTGTGTGTGTGTGTGTGTGTGGTGTAAGATATGGATCCAACCTTATTCTTTGGCATGTGGATATTTATTTTTCCCAATATCATTTCTTAAGGAGACTGTAATTCCCTCATTGTGTGCTCTTGGTACCCAGCGTTAAGGCAATTCCAGAACAAAGACATGAAAATTCAAAATTTGAGATAGCTTTTAAAATGGGCTTAGTACCTGAATAGAGATTTATCAAAAGAAAACATACAAATAGGTAACAGGTACCTGAAAAGGTGCTCAGCATCACTAATTATCAGGGAAATGCAAATCTAAAGCACACCTGTTAGAATGGCTATTATCGAAAACAGCAAAATATAACAAGTTTTGGCAAAGAGGTAGAGAAAGGGGAACCCTTATACACTGTTGATGGGAATGTACAGCCACTATGGAAAACAGTTTGTAGATTTTACAAAAAAAATCAAAACTGAGTGACCATATGATCCAGCAATTCTACTTCTGGGTATATACCCAAAAGAAATCAGGATCTCAAGGAGATCTCTATATTCCCATGTTGATTGCAGGATTATTTACAATAGCCAAGATATGCAATAAACTCAAATGTTCATGAACAGATGAATGGATAAGAAATTTTCTATATACATCCTATTGAATATAATTTAGCTTTCAAAAAAGAAGTGAATCCTGCCATCTGTGACAACATTGGATGATCCTGAAGGACATTGTGCTAAGTGAAATAAATCAGGCACAGAAGGACAAATACTGCGTGATTCCACTTAATGAGGTACCTAAAATAATCAAACTCAGAGAAGCAGAGAACATACAGTGGTTACCAGGGACCCGGGGGGAAGAGAAATGGGGGATTGCTGTTTAACTGGCATAAAGTTACAGCTATGCAGGCGTTTTGAGCACTAACAGTCTGCTGTACGGTGTAGTGCCCATACTCAACAGTGCTGTGTTATGCACCTGCAAATGTGTTAAGAAGGTAGATCTCATGTTAAGTGTTTTAAACACACACACACACACACACACACACACACACGGACCCAAGGAAGCTTTGGGGGATGATAGTTATGATTATTGCCTTGATTATGGTGGTAGATTCACAAATATATGTATGTGTCCAAGCTCATCAAATTGTATACATTAAATATGTGCAATTTTTGTATGTCAATTATACCTCATAAAGCTTTTTTAAATTAAAGAAAGGGGAAAAAGAAAGAAAAAGCAAATGAATTAGTGTGTGGTGAGCTATGCTCTTTTTGCATCTCAGCTCTTGTGATTACAGAAGCGTGCATTGAGACAGCACCTCCAGGAGCCTGGATTCCTGAGTGACTAAGAGTGATCCTTACTGACCAGCAACACATATGGGGAGGGGTGGGGTTAAATAACTTTGCCACCCTCCAACCAGGTCAGTTAGCTTCCGTTTGTCGGGTTCCCCTGTAGGTCCCATCCTATTCTAACTGATCCACCTTATTACCACTCATGACATCCTACACATTCTCTCTCACCAGTAAGTATATCATTAGTTTTGTAACTTCATACGTATTGGAGTGAAAAACAGTATTACTTCATCACGTAAATATGCTTCATGAAGGATGCTTTTTTTGTTTAGGAACTTGCACAGATCAGACACTTAGAGACAGCAAGCAGGGCCCTAAGAGCGTGAGTTGGAGGTGCAAGAAGAGATGAAAAAAATGGGTCATTATAAACCACAAGCTGGAATTGGGGGCTCATTGGGAGAGCACAGAGATGAGAAAAGCTCTTGAGTAATTTATCAGATCAAGCTGGAGATGCCAGAAAAGGAAGAGAACTGTTCCAACTACAGGGAGTTTAATGCTCAGCTCTAAGTCTCTTGGTCGTCTTTGGAACGGTAACCACCTCCCCTGCAGGGCAGCATCAGAGGAGTTCTGTGAGAGGAGCTGTTCTTCCAGAGAGTATCAGGCCTGGGCTACGTGTCCCTGCTTGCTTTCAGGGACATGTGGAAGAACAGGCCCCCAACAGAAAAGTAAAGAATAAGAACACCTTTAGAAACCAAAGGTGAGGAGAAGAGCTAAAATTCCCAGGACTTACAGAGATCTTGAAAACAAAGGGCTTCTCATGGTTGATGAGATGGGCATTTGGGCAGGACTTCTCTGGATCTTAAGGGCGTGGTGATCCCAGCTGGTATCTATCTGGCTTACGTTTATTTGATGTATATATCCCCTCCACTATTCTGCAAGCTCCCTGGGTGCAGGGCTGGGTCTGACTTGTTCAATGTGTTTGTTCCCATGCCTACTACAATCCCAGGCATAAAAATAAGTGATGAACAAAAGGCTGAAGAAATGAACAAATGATTGAATTATTTACGTATAAATCTATCGTCTCCACTCGATTGGGAGTTTCAGAAAGGCAAAAGCCACATCTCATGTCTCTCAGCATCCTTCTAACCAGGGGAAGTGTCAGTGTTTGGGGATGTATCAGTCTGTTCTCACACTGCTGTAAAGACACTGGGACTGGGTAATTTAAAAATAAAAGAGGTTTAATTGACTCACAGTTCCACATGGCTAAGGACGCCTCAGAAAACTTACAATCGTGGCAGAAGGCAAAGGGGAACCACGGCACGTCTAACATGGAGGTGAGAGAGAGATTGAAAGAGCGAGGAAGTGTCGCACTTGAAACTCTCAGCTCTCGTGAAAATTCCCTCACTCACATGAGAACAGCATGGGGGAATCCTCCCCCATAATCCAATCATCTTCCACCAGGCCCCCCCTCAACATTTGTCTGGTGAACTTCCTTGTGTCTTCAGAACTCAATGTCTTTGCCTGGAAACACGGATTGCTATCTCTGAAATGGAAAACAAAGCAAAACAACAGCAACAACAAAAAGAAACAAAAACACCAGTGAAATAGAAAATTATGGCTTTTGAGGTCAGATGGGGTTCAAATCCTAGCTCACCCCAGTACAATCTCAGGAATGTTCCTTAACTGCTTCAAGGGATATCCCTTTAAAAGAAGGATAGTAATATCTGCACTGCAGTTTTGTTAGCACAATTAAATTAGACACTATGTTCAAAGCCCTCTGCAAAGTGTCTGATGCCTGGTAGATGTGCAATCCATTTTGGCATCTCAATAAGGGCCTAATGCCACATCCAGAAATGAGAAAATCTCATCCCCAATTCCACACAACTTTGGCATAGTAAGTCCTCATATTTGCAAGCCCTTGTTTGAAAACGCATTCTTTTCACTGCCACTGGGAGAACATTCTTAATATGTTACTACTGCCATCTTGATTACTGCCTAGCAAAGGTAATTTAAGATTTCACAATTGTGATAGCATCCTTTACTCTGAGCAAATCATGGATTCTCAAACAGACAGGCAGACAGAAAGGGGAAAATGGATTGTAAGAAACTTGGAGCATTTTTGAAACCTGCACTCCACAAATCAAAACAAAGAAAAATACCCTCTCTATGGAAACTGTATTTATTTGTCTGAGTTCTGGAATCGGAGAGATTACATGGGGAGAGAATGAGAATGGGATGGTATTACCATTCTATAATGTGTTTTGGAGTTCACAGCTGGTTTTTAAAAAAAAATTACATTTATGACATTTAGATTAAAATTTAGTTACACATTAGATCTAAGACCAAGCATGATGGGTTCATTGCCATCCTGGACTACGGCAGAGCTGAAACATTTAGCCACAGGTAGGTAACTAGGATTGTTGCAAACGATCATCAATCCCACAGAAACTTAATACCATGAGAAAGCTTGCAGTGTGATGCTGTGAAAATATTAAAGGCCTAGAATCCCAGCTTAGTGGCCTGTTCCCAGGGGAAGTCTAGTTGTGGGTCTGATATCACCAACCACAGGCTGCAAAACTTTTTCTTTCTTTGGGATCTGGGAACCTAACCAAAATTAAGGCGATACCATGCAGGCTGTGGGATACCACAGAGAGCCAAGGGATTGGCTGCAGCCTAAAACAGGAAAGACACTTCACAGACACAGGTGGGAGGCCATTACTCATGACATCTGAGCTAGGAGCAGGAAGTGGTGGGTTCTTCAGAAACACAGTTATTCTCTCGTGGCTGTTAGCAAAGTTCAGAGATGAGGCTGTCTGCTAATTAAAGAAGTTAATAGGAAACCTACCCCTCATTCCTTGTCAGATCCCCCAAAGTTTAGAAAGTGAGGCCCTTCAGGCAATGGGCTTCACTATCTGGTGCGGTTTGCTGTACCTCTTGGCCTGACTCAGAGATAGGGGTAAATGAATGTTGGTTTAAAAAAAATGCATAAATGCATTTGGATTTAAGAAGATATCTTTGGTGTTCATATGGCATATTTTCTTTTGTTTAATCAGCAACTTCATTATAATCCTGCCCCCACTGAAACCTTTAATTGGCTCTCCATTGACTGTAAGATGATGCCAACCTCCTTTCAGCTGATATATTCAAGCTCCTCCACGGTCTGGCCTCTGGCACCCCAGCCTCATTTCTCTCTGTGCTTTCTCTCAGATTCTCCATACATGACATGTGAAAGTGCTTGCATTTCACGGGTCAAGGTGCTTCTGCACAGACCCATATGTTTTCATTTGCAAAGATGCAAGTTTCTGCTCATCATTCAAAACTGAACCGAGGAATCTCCCTCTCCGTGCTGCCTTCCCTAACTTTTGCACACAGAACTGATGCTTCCTTCTTATGTAGTGAAACTGTACCTGGTACACACCCCTACAACAGCCCTTTGCATTGTATCATGGTCTATACATTACCTTCTTTCATGGCCTGTGGTTTATCTGAGGAGAAGGAATCCGTCCAGCTAATGATGAATACCATGATTGGGGCACTTAGGAATGCTTGTCTAGGGGCCTCCATCTCACGGTGAGACAGCAGGAATTCTAATGGCTGCCACAGGCACAGCTGTGGGGTGTTGTCCTTTGCAGCCAGGTACTCAGGTCCTAGGAGGATGGAACCACACAGTGCTGCAACCCCTTTGCAGTTGCCCTTTGTGCCTTGTGATTTCAGCAGAGATATATATTGACATTTGCTGGAGAAGAGTTTTCAACAGTCGCTTCAGACATTGAGTGAAAAGTTGTCAATTTACAGCCAGGACAGCCCCACGTGTTAGAAATTAACAGACTCAGCAATCACTGGACGCAGTGGTTTTTGTGGAGACTGTCTTGCCCTGACAAAGATTATTGAAGCAAGACTGAAGATGCATAAATATTCCATTAATAAGGTCCTGACTGCAGGGGCCATTCCTGCAACACTGTCTACGATCTTGTTTTCCAGGTGCTTCTTTTCATGCTAAGCTTGCATCGTCATCAGAGCCCTTGATGAAGGAGGGCGGGGAGCTTTGACCTGGTGGACACTTCCCAGAGAGACTCTTTTAGGGCTTCTCTGGTCCCTGCTAGACGCCCGGGCTGGTGTGAAGAACACAGAGAAAGAGGAGCCCGCCCTGCTGTCTTTGGACGGAGCCTTGCGACTGGTGAAAGATGTCTCCATTTCTGTGGCCAAGAGAGAGGTGTTGACTGGAGATTCAGTCAGGGTGTGCCCTGTGACTGGGGAGCGCACCAGCGAGGAGACTGCTTCCCTGGGGAAGGCTTGGATCTGGCACTGTTATCACTAATCAATTCGGAACTGGTTGGTTTTGTGCCTTGGCACTCTTGGATAAATTTGTTTATTGGAAAAGAAACCTGGGGAAAAAGTGCGTCTAATTGAGATAGAAATTTACCATCAAGTAAAGTATTAGGTTGGTGCAAAAGTAACTGTGGTTTTTGCAATTACTTTTAATACATTTAATCCTTAACGAAGCTGAAATGTCACACAGAATAAGAATAAAAGAAGAAAATGGCAATAGCAAAAGAACCAAGCAATACACATCTAAGGCTAAGTGACCCTGCTTACCATTAAATCCTTATTCTAGGTTTCCAAATACTGTGGACATATCATACAGAAGCATGATTTCAAAAGCCAGTTTCGTTTCTCCATTCATGTGAAATAGAGACCATAAAATCAGGTGGTCTAAGGGAAGACTGAGATAGGCATGGCCTAGGATGAGCCATAGCCTGGGAGAGTTAACATAACAATCTGATAAAATGCTGTTTCCTTCCATCTGGGTGCAAAGAAGTTCATCCTCAGAGATATGAAAATCAGTCCCTCTGCAGCTGCATGGAGAGTCCAGGAGGAGGTTTCTCCTTAGCTCCCCTAGACCATTTGTTTTCTGTATTTTTTGAGACAGGATCTTACTGTCACTGCCCAGCCTGGAGTGCAGTGGCACGATTACGACTCACTACAGCCTCAACATCCCCAGCTCAAGCTATGTACCCACCTCAGCCTCCCAACTAGCTGGGACTACAAGAGTGCACCATCATACCCAGCTAATTTTTTCTATTTTTAGCAGAGATGTGATCTCTCTATCCCCCTGACCATTTCTAAACAGCAGCTCGACTACTTTTCTTTTCTCCTTCCAACATGTTCGATGGGCCGTATGAACAGAATTACTCACAACGACCTCAGCAGCCCTCACTCACTCACTGTAATCATTGGGTCCTTTGTGTCGACTCTAGTTCTTTGCCTTTCAGAATCTGACCTGAACGGAAGCTCTCTGCAGCCTGACTTGCAGGCCTCGTCTCCACCTGCCTCCTGCAGAGGGGATTGCCAGCATTGCTCCTCACTGAGTTTTTGCAGAGTTGCCTTAACATTTTTCAGATACTTTGTTTCAGGCACACAACATACATGAAGTTGCATTTCCTTACTTAATTCTTATTGAATCAGAGGCATAGAAACGCAGCTGAGCTCATGAGCTGATTTACAGGTAAGCAGAGCAGTATACCCAGGTTTCTGACTCTGAAGTCCATTCTCCTTAAATACTGCACTTCCTTATTCTCCTTCTTCTGTTCCTGCTCCTTAAACTCCAGCTCTTCCATATGACAGCCACTGAGGCAGGACCAGTCCCTATCCCCACCCCATAATATTTCTCAGCAAATACATAGCCCCAGAGTCAAACACAATCAAACAACACTTTTCATAGTAGACAATATCTGGCAAATTTCACTCTTACCTCCTTAACACCATGCTGTTACTCTTAATGTAACAATTGAATCACTTTTACTAACTTTTGACTAAGAAGTCTGCTTTATCTTTGCTAATATTAAAGCAATGCTTACTCAAAAATCATGAAAAAATATTGAAAATGCAGAAAAGAAGGAAAAAAGTCACCCTCAGAACGCCAATCCAAAGTTAATGACTATTTCACATAAATTACATGTTTTGTAGTCATGGCAGGCACAGATCTTTCTGTGTCAAGGTGGCCCATGGGCTCTAGGGTCTCTAGATCACCAAAGCCAGTCACCCTCCACTGAGGACACTGTTTCTCTCCCGCTTTAGTCTCCTTAAAAAATTAAGTGTGTACTATATAACACATGATTTAAAAGCCCACTTGTAGATTATGAATTCCATACCATCAAAACATCTGACATAGATTTGCCTCCTGTGAAGTCCTCAGCAAATGCTGTCCCCATTACCCCATGTCAAGGACTAGGGTCAACCCCCAGACTGGACTGGACATGAGTGTTCACTTGGAAGATCTCTGAGAATCAGCAAACCAAACAATTTTTTTAAATGCCCACTCTCTGCCAAGTGTATTGATGAGGGATCTTAAGTTTTATGAGAAGAAGGATTGGGTCTCTCTTATTCGATGTTGTTTCTCTAAGGCCTAGGACTGTTTCAAATACACTAGAGTCTTTAGAAAGTACAAGAATTTAGTCAGGCACAGTGGCTCACACCTGTAATCCCAGCACTTTGGGAGGCTGAGGTGGGTGGATCACGAGATCAGGAGTTCGAGACCAGCCTGGCCAACCATGGTGAAACCCTGTCTCTACTGAAAATACAAAAATTAGCTGGGTGTGGTGGTGCTTGCCTGTAATCCCAGCTACTCAGGAGGCAGAGGCAGGAGAATCGCTTGAACCCAGGAGGTGAAGGTTGCAGTGAGCTGAGCTCGCACCACTGCACTCCAGCCTGGGCGACAGAGCAAGACTCCGTCTCAAAAAAAAAAAAATAGTACAAGAATTCATTGCATCTTGACCACAACAAATCCATAAGAGAAGCATTTCTAAAGGCATTAAAAGATCTGGAAACTAAGGCCTGTAAGAGTTTAGCAAGCTGCCCAAGGTTATGTAGTATATGGCACAGTTGCCATTGAAAGGCTGTTTGATTTCAAAGCCCATCTTTTCTTGCACAATGCCATTCTCCTTTTTTCCCTGTCAGTGCCTTTGATATACCGATAAATGGTTTCACATACTCTGATGTCAGTCCTAGCAAAGAAAAAAGTATCCTCAAAAAGGCCTTATTCTAGTCACCATTGATTCATCCCTTTCTCAATTTGATGCCAATTTTCCTTACATGCTGGATTTCCTGACCAAGCATTTTGTGTAGATACTAGTTTTTTCTTCTGGAATGTTCTAAACAGTACTCTTTACATTTAAAAAAATATATATATATAGTAGTTTCTGATTCTTCCATCTTTATCAAGTACTTTAAGCCACATGAAGGGGTTTGAACTTGATCCTAAGAGTAATGAAGAATTCCCAGGCAAATGTTGATGGATGAGTGACCTTATCACATTTGCTTTTAAAAATAACTATTTATTAGAGAGATGGAGAATGGATTGGAGAGAGGCAAGCCTGGAGTCAGAGAAACCAGTGAAAAGAATATTGTGTGACTCCATGGAAAGACTAGGTGTTTTAGGTAAGGAATCTACTCTTTCCAAAAAGAAGTCTGACACTTGTCCTCAGGTCCTGGGAAGGAATCTCTAGGCTCTGGGAATACTGTGCCCAATAGGAGTGTTTCTGTTTGTTCGGGGGCCTTGGCTCACACCTGGAGGATCTAACAATGTGATTTCAGGTGAGGGCTTTGGGTCGTGAAGTCATCCCTCAAGGGACTAGAGACTGAGATCAATGAAAGGAGAGGCCAGTTAGCTTCATGCGATTGAGTACAGTGAACACTTTGGACACCAAAGCTCAGGGGAACTTCCCTGGATGGCAATGCTCTCTGCATGTTATCACACGTCTTACCTGAGAACTAAGGCTGCCCACCATCCACCAGAGGGCACGCCAGCAGCTCCACGTTTGGAACCCTGTTGGACTGGTCCATGCACTGCTTCCTGTGGCTGACTTTTATCTGTGCTGGTTACCTGTACTCAACTGTAACTAAGGGTATAACCACTTTCAGTGAGTTTTGTGAGTACTTGCAGTGAGGTATCAAAATGAAGAGTGGTCTTGGGAACTCCCAAACATGCAACTGGTGTTGAAGGTAGGGAAGCCTTAAGGACTGTTCCTTAATTTTGCAGTTGGTGTCAGAGGTGAGGGCAGACTTGGGACTGTACTCTCAAACTCCACAGGGGTCCAGACCAAAGGAGCAGAAGCAGAAATGGAGAGGAGCGGGGGAACCCAAGAGATATTGGTATTCAGAAGCTGCTACAGCAAGGTTCATGGATGGCTGGACAGGTAAAGGGGAGGCGGAGGAAGATTCCTTAAGAACATCATTTAGATTTCTGACTCGGCCACTAGTTGAGTGGTTTGTGATACCCACTTGACTTGATTTATGTCTTCTAAGACATTTTACTCTTAATGCTTAGAAAAGTCTGGGACATTTTAGATAACAAACAAATGTTGAATGAAGAATAGTCTAAGGCAGTGGAAAAGATCTAATTGATTAATAGGAACAGGAAATGATAGTTAATTGACAGTGGAACATTAGTTGGAAGACAAACCCCCACTCTTAAAATCCATCTAGGAGAGCAGATTGTAGATTGAACGGATGCTTTGAATTAAAAGAATGTCATCATCATTGTTGATTTGCCACATGTTTACAAAAAGGGAGTAAGGCAGTTTCTAAATAAATAAATTCGATCTTTTGAAAGGCTAATTCCATCAAGCTACGATGGTGAATATTGTCCCACTTCAACTTTGGATTATTGCTGTTCAAACAATAGACGTTGTTCCTTGACTCTCCCAACACCTGGGAATTAAGTAGAAATGATACTTTTGTTCTTTTTAAATGTTTCTGGCTTAGTTTTGATGTACCAGATACTGAGTAACAATAATAATTTGTTTCCTAGAAATAATAATTGCAAACATCATAGCAAGGTGCCAGTATTATTGCATCTCATTTAATTAGAAATGGAGAGACTGAAAGTAAAACTGGTAAGTCATATATTCAAGAGAGACAGATCGTCCACGGCAGCGCTGCGTGCTAAATCCAGGCAGCTGACTCCAGAGCTCTGTTGCTCAGTTTTGGCCTTTGGTAGTGTGACTCCAGCTTTTCTTGTTTCTCTTTGGTCCAGACATGACCACAGGAAAATAAATCCATAGCCAGTTTGAGATGTTAGATCACAGTTACTTTTGCATTTTCCAAATGTATTGAGAATGCCTACAGCACGTCATATGGCAGTCACATTGTTTTAGTTTCATAGATACTTCAGGGAGAATAATGCAATTTTGCTAACTTTTCCACTGAAAGCAATCACCTCTGTGTGGAGAAAATTCAGGAATCCCAAACCCAAGAATGATGTCTTGGTGGAAAATTGAAATGTTTGGAATTGGAAATTCAGAGTGGAAATGCCCTCCTAAATTAAGAGAGGCTGCTCTTACAATGGCATTAATTATTTAAAAACAAGCAACAGAAAATAAAAAATATCTTAGGAAAATTGCGTTCATACATGACACAGGAATGGTGCTGCCTTCTCACATGAAGTAGTTAGCAAGGGAACCCCTGTGAGAATTTGCATGCTGGGTATAAGGCCACCACTAGATCTGAGGTCAGCCAAGGGCCACGGCCAGTTTTATGCATTGTTCACTCCCATTTGACCAAAGGCTGAGGGAATGGGTGGGACAAAACTGGGCTTTTCGAGCAGACTAAGACGGCTTTGGTTTGGAATTCTGTCTCTAGTACTTGCTAACTATGGACCTAGGGAAGTTCCTTAACTTTACTAAACCTCAACTTTCTCATCCATTTAATTGGGATTAAATAACAGCCATGCCACAGGTTACACAGACAATTCCCACAACATCTTTGCTGCTTCTGTTTCCATGCTAAGCCCACTGCACTGAGAGCTACTTGAGAAAAGGATCCTGGGTGTTGTTTCCTTCCTATTTTCCTAGTGCTTAGTGCATGGTAGACATTTAATGCAAGGATGATACGCAGGAATCATCTAACTTCTGCTTGGGGGACAAAAATTCTAAAGGTCAGGTTGAATTTAATGGTAAAAAGGGAAGACAGGAAAACAGTGACGAATGTTTGGATCCAAGCAAAGTTAGCACACTCATTTCTGGCTTTAATTAATTTAAATGGGCCCCAAAGTCATAGGTGTTGTTCCAGCTAATTTAGAGATACTGAAGGACATTCATTGAGCGAAGAGTAAAGCTCGCCTTCAGTGGGTCCATTACTGTTCATACGAGTCCTATGTAGTTACTGTTGTATTTTCCAAAATTGTATTTTCCATAGAGCAATTATGAGTCAGGCAAAAAGAAAAACTGTAAATTAATCAATGCACCTAAAAAGAATCTTAATGAGCAAAGCATTGTCCAAGGCAGCCTGCTTTTAAATATACGTTTCTGAGTAGATATGACTTATGATGACCGCTCCTTTCTTAATTTCATTCATTTTGTTCGATGGATGATAGGAGCACATTTATGAATGTACTGATATATCTTACACGGCTGTATTCCACTAGTGTCCTGGATTCATATAATGTGCCTTTTCCCAAAAACAGAAGCATCTTTTCCTCTGTCAGGTTCATTACCAATGGGGGCTCGGCTGGAAGGGCTTCATCCTTGGGAACACTGCTGCTCCCCTTCCCCATGGAGGATCGCACAGTGTGCACGCACACATGAACCTGTGCCGTTAACTGTAAGGAGAGCCGTGTGCGGTGTGGGGGTGATTTAGCCTTTAAGCAGTTCCACTTTGGGGTCCCTAAGAGTTTAGCTCTGCTCCCCTGATGTGCAGTTTCCTGAATTCAGGCCAGGAGGACATCACCCATTTCTCAGTCATACATCAAATCAGGCTAACCATTTGGCTACATGGTGTACTTTAATGAAGTTTTCCGAGGTGCAAAAGGAATGTGCAAAGGCCGCCCTTTTCCAGGCACTTTCTTACATGACATTCTTACATGTATGAAGGCACTGAGCCGAGAATCTGCTGGTTCTTTTGCATGTGTTGTCTCCAGTCCTCACCAGGCCCCTATGGGTGGCTACTGTTATTACTGTGAAGAGGGCAAGCCCCAGACTGACTATCCAGAGGCATATCTCACTGCTGCCGTTTCCTCTGTCTGTGCTGTTCGGCAAGTTGATCCCTCCAAGCCTCAGTTTCCTTATATGTCAAATGGAAAGTCTACTTCTTAGGTTGTTATCAGGACTGCCACACCTCACATATTGCTGGTCACGTTGGAAAAGCTCAATAAACACTGTCATCAATCTCATTGTGAATCAGACTGAGTTCAAAAAGGTTAAAACCAACAATAATAATTGCATCCCTTTCCCTACAGCTTTCTTGTCTCTCCTAGACAAAGAATAAAGTTGTATAACTTTTCAGTCTTAAGCATAGAACTCATTTTATTGGTAGAACTTTATTTTAATTGTAGGGTAGTACAGATTGAATATCCCTTATCAAAAGTGCTTGGGACCAGAAGTGTTTTGGATTTTGAATTACGTGAGATTTTGGAATATGTGCTTTATGCTTACCCATTGTGCATCCCAAATCCAAAAATTTGAAACTTGAGATGCTCCAATAAGCATTCTCTTTGAGTGTCATGTAACTGCTCAAAAAATTCTGGATTTGGGAGCACTTCATATTTTGGATTTTTGGCTTGTAATGCTTAGTCCATAGTAGATAAAGGCACTTTATTAGCTCCATCAGAGCAAGCCTCCTCAGAAGCACTCCCTGGTGATCACTCTCATTCCTTCCAAAAGTTTCATTTCTTTCTCTCTCTCTCTCTCTCTCTCTCTCTCTCTCTCTCTCGACAGTGTCTTGCTCTGTCCCCCAGGCTGGAGTGCAGTGGCATAATCACAACTCACTATAGCCTCAACTTCTTGGGCTCAAGCGATCCTCCCTCCTCAGCCCCTGTGCATCTGGGACTATGGAGGTGCACCACCAAGCCTGGCGAAGTTTTTTAATTTTTATTTTAGCAGAGATAGGGGGTCACTATGATGCCCAGGCTGGTTCTGAACACCTGGCCTCAAGCAATTCTCCCATCTTGGCCTCCCAAAGTTCCTAGATTATAAGTGTAAGCCACCGTGCCTGGCCTTAAAGTTTAATCTTAACATTGGTTCTGGCCCTGTTCTATTTGTAAAGATCTCTTTTGAAGTCTCAACACCACCTTTATCATGTGTTTCTGTTCTGCCCTTCAGAAAAGCCCACCAGAACCAAAGATGCAAGTTCCTGAAGATGGTGAGGCTAGGGACCCCCATTCACTTGTCCTCCAGTTAAGGCTGAAAGGGGTGTGGGAACTCTAGAGCCAAAATTATCTCAGTTGCAAGAAGGAGTCTTGCATAAGAGCCTAAAAAATCTATTTATGATTCTGCTAGGCACCTATGTGGCACTCTCCCTCTACAGGACAGCTTCAAAGTCCTCTCTCAGCCTCATAGTATACATGACTTTTGCTGCCATAAATTCTTTGTGCAGCAGTCTCCACATCGTGCATCCAGAGACCTCAACTCGGGCTCTCCCCTCTGCACATTTGCCTCTTGTTCTAACTATGCAAGGTAAGAACAAATGAGTGCAAAGGGCTGAGTTCCATGCAACCACCTGCAGCTGGGTGAGCTAGTGAAGTTGACCTTGAGATAAAGATTTAAAGTGAAGAATGTTTATCAAGGAGTGCATTGGGGTAAGCACAAGTCAAAGGGACAGGAGAAAGCAGGAGGGGCAGAGGGGAAAGCTATCTTCCATGGAGGCTCAAGACAGCCTTACTTATGTTTTAGGAAGCTCAGGGACTCACGTGGCTCTTCAGAAGAGTGTCTGAGTGAGATTGAGATAACCAAAGCTTTATTACTCCTCTACCCCAACCCCTGGCATGGATTAGTCATACATGTGGGTCTCCCCAGAAGAGGCAAGATCTTGGGCCTGCTCGCTGCAGCCCAGGCAATCCCTGAAGATGAGACAGGATAGTTCCCATGACCCTTTCACAGGACTTGCGACAGGGATGTGGCTTGTTTACTTGACCGCTGAGCTTAACCCCTTACTGGAGGGAACATGCCATGGACAGGAGCAGGAACCAGAGTGAGTGAATGCTGGAACTGCCAGCTGTGTCTCTCCAGCAAAAGCAGGCCCTGTGCAAGCCTCGCAGCAGTGTCCAAGTGTGTTACAATCCTCTTTTAGCTCTGCTGTCTGGGAGGAGGTGTCTGCAACCCCCGATGTCCCAGAGTGCATTTTACCAGCTCAGTGGGCCTTTTGCCTTATTACGTGGGGCAGCTGTCCTCCACCAGCAAGGACAAAGGGCCAGTGTGACAGCCCTTTTGGGTTCCCATACCCAGTGTGTCTCGAATTCTTGTCCGGTGCTTGAGAAGAATGAGGCCACATGGCCTTGAAGGACGGTGAATGTGGAAGTTTTATTGAATGGTGAAAGTGGCTCTCAGCAGGATGGGGAGTTGGAAAGGGGATGGAGTGAGAAGGCAGTCTTCCCTGGAGGTCAGCCATCCCTGGTCAAACTCCTTTCCCAAAGAAGTCTCCAATGTCCAGCTGAATCATCTCCTCTCAACATTCAGATGCTTCTCTCTTCTGTGTGTGTGTCCTTCTCTGCCATGCCACTCTGCTCCTCTGCCAGTGGAGCTTGGGGTTTTTATGGGCACAGGATAGGGGTGTAGTGGGCCAAAAGGCAACATTCAGGTGGGGAAATGGATTTGAAGTTCTCATTTAGGGCTGTGGTTTAGGCTTGAGGGTGGGAGCCTTGTCAAGGATCCCACCCTTTTCTACCTAGTATGTCCCTGCCTCTTGTTCATATCAAAAGTGTAGTCCACCAATATCCCCAGCCCCAAGGAGAGTTTAGTTCTTTGTTGAAGAGCAACCTGGGTAGAGCATCATCATGTCCATACACCCCCACCCCATGACAGGCACATTCTACATCAACTACAATGAGCCAGTCACTTTCCCTGTGCCAGTTTTCATGCTCAGAACTATCACATAATGCATAGGATTTGGGTAATTTTCCCATGGTTTTGACTTTGGGTGGCCCAGGGCTAGGAGAGGACAGAGGTGGGGAGATAGAGGGAGGAAGAGGAAAGGTGCATTAATTCATTTTCACTGCTAATAAAAACATACCTGAAACTGGGAACAAAAAAAGGTTTAATTGGACTTATAGTTCCACATGAATGGGGAGGCCTCAGGATCATGGTGGGAGATGAAAGGCTCTTTTTACATTGTGGCAGCAGGAGAAAATGAGAGAGAAGTAATAGCATAAACCCCTGATAAACCCATCAGATCTCTTGAGACTTATTCACTATCATGAGAATAGAACGGGAAAGACCAGCCCCCGTGATTCAATTACCTCCCCCTGGGTCCCTCCCACAACATGTGGGAATTCTGGGAGATACAACACAAGTTGAGATTTCAGTGGGGACATACCCAAACCATACCAAAAGGTAAGAGGAAGAGTAGAAGGTAAGAAAAGAATGAATATTTATTAAGCATCAAATTGTACCTGGCACCATGATAGGTGGTTTATAACCTCAATTCAATTTAACTTTCACTCCCCCTTATAAAGCATAATATGGCTTATTGCCATTTTGAAGTTGAAGAAGCTGGGGCTCAAGAAATTAAGCAGCAACAACAGAAATTCTGTATCATCTCCTTTACATTCCTGTGTCTAGAGCTGCAGAAACTCCAGTCTGGGTGCAAACACATCAAGGCAATGATACAATGATGAGCAACTCCCATCCACTGCCCAGGCTTGGATACTCCCCATTTCTAGCCCTGTCCTCAGAAACATCAGGCTTTCTCCCAACTTTGAAAGCCACCCAAGTTTGGAGCGTGACTTGCCATTCCCATCTTAGTTCTCATTGCTTGCCTACAAGCGCACTATTCTTTAGCTTTTGACCAATGAAAAGTGCTCAGCACATATTTGTGCAACAAAACTAACTGTGATAGCTCCAGGTGCAAAGCTGCCCAGTAACCCCTGGACACAGTTCCTGCCCCACTGTGCTCACCCCACCTGAACTAACCAAATTCCCCTGGCATACCCATGTTAGAAAAGGACTCTTGGGGACTGCTAAGGGACAACCAAGGTGGCTCAGGGATCTAGGCAATGTGCATCTCAAAGTGCTTCACAAATGATTGCTTATATTTAATAGTACATGCTCACGTAATGCAATAATGGTTATCATTTTACACATAGTAGCTCAATCTGCACAAATAACTCTAAGAGACAGATTTTTCCTCTTGTTTCAGAGACATAGAGAGATTAAGGAATGTGCCCAAGGGCAATTTGGTTAGGCAGTGGTGAAGCTAGGCTGCAAATCTGGCTTTTTTGGGCCCTGCACTTTAGGCTTTAATTCTGCCAAGCCAAAATTCCAACACAAACTGTCACACTCCATCTACCATCTTTTTTTTTTTTTGAGACGGAGTTTCACTCTGTCCCCCAGGCTGGAGTGCAGTGGTGTGATCTTGGCTCACTGTAACCTCTGCCTCCACCATGCTGGCTAACTTTTGTATTTTTAGTGGAGACAGGGTTTCACCATGTTGGTCAGGCTGGTCTCAAACTCCTGACCTTGGGTGATCCACCCGTCTTGGCCTCCCAAAGTACTAGGATTACAAGCATGAGCCACTGTGCCCGGCCCCATTTACCACCTTAGCTCTGAGACCCGCCTACCAGAGGGGTTCCCTGTGGAGTGAGATGTGCACATTCTACTTTATTCTCTCTTCTAGGTCAAGTGAGAAAATGTATTTGAAATCACTTTGTAAGCTATAAGCTACCCTATGGAGAGTATGTGTATAAATGTACACATATCTATACACACGAGTGCAACTATATCCCTCACAATTCACAAGCAATGTGTGATTCATGTTAAATATTCAACACATGTTGAATTTATTGGGAGTGTCTATCTTGATATAGATACTTGTTCACAAGCTATTAGTATGCCCTATTGACATTTCACACAAATAAACACAATACACACACACACACACACACTCATGTTGCTCTTCCCTCTCGGGAATGTTTGTTCAAGAGGCTGAGGCTGAAGTTGGCCTCCTGCTATGTCAGGGCAGCCCTTGCATAGGTGTGAGTGTGAGCAGGAATTTATTTTCTAGCCAAGGGAGAAAATGACAAAGTGAATACAAAAACCACAAAAGCAGCTAAGTTAGATTTGGGTTCCAAAAAAATGCAGACAGAAAAGGGAGACTGTGAAGGGAGAGTTGATAGGTGGTTTAAGGAATGTCTGGAGAGAGGCGAGGAATAGAGTAAAGAAGAGAAAAAGTAATAAAAAGAACTGCAACACTCACCTCTGAGAACAAATGACTGTAGTTGCTGCATGCTTAACGTCCCCATCTTAGGAAGCACCACACATCAGCAGAAATGAGATACACAGCAGGGAGGTGCTAGAAATCTGGTTTTGCAGATGAGTTTGACAAATCACCTACAGCTTTGCTCCAAACCAGGTCCAAAGACTTTAACCACATGGTTTGCTTGTGTGCACCTATTTCCTGAGTTGCTCTAAATTGCGTGACTTAGGGTGTAATGGCAATTCTTTGGGTTTTTGTAGCTCCATTTCTATGAGATACATGATTAGAAATCCTATTTGCTTTTTGTTTTTCAACCTTAATCAGCTACCATGCTGGGCTTGTGTGGCAGCCCCGATAATCAGCCTGCTTTATGGAGAAGGCAGAGTGGAAACAGGACAGGAGACTTCCCATGGCACACATGGAAACGCAGCTTTCTTAGGGTTTTCCTTAAACTCGGAAAGTATCTCTTGTCTGCAAAATTGAAGTCACAATCTCTAATTAATTAGCTAACTAGCTCCCCCTCTTGAAATGTCTTTCAGATAAAAGCTGCATAATGCTACAAAGCGATGGCCTAAAATCAGACTAATCTATGTCTATGGCAGTCCGTAGGATCCATCGTGTCAGAAAAATACATAGAAATGTCTTAAAATCTGCCCAAACACAAAAACTGTATCTGTGCTATTACTTTAGTTAAGTTTATACCTTTCAAATCATCTTTTTTGCTTGAAGGTATTTTGACACAGCTTGAAAAAGAAAGGCATCAAACAGCCTTAGCCTGTACAGTGAGCTATAAAATTGCTGCAAGCTTAAACAGTTAAGGTAGGAAAAATGGCAAAAGTCATGCTACCAACAAGTAAGTTTGTGCTTTTGTCAGAAATGAAGACTCTTAAAATGTGATGCCATCCCATGACTTATTTTGTATTATTATCTTATTTTTGTTTTGATCCAGTCATTCTCTCCCTTTATCTTACATCGAAAACAAGAAAAGTTTTGTCTATGTCTACAACTTAAGTGAGGAATCTATTATGTGATATATGATATAAAATTCAGAGCCAGGAATAGGCCATTGTGTGGCATAAACATTTCAGAGGATAAGAATAATAGCAAAGAGCTAAATTGAAATGTAATCCATGCTGAGATACTGTAACAAAGCCTTATAATCCCTTTAAGCCAGCTGCTCGCAACTTTGGCTGCCTATTTGAATCTTGCAGAGATCTTAAATCCTTCTTGATGCCTGGGTCTCATCCTCCAGGGATTTCGATTTTATTTGTCTGGGTTGTGACCTAGTGTCATGGGTTTTAGCAGCTCTCCAAGTGATTCAACTATGTGGCCACGATTGAGAACCCTCTGGTCAGCTGACTGTACTGTATACAGGCATCTCTGACAGTATAGGCCATCACCTGGTTCCCTGATTTGTTCTGGTCCTGTTTGTGTGCCAATGGCTCTTTCTTGGACTTCCGAGTTTTATCTGCACAGGTGATTCTGATACCGCTTCTGGGGCTGCTGACCCAGTGTGGGCACTTGGTCATGATAGCTTTTTGACCCTATGCTGGTCTGTTAGGTGGCTAGGGGTCCTGTAATTAAGTATGAAGAATGGGTGGCTAAATGGTAGAAATGTATTGTCTCACAGTTCTGGAGGCTGGAAGCCTGAGATCGAAATGTCTGCAGAGTTAATTCCCTCTGTGGCCTCTCTTTTGCTTGCAGGGAGTTCCTTCACCCTGTTTCCCTACATGGTCTTCCCCTGGCATGTCTGTGTTCTAATCTCCTTTTATAAACACACAAGTGAGATTCGATTAGGCCCACCCATATGACCGAATTTTAATTCAGCAACCTCTTTGAAGGCCCTGTCTCCAAACACAGTCGCATTTTGAGATATTGGATGTTAGGGATTCAACATATGAATGTGGAGGTACAGAATTCAGCCCTTAGCAGCCAAGAGGATGCCTCCATTAGCAACATGCATGCCTTTGTCATAGCTCTGCTCCAACTGTGAGTTGGGAAAATGTCAGAGATAATCGCAATGCACAAACCATTCTCAACCATCTTCCTGGGCTTGCTTTATCAGTCAAAGTAGCAGCCACTGGGGGTCCCTTCCCAGGCAAACTCTCCTGTGTGGCGGAATCAGCCAGCAGGATTGACCTGTGGAATGGTCTGGAAAACTCCAGGCTGTCCATCTCAAGGATTCTGGAAAATGTCTGGGTGCCCATTTCCAGGGCTTCGGGAAGTGGGAAACCCCAACTTCACAGCCCCCAGCAGGTGCAGCAGGAGCTCTTTTCCTCTGCCCCTGGTGTTTCAAGGTGGCTCAAACACCTGACCACCCAGTTGACCTCAGTGACACTGTGTGCCATCAGAGACTACAGGTCTGTTGGAAAGAACATGTTGATTCCTCCTATTAATAGGAGATTAGTTCTTACATTTGGTGGTTCAATCTCTGGACTTTTAGTTTCTTCTTGGTTTTCCCTAAGTTTGACTCTCAAAATCTCCTTGGTTTGGACTCATTCTTCCAGTTGGATACACTTCCACTTTCATTCCTGTAAAGGAAGGTGTAGTTAGATTCAACTCCCGCATTTTCAAATAGAGCTTCTCTAACTCCTTCTGCATTCCCAGGTTCTTCACCCATTTCACCTTCACCTCTTGCCAAGCTGGCTTAGCCTAGCTTAGCGCTTGGATTGTTTCGCATTGTATTGGGTTCCAGGTATTTCTGGAAGTGTCGATTGAGTCCTCTAATTAGTCAGTGCTTCAGAATGTCTATGACTTTTCAAGTCCTCTTTTTTGACTTTACACTCTTAATAATTACACTCAGTATCAAGGTTAAAATATTGATGATAGTAGTGCATTTTTTGAGTTCCCTGAGAGCATGTACCCGTCAGTTTCCGGCATCCAGTGCACGCCATAGTCCTCGCTTTGAGGGGTCTCTTTCCAAGGTTTCAGTTACCCTTGGTTAACTGTGGTCTAAAATAGTCCATGGAAAATTTCAGAAATAAACAATTCGGAAATTTACTTTGCTTGCTGTCCTGTGTCATGTGATGAAATCTCGCCTGGAAAGTGAATCAGTCTCTGTCCAGTGGATCCACGCTATCCATGCTCCCCACTCATGACTCACTGAGCAGCAACCTCAGAGATCAGATCAACTATGGTGATGCCACCGAGCTTTGTGTTCAAATCACCCTGACTTTACTGCGTAACCATCCCAGAGCGCAAGAGTAGTAATGCTGGCAATGTCGATGTACCGAAAAGAAGCCGTAGAATGCTGTCTTTAAGTGAAAAGAGGGAAGTTCTCAGCTTCAGGAAAGAAAAAAAAAATGTATGCTGAGGCTGCTAAGATTTAGTCTTCTACTCATGAAATTGTGAAGAAAAAAAGAAATTCATGCTAGTTTTGCTGTCACACCTCAAGTTGCAAAAGTTACAGCTGCAGTGTGTGTTAAGTGCTTAGTTAAGATGAAAAAGGCTCTACGTTTGTGGATAGAAGACATGAACTGAAACATGTTCCACTTGATGGCAATAGGGTTCGGTACCGCCCGTGGTTTCAGCCACCTACAGGGTGTCTTGGAATGTATCCCCTGCAATTAAGGAGAGACTACTGTACTAATAAAAACCCAGTGATTCAAATTGAGACAGACTTACTGAATTAAACCTATCATTTTCTGTCAAAACCGATAGGGACCCAAGACTATTTACGTTTAGAGGTGGATAAAATCCAGAGAAGAGATTTGAGTGGTCTGAGGCCATACAGTGAGCTAAGGTCAGAGCCAGGATTTGCTCTATGTTAATGTGTCCCAAGCTTCAAACTCATGAGCATTTTGCCTTAGGAAGATGGCCAAACTGGATGGTATTTCACGGTCTTGCATTTAGCATACTTCTATATAGCACTTAATTTTTAAAAATAAAGATTCGTATGGATGTTTGAATTTTTAAACACTCAGTCCTTCGGAGGAAACCATGCAGCCTGCAGGCTGTGGGGAGAAGATTGCCTGTAGTAAAAGAGCTGGCCCGAGCCTCCCGATGGCCAACTCCTCTCAACTCATAACAACCATCTGGATTGTCTGTGTGGAGGCCAGATTGCCTGTTATGTCCACCAAATGAGTTGCCTTGCCCTAGAAAAACAAAATTCAAACATCTATCAAAGAAACCTGTCATCTCCTTGTCTTCCTCTGCAGAAATCAACTTCCTTCTCACTTCCACTGGAGGCCCGGTAACAGAGTTCATCCCTGCAAATCTGTAGGGTGACAGCTGCCTGGGGGGACTTCTGGGCCAGAATCTGACTGGCAGGAGAAAGCTCCCAATGAGAAAGTCAAAAGGAGGCGTTCCGCGTGGGTTTTCTCCTGCACAGTTGTCAGTAGTTTAAAACAACAATCCCTATGTATAAGTTGAGTAAAATCCTCTTTTTCTAGTCCCCTGTGCTGAATAGAAGGTGGAAGTTGGGACATTTTATCTGCAGAGCTCCGTGCTCTGCAACTCCCTCTCTTTTGTTTCTAAGAATAAGAGAATTACTAAAAGGCTAAAAATCTCTCCAAAAAAAAAAAAAGAAAGAAAGAAAGAAAAAGGAAAAAAGAGTTGGTTTGATTTGGCATTTAATTAAGGCTTTTTGTCTCCGTTTTAGATTAGTGGGTCTTCTCCTGCTTAAGCACATGGTTGTTCTGATTTTCAAGTTTCTTCTTAAGTTGCTTTAATTTTGCTGTGAATTGTTTTGTGAGGCCAGCTCCAAGGAATGAGCAAATGCCTTCCTGGCATGGAGCTTTGCTATCAGCAGAAAAAAACAACACAAATATTTTCCCAAGGAAAATGGCAGCCATTTAACAAATCAGTTGTAGCAATTGTACATGACAGGCCTGTGAATTTTATACCTGTTCATAAAATATCTATTTCAGAAGCCCACAGCAGAACACATTTTGCAAACTGCTATACAGAGGAAGCATCCACCAAATCATTTTATTTCTTGTAAATTTTTTTGTTAATTTTTAATTGTGATGGTAGGTATCACACTGATTGCCACAGCAAGAGGGAACATATAATAGGATAATCAGTTAAAAGAATCTTCAAAAATCCCTATAGCCTACAGGATTTACCTTGAAATGTACTTTGCAGGTAGACTGTGGTGAAGGCATGCCGTTTTACTGAAACAGCAGAATATTTGTGGATAGTTCAGATACAATTTTCTCATGAGACTCAGAATCTTACTTATATAAAAAACCCATATTATTCTGCTTTCTTACTCAAGGATTTCAGAGGTATACTCAAGGACACTGTATGAAGAGAATAAAAGCTTATTCCCAAAATACATGCTAAGTTTCAAAGCCTTGTTGATATGGTTTGGCTTTGTGTCCCCATCCAAATCCCATCTCAAATTGTAATCCCCAGGTATTGAAGGAGGGACCTGATGGGAGGCAATTGGATCATAGAGGTGATTTCCCCACGCTGTTCTCCTGATAGCAAGGGAGTTCTTACAAGATCTGGTTGTTTGATAAATGTCTGGGACTTCCCCCTTCTCTCTCTCTTGCCTGCTGCCATATGAGACTTGCCTGAATCTCTTACACTGTGACTGTGAAGAAGATGCCTTGCTTTCCCTTCACCTTCCATCATGATTGTAAGTTTCCTGAGGCCTCCCCAGCCGTGTGGAACTGTGAGTCAATTAAACCCCTTTTCTTCATAAATTACCCAGCTTCAGACAGCACTTTATAGCAGTTTGAAAGTGGACTAATACACTTGTTTGCATATGAAGCATCATGCTAGACCAAGGGACATGGGGAGTAAAAATAGGAAGATGCTGACCGTTATTAAGGAAACACTAAGTACGCATGTGTACATCTATAATTGTACACACATACACAGTAGCAGTCACAATGCCAGTGTTACCGGTGGAGAATGTTCAGGTTCTTGGTGTCTTGAAGAAAGAATTGAAAAAACTGTACAAACAAAGAAATAAAAGAAGGAAGCAACAAAAGCAGAGATTTGTTGAAAACAAAAGTACACTTCACAGGGTGGGAGTGGGTGTAAGCATAGGGGCTCAAGAGCCCTGTTACAGAATGTTCTGGTGTTTAAATACCCTCTAGAGGTTTCCATTGGTTACTTGATATAAATGAATAGTGAAGTCAAGTTACAAAGACATTTACTTGGTGTACACACTATGTAAATGCAGAGGATATTTCCTATCATAGCTGAAGTGTTTCCACTTGATTTAGTTCTTGAAAGTCCTTAGGTTCCCTGCCTCCAGGTCCTGTTCTCCTGCCTCACTAGGCCATAAACACATGTGTATAAATATATAAATACACATATACATTTAATGAATCCAGGTTACACATGGTTACTCACAGGTTTGCTTGTGTTTTCACAAGCTAACAAAGATTACTCAGCTGGGCTCAGTGCCTCACACCTGTAATCCCAGCATTTTTGGAGGTCGTGGTGAGAAGATCACTTGAGGTCAGGAGTTTGAGACCAGCCTGGGCAACATAGTGAGAACCCTGTCTCTACAAAAAAATAAAAATAAAACAAAACAAAAGGCTGCTCTATATGTCTGCAATTACTTTTCCCATACGCACAAATCTTCCCCACTGCTTTCTGGTGAATTCCTTTTCTATCTTAAAATTGTTGGCCAAATGGCACTTCTTTTAGGAAATCTTCCCAGCTGTGCTCTTCCTTCACCTTCTGATTGAAGACTACTTCATTTGCACTCGATTAATTGCTGGGGCATTCCTTCTTGAAATTTTATGATGGCATGTCCTTGATCACACTCGATTTAAACCACAAAAGTACATCTCTGAGGAGTCTCATTTTATCTCTCCCAATCCCTTCCCATTAGAAGTTAACAGGATGGGAAGAGACGTGCCTGCATCATGAAGGAGCTCATGCAGCTGCAGAAGAAAAATCAGGTCTAAAGAGGGTGGTTTCCACTGGGCTGGGGAAGCACAGTCCTGGGAGATGAGATTGGGAAGTCGTATAAGGACAACTGGAAAATGTACTTGAATATAAAGCTAAGAATATCTTTTTTGGATGTAGTATAGTTTAGTTAATAAAAGCATAAATTTTAGAGCTAAATTGTGATAGAGAATCCAAACGGACTTATTTACTAGTTATGTAAACCTGGGACAAATTTGTCAACTCACTTTTCTCACCTATAAAATGGAGTTAAATTATCACCCACCTCCTGGGGCTGTTGTAAGGTTAAGATGAGTGAAACTGTGCAAAGCATTTAGAACAGTGCCTGGAATTAGTAAATACTGTGCAAGTATTTGCCATTGTTATTATTATTATTGTAACGTATTCTTTAGTTCTGAAGGAAATGGGAAGTAAATGAAAGTTTGGGGAACACAGAAATTAAAATTGACAAAACATGCCCCAATGCATCAATCTATTTACTGTTTTACTAGATCCTTAGGCTGTGGAGAGTTTAGATAGGTAAAATATGGCAATGTGCTGGATCCCTTTATCCCAGCTCCACATTCGCTCTGGAAAAGCACACAGCACACACTATGTCCAAACTTGGGTCTGCTCATGATAGAAACAGTTTTTTTTTTTTTATGAAAAGTAAATTGACCTGATACTAGCATTCAGTTGGATTAATAATATACATTTCAAATGGTATAGTAGAATAGTTAGGAGTAAATGTTCCTAATATGAATTTAAAATGCAAAAACAAATAGATCACTTTGTATGTAGAAAGTCTAATGATACTGTTGACAATAGATTTTTACTGCTTAAATAATGCTGATACATATTTAATAAATATATAAAAGAAAAAAGTTGGCCAGGCGTGGTGGCTCATGCCTGTAATCCCAGCACTTTGCGAGGCAGAGGGGGCAGATCACAATGTCAGGAGTTCAAGGCCATCCTGGCCAACACGGTGAAACCCTGTCTCTACTAAAAATACAAAAATTAGCTAGGTATGGTGGCACATTCCTGTAATCCCAGTTACTTGGGATGCTGAGGCAGGAGAATCATTTGAAGCCGGGAGGCAGAGATTGCAGTGAGCCGAGATCGTGCCACTGTACTCTAGCCTGGCAACAGAGCAAGACTCCGTCTAAAACAAAACAAAACAAAAAAAGAGCAAAGCACTGGAGGAACCCACAACTTACAGAGATTCAGCTTTTGAAGACCCCAGTTCTGTCTGGGAGGTATGACACAGGGAAGGACAGAGGAAACTTGAGCCATCCCACCTGATTTTCACTCCTTTGCAAGAGTTAGCTCTTTAATTTGGCACAACAGTGGAAACGTTAAAATGGGACAATTGTATTATCCCAATCAAGTGCCTCAAAATTCTGTCAATAGCAGTGACTTGATTTCTAGAAGGCCTGGCTATTGCTTCCTCTGCTGCCCATCAATCCTTTGGACTCACCCTAGGCCATGTGATGTTTGTGCAGAAGAAATTCTCAACAGACTGGAGTATAAGTCAGGCCAAGCTGAACTGTTTGTTGAGCTCCGAGGCCTCTGCACTCCAGCCTGGGGACAGAGCAAGACTCTGTCTCACAAAAACAAACAAACAAACAAACAAACACTATCATATACAGAGAAAATACATGCATATACAGGCAGAAGTTGCATTGAGCAGAAATCGCGCCACTGCACTCCAGCCTGGGGACAGAGGACGACTCCATCCCCCCCCCCGAAAAAAAAACCTGTCATATAGAAAGAAAAAATACACACATATATAGGCACTCATGTATGTGTCTGTGATACCCACAGGCATACATATATAGACACATACGCAGGTGCCTATAAAGTCTGTTGAAATTCAAATAAGGCAATGTAATCAGTAGATTGCATGAAGGTCAATTTCCTGGTATTGATATGGTGCTCCTGCCGTGTAAGATGCTTCCATTTGAGGAAGCTGGGAGAAGGGAATAGATTTCTCTGTATGATTCTAATAGATATTTCAACTTATTTAAAAATGTGTCATAATTATTCAGATAAAAACCTAAATAGTAGCATGCTGCTATAAATACCACAATCTAAAATTGTTTCTTCATATAAAAGACTGGAGAAAAGATGCCAAAATGAATGTGATTTTATTGTAATGCTGGGATTGTGGTCTTCTCCCCTTTTAAAAATATATTTGCATGCTTTATACTATCTTTTCCATAATATTTAAATACAATTTCAGTTCAATTTAATTAACATTTAAAAGAAAATGTAGTTTAACAACGTATTTCCTTTAGAAAAGAGTCTATTTTGAATAGCTTCTTCCTAAATATCAAGGAAAAATAAAAGATATTGTACAAATTCTTGCAAAATCTAATCCATTTTATCAACCTAACTCTTTAAGCATATTTTCTGTCATGACATATCAAATAATGACAGAAAACTGTGTTGAAATATCTAATAAATCGTCATTTTGGATTTCAAGCATGTTCTCAAAATTCTAGGTACTGCTCACGAAAATGAAGCCATAGGCTTATCTTGAACAGGACTCAATTATTACGGTAACTGTCCTAGTTACTCCTTAGCTGTTTGTTTGCAGTTTGAGCAGTCAAAATGAATATCAACAAGTCACCATCTTTTTAACTATTAATGGAATTATTTTATGTGTTTGTATCTTACCAGAGTAAAACTTTTTTTTTTTTTTTTTGAGATGAAGTCTCGCCCTGTCACCAAGGCTGGAGTGTAATGGCACAATCTCGGCTCACTGCAACCTCCACTTCCCGGGTTCAAACAATTCTCCTGCCTCAGCCTCCCGAGGAGCTGGGAATACAGGTACATGCCTCCATGCCCAGCTAATTTTTGTACTTCTTAGTAGAGACAGGGTTTCACCACATTGGCCAGGATGGTCTCGATTTCTTGACCTCATGATCCACCCGCCTCAGCCTCCCTAGCTTTATCTGGTGTTCTTAATAATTAAGATGTTCAGTATAAAAACTATATGATCACCTTATTGAAGAAAATCACACAAAAAACCTTCAGCTATAATTTCAATTTTCTAAAAGATTGTCGTCAATATCATAAGTTTCCATTCAACTAAAGACAGAATTTTATTTACTATTATTTTAAAAGTTGGGTCATTGGCTGATACCTACTTGTTGAATGACTGCTACCTGGAAGATTGAACGTGCTACATGGGGAGGTAATGTCTCTCTTTATTGGCCACTGTATCACCTCTCGATCAGATATTTTTAGCTGGTACTTTCTCTGGTGTTCCTATTTTATTTGATATTTTTAGTAGATATTTGTTGAATTAAGTAGTTATCAAGTAAACATAAAATATAGACCCTCAAATTGGTATCATGGCAAAGTTCCAGATTTATCATTATCTATATGTAGGGTCAACAAGAAACAACACATCACCCTTTCAGGTGGACATGAGGTTTGAGGCAGGATAAATTTTTCAGCCTGAGGTTGTGTAAACCCCACACTCTTCCTGGAATGCCGTGGCATCTCAGTGATGCTCAGCCTAACGTGATTACATTGAGTTGAGACACCATCCAGCTACTTTTCAGAAGGACCAGAAACAGATTTTGCTTTGTGGCAGAACTTAGACTTTCCCTTCATTCATGTACTGCTTTGGCATTTAAAGAGAGCCTTGCATGTATCAGGAACTTGATCTGCTGAAAGACATGTATTTTATGATTTACTGGAAAAGAGACAGGAAAAACCATTGTTAGAAGGATTCTTGCTAGCTAGAAGTAAGCACAAGGAATCTCAGGAAGACTTCTGAGATCCCTGTGAATGCGTTCATTTAGAAACATGTATGTGTTAAGTGAGGTGTACGTGTCTAGTACTCTGCTGAGGTCTGGAAAGACAACAGGCAAGAGGACAGGCATGTGGAGATTGCAGTGGAGTGGAAGGACAGGTAACTGGGTGAATGTCTATTGCAATTTTTTAGCAACACTAGAACAGAATGAGTTCAGGATGCTATGGATGCATCGTAGTGAAGGGCAGATCCACACCGGGCTGTGTGATTAAGGCTTCATGGAGAAATGATGACTACCCCTAGCTCAGATTGGAGTAAGGAAAGCAGATGAAAACAAATCACAAAGGCACAAAGGAGTAGGTGAGAAGGCTGCTGGGCAGGACAGGGGAGGAGCAGACCCAAGCTACAGGAGGACTTCTCAAGTGGGTGATGACAGAGCAGAGTGTGGAAAGATACCTCGGATTGAGGGTGGGGGAGGAGGAGCAGATATTAAGGATACCATCGAGGTAACAGGACATTTTCACAGACTTGTTTATTCCCAGGGATCCCAAGTCTATTTCCTTTTAAGCGAGAGGGTTCTCTACATCTTGGAAGCATCCACACTTGACTTGAAGGCAAGAGATGTAACATAAGGGCATGGAGATTCTGGCAGGGCATGTACCCAGGTACGATTTTCTCGTTCTTCAATCATTCGTTTATCTCTTCATGTGCTTAGAGGTGTTAAAAAGAAATAACTTAGACAAATTACATTTAACAGAGTTTAACTGAGCAAAGAACAATTCATGAATCAGGCAGCCTCCCAAGCTAGAGTAGGCTCAGGGTAGACTCAGAGAGACTCCAGCTTAGCCAAGTGGTGGAAGAAGATCTATGGATGAAAAGGAAAGTGATGTACAGAAAATGGAAGTGAGATCAGAACAACTGGATTGTTTACAGCTTGGTGTTTGTCTTACTTCAACTGGTTTTAACAGTTGGCCACCGCTGATTGGCTAAAACTCAGTGATTAGCACAGGAGTAGGTTAAAGTCTGTTTATTCATCCAGCTAGGTTGCTGTTTACTAGGTATGGAGAACTTAAAAATTTAGGCTGAACATAAAATATATAAGAAGGCAACTTTAGGTTAATTAGTAGAGGGCAGTCATGGGTCCTTGCTAGTTAAAAGCAAGGGTGCTGGGGTTCAAGGAGAGACCCTGACACAGAGTCTTCCCTGGAAGTACTAGAAGTCCGGGTGGCAAGATGGAAATCTGCTATCCCGTGTGGTGCCTGGCCATGGTGGATGGAATGGCTTGCCAAATCAAGATGATGGAGACAGTTTGCCAGGGGAGGAGGCCTCAGAGGCAGGGATGACCGGAGAATGGTGGCAGCCTTGCTGACAGAGGGATTAGCAGCAAGCGAAGAGGCCATATGGAGGATTTCACTGGCATTCACAATGGTCTCAGCAGACAGAGACGGCAAGCCACATGCCTGAGGTTGGGTAGGGAGATATTGGCAGAACCAGGATTCAAGCACACTTTTTTCGACTCCCATTCCAGTTGTGTGCCTTCCATGGCAGAGCCTTCTAGAGGGAAGAGGAGAGGCACAGTGGTGTGCTCCTGCCACGTTCAGATGAACGAGTGATTCAAGGAAGAAGAAAGGGAATGAATTCAGGGAAGAGCAGAGGATGAGTGGAGTCACACCTGTGCCCTCGGTGCTTTCCTGCATCCCTGTGTCTTGCTCTTTTCCCACTCTGTGCTCCCTTCCTGCTCACAGGCTCTGCATGCCCTCACCTCTAGCTCAGAATGGGGGACTGGATCCAGCTTCTATTGCTGAGCCGTCATGAATTAAAAAGTTTAATAGGGTCAAGCATTGTGGCTTATGCCTGCAATCCCAACATTTTGGAAGGCCAAAGTGGGAGGATCGCTTGAGCCCAGGAAGTCGAGGTTGCAGTGAGCCATTATTGCACCATGACATGCCAGCTTAGGTGACAGAAAATGACACTATCTAAAAAAAGAAAAAATTTAATAAGTGCTCAGAACACCTAGAAATTCAAGGGTTTATAGGCTGTAAACGGGGCTCTAGAGGCCACAGATGAGTCTAGAAGGTCAGGCCTTCACTTAATTATAGGGGGAAAGGTGCATTTTGATGTGAATTCATGAACTGCGACAGAATCAACCAGGCTGAGTGCCCTGGGTGCTGAAGTCTCTTACAACAAATCAAGAACATCACCAGGGCCTGAATTTTGGCTGCAGAAGACAAGACCATCTGTTGTGCTGAATTGGTCAGAGATGAAGAAAGGCAGTGTATAGTGGGGCTGAAGGAGAGAGACTCAGCAGACCCTTCCAAATGAAGATAAATAACACTTCACAGTACACATCATGCCCTCCGACAGTGTCAGTATGTCTGACTGTGTCAGGTGTGTCCTGTGATAGGAAATGCATGGGCTGTCAAGACCCACCGACCTCAGTTCAAATGATGCTTCCCATACATACGCAGATCTCTCCAAGTCTCAGTGCTGTCTTCTCTGCAGTGGGCATGATGGCAGCTTCCTCACAGGAAATCCACATGGATCCCAAGAGATCCCATGCACATCAAGTGCTCAGTAAATGGTGGGTGCTTGGTAGCCATCCTTCCTGTCCATTGCTGTTAAAGAACTGGGAGACTTTGCTTTTCTCCCTTTAGCTCATTTCTTAGTTAACTCAGACTGTAGTAACAGAATACCACAGTCTGGGTGGCTTAAACAACAAACGTTAGTTTCTCACAGTTCTGGAAGCTGGGAAGTCCAAGATCAAGGTGATGCTAGATTCAGGGTCTGGGGAGGACCCATTTCCTGGTTTGCAGGTGGAGGGTGGAGATGGCAGAGAGAGATAAGCAAGCTTTCTGTTGTCTCTTCTTGTAAGGGCACTAATCCCATCACAAGGGCTCTATTTTCCTGATCTAATCACCTCCCAAAGTCCCCATCACCTAATATCATCTCAATGGGAGTTGGGAGTTCAACGTAGGAATTTTGGGGAAATACAAACATCAGACCATAACAGCTCACCCTGCCCATCATCATTCTGAAACTCAGTTCACCTCCCAAGTGCTGTGGGAGTGCAGCATAGGGTGTGGATACACAGCTGGGAGGAAAAGGGTGGCCTGAGAGCAGGGATTAGCAACCGTGTGATCTGCTCTGTTTATTCTCAGTAATGGGAGACAGACAGCCCAGTGCTGCAGCATAGAAACTAATACCCCAAAATACGGCATTTTGACATGTTCAACTGAAGATGCCTCAAGGTCTCTCTGACCCCACCCCCACCCAACTGTCTCTCTGGAAGAAGCTGACATTCTTTTATCTGCCTAGGCTCCAGACTCACCAAGAGAAGGATTGTTTTTTCTTCCCCTCCCTGTTATCTCATTATCTATTGCAAAGAAGATCAAGATGTAAGCACACCTGAGAAGACCCTTTTACAAGCATAATCACTGTCTCCAAGAATCACTCATATTACAAAAATAACTATTTATAAATTGGCCAGGTGTGGTGGCTCACACCTGTAATCCTAGCACTTTGGGAGGGTGAGGCAGGTGGATCACTTGAGATCAGGAGTTTGAGACCAACCTGGCCAGTATAGTGAAACCCTGTCTCTACTAAAAATACAGGAAAAAAAAAAATTAGCCAGGTGTGGTGGTGGGTGCCTGTAATCCCAGCTACTTGGGAAGCTGAGGCAGGAGAATAGCTTGAACCCAGGAGGAAGAGGTTGCAGCGAGCTGAGATAGCACCATTGCACTCCAACTCCATCTCAAAAAACAAAACAAAACACAACAACTATTGACAAGTTAATCTCTGTTTCTAGGATCCAATCATTCTCCTTAGTAATGTGTATTGCCCTTCAATATAATTCTATTCTTCTCCCACCTCCCTTAACCTGTTTGACCAGGATCCAAGCCCCAATTCTTTTTGTAAACCTAAGGTGGTGTATAAGCTTCTGGGTCTTCATTCTGAAGGCTCCTGTGTATACACGTAGAATAAATGTGTATGACTTTTCTCCTGTTCATCAATCTGCTTCACATCAGTGATTTTTTAAGTGACCCTTTAGAGAACCAAGGGGCTGTGGCCCCATATGAGATCTTTTGGGAAAGTCGCAGAGGTTGTGTTTTGTACCTAGGTCATTTGGAGAGAGAAGCTTGCAGCACAGATGCTATGAAGCAAGACAAGGGGACAGAGAAACGTCAAGGAGGAGGAGGAAGAGGAAGCAGCTGTTTTCCATGCTGGAGCCGTGGGAGCTGCAGGCCTTTCGAGGCTGAGATATGTGGGTGTGCGACTGGATTCCAGTGAGCGGAACTCACAGCTCTTCCACCCCTACCCACCTCACCTACAAAGCTGCTTCTATCCCTACTAGCTGAGCTGAGTGACTCACCCCAAGCAGTTGAGTCAGGCCACAAAGAAAGCTGTCTCTACTATGGGGATACTATGAACTTTGGGGATGTTTCTACTTGAAGATGATGCTATTGTTGGCTCTGTGGGAGCATGAACTTTAGCCTCCTGCTGAATTCCGCATGTCTTAGTCCGCTCAGGCTGCTATAAGAAAATACTGTAGACTGGGCAACTTAAATAACAGACATTTATTTTTCACGGTTCTGGAAGCTGGAAGTCCAAGAACAAGATGCTGGCAGATTCTGTTCCTGGTGAGGGCTCTCTTTTCCTGGTTTGCAGGTGGCTGCCTTCTGACTGTTCTCACACAGCAGAGAGAGAGAGAGAGAGACAGAGAGAGAGAGAGAGAGAGAGAGAGAGAGAGAGAGTGCTGTGGTCTCTCTTCCTTTTCTTATAAGGATAAAAATCCCATCATGAGAGCCCCACCCTCATGATGTCATCTAACCCTAAGTACCTGCCAAAGATACCACTTCTAAACACCATTACATTGAGTGTTAGAGCTTCAACATATACATTTTGGAAGGGCCCAGATATTCAGTCCATAACATTGCACCTTCATGTGTGTCCTCTTACTGTGAGTATGATGGAGAAAAAGAGCCTGGGAGAGAAAGGCCAGGTTGGCTTGGCCTAAAATGCCTGTACATTGAATGGAGGGCAGTGCTGTGTGGCCCATGATTTATGATGATTCTTTCAAGATACATAATATTTCAAACCTACTTGAGAGTGACTCTTTCAGCTATCACTGTTTCTGGAACTCCAGTATTTTGCTGCAAGAAGGTGCATATTTAGAACTTTTAATAACCTTGTGGGTATGGGGTTGAAGCAGGGAGTAAACAACTGTCAGATACTGAGCTGGAGCTTTTCTCAGGTGAATCTGGTTTTCTGACAAACATAATTACATGCCTCCAACACCTCTTCTCTCCGCAGCCAGATCTGTTTATTGTATATATAAAACCGATATCCCATTAAATGTTAGCTCGGTATTAGTCTTTATTAAAATTAAACAGCAAGGAAGGAAGATTAAGGTCTATCAGTCACTTACCTTACTAGCGCACTACTCATTTTCCTCCTGATGTTTAGCATAAGAAAGTGGGACTAAGGGGAGGTTCCTAGGAAACTTGTTTTCTTCTTTTTTTGAGACAAACTGTCACTCTGTTGCCCAGGCTGGAGTGCCGTGGTGTGATCTCGGCTCACTGCAACCTCTGCCTCCCAGGTTAAAGCAATTCTCCTGCCTCGGCCTCCCAAGTAGCTGGGACTACAGGCAAGTGCCATCATGCCCGGCTAAATTTTGTATTTTTAGTAGAGATGGAGTTTTGCCACGTTGGCCAGGTTGGTCTTGAACTCCTGACCTCAGGTGATCCACCCACCTCAGCTTTCCAAAGTGCTGGGCTTACAGGCGTGAGCCTTTGCACCCACCTAGAAATTTTGATGAGAGAATTAATTGAATGCTAATATCATAGCCCATGACTTCTTGAGAAATGGGGCTGACTGAAATCACAATTAATGGGCCATGGGGCCATGAAGAAAGGGCTAGTAAGGTAGATAGGAGGATACTCCATGTTCAGCAATATTTCAGGAAACTCATTCTCACCCTCTGTCCCTTCCTTCTCCTGGGACCTGGATGTCATTCTAGTACAGTTTAAGTCCATCATGGGTTCATTAGGGTTTAGTCAACTGACTGAGGACCTAAGCATTATGTAGAATGTCGACGTGACTAAAAGAAAATGTGGCTTAGGCTCTCAGTAACCAAATTTCAATTTAATTTTTGTACAATAGTCAGTGTGGAAAGAAAGAGGGACTTCTTATTACACTTGCAAATGTATAAAGCTGTGCTATTTTCAGAACAGCCTGGGATGTAAGGACCATATGTAACCCTCTGGTCATCTAATCCCAAACCCTTAATTAAAAAGGAGGAAAGGGGTCACCAGACAGGATGAGTGACTTGCCCTAAGCCAAGCTGCTGACTGAAGAATAGGGACCCCAGAGTTCAGCTGAGAGTCTTCTCTTCTGTCTGTGATGCCTCCCTCAATCTACCTCCCTTCCCATCTCTTCCTTCTGCCTCTAGTACTGCTCCTACCCAACCCCACCCCCATCTCTAGATCCTCCCTATCTACACTTGTTTCTGATTCATGTGGAAATAGCTTTGGCTCTACTCATCTTTTGCCCTGGCTCTACTCATTTCTTGTTAGTTAAGACATCTTGACTTTAATGAAGGTAAAGAGCCTGCAGAGGTGGGCGGAGTGGAACTAAAATGCCAGTGGGATAAGTAGAGCATGATTCATTCTTAAGTCTGTCCTGGCTCAGGGAGACTTTGAGGAGAAGGAGAGTCGAGGGGCTTATAGACTCATTACTTAGAAAAGCATTATGATGAAGGATATGCATCTGTGATAGACCCACAATGCACACAGGAATAATAGGAATTGACATTATGTTTTAGGAAAAGCAGATTAGTCCTTGACTGGAAATGGAAATGGTGATAGTAAGAAGCAATTCTCCACTGAGCTATGAATATAAATCTCTAATTTTAATATGTTGAAAAGGTTTGCTTTTTGGAATTAAAAAAGTATATATTTTCCTAAGTAGTGGGTGCATGTTTAATAAGTTAAACACTACCTTGAATTCACTGGGCCTGCCATGCTTCTGGAGTTTGACACTTTGATGTCTGGATAGTGGGTGGTGGAGCACCAGGGCCACAGCTGAAGTGGTAAAGGGAGACTGATGTCCAAGCTAGAGTCAGCAATCCTGGGTCTGAGGCCTTTAAACCCTTAGAGGATGTCAATAGACCAATGCTGAGAAAGCCAGACAGGTAAAGGGTGAAAATGAGAAGCAGCTGCAGTGTATTAAGAAAAGCACAGAATTAGAGCCAAGCTGCCATGGGTTTGAATCTTAGTTTCATACCATACAAGTTGTGTAACCTTGGCAAGGACTTGTCTTTTTTTTAATCTCTAAAGAAAAGTTGGATGATAACAACTTCTTTCACAAGAATGTATTTGACACTAAAAACTAACATATGAGGGAAAATGTAGCACAATACCCGGCATGAAATCGATGATTAATAATTGCTGAGCACATTTGAATATTAAATAACTAGGCAAGTAGCAGAAGTCAAGATGCAAGGGGTGAAGAAGCCGAGATTTGTCGTGAGTCATGGTGATGTGTATGGACGGTAACCTTCTGTGATCTGAACCATGGAAAGAATCAAGACTATAAGGGAAAGAACAATAAAAAAGATCTAACAAGCAGTTATGTATAGCTTTTCTACATTCTCTTATGTGCATTCTCATGGAAACACCAGAAATAATAATTTTTGTCTCATTTTATAACAACTGTAATCAAGAAAATGAGACTTCTAAGAGCTTTTCCAAAGACACACAGTTGGTCAGGTAGATAGTGAATGGAACCCAAGCCAATCTGATTCCAAAGCTCAGGATTATTCCATGCTGCTTAATGCTTCACTTAACCCAACCTCTAGGGCTCTGGTTCTGTACAAGATGGAGCAGGCTCACACCTTCTTCTCTCTCCCACTGAATGCAATTTAGAGGGAAGTAAAAGCAAGGGCTCAAGTCAGTCAAAGAAACCAGAAATAAAAGAGCAATATAAATACAAAGCAGGCCAAAGGGAGGAAATGAAAAAGAGCAGAAATCAATGAAATTAAAAAGAACAGTAACAGAAACCCAGTAGAGAAAAATCAATAACACCCAAAACTTGTGGTTTGAAAAGCCCAATGGAATTGATAAACCTCTAGCAAGAATGACTAAGAAAAAAGGAAGAAAAATATAAATTGACCAATATGAGGAGTAGTAGAAATGACGGCAGCAGACTTCACAGACATTTAACAGCAAATAAGGAAATTCCATTTATGATCATTGAGATATTGGGAAAATTGCTTAACCTTAGTTCTTCACGCCATCACCCAGGCTGAAGTGCAGTGGTGTCATCATGGCTCACTGTAGCTTTGACCTCCTGAGGTCAAGCCATCTTCTTGCCTCAGCCCTCAAGTAGCAGAGACTACAGGCACATGCAATCTGTAAATAAAAAATTAAATTAATTTAAAAATTAATCTTTTAATTTTTTTTTTTTTTAAGAGTGGAAGTCTTACTGTATTTCCCAGGCTGATCTTGAACTTTTAGGCTCAAAGGAAACTTCCACCCTGGGTTCTTAATTTAACTGTAACTCTTACATCAATAAAATTGGAATATATTACCTTAAATAATCATGGAAGATTGTTTTAGGGATCAAAAAGCATAACGAGAGAGAGAGAGAGAGAGAGAGAGAGAGAGAGAGAGAGACATACAACTGAAGGAGATTTCTGATATTTGAGAGGGTTCCACAAGGATAAGAAGGCATTTCCCTTCTTCCATGGAATCTTTGCATTCTTGGAGTTTGGAATCACATACTGAGATTTTGCGATTTTAAGATTATATTCATGTTTACTTCTCCCTCCACATTTCACAGATATCCTTTATTTTTTGTTGGTGAATAAACACCTGAAGGTTTTCACACCTGTTTCTTTTTCCGGAGAATGCAAATCTACACAAAATAATCAGTTTCTTTACTGACAGGTGGATGTTTAGTAAAGTTTCATGGTAATTAAAACCATATTCTAAATATTTAAATAAGCAGCATAAAATATGAAAATAAGTTTATATTCATTAATTTCCTGCACATTACTCAAAAATATCACATGTTTCTTAACAGCCTTTTGTTTGATTAGGGAATTTGTGAGCCTTCAAAGAGCTGACTTAGAAATTGATGAGATTATAGGATATCCATTTTCTGTTAGAATTATAAAATCATACTTCAAAAATATAAATGTTAGAATAATGTTAACCACTGGTAATGGATAGGGAAATATGATTTCTTAAAATTCACATAAATCTGGTAATTTTATTATTTTAACATTTATCTCAAATCAAGCAATTTTTACATGTAATTTATGTGGCCATTCTATTCCAGAGCAAATTAGGAGATAAACATGAGAGGAATATATGGAGTTGAAATAAATGGAAAGCTTATAGAGCAGTCACCATCACACAAAACAAATTTGTACTTTTAGGAAATGTACTCAGCATGCTGTCTTGTTATATAAATGACCCTGTGCTTGTTGCACAACTTCTAATATGCAAAGATGGGAAAAGCCCTCCCTCCCTGATTCAGGAGGCCCAGTGAAGTACAGGCATTTAGGTACTTGTAATTTTCTTTTCGTCTTCTTTCTCCTTTCTTCTGCAGGCATATTCGAACGGTAGCAGAGTCTGTGTTTGAGGCATAAGAAGTGAAGGTCAGACGTCTTCTGCGGTAACTCACCTTCAGCCAATCAAAGCACAGAGTAATGTCGCTCTTCTTTCCTTTCCCCGTTAGCAATGCATACCATACGCCAGTTAAAACTGTCTTTTCTCCTTCTCTCTCTCTTTCTGATATTTCAATACACACAGAATCTCTTCTAGATTATTATTACCAATCAGCTCCATTTATAGACGATGAAAAACAGAAAGATGTACTCAGAATAGACACGCGGCAAATCACACAGTCCAAACGCCCAGAGTGAGGACATCGTGCTGCAAAGCAGTAATTCTCCTCGACAGACTTGGCCATACCAATCTTGACACTGGGCAAATTAGCCAGGCCAGGAGCAAATAAAAAGAGGAAACAGGTGTGAAATCACCTTCCTGCCTCCCAGGATGAATATGTTGCACACTGAAGCGCGAAGCACCTGCACTATTGTTTCTGGGGAAAAAATAGCTTTTAAGAGCAAATACTCTTGAGCCTAGATGGAGACAAGCGACTCCTGTGTAATTTGAGCATAAATGGGTCCTTTTTTTCCTTTTATGATGGTTCATATTATGTTAACTCTTTGAGGAAATGGCTTTAAAGCTCAATTTAAACATTTAGCTGCTGCTTGCTTTACATAGAGAGGGGCCAGGAAGCCAGAGAGGGATGTAATTCCTGGAATGGCTGCTGTTCTTTGGGAACGCCTGCATCGGGGTATCCCACGTGCAGCGCAGCAGAGCCCAGCCCTGGGTTCTGCCTAGTCAGAGCTCTATCCTGATTCCTTTGTGACCAGAAGGTAGAGGTAGTTGGTTTGGTTCTGTGCTCGCCATCCTCCCGGCTGCTACAGCATGGCCTCCATCCACCCAAACCCAGATCACGTGCCACCAGGGCTGAGTACTGCCAGTGGTAAGGTGACCCTCCTCAAAATAGAATCATTAACAGCAACGACAGGAACTCACACATCCCTGCTTTTTTTCTCTGCTGACTACTTCAATGTCTTTTTAAAATACAATTTTGTATAATTTCTTTTTTTTCTGGTGGTCTTACTTGCTTATGCCATAAACACATGAGGTAAAGGAAACCAAAAATATTTCACCCCAAATACACTTCTTTGACACATTTTGAGATGACTATTCAGTAGGCCCGCAGACAAGAACAGCCCTGCAAAGCTGCCTTTTGTGAAGGAGACTTGCGTCTGATCTGCCTGGGTGAAATGAACAGCCAGGCTTTCTCCCTTGGTCCGGACCTATGAAAAATTAACTCAACCACAGGCTGCTACCTCTGGTTCTGAGAGCAGCTACCTGGGAGGAGGTTTCATTTGCATCACAAGCCCACCTTTGCCCCAGGTGTTTCCTCTTCTGTTTCTGCCATGACTGGCCTTGTTCATTCTAAGACACTAGTCTTTCTGTAACCTCAGGATGGTGTAAAGCTTCAACCATTCTGACCTTTCTTTGAGTTTCATTTTTTTTTGTAACCCCAGTGTTCATATGTGCACATAATATGTTTGTATTTTTTATTTATATTTAAATTTTATATTTATTATATTTAAATGTAAAATATAAATATATTTTACATTTAAATATATTTATATTTTATATTTGCTATATTATTATATTTAAATATATTTATATATTATATTTGCTATATTATTATATTTAAATATATTTATATTTTATATTATATTTAAATATATTTATATTTTATATTTGTTATATTTTATAAATATATTTATATTTTATATTTGCTTTTTTCTGTTAGTCTCTTATCAGTTTGTTTTATAGACTCAAATTATGAAAACTTCAGGGGAAAAATCTAAAGTTCTCTACAAAGCCTGGCACCCACTGGGGAGTCGAGGGGGGCCCCACACCTAGATCCCCAGCTTGGCACTGGCCGGAGCACCCTGCAGTGAGGCCCCAACCCTCTCACCATCCCTTGTTCTCTGCCAGTCCTATCTCCCGGCCTCCCCTGTGCTCTGCCCTGCCCTGCCCTGAGCTGAGGCAGGGAGGCGGGGATAGAGACGAAGCAGCTGCAAATTCATATTTATTAAGTCAAGCTAGTTCTTCAAAATGAATAATGATCTGCTAAAACAGTTTTGAAAATGGACTTTCTTCTTATTTTATTTTATTTTATTTTATTTTTTTGCTAGATCGTAGTTTCCGCCTGGGTTATGGTCCTGCCTCCCCCTGGGAAGTTCTTGATCTAGAGACTGGAATTTTGTTCCCGAAAACTCTCAGCTTTCTGAGGGAAAGGGAGAGACACCTCTGCTGACCTCAACGTCTAAGTGTGACCTTCCCATGTAGTTTGCTTTGATAGATTCCTTGGAACTGCACTGCCAGCTCCTGGACTGGAATTCCACTGCTCTAGCTAATGCCTTTCAACGTGTGTCCTGTCCATTCGAATGAACTCCTCCTTGGCTGGGAAAGCCACCCTAACACTTGCCAAGGTGAATGTAACAGAAAAACCAAACTCTGTAAAACATTTTAAAGGGCATTATTCTGAGCCAATACGAGTGACTGCAGCCCAGGGAAAACACAAACCCGAGAAGTTTTGAGTAAGTGGTCCCAAGGCAGTCAGATTGCAATGTGGTTTTACACATTTCAGGGAGGCAAGAGCTACAGGCCGGGACATAAATCAGTGCCTGGAAGGTATACATGGGTTTGGCCAAAATGGCAGAATATCTTGCAGAGTCAAAGTGCTTCCATGTTATATGTGGATTCAGAGATTCTTTAATTTGCAGTTGGTTAAAGAAGTCAGGCTCTATCTAAAACAGAGTCAGCAGAAAGGAATGCTTTAAGTTAACCTAAGGATGCTATGTAGCAGGACTGATGGCCTGCAGCCACAACTGAATCCTTGTCTGAAACAGCCTTAGGTCTTCTTTATAATTTGGTGTTTTATTGCACAAAGAATCTGTGTTGTCAGTTGTAGAGTCTCTATTTTAACATTGATGCTGGCCAGTGCACCCAAACTCCAAAAGGGAGTAGGGATATAACAAGGCACATCTGACTTCCTTTCCCATCATGGCTGGGAATTCATTTTTTTAAGGTTTTTATGGGGTTCCCTTTACCAAGAAAGGGTCTGTTCAGTCAGTGAGGAGCTTATAATTTTATTTTTGGCTTAAATGGACACACCTGGTACCTGTTGAGAGCCGATATGGGAATCTATTCATAGTCAGGTACCACAGAGAAGATATAGGGTACCTGTTCAGAGTCCATCCGTATCTCTCTGGAAACTAGGTCTAGCCTGGCAATGACTGAATAAGTAACAGATTGTTTGCTAAAATACTTTACTTTGATGGTGTCTCATTTTCTCTAAATGCTATTATGGTGATAAATGAGTTATAAATAAGGTCACAATGCTCTACTTGATAACATTTTCAAACCAATCAACGAACATTCCCTGGATCTCCACCGTGTGCTCAGCAGGGTGTTTGATCTTCAGGATGCACAAATGAATAACAGTTCCTTTGTCCTAAGGACTTTGGAAACCAAAGCTGGGATGAAACATGCTCTACTTACAGGACACGAATGCACGGCATGGCATGATGGTTTTTCCATAGCATCTTTTGGTGGCAGCCTCATCTATTAGCAAACTTTTTCTTTTTTCTCTTACATAAAATGAAGTATTAGACTCCATGCTTTCCAAGGCCTTTTACGTTTTAAAACTTTATAATTCGAAGTGTCAACACAGTGATTTTTAAGGTGACCTAAGCATTTGGAGCAGCACTATTCAATAGAATTTTCTATGATAATGGAAAATTTCTGTGTCTGTGCTATTCAGTACAGCAGCCTCTGGCTGCAGGTGTTTATAGAGTATTGAAATGTGGCTAGTGGCCAAAACAATCCTAAGCAAAAATAACAAAGCTGAAGCATCACATTACCTCACCTCAAACTATACTATAAGGCTACAGTAATCAAAACAGCATGGTTCTGATACAAAAACAGACACATGGACCAGTGGAACAGACTAGAGAGCCAAGAAATAAAGCCACACAACTACAACCATCTGATCTTTGACAAAGTTGATGAAAACAAGCAATGGGAAAAGGACTCCCTATTCAATAAATGTTGCTGGGATAACTGGCTCGCTATATGCAGAAAAGTGAAATTGGACCCCTTCCTTAAACTATGCACAAAAATCAACTCTAGATGGATGAAAGACTTAAATGCAAAACATAAAACTATAAAAGCCCTGGAAGGTAACCTAGGAAATACCATTCTGGACATAGGCCCTGGCAAAGATTTCATGACAAAAATGCCAATAGGAATTGCAACAAAAACAAAAATTGACAAATGGGACCCAATTAAACTAAAGAACTTCTGTACAGCAAAAGAAACTATCAACAGAGTAAATGGATAACCTACAGAATGGAGAATATATCTGTAAACTATGCATCCAACAAAGATCTAACGTCCAAAATATATAAAGAACTGAAACAAATTAACAAGCAAAAAATAAACAATGCCATTAGAAAGTGGGCAAAGGACTTTAACAGCCACTTTTCAAAAGGAGACATATATGTGGCCAACAAGCACACGAAAAAATGCTCAACATCTAATAATAAGAGAAATGCAAATCAAAACTGCAATGAGATACCATCTCACACCAGTCAGAATGGCTCTATTAAAAAGTCAAAAAATTACAGATGCTGATGAGATTGCAGAGAAAAGGGAACACTTATGCACCACTGGTAGGAATGTAAGTTAGTTCAGCCATTGTGGAAAGCAGTTTTGAGATATTTCAAAGACCTTAAAACAGAACTACCATTTGACCCAGCAATCCCATCATCAAATATAAATCATTCCACGATAAAGACAAGTGCACACGTATATTCATTGTGCACTATTCACACTAACAAAGACATGGAATCAACCTAAATGCCCATCTACAGTAAACTAGATAAAGAAAATGTGGTACATATACACCGTGGAATGTTACACAACCATAAAAATGATTATGTCCTTTGCAACAACTTGGACGGAGCTGGAGGCCATTATCCTAAGCAAACTAATGCAGGGACAGAAAACCCAATATTGCATACTCACACTTATAAGTGGGAGCTAAACATTGGGCATACATGGACACAAAGAAGGGAACAACAGATACTAGGGATTACTTTAGGTTGGAGGTTGGGAGGAGGGAGAGGTTTGAGAAACTACCTATTGAGTATTATTCTTATTATCTGGATAATAAAATAATCTGTATACCAAACCCCTGTGACATGCAATTTACCTACATAACAAAACTGCACATGTACTTCTGAACCTACAATAGAAGTTAAAGTAAGTAAAAGCTGAAAAAAAAGAAAAAAAAAAAGAAAAGAAAAAAGAAATGTGGCTAGAGCAACTGAGGAAATCCAATGTTGAATTCTATCGATTTTAATTAATTGACATTTAGGTATAGCAACCACGTGTGACTGGTGGATACCATATTGCATAGCACAAATGTAATGGAAGAGGGAGATGACATATAATGTGCATTATTAAGAATGGGTAGAATTTTAACACGGAGAGGAAGGAAAGAACTTCCAACTAATATGCTTATGTTTCAAAAAGACCTTTATTGTCCTCATTCAGCTGAACAACTAATGGTGGAGTTTTTGCTGCCCTGAAGAAAACTGATTGTGCAATGGTTGGATATTTTGTAATCATTCCCTTTGGCAAGATGAAACTCACAGAGAGGACTCTCTTTAAAGAAACAGCAGACACCAATGTGTAACCCAAGCAATCATTGCCTGCCTTTTGCTAGAATTGTCTAACTCCATGGAGCACGACAGGGTCCGGACAGGAAGCCTGCCTCCCAAGGGTGAGTGTTCAGGATGAAAGCTCTAGGGTTTCTGCTGACAGAATCGAGTTTATGCCATCTGTACCCCATTCCATTATGGCTGGAAGGAGCACTTGTTTGTGAATCAGGGAGAGTGGACGTTCAGCTGGACACACCCCTAATTAGGTGTGCAGCCTTAGCAAAGAGTCTCAATTTTTTCTACTCCTGGTTTACTCATTGGGAAAATAAGGATCTCTAAGGCCTTTTATTCAACTCCAAGATTATGAGAACATTATTTTACAACTAAGCTAAATAATCAGTATCTTTGACATAGGGACTGTAGTGTTCAAGACTCAAGGTCTTCATTGATCTTTGCATCCATTATTGCTGACACTTCAGAGACATGAGAAACAAAACGCTCAGATGCTAATACAACTTTCTAGATCTGATGTGGTCTTCAGTAAGTTATGTGAGGGCCCTACTCTGCTATCATATCTGCAATGTAAGGGAATGTAATGCTTTTCCAGAGTTGTTGTAATATTAAACAGTGCAACTCCTACCAGCCCATTGAGTACTAGCATGGAGATGCTCAATTAGCAATTCCTCTATCCCTACCTCCTGCCTGGGCAAGAAGGCTCAACGTTATATATATATATATATATATTTTTTTTTTTTTTTCCTAGATAATAAAAAGGCATTTTAAGGTTAGGGACCAAAACATCTTTCCTAAAATCTGATATGGTCTACTTGAGCAGTATTCACGGAAATCAAGCTTTTCAATTTAAAAAGACAGAGGGAAACAAATCTGCAAAATACCCTTTGATGTTTGCTGCACTTGCCATGAGGAATCTGAGATTTGAAGACACATTCGTACCATTTTATCTTTTACTGTCTTGCTAGTGTGGTAGTTTAATAGCATCAAAGTAACATAATACCAGAGAATGACCATTTGAAATGAGGCAATTTCTCCAACTTACATTTCTCAGGAAACACCATCGCCTCACTTTTGTACCTTGTATGTGAGGATAGGCGGGGAAGCATCGGCCAAGGAACAGGCTCACTTTATTCTTCCGTGTTGTGGGCCAACTGGGATAGAAGGGTCTTAGCAAAATTCAGTTTGAATCTCCTCGCCTTCGAAGTCAAAATGGCGTCCTCAGCTGAAAAGATGCACCACCCTTTTTATTCATGCTGCTAGTGAAATGAGAGAAAATTGAATATAGGTACACAGGGCAGTTACCATACTTCTGTAATTTCCCCTGAATTGCTCACAAAGTGACTATTATTCTCCTCCCATTAAACATGGGGCCATCTGGGGCATAGATATGCAAGAAAGATTAAAATCTGACTGCATGGAACCTATTCTTTAACACGGATTCATGCTTTTGTATTGTGTGGAAAACAGAAAGATTTTCTGAACTTCTATGGGAGCATCCCAGCATCTTTATCTCTTTCACATCTGCCACTGCGTGGAATTGATGGTAATCGTGGCTATTATTGTGGTGTCTTCCTCCACTTAAAACAAGGCCATCTGGGGTTTGTGTGGTAGGGGATGGATTAGCATTTTTTTTTCAAGTGCTCCTCTCCTTTAGTAAATATATTTTACGGAAATTATTTCAGAGAAAGGATTATGATAATAATGATTATAACACTAATAATAGGGTTATTTTGTGAGATCGCCTTTAAAAAAAAAAAAAAAGCCTCTAGTAAGCATAATCTGCAGCAGGCAAGGCCAGGAGTTGAACACCTGGGCTGGCCTCTGGGAGCAGCCTCTAGCAGATTCCTCGGCATTGCAGGCTGTCTGAGCAAACCGGCGAAGGGGGCACTGACTCGGAAATCTGGCAGCAGAGGATGGTGGAGAGACCACTGGATGTGTCAAGTGGCTGGTCCAAATTCCAGCTCTGTCAGCTACTTGCTGTTGGTCCTTGGGAGAGCTTGAAATAATCTCAGTTTTCCTATTTGTAAAAAGATAAAATAAGGCGCTAGTACATCCTTTTAAGGGTTGTTGGGAGAACTAAATCAAATAATGTGTGCGAGAGCATTTCACACAGAGCTTCGTATGTAGTCTCAATAAATGTCGAAGTTTAAAACTCTCGTGTCAGGCCTCTGAGCCCAAGCCTGCACGAATTCATCCAGCTGGGCTGAAGCAAGAGAAGAATAACAAAGGAAGTGAAAATGGCAGGTTCCCGCCTTAACTGATGACATTACCTTGTGAAATTCCTTCTCCTGGTTCATCCTGGCTCAAAAGCTCCCCCACTGAGCACCTTGTGACCCCCACCCCTGCCAGCCAGAGAGCAACCCCCTTTGGCTGTAATTTTCCACTACCTACCCAAATCCTATAAAACAGCCCCACCCCTGTCTCCCTTTGCTGACTCTCTTTTCAGACTCAGCTCACCTGCACCCAGGTGAAATAAACAGCCTTGTTGCTCACACAAAGCCTACTTGGTGGTCTCTTCACAGGGATGCACGTGAAATCTAGAAGATTAGATAGAATGCTTTGCAATTTCCAACTGAAGTGGGTTTTCAGTTTTCTTATTTTTGATGGATTAGCACCACAGCAATTAATATTAAAATGGATGTGATCGCATGTCTACTTTAGAGTACACAATTAGCTTAAGCCATAGTTTAATGCCAAGAGACTGCGCAAATCTGAAACCTTATTTCAATTAATATTAACAGATGCCTATCAAGTGGTGATGTAGAGTGATAAGGGTAGAATTTGGAGTCACATAAAACGGGTTTGAATTGCTGACAGCTTGACCTTGTACAAGCCATTAGTTTATCTTCCCAGTGTCCTTATTTACAATGTCTCTATCAGGAAAGTACGTCGCATATTTGTGAAAAGAAAATTCATCTAATGTAGAATCCGTTACACAGTAGGCACTTAATAAATGCTAGTTTTCATATATGCATGTATATGACCAATTAAAAATATATATCGAGAGAGTGTTGTGTATGTGTCCATGTGCACGCGCTTCTCTGTCCCACTTTTATTCAGTTCTCATTCCTACCATTCCAATATAGCTTTGTCTTTTTCTCCACTGAAATTGTGTGTCCACTGGTGTGACTGTTGTTTAATGGCTTGACATCACGGAAGGCATAACCTGCCCGTGGCATCTCAACTCTGCCTCTTTCCAATCAAGGGATATCATTTCCTCCACCTTCTACTCTTACTCTGCATCCCTGTCTGAAATTTCTTCTTCTTTCTGCAATTCCACCCCGCTTTGTCACACCGTCTTGAAACTGTAGATTTAAAATGGTTGTATGCATGAGAAATCAGACTTTGTTTGGAGGACACTGAACTTAATAAAGGTATATTGTTTCCTAATAACATATGTTAGCTTATATTTTTACTTGATGAGAAAATTTCCTTTTAAGATTATAAACCCAAATCTGTTACTTTATACAAGTATTTATTTTCCTCCATTGTGTAGGCACATGCCTTGGATATTATAGCACTGTCTACAATAGCATATTTTCATCTGTTTAGCACACTTATAAAACATAAGAGCCTGGAATCGTATATTCCTGGCATCTCTTCCAAGATGAAAGGCACTTCTCTTACTGAAGCCATGAACTCTGGATCCTTGCTCTGAGCTAGGTCTGATTAGACACTTCCGAGATGTCTGAACTGGAAGGGGCCAGGAGTGACCTGTGGGTGCTGGGTTATTTTCCTGCATGTCATCCTTCACTCTTCCCCAGCTCTGCTGGGAGTCTCAGGTGGGCTCAGCCCTCTGGGCTACCTTTCCCAGGCTCCCAGGTGAGCTCAGTTTGGACAATGAGAAGCTCTAGTGGGACATTGGAAGGTGGGAGGAAGGGAGAAGTCAAGCTCATTCTCTCTTTCTCCTAAGATGGGAGCCCCCATAGTGACTGCATCTCCTACCAGACATGCCCTCCATGAACCAAATTTTCACCTGGTGACACTGACCTCTGTGGTCCCACAACTGCAGACCTTTCTTTCTCTCCCGCATCCTAGGCTAGGGAGTGGCTTCCTGTGCCTGATTGCCTGGTTACCTCATCATTCCATGTTTGGATTTTCAGCTCTCCCATTGCCTGTGTAAACCATTTCCTACACTGATCTCCTCTCTTTGAAAGAGAGTGACTTTCTTTCTTATTTGAAACTTGATTGATACAAGTGTCCTGTTGTCTAGGGCTTTGCAAGCTCTTCTCCTCAGTACCACAGGGTTTTTTCGGAGCTCCTTAGGGCCTCCTGTGGACTCAAGAGGGGAAAGGGCAAGACAGCAGCAGTGGTGCGGCCACTGTAGCTGTGCAGATACAGCAGCCAGTCAGAAATGGTTCCTGCATGCAAGAAGCTCACAGTTTCATAGAAATAACAGTCATGCATTTGTGAGTCCGTGATGTTTATGTTGGACTGAAGTGTGACTTCTGATCTCATTGTCTGAGGAAGCTTTTTTCTTGCTAAAGAGATGAATGATTGAGTCAATCAACCAACCAGTGGGGAAAGAGCTTTGTCTCAGTTGCTATGAGATTTTGCCTATGCGTCAGTAGGGATAAAATGAATAGAGAAAGAGCATTGCATGAATGAATGAATGAAGAAACGAACAAAGAAAGAAAGAAAGAAGGTTGTGTCAGTAGCCAAGGGTTCTTGTCTAAACTCCGCGATTAATCTGCGAGTTTACTTTGGGGAAGTCCCTCCTCCTTCCTGGGCCTGTCTTCCCACCTATATAATGACAAGTTTTTACCAGGAAAATAGGTTTTATCGTGAATGTGAAATGTGAGAGTTGATAGTAGTTTCTTGTTCACTCTGATGAGAAGGGTGCTGGCTGAGTCCCTGGAGCCTTGGCGGACAAGAGTACCGTGCCTGTGTGAGTCCAGGACGGGGACACTGCATATCCTTATGGACGTGTACTGTCTAAGGGCAGACTGGTCAGATGTTCTGTTTCTCCGTTGTAACTGACTAATTGGCAAATAGCCTCATCTGAGGCTTTCTCTGCACACAGAGGAGAGTGGAAATTACCGTTGCTCAGGATGAAAGAACGTGATCTTTATTGAACCATAGCATGAAGGATTCCTCCCCATTGTAACTGCCCATTTGCCTGTCTGTCTTCCACACTAAAGTGAGAGTTTCTTGGAGATGAGGATGCTTCATTGGCACTGGTAGATCATCAGTATCTAACACAGGTCTAACTTAGGCTACATAGTGGGAATTGTTCGTTAGATTTGATGTATGTGACTCAATCATGGGATGTATCTGCAGATAAGCCAGGGCCCAAGGCTGCACATAAATATGAAGGTCAGTATCCAGAGGCCTCTGTCTTAGCCAGTAGAGCCCAAAAAGCAGAGCTTCCGGCAGGGTATGGATGCAGGTCACTTATTTTGGAAAGTAGAATCAGAAAAGAGTAAAATAAGAAAGGATGTAGAGGTAAACTCGGGGTGTTCTACCAAGCTGATTACTCCCAGTGGTGACTGGGGATACCCGGGGGATCCCCCACAGTGCAAGGGTTGGACGAGGGTATATTTATGAACTATTTTCCATCCTCCTATGTTTAAAGGTTACCCCCTGGGGTATAAACTTTCTCAGACTTCTAGATTAGTCCAGGCATCAGGAAGACTGGGGAGTTGCCTTACGACTCCCACTGGGCAGTGACAGAGAAGCCCTAGGGCAGAAAGCAAGAAGTGGCAAAGTGTGCAACTAAGTAACAAAATGTGCTAAGCGTGGTTTCAGCAGCAATGAGGGAATTTAACAACACGGACAGAGAGAGAGGGTGAGAAGAATCACAGGAGAGGTCTGACACAAAAATTTAAGGTGAGTCTTATTTAGTTCCTTGGAGGTGACTGTAGGGAGTTGAGGACACCAATGGCCATTTCTCTTTTACATTTCATATCACCAGAGCTGCTGCAGCTCAAAGACAGAGGACATGCATAGAGCCACAGGGGCTGCTCTCCAAAGCTACTGTCTAGTGCCCTTGGCAATAGGCCAGGAGGTCACCTGGGGCTCAAGCTGTCTGAGGGCCACTTTGCTACAGAGCTTAGATAAGACTCCATGGAGACAGGAACACCCAGGTCCATCTTTACAACTCACATGCACTCAGCTCTTCAGGACTTGAGGCTGCCTCATCTGTACTTGGGTGAACTCTATGGACTCTCATTGACTCATTGTCATTGGCCAGCCATCCAGACATCTCACAAAGCTGTTGCAATGCTGGCAGGGTTGGGTTGATGCAGGGATTGAGAGACCGGCCAAAGGAATCAAAACTATGAAGGGGTGGGAGCAACAGGACTGTGGCTCACAACTGTGTTGCACATGCTGATGACAAAACCACAACATTAATTTAAAAATGGAAGGGAATGTTTGTGTGATTAAGGGAAGGGGAGAACTTTCAACAATTTTCAGAGCACTAAATATGAGGCAAAGATTGGTTAATCTGATTACCTCAAAATTAAGGTTTTCTGTTCAAAATGAGAAGAGGGAAAATAATTTAAATGTCTAAAACTGGCAAGAGATTAATATCTGAATTTTAAAAGGAATTCCTAACAAGTACATGAAGAAACATTTTAGTAATTAATAGTCAGATAAATAAGATATACAAAAAGTTACGACTCCAAGCCTATTAGGCTGGTGAGAAAACCACAAAGAGTGTAAAAGACGATCATATCAAAGGTTGACAGAGATGTGCAATCCAGGGATATGTTCTAGGGAGGATACAGGTTGGTGCAGCCGTTTGGAAAACCGATTTGAAATCAATCAACTTAAGTATAGATGTGTCTTACGAGTCCAGAAATTCTTTCCCCACATACATAACCCTCAGAAATCCTTCCACATATCCATGAGAAGACTTGCACAAGGATGTTTATTGAACACAGTTAGTGATGCCAGCCAGCTGCGACTTCCTGGGAGGAGGTGGTTCATTTGCAGTCAGACATTGTGGAGGAGTGAGCAGCAGTTTGGGGCACAATGTGGGTGCTTTGGTGTCCTATAATCTCATGAGGGATCTTAAAAATGTGGTCCTTAATGAAAATGTAAGAAGAACAGGGAGAAGTCTGACATAGTTACAATTATTTCAAAAATACCCATTTTAAAAAAGAAAGACAACCATGATATAATATTAAAATTGTTGATAATGGGAGGTAGAAATATATTATGAAGATCAAAGTGAATAAGTAATAAAACAAGAGAATCTTGCATGACCAGTGATAATAATGTACAGTAAACTGAAAAGTGTGTGTGTTTAACTCCATCCTTTGCACTTCTGTGTTTGAGGTTAAAAATCAATATATAATTGTGTAAAGCTCTTTACTTTTTTGTTGGTTTTTGTCTTTTAAAATTTATTTTTGTTATTCTTTTATTGATTGGTTTTAAGAGACAGAATCTCACTGTGTTGCTCAGACTGGTCTTGAACTCCTGGGCTCACATGATCCTCTTGCCTAGGCCTATCAAAGTGTTTAGATTACAGGCATAAGCCAATGCACCTGACCCTAAAACTCTCTATTTAACCTAACTATAATATTAAGGAGACATAAAAGGAAATTAATATATAAAATAATAAGTATATAGAGATACATAATACTCTGACCCAAATTCAGAATTCTTTTGGATTTGACAGGTACAATTGCAGATGATACAGGAGTTGTAGAGGGCCCTCGAATGTCACCAGCAGTGTCTCAGTGAGGCTGTGATTTTTCAGTTTTCTGGCTTTTGGTAAAATCCCCAATAACACAAAGCATATTCTACTTTTGAATTAAAAAGTAGCTGTGTTCTTGGAAAATTAGTAAGTATTAAAGCTGTGCAAAGAAAATTGTGTGTTTATATTTGTAAACTAGAATTAAATTCTAGATTCAAATAATTTTTAAAAGCTTTTCCTCTCACATGAATATCAGGTGAGTGATTTGAAAATTGCATCACATAAAGAGAAGTCTTTGTGGCACATAATTGTCCCATAAATTAGAGGTCATCTGGCATCTAAACAAATGCCAATAAATCCCACCCCCAAAGGTTGTGACAAAAAGATAGACCCGAATACTCATGATTTCTCCTAGGAGGGGATACAGTCTTCCTTGATCTCTATTGGGAATATGAAATTCAGAGTGACTCTAATGGAAATCCAACTTCTTGTTCTCTATATTGTAAGACTTCTATAATCTTCAGATTTCAGAATATGATATCTTGAAAGCGAAGGTTAGAAAAAAGGTAAAATCTCGTAAAAAATGATTTGTAGGAGATGAGAATTTCATTTAAGTTGACCTGAATCAGGTAAGCCTTGGTGGTCTCTGTCATGCTATGATCATTGATATAACGACAGAAGCAATGAATAAATGGTTATTTCCCAGGGAAAATCCCCAATCCTGGTTCAACTGGAAATAACTCATGGCACATGAGAAAAGCTAAAATAATGATTAATTAGAACATGAATTTCCGGAAGCTATGAACATGTTGTTATCATACCAGCAATTTCTGCTTTAGGTATTGAAAAGTCACATGGATTATGATAACTACCCTTGGTCTGATATTGGTTTCCTTTAATATTTTTCAAACTTTTAAAAAAGAGGATCCTATTTTCAAATGAGCTATTAGGTGTATCTGTAAAATGTAAAGCAGATGAAAGATGATATCAGTATTTTGTAATGCAAATATATTTTATAAGCTCAAATTTATAACATTTTTCTTATTATAATATCAAGTAATGACAACATGAGGCAGTTTTTTGGCTTAATTGAAATCAGAGTTATGGATGATAGCCCAGTCTAATTGTTAGCATTTGATTTATCCTGGATTTTTGCTGCGACTGTACAAGATTAAAATATCCTGGTTCATTACAGATAGGTAGTTGCAATTTCTTTTTAAGTTTGCATTCTCAAGACTTAATGTATAAATCTGTTGCCAAAGCCTAAAATATAAATGATAAAATTTTCATTTAAAAATTAAACACATCATCAGCAATATGAAACTTCTCTTGTAGCCAAACCATAGTGCCTGTTCTCGTAGCCAACACATAAATCTAAAAGCTAGACAAATAGCAAAACCAACTAAACTAAACCGAACAAAACAAAGAGAGAAATCACTTAAGCCCTGAAATTAACTGCATTAGGACACAATCACATAGAGGTGTGTCATATGTTCTTTTGTTTTTTTTTTTTTTTTGAGATGGAGTCTCACTCTGCCTCCCAGGCTGGAATGTAGTGGTGTGATCTCAGCTCACTGCAGCCTCTGCCTCCTGGGTTCCAGCCTCAGCCTCCCAGGTAGCTGGGATTACAGGCGTCCACCACCACGCCTGGATAATTTTTGTATTTTTATTAGAGATGGGGTTTTACCATGTTGGCCAGGCTGGTCTCGAACTCCTGACCTCAGGTGATCCACCCGCCTCGGCCTCCCAAAGTGCTAGGATTACAGGCATGAGCCACTGTGCCCAGCCCATATGTTCTTTTATGGCACAGATTATAATGAAACTGGGACAGGAGCACGAGTCATTCACGGGTGCCTGAGCCTTGCCTGGCACTGATGAAAGAAGACCCATAGCTGTGATAGGGCCCAAAACACACTTCAATTTCAGGTAAGCGTGGATTCTTGCAGAAGTTTGAATCTTCTGAAGGTCAATGCAGACCTAGAGTCTTTTTCTTCAATCATTTATCTGGCATGAATTTAGATATATTCATGGAATACATGCAAAAAAGATGTTCAGATCTGTTTTAAAATAAGGTATGCTAGTAGGACAAATAAATACCTTGGTCCAGTATGTTAAAATTTGATGCAGAACTGCACCATTTTAAAATTGTTAAATATGAATATTAAACATAAAATTCTGAGATGCCATTTACACAGCTGAAAGCAATCATTTGTAGAATCTGTCCTATTTAGAAGTAACTACATTTTAAAGAGCTAGTTAGATGTTTCTCGTTAGAAACATATTCTTAATACCAAAGCACAGAGGAAACTAGAAATAAACAGACTTCATGGCTATCGATGAGTTTCCCCTCCCTGGCTGCCATTCCCCTGATTGTTTTGGTTCTTAATCTTCTTATGCCCATTGATGATATTCATCGTGTTTTAATTTGCTGAATAAGATAGTTTTGAGGATCCAGTGATCACTTTTTGTGACAGTGCTTTGATTAGACATTTCAAGCCTTCTCTGCCTCTTACAGATGAGTAATTTGCCTTGTAAACAAGATCCAGGCTTTGCATGCTTGTCGTAAGACAGTAGGTGTCATTCTAAGATAGACATGTCAGTCCAAAAGGAAGTTTAATTATAAGACAACCACGCTTAAGAAATCTTACAATATTTTATGACCTATTCAATTCTAAAGTATTAACTACTCATAAAAATTCACTTTGTGTAGTAAGTAAAAAAGAAGAAAAATCACTCCCACTAACCACGCTCACAGACACCCGAAGTCAACAATTTGATTCACTTCCTACCCATCTTTTATTTTCTTATTTATAGCTCTACTTTTGAGCATGGTCATATTTATACTTTTAATTTCACTATTTTGTCTTAATGTTATAAACAAATATTTTCCCATATGAAACTGTAGATTTTTATAACTCCAACTTCAGAGTGAACAACAAGCTGTCTTATTTTACCCAGAGACAACATATCTGACTTCCTCTCTACCTTTACCCTTCTCCAACTGTCTCTGTCTGTTAACATAATTTTTTAAAAGTTTATGAATAACGAATGGTGATATTTGGGAAACGACTTTCAAGAGTAGTCAGTAGGTGCCTAGTACTATCTAAAATACAGGGCGAGAATTTCTGGAGCATATTAAGACTCACTGGCAGATGTATTTCAATATCCATGGATCAATGTTGTTAGTCTCAAAGGCCACAAGTGTGAGCCATTATAATTGTAGGGGCAAGACTTCACTAGAAGGAAACATAAAAACAAAAAGAGGACTGTGACTGGAGATAGCACAACTGGAGAGGAAGGCTGTCTCCCACAGTGGTTGTGGTGGGCTGAATTCTGTTCTCTGAAAATTCACATGTTGAAGTGCTAACAGTGCCACAGGATGTGACTGTATTTAAGAAGAGAGTCTTTAAAGGGGTAACTAAGGTAAAATGAGGTGATTGGGATGGGCTGTAATTCAACATGACTTGTATCCTTATAAGAAGGAGATCAGGACACAGACACACACACAGGGAGGACCATGTAAAGTCCCAAGGAGGAGATGGCCCTCTAGGAGACAGAGAGAGACGTCAGAATGAAATACAACCTGACGGCACCTTGATCTTGAACTTCAATCCTCCAGAACTGTGAGACAAGAAATTTCTGTTGTTTTAAGCCACCCGGTTTGTGGGACTTCATATGCCCTAGCAAATTATTACAGTGGTTGAACACTGGGAAGGCAGAGTTTCCACGTGGCATCTCAGCTCCATCCTTAATAACTCTGTTCCTGACTCCATCTACCCAGCCCTCTGGTTTACCATCTGTACTTGGTGATAAGGATACCTACACCTACCTATTTCTTGGGGTTTCATGAAGATAGAATGAAGGTATCTAAAGCATTTAGAACCATACCCAATCTATAGTCAATGCTACATAAGTTTCAGTTTTTGTTGTTTTACTAACATTAGTATGATAGAAATAACATGGACTTTGGCTTTATGCTGACCAAAGTTTAAATCTTAGCTCTGCTACTAACTACCTATCTCTTACTGAGACTCATCTCATTTGAAAAATGAAAGAGTAATTTGTTCATGTGAATGCTGGGAGAATTAAATGTGCAATGGATAGAAAGAGTGGACAATTTCAGCACAATAAATATCACCCCTTTACCCAGCCCTCTACCCTACGCCAAGCTGACCAACAGGGCCTTATGGTTGAAGAGAGAGAGACGGATGAAAAACAAAAATTTTGCAGCGATCACAGGCATTTCTAAATGATGCGAATCAGAAAAAACAATTGAAGGAGGAAATGGTGGCTGGCCAGGACAACCTCGGCAGCTCAATGCCTGGACACCCCACTTTAGGAGTGAATAAAAGTCACACTTAACAAGGATTTCTCACCCTATTTTTCTTATCATTGGTCTCAGGATTCAATATGTATCTTTCCAACAGAAGCCCACAGTTGCTCCGTAGGCTAAGTGGCAACTCTGCCTCATAGTTAATTGTCCACATGAATTGCCAGTGTCACTGGAACCCTTGCATTTAAGATATTTTCCTACAAGGTTATGACTTAAGGGTTTATTTCTCTATCTCATGACACAGCTTCTGCTTCAGGTATCTTCCATGATAAGTACTTACTTCTTTCTTTGTGGCCTAGAAGGAGGAAGATTGAATTACAAACAGAAGCCCTCCTGTCCAGTTGTTACTTCCTTATAATACAATTATTTCTTTTTTGTTTGTTTTTGTTTGAGATGGGATCGCACTTTGTTGCCCATGCTGGAATGTAGTGGCACCGTCATAGCTCACTGCAGCCTGGAACTCAGGGACTCAAGCAGTCTTCCCACCTTTGACTCCCAAGTTGCTGGGACCACAGGTGCATGTCATCATGCCTGGCTAATTTTTAAATTTTTTGTAGAGATGTTGGTCTCACTATGTTGCCCAGGCTGGTCTGAAACTTCTGGGCTCAAGCATTCGTCCCATCTTGGCCTCCCAAAATGCAGGCACAAGTCACTATACCGGCCCAATTATCTGTCATTATTCTAAAACACTTGTTGAGTACTTTACAAGTGCCAAGCTTATGCAGGCACTTTCACATGTGTGATCTCACTGAATCGTCATGACTTACTAGGACACTATTATGATAACATATACGAGAAATATAGAGACTGACATGCAGAGAGATGTTGCTCTCCCAGGGCCTGAGAACACATACCTGAGGAGCCAGGTGCACACCCACCCTGTCCACCTTCGGCTGCTTTATACCCATCATGTCTCACTCCTTTCATAAGACACACCTTGGCTTATCTGCCTGCTTTATCTGGCCTTAAATCTCCAGTGGAATTCCTACCAAAATGATTCACAGTAATTTTCACCCTGTAAAAACTGCACCGAAATTTTGGGGAAACGATGTTGTAACCAGACATATTTTTCTTTAATGTCTCTGCTTACCTTTTTAGTTCTGTGTTTTCTTTCTAACCAGCAACCTTGGCCCTTGAGTTTCTTCAATTTTATTACTCTCAAGTATTTGCCTGTCTGTCTCTGCTGGCTCCTGCTCCTCCCACCTCCAGCTTTCTCTCTCCCAAGCTGTAGTCACTTCCCTCCTTGAGGAATGTGCCCTGTCTGTTGAAATCCCTTACCTGAGTCAATGGTGTGGCTTTGCAGTCATCAGTTCCCCACAGTTGAAGATGGAATATTCTCTGGGCTCCTTCACAGGCTGCACCCAGCTTTTTGTTCTGACACTGATGTGAGGGGTAATGGCTGAGATTCAGAACATGAGGCCACACTTGGGACCCCAAGAATCAGGGGTGTGGCTCTTGCAGAAGGGTCCCGACCGCCATGGTGCAGACTTTGAAAAACAGCTTCCTATCATTTTTAGGGAAAAGCAATTCCTAGTGGAGTTATCTGGGTGAGAATGTTTTTCAGGAACTGTTTGGAGACAGGGGCCTTTTCTAACAGCCTGACCTGGGCCTCACACAAAAGCAAACATAATATTTTTTGGAAGAAAAGCCAAGTCTGCCCCTCTGGCCGCAGGCTTCATGCGGGTTCTGCTTCCCTCCAGCTTTGCAACGATTAATGCAGTACGCACCTCTCTGAGCCTCCGCTGCCTCATCTCCAGGATGGGAAGAATGACAACAACAACAATGCCAGCCTGTTACGAGCTGAACTGTACCCCACAGAGTTCATCTGCTGAAGTCCTAATCTCCAGTGTTTCAGAATGTGACCGTATTTGGAGACGATCAAGTCAAAATGAGGTTATTAGAGTGGGCCATAGACCAACGTGATGGTGTCTGGATGAGAAAGGGGAATTTGGAAAAGACATGCAAAAAGAAAAGAAAACACAAAGACACAGAGAGAAGACAGCCATCTCCAAGCCAAGGAGAGAGTCCTGGGACAGATCTTTTCCTCACTACCTTCAGAAGGAACCAATGTCCCCCACACTTTGATCTTGGGGTTCTATTCTTTAGAATGGCAAGACAGTACATTTCTATTGTTTAAGCCACCCAGTTTGTGGTTCTTCTTAGGCCAGCCCTAGCAAACTAGTGCACAGCAGCCTCAGGGGTTTTTGAAAGATTAAATGACACAATTTGTGTAAAGTGCCCAGGAGTTACACAGCGAGCTCTCAAAAATTCACTGTCATCATTGTCATATTCATCACATTAGAGGTGGCAACATCTTCATTGACATTGAAAAGGAAATACCATCTTCATGGACATGGACATTGAAAGTTATGCCCTGTGTTGAAGCCTATACCAAGATCTTCATCTATTCCCATTTTAGAGCAGAATGTCTATATGAATGTGTGTGTGTATTGCATATTTCCATTTCATGATTTTGTGGTGGGATAAATAGCAACTCTTTACTTATCTTACCCAGAATTGCTTCGGTTGCTCATAAAATTAGGAGTTGGGGTCTGTGTCTAGCATCTTGTAAAGATTTCTTTCAGTTCTAGCAGCAACATTCCTATAACTGAGTAATGATTGCATAGTATTTTCTTATCAATGTAGTTACTCAGTTCTCCACTTACAGAGGCAGCAGCAAGGGCACTAAATCTAGAGTGAGGAAATCAGCATTTTGGTTCTGGATCTGCTATTAAATATTTGCAGGCCTTTCGACAAGTTAATTACCTTTTCTGGACCATCTGCAAAGAGATGGATGGCAGAACAGAGCTCAAGTGATCAATAAAGTCTTTAAGAACCTATGACAAACTAAGATTCTGATGGTCACCTAATTGAGGCAATAACATTCCTTCCATCTGTGGAGAGCCCAGTCTTGCTGAACAATGCAGTACATCTCTTACTGAAAAAGTTTTTTTTAATGTAGTTTAATCATCCTCCTGCCATACGATTAGCATTTTCAAGTGGATCTGAGTTAGTTGAAGCAGATGGTTTATCTTCTCTCATAGTGCTTCGACTTGGACATTATATCATTTCTACATCTAACTCCGTCCTTGCAGTGCTCAAGGAATCCTTCCAAATTTTGCGCACTGTGTTTTGACTTATTTAATGCAGACGTACTTTACCCGCAGTAAACATGATTACCAAAATACTTTAACTTGAGAGCTTCTGCTTTCCTCTCTGGTGTAATTAGTCACACTGCACTCTCTCTGCATTTAGGGGAAAAGGGAAGAAAAGAAAACACCACACACAGCATCTTACAAATGTGTCTTTACTTCTCTCCAGCTGCTGGCTCCACTCTTTTGAGTTTTCAGAGTGTCAGACCCTTGGAACAACGGTAAAAAAGTGGAAAGTTCCAAGAGTTGTCACCTGATTACACGCCTTCAAACGCAAGGGATGGAAGCCACACGTGGGTCGGGTGAGAACTCACCAAGAGAGGAAGCTTTGAAACTGAGAAGTCCCCACCCAAGCAATTGGCTTTTGCTGCTGCTCTAAGTGTCTCAACACTGGGCCGAAATGTTTTGTCTTCATGACTTGGAAAGAGAAAAGTCCCTTTGAGTCGTAATAGCAACATGAAATACTAGAACGTCTTACCAGTTCATAACACACCTCACTTTTCAACTTGATCTTCCCAACAGGGAGGCAGCCACTGTAGTCATAACTATGAGACCCATGGAACCAGACCTATCTGGCTCCCATTCCTGATCTTGGCCAAGACAAATAATCCAACTTTCCCTGGGGGATGACCGTGAGTTTTAGAGCTGTAAAGTTGCTAAGAGAGGGCCTTGCGCGAGGCAGGTTTTCGGTAAGTAGTGCCCATTATGTCTTCACATGAGGAAACTAAGGCCCAGAGCAATTTCATAAACTTGTGAACATCATTTAATATCAAACAGATTCAGGTTTCAATCTTGATTGTTTTCTTTGGATTAGGGTAGAATTTACATAGAGTGAAATGCGCACATTTACAGCATACATTTGAGCCTAACCTCTTTGGCAGCACCAAACCCCATTCCCCAGACACCTCAAGCCACATAGACTGCAACTTTCCTCCTGAGGCTCAACTGCTGTGCTGCACAAACTGAGTGTTCCAGGGGGACACAGCATCCCTGGGGACACTCTGTGCTTCTTGCACCTGGTTCTCATGCAGTGAGCGCTTCCCTGCTCTCAAGGCGGAGAGCCTCCCATTTCTGCCTGCTGTTGGCCACTTTGCAGTGCCTTCAAATACACACAACCACTCACACACACACCACCCACCCACATGTAGGTTTATTATCTGATGATAAGCTGCTCCACAATGACCACATTCCTAAAACCCAATCTAATTTTTTTAAATGTTCTTTTCACTAACACTCATTTTCCAAGGGATGAGAAATTCAGAACACACACACACACACACACACACACACACATCTGCATAGAAATATAAAGATATATACATGCACATTGCCTGGGATTGTATGGAAAAATTGTAGCCATCCCCAACCACGAACAGATTAGGAAATTTCTTGAGTTCTGTCTTCTTTTCCAAAGATGTTGACTTTCTCATAATCATGCCAGAGAGCAAAGGAATATTCTAAGTCTCCCAAATGTTTATAACAGAGAGAGAGAGTCTTAAGAAGTATGAGGGGGTCTTAGAGATTTCCTTAGCATTCTAAAAACACTTATGAGTGCAGCCGATTTTCTCTTCTGCTGAATGCACTTTTCAAAGTAGTCATCTCATACAGTCTCTGGCCTGCAAATCCAATGCTAGAATTTTCCTAGAGAAAATGAGGACCCATTTGAACTGGGAGATTTCACACAGCAACAGCCTAAACACTCAAAGATTATGAGAGAGGGAAGCCAGAGAAGCCAAAGGCTGAGAAGTAACGCGGGGCCTTTCAGTGCTGGCTGCCACCGTGTGTTTTTTGTGACGACTATGACTTGAATATGAGTTAATTAGTAACGAATGTGATCTTACAGAAAGGGAAAGAAGAATTCAGCCAGGCGCAGTGGCTCACACCTATAATCCCAGCCCCTTTAGGAGGCCAAGGAGGGCGGATCACTTGAGGTCAGAAGTTCGAGATCAGCTTGGTCAACATGGTAAAACCCTGTCTCTACTAAAACTACAAAAATTACCCTGGCATGGTGGCACACACCTGCAGTCCCAGCTACTCAGGAGGCTGAGGCAGGAGAATCACCTGAACCTGGGAAGTGGAGACTGCAGTGAGCCAAGATCGCACCACTGTACTCCAGCCAGGGTGACAGAGCAAGACAAAAAGCAAGAATTTTACTATTAATCTTTTATCGTGATATCTGTTACACAATAGGATGTACAAGATTGATCATTTTTGGATATAGTTTTTGTGACTCTAAAATTATATTTATCCTTCACTACCCCTCCCCCAATTGAAGAAAAAAAACTATGTATGCATGTATGTATGTATATTTATGTCTATATATACTTGTACCTATATTGAAGGAAGGAACAATTAGAAATCAGCATGTGTGCGATCAGCTAATTTAACCACCTTATCCTACAGAGAAAATCACTCACACTGTTGTGGCATAAGATGTCAGCTGTGCTGGCAGAGCTGAGCTGCATGCAGCCTTGCCCAGTAACTTTTAACTTTGCTGGACTTCTCGCCTGTCCTGATAGCACCACTGATCACCTGAAACCATAAAAGTCATCTGAACTCCTAGATTTTTTTTTTTTTTGCTTTGATTTCAAAATCTCTCGTATTTTTATTGTCTTTTTTGCATTTCACCTGCCAATAACCAGGTTCAGGTCGTGAACCTTAGTCTTCTCATTACAACTTCCAAATAATTTTTCTCTACTCCTAATTCTGCACTTTCAACCTATCCTGTACTTTATTGGTAATTCTAGAGATGATTACTTTTAATAATTGTTAATACATGTTAGAGATTCGTACATAATTAGCACGTAAAACCTGAGCACCTATGGATAGTTTTGCTTAGGATGGGTCTAAAATCAAGAAATTGAGTCAATTTAAGTTTAATTTAAAAGGAAGAATAAATAAAGAATAGTATAAGTAAAGCCTAGCAGAAACTGAACATTTAAAATACACTGGTGCCAACAAGAACACGGAGTGTGGTGAGACAAATTCTCTTGGATGCTTGGTTCTGCCATATAAAAGTTCTGGGTGAGTCACCTTGCGTCTGTGAGCCTTAGACTTGTCATTAGCAAAATGAAATAATGCTATGCACAAGAATTTTTATATATATATATATATAGGTGTACACACACTATGTTATATATAATACTATACATATATAATATATGTATACACACACTATATTATATATAATACTATAGGTACACACATTATATTATATACATATGTGGTGCCTTTATATCAGTTACGAATTTGTTTTGCTTTTTAATGCAGTGTCATCTGTCTCTGAGCCTGTTTTCACCTGGGAGATGAGGAAAATCTCCTATAGGTTTTGATTGATTGTTGCTCCTTCTCTCTGATGTGAGCTAAGAATCCAGGACTTCAGTGGTGCTCAGAAAATAAGGAGCAGGCTGGGCACAGTGACTCACACCTGTAATCCCAGCACTTTAGAAGGCCAAGGTGGGCAGATTGCTTGAGCTCAGGAATTTGAGACCAGCCTGGGCAACATGGCGGAACCCCATCTCTACCAAAAATACAAAAACTTAGCCAGGCATGGCGTGGTGGTGTGTGTCTGTGGGAGGCTGAGTTGGGAGGATCCCTTAAGCCCAGGGGTTGGAGGTTGCAGTGAGCCAACTGTGCTACTGCACACAAGCCAGGGGACAGAGTGGGACAAAAAGGAAAAAAAAACAAGCAAGAAAGCAAGAAAGCAAGAAAGCAAGAAAGCAAGAAAGCAAGAAAGCAAGAAAGCAAGAAAGCAAGAAAGCAAGAAAGAAAGAAAGAAAGAAAGAAAGAAAGAAAGAAAGAAAGAAAGAAAGAGAAAAGAAAAAGACTTACTTCACAGAGATTGTTGTAGCCTCATCCCACAAGATGCTGCTGTGAACCGTTCTTCTCAGGGTGCCTCAGACTTTCATTTTCCACTTTGAAACACATCTGAAGACATTTATGCCAGATTCAGAACATGAAGGCCTGGCAATATTCTTAGGGTGACAAGAAATTTTATTTTTTCCTTAATACTCTCATAGTAGAAAGAACCACACCCACGTGAATTCAATAGTTTCCTACAACATGGGTAACACTGTCTTGAAAGAGCACACATATCAGCTATTCTAAAAATCAGCAGCAGTATTATTTAATGCACAGTTCTCTCCTCATTCCACTCCCTCTTCTTAATCTTTGATGACTTCTCTCACTCCCTGGGTTAGGCCTAATCTCCCCGTCCAGGCATTTAACCCACTCTGCTTTAAACATAGCCTACGTCATCAGCCACATCTCATAAGCCCTCTACAAAAGGACTACCTGAACAGAGCCAGAACCACAAATACATGTTGTCTGAATTAATACCCATCTGTATCAAAGCTGGTGACTTTGAGCCATCGTGGGTGTGCTCAACTCTATCCTCTCATGCCTACTCAAATCTTTCCTAGGTAATTTCCTCCTATTGTACCCATATCATAATTTGCTACCTTTCTGTGAGTCTTTCTCCTAGGTACAGTCTGTAGCTATTTTAGAAAGTTACTGACCCCCTAACTACAGCTTTATGCCTCTACTCTCCTTGAATACCAAATTCCTCGGAAGTCTCATGCCCATCCACTGTTTCCACTTCTCCTACAATTTTCTCTCGAAAGATTGGCCGCGCACTACACCAGACCAACCCTTACAAGGTGGTAAACATGGTGACATCCAGTGTTCAATTGTCACTCCTCGTCCTACTTGACTTTGCAACAATATTTACTATATTTAATATTTCTTCATTTTTAAAATATTTTTTCTGCTTGGGTTCAAGATAATCCACATCGTTTGCTTTCTTCCTTCTCACTGGCCTTCCTGCTAAGTGTCCTTTGCTGGATCCTCCTCCTTTCCCTGCCTTCTGAACACTGTGGCATCCCTGGTCTTAGCACCCAGACTACTCCTGTCCTCCTTACTCATGACCCAGGTGACATCATCCAGCCTTCCTCCTTTAAACACACCTCAGCACTGACAGTCCTAAATGTCTATCTCTAACAAGACCCCTTTCCTTCTGAACCACAGGCTCATATATTCAGCTACTTCTTGACATCACCTCTCTGATGTGTAATAGGCACCTCTACATATCAAACCCTGCATGTCTGAAGTGAACTCCTCCTTGGCCCCACTCTCCAAACTTGTGTGTTTCACTGTTCAGTTATCTCAGTCAATGGCAGCCTCATCCTACCATTCGTTTAGTATCTGGCAGCATGGTTTACTCTGCTCTCTCTAATGCCCCACGTTCACTCCCTAGCAAATCTAGTGGATTCGGCTTTCAAAACACATCCAAGTCTGGGTGCAGTGGCTCATGCCTGTAATCCCAACACTTTGGGAGGCCGAGGCAGGCAGATCATTTGAGGTCAGGAGTTTGAGATCAGCCTGGCCAACATGCGGAAACCCTGTCTCTACTAAAACTACAAAAAAGCTAGCTGGGCGTGGTGGCACGTGCCTGTAATCCCAGCTACTCCAGAGGCTGAGGGACGAGAATCACTTGAACCCTGGAGGCGGAGACTGCAGTGGGCCGAGATCTCACCACTGCACTCCAGCCTGCATGATGGAGTCAGATTCTGTCTCAAAAAAAGAAAAAAGTCCAATCTTGGATCGTTTGTCTCTGCTCCCCTGATACTCCTATGGTTTGAGTCACTGTCATCACTAACCTGATTATTGAAATAGCATCTCACACAGTTTCCCTCTGTACATTTCTGATTTCCTACCATCTATGCTCACCAGCAGCCAGAATGATCCTTTATATTTTTATTTATTTATTTATTTACTTTGTTTGTTTGTTTGTTTTTGTTGTGAGATGGAGTCTTGCTCTGTCACCCAGGCTGCAGTGCAGTGGCATAATCTCGGCTCACTGCAACCTCCATCTCCCAGGTTCAAACCATTCTCCTGCCTCAGCCTCCCAAGTAGCTGGGATTACAAACGTGCACCACCACACCTGGCTAATTTTTTATTTATTTTATTATTTTTGTTTAGTAGAGATGGTATTTTGTCATGTTGGCCAGGCTGGCCTCGAACTCCTAACCTCAGGTGATCCACTAACCTCGGCCTGCCAAAGTGCTGGGATTACAGGTGTGAGCCACCACTCCCAGCCTTGATCCTTTTTAAATATGCTAATTCAAGTTATATCATCTGCTATTTAAGTCACTCCAATAGCTTCCCAGCTTATTCAGAGTAAAACCCAACATTCTTTCAATGGTCCATGGCATTGCATAGTTGACTTACTTTCTTGCTAACCTCCCCGATGCTTCCTCAACTCCAGTCATTTCTGTCTCCCTGCCTGCCCTGGGACATGCCAAATGTGCACTCACCTCACCGTGTTTTGCTATTCACTCTGCCTAGACCTTTCCCTGAGTGACCCATTTTGTCAAACCATGGAAGGTCATTTTAATTACTTTTTATTATGTTTATTGTCTGTCTCCCCTTGTCTGAAAAGTAAGTTCCACAAAGGTAGAGTCTTGTTTTCGTTCACTGTTTTGTACCCAGAATCCAAGACAGTGCCTGGCATTTGGTTAGCATTCAATAGATATTTGTTGAATGAATGAGCGAGTGAATGAATTAATAAGTGGATGAGAGTAATGGTTTGAGAATAGAAGTGGACCAGTATTTCTGTCGAAAAAATATCTAAAATGAAATGTTAAAAACTCCTAAACTTTAGAGTTTTTGAATTGAATTTAGAAACAGCGATCACAAGAGACAACAAGGAATTTCTTGCTTTATTTTTTTCCTTCTTTCCGTCTTTTCTTTCTTTTGGCTGTGAATCCCACTACACTTCATAGAATTAAGAAAGCTAATATAAGAATGTTTTATGAGGTGAGATGTGTTAAGCTAAAGGGAGAAGACCATGTGAAGATGCCTCAAAAATGGTGACAAGGCATGAGTGATGATCGGAAAAAGGGATTACAGTCTCTGGGTCCACGTTCAATAGCTCTACTATTTTATCTACATCTTTTTGAATTTATTGAGTTGCATTCATATCCTCTGCTCTTCATTCAGATATTAATACTAAATAAGCTTAGAAGCACGTGTACAAATCATTGAGGAAGTCAGAGTAGTTCTAGGAAGGTCACATGGCAAATACTAACATTCAACATTTATTCTTTAGAAGTTGTCTCCAAGTTTAAATTGTAAACCTGCATTTGTTTTTCCTCCATACCACTGACTGTTAGGGGAGGGATGAGTGAACTTCTCTAGTCTAACCCTACTTGGCCAGTGACATAAATTTTCTTGACTTTTGTGTTGATGTGTAAGTTTCTGAGTTATTTGCCTAAGATTCAAGGAATACAGGTATGCGTGTGTATGCATATAAATATATATATAGTTTCAGTGAACTCTCATAAATGCTCTAAATTTGATATTTTATTAACAAAAACACAGGCTCAGAGAGGTGGAGTACTTTGTCCAAAGTCACATGACCTGTTGGTCCCAGAGCCAGGATTCAAAGATAAGTATATCTAACTCTAAAATCTATGCTCTTTTCACTGGGCCCCCTTGAAATCTCATCAACACACATTAAAGCAATTTGCATGTCTTGCTTGCAAAAAACCATCTATTGATTCTCAGACCACCCCAGAAAGGTCAGATAATTTGCATTTTCAGTGTATCTGTCCAGTGCATACCGCTCACCGGTGGAAGTGAAGATAGGTAGGAATTCTGAAGGGAGTGCAAATGATGACACATCCAGAGCTGGGATGCTCTAGGTTTGGACATGGGCCTAGGAATCTGCACTTTCAAAATAACTTAACATGACCGTTATGTAGGTAATTAACTCAACTTAAGAAATGCTGTCTTGTTGGGAAAAAAGTCTATTACATAGTAATCTCATAACATATTGGAAATACATGTTAAACAATGCATTTATACCTTAAGAAAAAGAAAAATCACACTGCATAGCAAGAAAAATGTATCCAAAAAGCACAAGAAAGTGTATTCAATATTTAATTATGATGACATTAAAGTTATATAGTTATCTAAAAATCAAAATACCATCTTAACAAGCCCGTCAGAAACAGGCAATCCAAAATTCCTCTTTGTGGCTAATCTAACTAAACCGGGTGTTTCCTCTTTTAATAAAACTTTCCTTGGTTTGAATTTCCCTCAAGTGCAGAGGCTAATGCAACAAATAAAAGAAATGTAGCCTCCAAACTGAGATGGAGAAAGTGAGGCAGTGTCAAGGTATCAAGGCAATAATCAGTTGCCACAGAAGAATATTAACAAGGGAGATTGTGGCCGGGCCCGGTGGCTCATTCCTGTAATCTCAGCCCTTTGGAAGGCCAAAATGGGCAGATCATGAGGGCAGGAGTTCGAGACCAGCTTGACCAAAATGGTGAAACCCCCCCATCTCTACTAAAAATACAAAAATTATCCAGGCATGGTGGCGCATGCTTGTAGTCCCAGCTACTCAGGAGGCTGAGGTAGGAGAATTGCTTTAACCTGGGACGTGGAGGTTGCAGTGAGTTGAGATTGTGCCACTGCACTCCAGCCTGGGTGACAGAGCCAGACTCCCTCTCAGAAAAAAACAAAAAACAAACAAAAAGAATAAACAAGGGAGATTGTAAAGCCATGAGTCAATCTAGTTAAGTATTCCGTATTTGTTGATTTCAACATCAACACTGTTGTGTATTAAACATTGCAATACCAAATAATACTATGGAAATGAACAAGACATATCTCTGCCCTCCGGGAGCTCACAGCTGGGTGAGATGGGAGTGTGAGGAGCTGATGATTCCTCAGCAAGCCCTCCAATGGAAGGAAATGCACACAGAGGCTGTGGATGACCACAGCAGGGGAGTGGTGACGTCTCAGTGAAAAGGACAGCTGAAGTGAGTCCCGAGGGAAGGGTGACATTTAGGGATCAGTGTGTGCTGAGTCATCCTCTGAAGGACATTCACTATTTGTGGAACTAGGAGTGATGAGAGATGAGCCAGTAAGAGTCAGGGGAAATCCCTTCAAGGGCCTTGTGGCCATACCAAGGCCTTTGGGTTTATCCTGTAGCAGAGTGTGAGGCTGGGAGAACCGTGTGGTTGGATGGCTGAAGGTCACTTCTCATTCTGAAAAGGCAAAGAAGACTTCTAAGAGGTTATAGTGTTTGACACCTGGAAAACGTTCAGAGATCCCATGGGAGGGTAGAGACCTGAGAACATGCCAGGCAAAGGTTACAACATATATGGAAGTCCTAGGGTTAGAAAAATTAGGACATGACACATTAAGAACAGAAAGTCACATAGCAAGAGCAAGAGAGGGAGGGGAGGATTCCTAGCAGGTGATTCTCCAAGTTCTTACTCCCTCACCTCACCCTCACAGAAATCCTATGTGGTGGGATTTTTTTTTTTTTTTTTTGAGACAGAGTCTTGCTCTGTTGCCCAGGCTGGAGTGCAGTGGTGTAATATCAGCTCACTGCAACCTCCATCTCCCGGGTTCAAGCAATTCTCCTGCCTCAGCCTCCTGAGTAGCTGGGATTACAGGTGCACACCACCATACCTGGTTAATTTTTTGTCTTTTTGGTAGAGACAGGGTTTCACCATTTTGGTAAGGCTGGTCTTGAACTCCTGACTTTGTGATCCACCCACCTCAGCCTCCCAAAATGCTGTGATTACAGGCGTGAGCCGCCGTGCCCGGCCCAGGTGGGGATTTTTATTCCCATTTGACCAGTGAGAAAATCAGGACTCAAAGAGAATAAGTAACTTGAGAGAGAGGGAGATGGGATTTGGGCATGAGTCCCTCTGACCTCAGAGTCTGTACTCTTGTCTTTTATGTTAGGGGAATTTACAGTGTCTGGAAGGATCTAAGCAGCTTTGTTCCTACTGTAGACACCATGTCTCTGCCATTTTTCGTAACCTTGCAGAACTTTTCTTTCTATTTGAGCATGATGGTTTGGATAACGTTGAAAGAACATATTCAGTTCTGTCCGTGTAAAAAGGAAATAGTCAAATGATTTCAGTCAAAACCCAATCAAAGAAAAGAGAGAGAGTGAAAAGAGAAACACAAGTTTAATTCCAGTTTCCATTGTGCATTCCCCATAAGATCCATAAAAACCTCCTCTGCCAACAAAGGCATGGTCCAGTGTCAAAGCTTAATGGGAAAAGTGAGTGCAGGGAGGCCAGGCCTGGGCATGAGAATCACATTTTCCCACTTCCCTCTCCAAGTCCAAGGCAGGAGACTCATTAAAGCCAACAGAACTGGCAGCAAATGACCTCTCATAGCTGAAGATGCATGCTGAAATGTACAGGGAACCACAAAAGAGCTCAGTCCTTTTCCAGGACCCAAATGAAGGTGGCAGGATGGGTTCATTAGATAGATGTGGCCATCTTAGCCTTCAGAAGAGCTGTGTGGAAGTCGATTTATTTCAGGAAGAGACACGCTGCCTGGGCATCTGCAGCAGAGCTGATGTGTGGTTCCCAGGGCCGTGCTGGATGGTCAGCCTGTATTGCTACTGTCACCTATGTGTCTCGGTCACTCTAGAGAAAGTCTGAATTTTTGCTTAAAGAGTCATCTTTTCCAGGAGAATCACCTTAAGAAAACCCTCTTCAGCATCAGAATTTCTTAGGTGTAATGGAAGAAGGAAAAAAGAGAGAAAGAAAGAAGCGAGAGAGGGAGAAGGACTGTGTGTGCCAAGCTACTAAATCCAAGGGTGAAAAATGGGAGAAAAGTTCATGGGGTGAGAATTGGGGTGAAGGGTTGATCAAATTTGGTCAGAGTAATTGCCTTTCTATGTGGAGTTTTAGAATAGAATTCAAGTAGTGTTTAGCCAGTGATGACTATGAGCCAGCCACTTCCACGTACACTGCCTTAATTCCTCTTCCTCAATCCCTGGGTGGTATATAACCTTGGCTCAGGACTGCAAAGGAGACGACAGAGGTTCAGAGACACTTTATAACTCATTCAAGGGCACACTGATGATGGCAAGTATCTGTATCTGAGTCAGGCCTGAAACTTGTTTCTCCCAATTCCAAACCAGTGCATTTCCTATGCCACCTGCTCTCATGATGGGACTCTTAAAAGGAAGAACTCTTCCTTGCTGCAAAGACTCAAGGGCTAGCTCATTTCTCAACCATCTCCTCACATAGTACCTAGGAGAAGTCCTCCAATCCCTTCTCATGGGCGAGAAGACTTCTTTGTGGAAGAATGTAAAGACAGTCCACTCTCTGCTGCAACCGGGAAGCCCTGCCTGAGATCTTTCTTATCTTTGGATGGCCATGAGTTTGTGGGATGGGGAGAGAATGGCAAAAGCTGGGGTGGAAAGATGAGTAGGTGACCTGTGGGGGGACTTGTGTGCCAACGGTGACCCTGTTCATTCATCCATGAGCCACTGAAGAGCTTACAGCAAGAGAGTTACAAATCTTGATTTTTATTTTTTTAAGAAAAGTCATTGTTGGCCATGAGAAGGGTGGACCACAGGTAGGACTGCTGGCATGAGACTTTGTCACAGCAGCTTATGATTGCTTCTTCATCATACTGTCAAGGGATTGAAGCTCCTTCTCCTCTTTAACAAATGTAGGGGTGAGATTCCCAGGGGAGACATTTCCCTGCCATCACCCCTTGATCTGTTTGAAAAACCAGACAGTTTCTAAATCTAGGTGAGCTTAAAAGGAACCACCTGCACACTCTCCGTCTCAAAAAAAAAAAAAAAAAAGAAAGTTCCTCTTATATTCCTCTAGAGTAGAAGCCAGAAACTCTAGTTACTTCATGGAAATGTCTTTCCTTTTGGTTTTCCAGCCTGTTTTGGCTGATGCCCAGCCTTCTGTGTAGGTAAAATAATTTTCTGGAAAGTATCCGAATGATTCAGCACATCCCCTGAGTTTCTAGTCAGGAGTCTGGCCCTGTCCCTGGTGATGGAGCTTCTGTTTGGGATTTTCCCCTTTTACTGGTCGACACCAAGATTTCCCCAATTGACACTTTAAATGCCAGTTCAAATGCTGCCCTCCGATACTTTCTTTTCAGAATCGATTCCAAACAAGTTGCTCTTTAAAGAACAGATGAAGAAGAGCATATTGAGGCAGAAAGGTTAGAACCGAGATGTGGAAGAGGGAAAAGAACAAACACACACACACAACAAAATAAAAAGAGGAAAAAGGGAACTGAAGGAGGCTGAGATCTGACCACCAGCGCAGACCCCAGACTTGCATGGCCGGGCACCCAAGGACACCACGCCTGTAGACTCCAGAGGCAAATCCAAAGTGACTCTCTCCTCAAAGCATTGTGCACCCTGGATTTTCCATTCACAAATGTTAAAATGGCCATTGCATAGCCTGCACCTGGGATTTCAACCTGGAACTTTTCACACCCTCTGTGCATTTCCTCGCGACCCCTCCCATCATCCACGTGATCACTAAGAGCACCATAGTCTGTCAGTTCTGCCAGCTAAACTGCTCTTGAATTCACTTTCATCCAGATGGACTTTTTCAGAAGGCCTCCTCGGCCTGTGCAACCCCAGCCTCCAGCATTGCTCCTTTCTTACCGCAGCGGGAGTGATCTTTCCAGGATGTTTCTCTATATCTGTTAGGTGGCCATTCCTCCCCTGCTTAAAATTCTCCAGCAGGACTTCAGAGTTGCCAGGGTGAAATGCAGAGCCACTGGCTCACCCTTCCTGGTCTGATCCTGTGCATGTCTTCTAAACTTATCTCTGACAGCACGGCCATGTGAAATAGTCATTCCAACATTTCTTTAAACATATCTTTTTAATCTTCTTTTGCCTGCTATTCCTTCTATTTGAAATGTCACCCACATCACTTCCCCATTAATAGCTGCTTTTCTGTCTTGCTAGCTCCTACACATGTGCACATCACCTGGACATTATTGGCTCCTAGAAGCCTCTCCTGGCATTGTTCCTTCCAGAGTGAGGTGCCCCTTTCGGTTCTCCCATAAAACCATGGGTTGCCCGGCCACTGCACTCCAGCCTGGGCGACAGAGCGAGACTCCGTCTCAAAAAATAAAAAAAATAAAAAAAACCATGGGTTGCACTGCATGTAGCTCTCTGGACTCTGATTGTTGATTTACTTTCCTTTCTCCCTTAGTCACCTTTGAATTCCATGTGCTGTCAGCCCATCCCAAACTCATGACACAACTGTTGACACATAGATGGTAGCCAGTGCTTGTCAACTAAAGAAGAGAATGGGAAAGGAAGAAGACAAAATGACCAAAGGAAAAAACGGTAAACTCAGTGCTGATGTTAAAGAATCAAACGATGTTGTGCTACCTTGAGAAGGTTTTTGCACACTTAAACATGGGTCGAATATTAGAATGTCAAAAAAGGAGAGGCACACAATGTTACCAGACCCCTCTCCTCCCTGGGCTGTGTAGGAACAGTGGTAACCTCAGCCTTCACAGAGAGAGAGATCTTCCTGTAATAACCTGCATGTCAGGGCGGTGTGTGCTATCCTACGCACGCCTGGGTGCTGCGTTAGCCTCCTCTGTTTCCTGTCTGCCCACTCACATTTGATTTGACCTCTTTCTCACCGGAAAAGCTATATTGTCTCACAACATATTTTTTTTATTCTACCCATCCTTCTAAGATGCTCGCATCTCTCTTTAACATTTGTCAAAATGGCTTCACCTCATGACTTTATTTTGCAAATTCACTTATTTAGAGACTTGTTAAAACAAAGATCTGCCCTTGCAATTTAGGGATGCAGCCACCAGGTGGCAGGATGGTGCTCAAACTGCAGGGTGCGGGCTATTCCTGAATTCTTCGGGATTCAGCTTTCCAGTCCATATAAGAAGCCCTTCTTCCGTCCATTCAAGATCAGCCTGCTCTCCGCAGGGCGCTTCCAGGGACAAGACCTCATGAGGACAGCCCACTCCATAAACAGGTAAATCTTGGGAGTAGAGACACTCTGGAGCAGGTGAACAGTATTTCCTGTGCAAATGCCAGGGACCCAGCGTTTGATAAGAGCTGCAGATATCAAAGATGCTGAAGAGGTTCTCTTAAGACGAAATCTCTTTTTAAGAGCTCACATCACCGAAAATGTTTTCCTTTAACTCAGGTGGAATACTGCCTTGATAAAGTGCAGCCTGCTTCCCAGCTTGGCAAGCGCACCCTGGGCCCTGACGTCCCCATCCTCCTTTCACGCAGCCTCACACTGACGTGTCATTGCTCCACAGTCCCTCAAGCCCTCAAGCTTCTCCCTGCCCCAAAGAAACCTGACAGAAGAAACTAAACTTAAATAAAGAGGCTTTGGTAGCTCTGTGTCCTAAGATGTTTTGTTCTTTTTCTACCCATAAGGGAATGATTCAAAATGTCCCTCCACCTGGGTCCAACCGGTTTGCCTGAAGTTAATTCACTCACCAGCTGTTAAGGCTGCTTCTGTCCTTGGGTGAAATTTGGCTGGCTCACCCACTCTTCGGAGCTACAACTGGGCCTGGCCTCATTAGAAGCCATGTGGCCTCTGTAGCTGGCACCGTGGCTGTCCCCCGAGTCAGCCTGGATTGCATCAGCTCCTCTGATGGCCAGAAGCAGATTTCACGCTTTTTCCTCTCTCAAATGTGTGCTGTCTTCTTGCTGTGTTCTGATTTAGCTTCCTATCTCCGGGACACATATTTAGCTCCCATCTCATTTGCAGAGGTGCTGTCGTGCTTTTGAACGATGTGGTCTTACTTTTCCAGCAGTTCCATGTCCCCAAACCAACATTCTTTGGGGTTACACTTGTGGGGAATTGTCTTCCAAAGTATTATCTTTCTATTTCGAGTTTTGCCTAAGTACCTCCAGCAGACATTATCAAAGATATAATTTTTGGCAAACTTAGGAGCGTGATCCTGCATACCAGATGCTTAGGAGAGCACTGATAACTCACACAAGATGATTACCATTCCACCGGCTTGACCCTCCTAGGTTGAGAGCACATGGCAGAGGGTTTTTTTGATAGAATTGATGAGACTGAAAAAGATCTGATTTTGGTCTTTCAGTGTCAGTGGATACCACTCAGAATGTGTTGAACTGGGGAGTGAAGCTGGCCTCTACTAAACACATACCACACGTCCAGCACTCTGTAAGGTAGGCTCAGCTATTCTCCAGGTAACCCTGTAAGCATTCTGCTATTGTCCCTTTTTAAAGATGTGAAACTAAAGACCCCAGTCTAAGAAATGTTTAGCCAGTACTATACAGATCATAGGGATTCAAAGCAGGCTGTAATTCAAGGTCTAAGAAATGTTTAGCCAGTGCTACACAGATCATAGAGGCTCAAAGCAGGCTGTAATTCAAGGTCTTTCTGTATTCAAAGCTTGTGCTCCTCAAAAGCAGTGTAATTTCTTTCTAAATTAACTTTGATTTCTTTTTTCTGATTATAAAAGCAAAAGTTGCTAATGTAAAAAAAAAAGGAAAAATACATAAAAATGTAAACAGAGACCTCAAATCACTTTTAATTCATTAACATTTTGTTATTTTTTTTCTTCTGTACCAGTTTTTCTAGATAACTAATTAGACGGATGAGACAGACAGACAGACAGATGGCCCATAGTATCTTTAACCATTTCTCTATTGTGGTTCTAGTTACATATGTCAAACTGACTTCTAGAAATAAATTAGTAGCAATTCATAGCAGTATATGAGTATATCTATTTCATATCAGAAGAGACAATAATGTAGTAACTTCTATGGCCTTGGTTTTTAAGAGAAATTGACATCCTATTACTTTAATTACATTACTAACTAGATTGAACAATTTTCAATTTGGTCATTTTTAGTATTTATTTCCATATTTACTTTTCAATAAAAAGTAAATTTTTTATATTTTCTCTGTTAGAGGTTAGATATTTCTTTTTTCAGAACTACAGACCTCTTTCTCATTTTATGGCAAACAAATCTATATTTGTTTTATATGGATCTATAATTCTTCCTGGTTTTAGAAACGAAAGCTAACTTCTTACTCTGGAAAATAATGCTTAAGTAACTTCATTCAGGGTAGTCTTTGGGCTAATAGGGAATTCCTACAAGTGCCAGTCTGCAAATGAAAATGAATTCTAGCCAAGTTATTATCATTTTGACCTTTAATTACATGTGTCCTTCTTCTCCCTCCTTTGAAGATCAAATTTAAAAAAGCAAAACAAAACAAAACACTTGGTTTTTGTATATCTCCTAAATCTTACAAGCAATTTTTGGTTTCCTCCTAAGTTTCTGTTGCTGTTATTTTCCATGGAATTTTTAAAGATACAGTATATAAGGAAAACAATTTGTGTTTGCTTTTACACACAGTGGTTAATTTTTAAAATTTAGACATTTAAAACTCCTTAAATAACTGATTTTTGAAATTTGTGTCCCTCCAGTTGCTTGGAAGATTAAAACATTCTTTGGAGAAACTGTATATCCTTTTAAAGATAATTAATGATATAAAATTTAATATTTATGGTTACTAGTAATCAATCAATACATATTCTTTGAGTTAATGCCTGAACTATTCTTTTTTTCCCTCTTCATCTACCCAAATCTTAACCACTTTTCGAGGCTCAGGCTAAGCCCCTTGCCCACCCACACTAGGCTATACAGAAAGTCCTCACCCGCCTTAGAAGCCATGTTGTCCTGTTAAATCTCCCTCGGCACAAAGCAAAAATCACTCCAAACATTTTTAAACTTTCCATGCGTTTATATTTTATGTTTTCAACTAGCTTCATTAAGTGTGCATCCATTCAATTCAATTTATTGAACGCTTTATTAAGCTTCACTTAAGTAAGACTTTGTAAAATTATGTAATTTTTACATACTGGTAAACATACCCATATGATATACTTGTTCCAAAAACTGAAGGAAATGGGGAGACTGGGTGCCCAAGTGGTGTGTTGGAGCTGACTTGTACCAGCCTGCAAGAGCCTATGGTCAAATTTTCAGCAATTTTGTAATTTGGTTGTTAAACACAGTCATTATTAAAAATCAAGTGTACTATTATAACTTCTCTGCCCAACTTTGCCTTCAGTGATATCATGTTGATAGCTTGAAATTGGGCATGGTATAAATATTTATAAAACAGAAATTGGCAAACACTATAAAACAAAACTTGATTTAATGCTCTGTTGACTGACTAGACTTAAGAAAGTATTGCAGAAAATGTCAGTAATGTAGGTTAAACCTAATTGTGTGCTGTGCAGGTAGCTACTACATTGTGTATAGCAAAAGATATTGAAGAAATATTCTTCCTGTATTTGAATACCATTATCCGATTAGACAAAAAAAAGTTCCTGACATCATTGAACAAAGAGTGAAATTCTGACATACGTAGTGATGAAGCAGAAACAGGCTTTGATTTACTAAATGTATAATAGTTTGTATGAGAATGAGAACTAGTTTAACGATAGATCACATATTGGACTTAATGATAACAAATTTAGTGAGGAAAGAGTTAGCAGAAAGGGATTCAGTTTCAGTTATCAAATCATAACTGAATCGTAACTATTGGTTGGCTACAGATACTGCAGCTTGGCAAAAATCAATGAAAGCATTCTGTAAGAATTAATTGCTTATGTAAAATTTGCAATAAACATTATTGTGTATTTTATTATTTGTAAAGTGTGTGATATACATCCTTTATATGAATAAAGTTTATAATGACATTATATATATGTATATATAGTCTAACAATTTTTTTTTTGGTGAGCTTGTTGTTAAACATCTACCTGCAAATCACTGTATGTGTTCTTCATTGTAAAATTCAACCATAGTTGATTTTGAACAAGGGAATGTAGAGCTCTGGCTACATTATGGGCATTATCTCCCCACTCTTCCTAGAGATGTATCCTCTCTTAATACCTTATAAAATATATGTTGCTTACCTTTTGTTTTCTGGGGGGTAAGGGCATTCAGAATATCCCCATCTCTGCTCTGCCTGTAAAATACCTACACATGCTTTATCTTTTTGTTAATATCAAAAAGCATACAACTAACATATGCTTCTTAAAAAGACATCAGGACAAAAGACTTAAGCTTCATAACTATCAGTGAGATCCCCAGAATAGCATATTTCAATTTTCCCTGCTGTAGTTCTCTAGCTTAGAAATTCCCATACCTCCAGTGATGACTCTGGTAACTCTCTTCTCCACTAGAAATCCCATCGTGTAGAGCCCCATTCCAAAACCAAAGATACCTAAGGAAGAAAATAAATGTAGATTTTGTAAATAAATAAATCAGGACTCATGAAAGCTACTTCTCAATTTTACATACCCATAAGGTTGCCCATTTTGCCCTCAAAGGATGATGATTATTTTGTCTTCAGGTAGATGATCCTTCTGTCTGAAACTCTTTTGCCTGTGTGTGGTATTTAATGTTGACCCCGCGGTCTCCATCTCTGGGTTAAGTCATGGAGGAAGGAAACCCTGTGTGTGGACAAGATGCCTAGCTCTGGTGACCTTCTCCATCATCACGTGATCTCACCTATAAACACAGCATCCCAAAGAAGATGACCAATTAAAAAAAAAAAAAAAAAAGCTTATCTGAATGACCTTCAATCAAAGGCTTCCTCAAGGTCTCACTTCCTCTTCTCTACTCTCAAAACCTGAGCCCTAATTTTTTCCTCTAAACCTAAAAAGATACCCAGTTTTGATTGCTAAAATGTTTCCCACAGGAAGCAAAATAATTCGACTTAATGGATAGAGGATGGCTACTGAAATTCATTTATCTTGATTTGGTATATTTAAATACCAAGAAAGATCAAGGAATTCATATGAGTTACATATTCACTAATGAGATAATCAGGGTTTAATGAAAACCAACAGTTATTAGCTAATCAGTTCAGCTTGGTGAGTATTGGTCTGTTATGGCAGGACAAGAAAAATTAAGTGACACTTAGAGGTACGAGAAGAACGTTAGTCAGAAATTGATGTGTCTACAGAAGGCTCCAAATGGCCGACGTTTAATGGTCCTCTCTACGTTGCCATGGCAACTCACTTGGTAACTCGTGTATCCTCAGTTTAGGAAAACAAGGGGCAGAGTGTTCTTAGGAAGGTGCCATCCCCTTTAAGCGGATCTATAAGCATCACAGATGAACAGAACTTTAAACATTCCGCCATGAATATTCATGAAGTAAGTTGTTTTTTGTTGCCTGCCTAGTCAGCAGTCACAAAACACATGGTGTGTGTTGGCAGCATCTTGCCTAGGTAGAGGGCTAGGGACTGAGGCAATGGCAGGAACCAGGACCTGTGAGGCTGACTGACATTTCCATCTGTAGCGAAGGCTGGTAATTAACAGGAAGGAGTATGCCTGCAGCATTGCACCATCTGCTAGGGAAACGGCTCAATAAGAAAGGAACTGGATGGAATCTCAGCAGTGGCGCGATCTGGTTCCGACATGAGGCTGGGCATCTGTTAGCTGAGGAGATAGACTATTAGGAAATTCAACTGGGAATGAACAACATGGAAAGAGAGCACTCTGACCTAGCCCATAAAAGCAACTCTTCAGAAATGGTGTCTTTTTATCTTACTTACCCAAGTCTTCTGAAAATGGTTTGCTGAGGGACCATTACAGATCTGTTTGAAATAACACAATGGTTTCAAAAATGCTGTTTTATTCCAACATGAAATTCTTGAAATCAGGATACAGCTGTCATCTTTTGACAATAGAGCTAATTTCAGAGCGAGGATATGAGGTTAAATTCCTTCTTTTGTTGTTTAGATTGGGGAGCAGCGGGGAGAAACAAAAATGATCATTTAAATGCTATGCTGTTCAAAATTGAGAAGGCAAAAAACCCTGGGATGCCCTGATGGAAAGTGAGCAGGTCAGAAATCACCCAAAAATTCTTACAATGTCTTCCTATTCCTGTTTTCCTTTTTCTATCTGACATCTGCTTCACAACGCAAATCTTCCTCACTGTGGAAACCACACTTCCTGGCTTCAGGCATAGCTGTACTTGGCTACTTTCAGGACTGTGGTTTCAGGTACCAGATCTAGAGTAAGTGCATGAAACAGATAGTGTCTGTTACTGTCACTGGCCCTGTTTGAGGGCACGATGAGTAGGGAACACATTTCTGACACTTCCCTTTGGCTTGCACCTGCTCTCGCCCCGTACTCTTAGGAGGTACATAAACCCCTTCTGCAATGGAATGCATCTTTGAGAGGAACCAACACACAGAAAACTTGATTTTTAACATAGCTTATAGTTGATGCCACTTTTAAGAATATAAAGGTGTTATTAATCTTTCAACAATCAGGAAGAAGTTATTGACTCAAACTATCTCAATCAGGTTAGAGGTTCGTGTCTATGAGCACCATTCCATTGACTGAAACTACCGACTCTCACATGAAGTCCAGCAGATGGCAGATGACTCGTGTGTGTGTGCGTGTGTATGTGTGTGTGTGTGTGTGTGACAGTGTTACTAAATCGGAGCCATTGAGTGATATTTACTGAGACCTCATGGTACCATATGGAATTGAAGAATATATAGGCCTTGGAATTTAAATTCCTCTAAGAAAGATGGACACAGGCTTCAGATTTAGAACCTTTTTTTTTCCCCCTCAGTCTCTCTCCTCTTGTGAATGCTGATTGTTTTGCTAATCCAGGGAAATGCTGGTGTCTGAAAGGGCTAGTGTGAAACAAATAGAAAAAAATCTTATCCTTATCAGATACGAGAAAGATTAACTGGAAAAAACAGACATTTTGTCCAGTCTTGTGTTGGTAAAGTTTTAACAGCCTCTCTCAGAGGAGAATAAAGAGGTCCTGATTTGTAGCATTTTCCAAATTTTATGGTGTAAACACTCTCACTGTGGCCAAGGGCAAACTACCCTCATTAGATCACTGAAGGCTGATTTGGGAGTAGATGGATACAGTCAGCTCTCTGGAACTGGTGGGAGCTGACTTTGACACACCTCTGATTTTATTCCTGCATGCTTCATATGTCACAAATTGGTAACACCAGTTTTTGTTATGTTGGTGAAAGTGGTCCTCCTTCCACATATCGAGGGCATAATAGATTTGAATACTGTTTTACTGCCGACAAAATCCATTCATGTGTATTAATTCATTTGATATTCATAGCCCTAATGATAAAGTCAGAAATGGAGGCTCAGTGACATGCCACAGTCCACATCATTTAGCAAGTGGAGGAGATGTGACTATGTTTCTAAGGTAGGTCTTTTCTTATTTAAGAGTTTGCTTCTAGATAGACACCTGTTCATCCCTTGGCATGGAACTGAGCAGCCAACTGGATCAATCCATGCTTTTGTCTCCCTGCCTTTGTATTTCTGTTCTGCGCTGTTACTTAGCTGTATTTTGACCTCAACCTTCACCCTTTACCTCATCTCAGCTGAAGTACTTGAAGTTGTCTTAGAGTATGGATAGCAGTGACATGGCAGCACAGTTTCACTATTTCTCCCGCCAGACTGGAGGGGCTGAGAGTGCAGCCCTCACATCCCCTTCCCTTGTCCAGCCCACAGGGCCTGGGCAGCACTGGGCATCCTCAAATCAGGAGCCTACGTGCCAGGCTGTACTCTAGGGGCTCATTCCATGTTACTTATTGTAGGTTACAACAGTAAAGAATTTAAAAGTCATTAAATAAAGAATTTACAGAGTCATTAAATGAGAAGTGCCACTGCATGTAGGAGGCTGGACAACATCACAGCACTGCAGATTTAAAATGCAAATGTCATGACTGGAACCCTCAATCAGCGATTTAGTTTTTTTTAGCAAACACACCAGTATCATTGAGAAGAATTCTACGTGGCAAGTATTTTGCTGCTTACAGGTGACACAGACATTAACGAAACAGTCTCTGCTCTTAAACATCTCACCTTATATTGTTCTTCCAGGGGAAATAACCCTGACTATAAATTCTGTAAATGCTCTAAGCAGTCATACCACTTAAAGTCACCGGAGTGACTTTATAGCAAACCAATAATACCATATAATACCATTGCATCTTTGGGGAGTCACTTGAGGGTTACTTGTTGCAAAGTGAGTGCCTCAGCTTCAACATAGGGAAGACCCCCATAATCTGGAAGGTTTCCACAATGATAGGATACATTGGTAAGATGGATGGCTTAGGATTGGAGAGAGCTCCATCAACTCCAAGGGTGCTGGAGAGCTGAAACCAATTGTCTTATACGGGCCTGTCTCCCCGTGTGTGAAGATGATAACTCTGATCCAAGAAAAACCATGAATTTAAACGACTTGGTTGTTGTATGGGTGACTTTTCTCTCTCTCTCTCTCTCTCTCTCTCTCTCTCTCTCTCTCTCTCTCTCTCTTATTTTTTTAGACAGCGTTTCATTCTTGTTGCCCAGGCTGGAGTGCAATGGCGCAATCACGACTCACTGTAACCTCTGTCTCCCGGGTTAAAGCGATTCTCCTGCCTCAGCCTCCCGAGTAGCTGGGATTACAGGTATGTGCCACCACACCTTGCTAATTTTGTATTTTTTGTAGAGACGGGGTTTCACCATGTTGGTCAGGCTGGTCTCGAACTCCTGACCTCAGGTGATCTGCCGGCCTCGGCCTCCCAAAGTGCTACTTTTTTTTTTTTTTTTTTTGCCATTCAAACTCTCCCATGTGTTTATATTTACCACTGGACCGAGTGATAAACATCCCCAATGCTGATCTAAGGGATTGGAGGTGCATTCACTTAGATGATGATGGCGATAGTCCCCCCTGGGCTTCCACGCATCGTTTGTAGAGGTTCTGGAGCTGCGGCACCCATCATCGATTGACACCAGCCTTAAGTTGAATGCAACTGTCCCAAATGGGAATTATACTAATGCCACTAGCCCAGGGAACACAGTGCTCCAAACTACCTAGAGAACCACACTGTTTAAAGTAAAAAAAAAAAAAAAAGATGTCATGTTTATTAGGAATAGGTTAGAGTTCTTCATGGTTTTTTTTTTCCTCTCCATACCCCTTCTGAACACTAGAGATATGAACTTAAAACTAATCTTGGTGTTAGAATATGTATTTCACTTTAGCTTAGGAGCAGTGGAATTATTCATTAATTTACCAAAAATTGATGTGAGTGCCTGCCACATTCCGGATGCCTGAGCTAAAGCAATAAACAAAACAGACAAAGCCTTTACACACACACACACACACACACACACTCACACATACATCAGATGATGGGGTGTGGTGTGGCTGGGGTGGGTTGAAGCTATTTTAGAGAGAGGTCAGAGAGGGCCTCTCCGATAATTGATATTTGATCAGAGACCTACGGGAAGACATTGGAGTAAGCTGTGGAATATTTAGAGGAGAAAGGGTAGGCCGGGAAGAAGGACACAGGAATCTTAAGGCTCTGAAATAATTGCCTGGAAGAACCTCAGTTCATTACAGGTAAACTGGGACATCTAATGCTGTCCTGGTCACTATATAGGTGACAGCTGGTGAATCTCTGCCTAGATATATTCTGAAACTTTTTTTTTCTTTTGAGACAGAGTCTCACTATGTCTCTTAGGCTGGAGTGCAGTTGCACAATCTTGGCTCCCTGCAACCTCCACCTCCTGGGTTCAAGTGATTCTTCTGCCTCAGCCTCCCAAGCATCTGGGATTACAGGCACCTGCCACCATGCCCAGTAATTTTTGTATTTTTCATAAAGACAAGGTTTCACCATGTTGGCCAGGCTTTTCTCCAATCTGAAAGTATTAGACATAAGGAAATGGAACACGGGCTCAACGATATCCCCATGATATCGACTTTAAGAAACTGATGCTCTTAGAAAATTTGGTTTCTCATCCTTTGCTTCCTTGTTTTGTTCTAGTTCTCAGAATCATGAGTGCTTGGAGAGCAGAACTGATCAATTCTCCTTTGAACCTTCCACTCTGCCTGCCCATATAGGGCCTGGTAGGTAGTAGCTAACTAGGTTTTCATTATTAAATTACATGTAATTTATGGAGGCCTTTTTTTTTTTTTTTTTTACTATTTTTGTCATTACTTTCTTATTACATGAGTAGTGAGCATTCATTTTAGAATAAGTGCAAAATTTAAATACAAATAAATATTTTAAAAACATCTCTTGCTTTATTCAAAAAACTGATGTTAACATTTAAAAAATATTAATATACTTGCAGAATATTTGTGTATGCTTATGTTTCAATTATCAAAAATATTCTATGCTGAACATGCCATTTAGATATTTGTCTGACTTTTTCACCAAACTTTTAAAAATGTATTTTCATGTGGATAAATGTTCTTCTACAATATCATTTTTAAGTCCACATAGTGTTGTACTACATGGTTGATCAGTTTTATTGAACTAGACCTCTGTTACTAAACATTCTGGGTTGTTTAAAGTTTTCTCTTATTTTAGCACTTTGGGAGGCTGAGGTGGGTGGATCATGAGGTCAAGAGATCAAAACCATTCTGGCCAGTATGCTGAAATCCTGCCCCTACTAAAAATACAAAAATTAGCTTGGCATGGTGGTACATGCCTATAGTCCCAGCAACTTGGGAGGATGAGGCAGGAGAATTGTTTGAACCTGGGAGGTAGAGGTTGCAGTGAGCTGAGATAGAGCCCCTGCACTCCAGCCTGGCAACAGAGCAAGAACCTATCTCAAAAAACAAAAAACAACAACAAAAAAGAAACAAATTTTTTTTGGTAAAAGAAAGTTTGTTGAGCATAATTTTACTTAAATTGAATAACCAACCACACATTTACCTTATGATATATTCCTAAAAGTAGAATTGATAGATTACAGGCCTTTGCCCTGTTGATATCCCTCCAGAAAAGTTGTATCCTTTTGTGAAGTTATTAATACAACGAACATTTATCTGTAGTATTATTTGGTTCTATGTTCCTATAGTGTACAATGAGGGGGCTCGATCATCAAGCGTTATCTATGGAATTTCTCACATTTACCAACAAAGGATCGTACAATATCAATACCTTACACATTTTAAATTAATATTGCCTTACAGAAACTCCACAAGACGTCAGAAAAACAGACCTATATCTAATTCTTTTTATATCAGTCATATTGATTACTACCGTACTAATTATGAGATGAAGACTCTGAAATACTCAATTGTTTGCAGTGTCAGCATTGTGTCTAACTCTCTTACCTTCCAACAATGTGTGTGGCAGGGTGATTTACAGGATGCCTTTCAAAAATCTAGTCTTCAATCAAGCAGTAGGTTTCACATAAATTGATGCTTTACATCCTCATCCCCAAAGACGGAAAATTCCCCCCATAGCTCCTTGGACTCCTTTTGTTTCTCAGGATTCCTGCTGTTGCCTCCTTCTTGGTATCTGCTTGGAGTTAGAAGGTGGACAATGTTTCATGGATCTTGACCGCTGTGTTCTGTGTTCTATGGAAATGCAGTCAGTGATCCAGCAGATGCTAATTCTAGTTAGAGGACACCATTGTGCTGGATGATTAGCATGAGTCCTCTTAGGGGAAACATTATATCTGGCTCAGATCACAGTGGAGCCTCTTTCAATCAAGACATCTAGAATATTTCTCAGAAACGCATCCTCCCTGGGCAGTGATGATTGGTGAGTAACTGAACTCTGCAAAGAGGAATCCTCAGAACAGTCACATTTAAAACCACTGGCTCTACAACTCTGGGAAGTAAGAGAAAGCTCCATCCTTGGCTGGTAGGGAGCCAGATCTCCCACAGGAATAAATGATAAAATCGAATCGCTGCTAGTGTCTCCGAGAAGATACCCAAGTTACATCTTCGATGGTCACTGGATTATAAAGCCCCAAGTCTGCATTCAAAGGCTGTAAATACGCACTCTCTTCCTGCCTTACCCTTCAGGCCTTCTGGCAAAGTTGGAAACGATGGGATAGAATGGGAACCAGTTAGGAAAGCAAAGGTTTGAACAGTTCTTAGCATTGAAAAGTTCCAAGGCAAACTATGGTAAGATCCCTAGCAATTTGGGGGCCTGGATTTCTGGTAGACAGCACGACATCTCACTCCATGTGATGCTCACTGTGGGTGGACAAACAGCTTTCTCCACAGCTGCTAAAGTGGGCAGACCTATTTTTCCCTGCCCCCCTTTTCCCTTCCCCTCTCCCTTTCTCATCTATTTTTCTGCCAGCAGGTTTCCTTCAGCATTCAATCAAGGGCAATATGTCCTCAATCAACATTTTTCATTTTTTATGCAACACTGTCCTTTAAAGCTTTTTGCAGCTGGTTGGCAACTGAATTGCTGCCAATATCCTCTGAGAGCTTCCCCGTGGTGTGCACATCGCAGCCTTCCCAGAGCTCTCCAAGTGCCCTTGAGGCAGCTTGACGTGGAGTGTGTCTAAGTTACTCACAAGGTTATGTGGGCTCAAGGTGGACAACTTCCTGGGGCCCTTCCTGGTGGTGAGGAAAAACACAGGGAACATGGTACTTACTAGCATGTAGCTGACAAACGGAGAACACTTTGCACAGAAAAAGAAAAATCTAGTGTTTAATGTGGGGAATGGTAAGTCCATCAGTAAAATGACAAGGAAGCATTCTGATGGCAAAAAAGAGCTGGGCAGGGGTTCAAGGGTCCTCTGTGTTCTTGGCCCTGCACTAACTGGCTGTGTGGCCAAACTGACTCAGCCTTGTAATTCTCAGGTCTTAAACAGTTAGCTTATTTTTATAATGAAATTTTAAAAATGGGATTATTAATCTGTTCTCATGCTGCTAATAAAGACATACCCAAGATTGAGTAATGTATAAAGGAAGAGGTTTAATGGACTCACAGTTTCACATGGCTGGGGAGGCCTCACAATCACGGCAGAAGGCAAAGGAAGAGCAAAGGCACATCTTACATGGTGGCAGGCAAGAGAGCGTGTGCAGGGCAACTGCCCTTTATAAAACCATCAGATCTCGTGAGACTTATTTACTATCATGAGAACAGCCTAGGAAAGACCCACCCCCATGATTCAATTACCTCCCACTGGGTCCCTGCCTTAACATGTGGGAATTACAGGAGCTACAATTCAAGATGAGATTTGGGTAGGGACACAGCCAAACCACATCACAGGACAATAATTGACTAATTATCTCCACTTGCATTTTCTACCCTAATATTCCAAAAGTCTCTTCCTCCTGCTTAGGAGTTGTGGTGAGAGTATAAAGATTCCAGGAAGCAGCTGCTGTCCAAGGTAACACTGTGTGGATCTCTGCAGTGTTTTGAGAGGACAGAGTCCTAACTAATGAGCTGTTTAGCTTAATGTGCTTCAGAAATGCTTCTTTGGGTATTTTAAATTTTAAGCTCTCTTAAAGTCCTCGTTTTCTACTCAACTTTTGAGCATGAGCCCCTCTGGGAAATCAATGCAGACATGAGCCAGCACCAATGCACCTGTGCATTTTATCTGTGAGATGATTAGTCTGCAGGAGGGACCATGAATCTCCCAACTATGCATTTCCTAAGTGAAGAGCTTTGGGTCCAGCAATCACCATGGAACTCAACATGTTTTTCCTCACTGAAACCTGTGTGTGTTTGCATCATAGCCTGGCCATTAGGAGGAGGATGGACAGGACAGAGGGGAGGACTTGGCCACCATGGGGGCCTCAGACCTAGGCTAGGCCCTCAGGTATACATTTCCTAATTTTGTGTTTAATATGGTTAGGCTTCACATCCCCACTCAAATCTCATCTTGAATTATAATCCCTGTAATCCCCAACTGTCAAGGGAGAGATTAGGGGGAGGTAATTGAATCATAGGGGTGGATTTCCTCATGCTGTTCTCGTCATAATGAGTGAGTTCTCACAAGATCTGATCATTTTATAAGTATTTGGTAGTTCCTTCTGCATTCATTCTCCTTCCTGCTGCTTTTTGTAGAAGGTTCCTTGCTCTCCCTTTGCCTTCTGCCATGAATGTAAGTTTCCTGAGGCCTCCTCAGCCATGCTGAACTGTAAGTCAATTACACCTCTTTCTTTTATGAATTACCCAGTCTCAGGCAGTCCTTTATAGCAGTGTGTAAATGGACTAATGCAGTGTTCTTGGGAAAGTTGTAATTATTTTCTCTAGGCCTCACTAAACATTCGATAAATTAGAGTTAAAAATGTTTCTATCTCAGAGACTTGTTGCAGAGGTTTAGTAAAATAATTTTTATCTTTACTAGGATGTTTCAGAGGTGTCTTACACATACTGTGGAAGAGAAGACCCTTAAAAATGAAAGACAAAAAAACTTAACCCTATTCTACTTAATCCATGTTTATTCCTGGCCCAGTATTTTACTATATTTGTACATAAGTGAAACTGATATGAGATTGCTGGGAAGGGAAGAGTGTGGTCCCTTTCAGTCATACAGAAGTGGGGACAGGGAAGTGCTGGGTAGAGAAAAGGGGGTTCCTGGCTAGGGCTGCACCCCCACAGACCTAGGTGAGGACAGACACTTCCGCTTTTGCACCCAAATGTTGCATTTTCCAAGATCACCCTGGCCGATCACGCCCCTATCCTATGACTGTAAGAACCTGAGACCCTAGCAGGCTGACACACAGGTAGCTAGACATTGAGAGGAGCAGATCAGTGGAAGAAGACACAAGTGGCTGGATGTTGAGAGGATGTCGAGGGGAGCACACTGGCGGAAGAGCACACCGGCAGATGCCAGCCCACCATCAGGTCACTGACCAGCAGGATGAGGCAGAGTTTGCCCAAGGGTCGGAGGAAAGCTGGGGCCACCATGTGACCCAACTCCAGGGGGAAAAGCATCTCCCTTCTGGCTCTGCCATCTGCTGAGAACTACTTCCACTCAATAAAAGTTTGCATTCATTCTCGAAGCCCACATGGGATCTGATTCTTCTGGTACACCAAGGCAAAAACCAGGGACGCAGACAGCCTTCTGTCCTTGTGACAAGGTAGAGGGTCTAATTGAGCTGGTTTACACAAGCCACCTATACATGGCTAAACTAAAAGAGCACCCTGTAGCACATGCCCACTGGGGCTTCAGCTGTAAACATTCAACCCTAGACACTGCGGTAGGGTCGGAGCCCCACAGCCTGCCCATCTATATATTCCCGGAGAGGTTTTAGCAGGAGGGAATTCAAGAAGCAATTCATACCTCCATTGCATGCCCTGCGAAAGGGACAAGGGAACTTCTCCTGTTTCAAAAGCAAAGGCTTAAGAATGAGCCGGTTTTAGGACGGTGTCTCCTAGCCACCCTTGTTTCTGCTGGCGGCATAAAATTGGAAGAAAATTACTTACTCTCTGTATTAGGCTTATCTAGAGAGACAGGACTAATAGGACAGATTTATATATGAAAGGGAGTTTATTAAGAAGTATTGATTCACACGATCACAAGGTGAAGTCCTACAATAGGCCATCTGCAAGGTGACGAGCAAGGAAGCCAGTCTGAGTCTCAAACCTCAGAAGTAGGGAAGCTGACAGTGCAGTCTTCAGTCTGTGGCTGAAGGCCCAAGGCAAACCACTGGTGTAAGTCCAAGAGTTCAAAAGCTGAAAAACTTGGAGTCCAACGTTTGAGGGCAGGAAGCATCCAGCATAGGAGAAAGATGGAGGCCAGAAGACTCAGCCAGTCTTGTCTTTCCACATTCCTCTGCCTGCTTTATCCCAGCTGCACTGGCAGCTGATTAGATGGTGCCCACCCAGATTAAGGGAGGATCTGCCTCTCCTACTGACTCAAATGTTCATCTCCTTTGGCAGCACCCTCACAGACACGCCCAGGAAGAATACTTTGCATCCTTCAATCCAATCAAGTTGGCACTGAATATTAACCATTACACTGTCTAAAACACAGTTTTTCTTATTTATAAAATGAAGATAAAATCAGTAACTGCTTTATAAGTTCATGTAGTGTTTCAATGATAAATACGTGTACAACTTTTAGCAAAGTCCCTGATACATTATGAATAAATACATTTTAGCCCCTTCTACATTTTCTTCTTTTTGTTCAATCAGCTAATTGCTGAGTTTATTTGCTATTGCTAAAAGACCGGAATTTGGTAAAAGTTTCCAGTATTTTTGTCATTTATTAAATATATTTTAAAAAATCTCTCTGGTGCATTGTGGCATGCAAATTTGAGGAAAAAAATAATCCAAATGGTGTCAGAATATCTAGGTCAAAGAATTTGATCTTGAGCACATAATCCTCATCTGTAAAATAAAGATAATACGAACTACTGCCCAGGGCTGGCTAGATGAATGAGTAGAAAGCACACAAAACTCTTGCCCGCTCATGAATGCTAATGCTCTTTCCTCCTTCAGTTTATTTTCAATATACTCTCACACATTCAAAATTCTTTTTAAGAATAAGTCCAATAACTTAAATGTGTCACCAATTACTGATTGCATCTAAAGTCCCCTAGGATTTACTGAGACAGGTAATGTTTAGAGAATCTTGTAAGTCTTTTCTGCTGGTTGAGTAAGTAGATCACCAATGAGTACAAGACAGGAAGTGCTCCCTTTACAAGACCATCAGTTCAAGCCTGATTATATCCAAGGAGTTTAAAGATGCTTACAACTTGTAAGCTAGAAATGTGTTTTAGAAAAGTTTAGGAAGTTTAATGTCAGCTTCTTACCTTCTTGTGACCTTGCACCTTGCTCCATAGAATAGATTCAAATAAACTAAACTTGGCATTGATGGAAATAATAGTGAATTGAGAGCCAAAGTTCTAGCTAACCGACTGTGAGAACTGAAATATGTTTTAACTCTGTGATTTCCATGTTCTCTACCCGTAAATTGGACAAATAGTACCAATTCTACTTTATGTCCACTTTTTAGTGAAGACTAATTATACAATAGTTTAAAATTGTAAAAGTAATTTGCAAATGATATAAGCTGAGTAATAATATTAGCAATTAGATGTATTTGTTTAAAGTCAGAATAAAATTAGGACACAGAGCTTCAGGAAGAAAAATTTTGGCTCATGATAAGGAAAAACTTCATAGCAAGATTTATTGTTTGACAATAAAATTAGCTATAGTAAGCTCTGTCACCAAAAATGTTAAACATAATTAGATAACTATTTGGGGACATTTGATTTGATCTTTCTATGAATCTTTAAATTGTGTAAGGGTCTATTAAATAATATGTATGTTATAGTAGCAATGGAAGCACATTATAATGTTTAGAAATTATGTATAAAACAAAGAACTACTAATGGAAATTTAAATAAATCGAGAGATATACCCAACTTAATATTGTGAAGATGTCATTATCTCCAAATTGGTTGATAAGTTCGACACAATCCCAGAAAAATCCTAAAAGTCTTTCCACAGCACTCATTAACATGATTGTATATTTTATAAAGAAGGGTGAAGGGCTTGGAGAAGCAGGGTAGTCAAAGATGTTTTAACTGGCACTGGATTTATTCTTCGTAAACAGCCATAACATTGGAAAAACTACATGAAGCAAACTATGTAATATTATTCCCAAGCATTATACAATAGAAGGATCAGAATGGTGAGCTCTGTATTTTTTCTGGCTTCCTGACTAGGGCCTTCCATAGGTACCTTTCCCTACCAAGTTGCAGACAGGTGGAGCCCACAGTGAGCAGTGATGTCATTGAACTGAAGGGGTGAAGACTGGAGTTCCAGGGTGTTGATGTGGCTGGAACTTGTGGACTTAGGTGTTAAAGAAGAGAGAGCGCCATATGATGTTGGCAGTGGGGCAGAATTCTGCATGGGGGTTCACTTCAGGTCCTGATCAGGTGTCAACAAAGTATAACAAGGCCAGAAAGAAATTGGTTACTCTATTGCTTACAGCTAATTTACAGCTGTATGTTGTGAAGTAATGGAAGACTTGGAGCTCCAACCCGGCCTGAGCAGAGAGACTTTGCTGGGAACCTCAGGCATTCAGTGGAGACCTTAATAAAGTCATTTCTTAAGATAAAGGTCTATACCATATTCTGAAGAAAGAACCATATCCTCAAATACAGAGCATAACCAAAATAAGCTATCCCTAAAAGGATAAAACAACAATTAGTATGAATAGAACAAAATTTAGTTGCAAGATTAAAAGCAAAACCAATTTTCCTTCCTTGAAGAAACACAACACAATCTAGATTTTTTACTATGTATCATCTACACAGTGTGCAATAAAAAGAAAAGTTACATGCCAAAAAGCACAAAAATTAGGCTTATATTAAGGAGAAAAATAATTAATAGAACTAACCCTAAGATGAAGCTTCATGCTGTCACTTAAGAATCCAGAGAAAGAAGAACAATTTAAACCCCCAAAAGGCAGAAATAGTATAACAAAAAGAAAGAAGATCAGTGAAATAGCAAATTAATAATTGTTTAAAATCAATAAAATCCAAAGTTGTTTTTTGAAAAACCGTAAGAGTAAAATTTATAAACCTTTAACTAGACTGACCAAGAAAATAGAGTACCCAAAATATTTGTAATAGGATGAAGTTGAAATAATGCTGTAAATCCTACAGCTATTAAAAAAAATCATATTACTTATACTTTCTGCCAATAAATTTGACAAAAGGATGAAATGGACACATTTGTTGAAAGATTCAAATTATCAAAACTGGAAAAAAATAAGACAGAGAAAATCTGAAAAACCCTGTTTCTCTCACATTAAAATTTCAGTTAAACCTTCCCAATCTCTATGCCCAGATGGCTTCACTGGTGAATTTGGTAGTATGTTTAAAGAAATAGTACACATTTCACACAGCCTTTTGCAGTAATTAGAGTATAGGATACTTGTCTCACTTTGTGAGGTCAGATTATTTTAATAGCAAAGCCAGACAAAGACTGTAATGAGTCTTACTTGAGTTTTTGATGTTTGCGACGGCTTTTAAATCCCCCCTCTTGACTTTCTCTTTGCGCCCCACATTTTGACAAACTGAAAAGAAAACCTGGGCATTTTATCCTTTGGCACTAGATCTGTATTAAAGGTCTTCCCTGCTCACCTCAGATAAGCCTATCGTGTATATAATAAGCCTTTCTGTAATGTTTCGGTGTGTGTAGCATCACCAGTCTTCACATCCAGTGATGCTTTGGCTGAGGAGTTCGACTGTTTCTGTAGCTGACTATAAAAATGGCATTACAAAGCCAAATCTATAGATGAACCACTTTCATGTGCATAGATACAATAACCTCAACAAAATATTAGCAAATAAAGATAAGCAATATAGAAATATATCATGGCCAAGTGAGAATCATCCCAAAAATGCAAGGTTGGCTTTACATTGGAAAACCAATTAATTCACTTCACCATATTAACAGAATAAAGAAAAAAAATTACATTGTCATCTAGTTATCAGCAGTGAATGCGTATGGGTCTGTGGCAAATTCAATCTTTGTCTCCTCAGAGAAAAGAATTCAGCTAAGGGGCAGAAGTAGGTTTAAGGCAGAGAGAGAGACTGCAAGTTTCAGAGCAGGAGACAGAGTTAATTAAAAAGTTTTAGAGCAGGAATGAAAGGAAGCAAAGTACACTTGGAAGATGGCCAAGTGGGTGACTTGAAAGATTCAAGTGTCTCATTCAACACTGGACTTGGGGTTTTATACACTGGCTTGGTTCTGGGGTTTGTGTTTCTACTCCCTTTTTCCCTTGGGGCAGGCTGTCCATATGCTCAGTGGCCTGCCAGCCCTTGGGAGGGGCTGCACATGCAGTGTGTTTACTGCAGTTGTGTATATACTCGCTTGAGGCATTTTTCCCTTACCAGTTGAGCGTTCTTAGACGAATATCATATACCAATTAAGCTTCACCGTTTTGCCACTTAGTGTGCATGCTTGAACCCACTCACTCAACTCCTGAGAGCTTCTCTGGAAGCTGCTGATCACCAGTTTCAGGTATTTTCTCTCTGTTGGGAGACTGTCTTTCCCTGGCATTGGCTGTGACTAATTATCATTTTAGAGACAAAATTTAGCAATCACCTGACCATCACTTGATGGTTGCCTGACACTCCTGGATAGGGATGCTCTCCTGCCCTGCTCATGTCTGCCTAACTACTTACTTGAACAATCTACAGAGATGTAAAATAATACATATTTAACAAATTCCAACATCAATTTATTACACAAACTCTCAGAAAACTAGGAATAGAAGGGCACTCTCTCGACCTCACAAAAATTTCTAGAAATGACAATGACAAACTACAGCTAGAATCATTCTTAATGATGAAAGACTGAACATGTTTTCACTAAAATTGATAAAATAGCAACAACTTTATTCCCATTACGTTTATTCAACACTGCACTTGGAGTTCTAGCCAGTGTACTAAGATAAGAAAAGAAATTAAGGTGTGCATATTAGATAGGAAAAAGTAAAAATATCTTTATTTGTAATTGATGTAATCATCTGTGTAAAACAAAAACAAAACAGCCTATGAGGAATTTCTAAGAAAGTTACTAGAACTAATCAGTTAACTCTTCAGATTACAGAAAATCTACAAAAAAACTGGTAGATTTTATCTACTGCTAGATCTAGTAAGTGAATTAGTGAGAATACACAATCTGGAGACAATATACAGAAATCAATTTTCATTGCAGGTATTAACAACAAATAATTGGAAATGGAATTTTAGAAAAGCAATACCATTTATAATAGAATAAGAATATGAAATGGTTAGGGATACATTTTTTAAATTCATGCAAGTTGCATACTTTAAAAACTAAAACATTACTGAAGAAATTAAGAACATGTTAAATGAATAGAAAGATGTACTGTATTCATCTGTCTAAAGCCTCAATACTACTCAAGTCAATTCTCCTCACATTGAGCTATATATTCAGTGCAACCCCAATCTAAAGCTCTTCAAAGTTTGCCTTTTTCAGACATCGAAGAGCAAATTTTAAAATTAATATGGAAATTTATATGCACATACAGTGATGGCAATTTGACCAATGGATCAAGTAGACGACCCACATACTTATGGAAGTTTATATGGAACTGGTATCTGAGATTGGGAAAGAAGTATATGTTCAATATATGAAATTGAAAAAATGATTATCCTTATGAAAAGAAAAAAGGAGAGATTAAATTGAATCTTCATCTTCACAAAATGAAAAAAAAAACTCCAAATTAAACACCATTTTAATTAAATGTTTTAAATGTTTAGAAACAATTTAAAATTCCTAGTAAAATATATAGATTGATATTATTTAGATCTACTGATCTAAATCAATGCAAAATGGCTTGCTTATTGAAAAAAGATTAATTCAGTGTATCACACTAGGTTTAACTTTGTTCTTCAACATAAAGTAAAATAGTGATATGGTTTGACTTTGTCTCCCATCCAAATCTCATGTCGAATTATATTCTCCAATGTTGGAGGAGGGGCCTGTTGGGAGGTAATTGGATCATGAACAGGTTTATTTAGCCCTTGCTGTTCTTGTGATAGTGAATGAGTTCTCATAAGATCTTGTTGTTTAAAAGTGTGCAGCACTTCCCCATTCTCTCTATTCCTCCTGCTCCAGCCATGTGGGACGTGCCTGCATCTCTTTCACCTTCTGCCATTATTGCACGTTTCCTGAGGCCGTCCCAGCCATGCTTCCTGTGGTACCTGCACAACCATGAGCCAATTAAACCTCTTTTCTTTATAAATTACCCAGTCTCAGGTAGTTCGTTATCAGTCTCAGGTAGTTCTATATAGCCATGTAAGCATGGACTAATACAAATAGTAAAATGACAAATTACCAAATGACAGAAGGAATTTATAAAAGACAAAACTAACAAGGATCAGTAGCAAGCACAGTATATAAAAGGAGCTCTTCAAAATTAATAAAGAAAGCACAGATAACTTTTGACTTTTGAAGAAAATGGGCAAAAAAGATGAATAGCCATTTCATAAAAGAGAAAATAAATAGGCCAAATATCATTAAAACTAGAGATATGAAAATGGAATCTCCTTCTATTCCTATTTATTTAGGAAAAAAATTTGAAAATATCAAATATTGGAGTGATTATGAAATCACAGAATCCCTTTCAAATTGCCCATAAATTGGAGCAACCATTTTGGAAAACAGTTTGGTATTTTCATGTAAAGTTAAACATTTGTTAACCTACGTTTTCGTAATTGTTGTCTGAGAGCTACAGAATACACATGCAAGGATATTCGTTTGAGTTCTATTCACAATAGCAAAAACCCGGATAGAACTCATGAACAGAAAGTGCAGAGCATGAATAAACTCTCGTGTATTCACACAGTGGAATACAGTAAGACATTATGGATCAATCTAAGCAAAATAATATTCAGTGCAGAAAATAAGTTTCGAAGGATTACATCCGTCATAATACCCTTTTATAAAGTTAAAAACAACCATGATTTTTAAAACAATTCATTGTAGCAGTACTTAGAGATGCAATAGATTGACCTCAAAAGGAAGGAAGGGAGGAAGGAAAGGAAAGGAAAGAAGGACAAAAGGAAAGAAAGATTAACCTGAGATACAAGTAGATAATTACCTAATGGTGAAGGCAAGGGAAGGGGATGGGGCCATATAATTAAATGTAGGTTATTTGTTAGGTTCTAAAGTTTTGCTTTGGCTAACGGAAGATTAGGTGTATTTTAAATTATTCAAATAAACAAAACAAATAAAGATGAGCCATGCGTGAGCCACTGAGGATGCCATAAATCAAGAACTTCAAGTAATTCAGCTCCACGCCTCTGAGAACCAGAAAAAAAAAAAATATTTAAATAAAAAGAAAATAAGGGGACAATACCATTTAAGAAATGTTTACAAAAAAAGTTCCATTCTCCAATAATACTGTAACGCCACTATAAGCTTACTGTTTCTTTCCAAAATTTTCACCTACATGAAAGTTTTTCTTCACAACATTTTAATTATGCTGCATTTACACGTTTGTATATAATGTTTTCATTTAATTTCATTTCAGAAGATTATAGTGTTGGGGGTCATTTATTCTTACTATTTTTGATGCTTCTAAGGCAGAAAGTAAATTAGGAAGGTTTCCATTCCTAAGTGCCTGAAAGACTCTTGTTGCCAAGCAGTGACATAAAGCCTTTACAGCTCAAGGATGGTATGGTTTTCAGATTTGTGATTCGGACACGATAGACATGAAATAATGGAATTCCATCTGTGACCTACATTCTAATGTTTCTACTTTCTTGCCGAAGGCATCTAACTAGTCATGGTAACTTGCCCGTTTTCTTCTTTGGTAGATTGGACGCGGTGAACGAGCCATTTGTGGGTATCGTGTTGATTCTTTTTCATTCTTCTGACACCGAATGTGTTTTGTATAACCTCAAACACACCAAACTGCAGAAGAATCTGTACCTGTATTTCCTCCTACAGGAAATGATCATCACCATCACCACCGCCACTTCTGCCTAGCTCTTTCTCCTCCTCAAACTTTCATCTCTGCCAAAATGGTGTCTTCACAAGTTGGACCCTGACCACCCCCTCTCAATTTGTTCCACCCTCCTTTCTCCCATATGAGGTATTCTATCCTTGTGAAATATTTCTAACATACAAGCCTCTGAATTTTTGTTTAGCCTTTTTGCCCCTCTTGACTTGAAGCTCCATGAAGGCAGAAGCCACAGGTATCCTGTTCTCTCGGCCTTCCCAGACTTGCAGGGGCCACTTCCCTTGCCCATTGTAGGCTCTCGGTCAATAGTTGAATTACTGTGAACAAAGAGCGTGTCAGCTGGCTTGGAAATTGTCTGGCATTCGTTTGATAACTGTGGTCATCTGTAGCCTGAATGGAACAACTCCCCTGATTCTTCTTAATGAGAAGAGTGACTCTGGGTCACTGTGGCTGGCTCTCATGCCTCTGCTGGCATGGATTTTGATGGGAGCAATGAACTTGAAATCCATAAGAAAACTCATGTTTTTCAATGTAGTCCCATAGCATTATTTATTTTTCTCTTTGAAAAGCTTTTATTTAAACAGTGATTTTTACAACAGTATTTAGAATACAGTTCATCTGTATGTAGCTGGCAGGTTTTGAAATGGGGTTAACTTTTATCTCACACACAGACACAGACGCACACACACAAGCACTTAGAAATGGATAAAGTTTTTCTTGCATTTATTTTAACATAGCAGAGAACATATTTCTCCTCATCTTTGAGTAGGTGAAGGGCCTTCTTCATTTTTGAGGGGGCCTAAGCAAATTTGGTTTCACTGAGTAATTGTGTCTTTTCATCCATGTGACTCTGATCTCTGTCATATTTTTCTCTCCTTGTTGACCATGCATATTCCTTATCTTGCCTACATCCTAGCAGTATCCTTTTAGCAGAGATTTTGTAAATTCTGCTGTTCTCATTGCATGATTCTTTTTGGATATAAGTATTTTATTGATGTGTCAGAGATCCTATGTGTCTGCTTTACTCTCGGGTAGAAAGAGTTGTATTCAGATCTGCATTTGATTCCAAAAACTGTGTTCATTCTGCAAAAATCTCCGTGGAGGGAAGATTCAAGTTTATCTGGTTTGCTGCTGAACCACCAACAATGTGCACAGTGCCTGGCTTGCAGTGGAAGATATAAATAATGTTAGACAAAGTAAAGATTAAGAAAATCGTTCCTGCCTATCCATGAGAGGGAAGAGGGCCACGCTTGAGAGCGGGCCAAGCCCCACAGAGGGGGACATGGGTGCTCCTTCTGATCGGAACTCAGCCAGGTGTGGTTTTCAGATTTGTGCTTAGGACACCATAGCCATGAAATAATGGAATTCCATCTGTGACCTACATTTCCATGCTTCCGCTTTCTTGGCAAAGGCATCTAACTAGCAATGGTAACTTGTCTGTTTTCTTCCTTGGTAGATATCTCTGAGAGCTGCCATCTGAGGACTGTTATTGAGTTCTGCACTTAAGGTTTCAAATCTAAAAGTCACAAGCTCATTATAGACATATTTATTCCCTACAAGTGTTTTTTGGACCTAAACAGATGGTTTGGACACCACCCAGGCTAGTTTAGTCAGATCTTTTTTATATCCAAACAATATTTTATTATCATGACGAAATTGTAGAGCACAACAAATAATGTAAATGCTATTTATTGGCACTTACAAAATTTCCGTTTCGAAAAGTCACCAGAATTAAACTCTTCCAAGCATGCAAATATCGACTACTTTTTCTTAATTTGTCTCAGTGAATATAAAAATTAATAACTTGTTGAGATATGTCTAAGTTAACAGATTATACCTTTCTAGCACTGGTGACATCATTTATATTGTTCATTTATTCATTCACTCTATAAATAATTATTGAGAGTTCATTATATGAACACTGTGTTAGACACACTAAAAAGGATACAAATGCAATTCACACCACCGTTCTTTCATCAAAGAGTACTAAAGAGAGTTGGAGAGAGAAGCCATGTTTGTGCATGGCTAAGATACCAAACTTAAAGTGTATAAAGACCATTAAGAGGGGTATGAAGAAGCGGGTGTTGCCATACAGAGAGAAAGTAATACAATCATTACCATCCAGGAACAGCATCTCACACCTGTGCTCCCAGCACTTTGGGAAGCTGAGGCGGGAGAATAGCTTGAGCTCAGTAGTTTAAGACTAGCCTGGGAAACATGGGGAGACCCCTGACCCTACAAAAAATACAAAAATTAGGTGGATGTGGTGGTACATGCCAGTAGTCCAAGCTACTCGGGAGGCTGAGCTGGGAAGATAGGTTGAGCCTGGGGGGTTGAGCCTGCAGTGAGCTGTGTTCATGCCACTGCATTCCAGTCTGGGTGACAAAGTGAGACCCTGTCTCAAAAAAAAAAAAGTATTACCAGTGTTTGGACCTCTGCTGAGGCAATGATCAGAAGAGCTCTTAATCCCTATAAGTCTTTGAAGAGCCCTTAGATCTCACTTTGAATAAAGCATATCATCAAACCTTAATATCAATGAAAAGATGTAAATAAGGAAGTGCAGACAATTCAAAGCATCCATTTATCAATTTAATATTATTTCCCCTCCTAAATGTTAAGAGCTCAACTCCATGCCAAGTCAGTCACAGGGCACCGTAACACCATTTCCAAAGTGTATTTGAAAGCACACAATTTACAGCTGGAGATGGAGAATGTGTTGTCAAAAATATTGACAATATTTTATTTCTCCTCCTCGGTTAGACTCAATATAAGGTTTTTAAGTTTTTGATGACTTGTGTTTTTGCAGAGAAGAAAGGAATCTTGGAGGTAACCATGGTGATGTGGGTCTCTTACCACTGACCTTCAGGGTATCTTTCCTGCTGCATCAAGAGAACACAATACCTCGTGGAATGAGAGAGAAATAAGCACATGCCCTATTTAAAGTAAACATAATTCTGACTTTTTCTTAATGCTAAGAATCCATGAAACGAGCTGTTTCCAAAAAGTCACTGTGGTGAATGTCACATGTCACCCTCTCCCGTGTAGATCTGGAAAAGGCATCCATCCATCCCATGGTCCATGTGCTGTGGCCGCCTTCCAGTGCTCCCCCCTGCACTTCACACCTCTAACCCTGAGTCAGTGCAGCCCTCTCCTGATTCAAGCTGTTATCTTGGTTTGTGGAGACAATCTGTTTGAAAATATGCAGTTTCAGCTTCTACGCAGTTCATAAATGGAGCCACTTTCGCTAGCTCTCCCTAGACCTTATTCAGAGTATTGTTTCTTGCCAATGTATCTCTGGATATGTGCACTACTGGAAACATTTTTCTCTTTCTTATTTTTTTTCTTTTTAAGCTTTTGCCCTTTCAAAAACGGTTTCCCTGAAATCAAAACAAAACAAAAAATACAGATATGAGCAAAAGCTTAATGTAGATGAGGCTCACTCCCTAATTTTCTGTCTGTTGTATTTCCTGTTAAAGTGTTCGTGAAACTGGGGAAACGTTTATTTTCCTAGCAAATACAGTTTTGGGGTAAAAATGATATGGACAGTGTTCAAATTCTTTAATACTTCTTAGATTAACATATTTCTTTGGTTCACAGGATAAAGCATAATTTAAAATTTTCTTCTTTTTAAAAATTACCTTTAAAGGCTAGGACAGGTGGCTGATAGGGTTTGGCTATGTCCCCACCAAAATCTCAACTTGAATTGTATCTCCCAGAATTCCCATGTGTTGTGGGAGGGACCCAGGGGGAAGTGATTGAATCATGGGAGCTGCTCTTTCCCATGCTTTTCTCATGATAGTGAATTAAGTCTTACAAGATTTGGTGGGTTTATGAGGGGTTTTTGCTTTAATTTCTTCCTTGCTTTCTCTTGCCACCACCATGTAAGAAGTGCCTTTAGCCTCCCACCACGATTCTGAGGCCTCCCCAGCCATGTGGAACTGTAATTCCAATTAAACCTCTTTTTCTTCCTAGTCTCAGGTATGTCTTTATCAGCAGCGTAAAAACAGACTAATAGAGAAACTTTGTATGAGTAGAGTGGAGTGTTGCTGAAAAGATACCCAAAAATGTGGAAGTGACTTTTGAACTGGTTAACAGGCAGAGATTTGAACAGTGTGAAGGGCTCAGAAGAGGACAGGAAAATAGGAAAGTTTGCAACTTCCTAGAGACTTTTTGAATGGCTTTGCCCAAAATGCTGATAATGATATGGACAATAAGATCCAGGCTGAGGTGGTCTCAGATAGAGATGAGGAACTTGTTGGGAACTGGAGTAAAAGTGACTCTTTTTTTATTTTAGCAAAGAGACTGGTGGCATTTTGCTCCTGCCCTAGAGATTTGTGGAACTTTGAACTTGAGAGAGATGATTTAGGGTATCTGGCAGAAGAAATTTCTAAGCAGCAAAGCATTCAAAATGCTACTTGGGTGCTGTTAAAGGCATTCAGCCTTATAAGGGAAACAGAGCATAAAAGTCTGGAAAATTTGCAGCATGAGAATGTGGTAGAACATTCCATTTTCTGAGAAGAAATCTAAGCGGCTGCAGAAATTATATAAATTACAAGGAGCCAAATGTTAATCCCTAAGACCACGGGGTAAATGTCTCCAGAGCATGTCAGAGGTCTTCATGACAGCCCCTCCCAACGCAGGACTAGAGACCCAGGAGGAAAAGGTGGTTTCGTGAGCCAGGCCCAGGGACTCTGAGCTGTGTGCAGCCTAGGGACTTGGTGTCCTACGTTCCAGCTGCTCCAACCATGGCCGAAAGGGGCCAATGTAGAGGTCAGGCCAGGGCTTTAGATGGCGCTAGCTCCAAGCCTTGGCAGCTTCCATCTGCTGTTGAACCTGCGGGCTCACAGAAGTAAAGAATTGAGGTTTGGGAACCTCTGCCTAGATTTCAGAAGATGTATGGAAACGCCTGGAGGCAGAAGTTTGCTGCAGGGGAGAGGCTCTCACAGTGAACCAATGCTAGGGCAGTGCAGAAGGGAAATGTGGAGTCGGAATCCCCACACTGGGGCACTGCCTAGTGGAGATGTGAAAAGAGGACCACCATCCTCCAGACCCCAGAATGGTAGATCCACCAACAGCTTGCACTGTGCTCCTGCAAAAACTGCAGACACTCAACGGCAGCCCATGACAGCAGCCAGGAGGGAGGCTGTACCCTGCAAATCCACAAGGCCAGAGCTGTCCAAGACCATGGGAACCCACCTCCTGCATCATCGTGACCTGGATGTGAGACATGGAGTCAAAGCAGATCATTTTGGAGTTTTAAGGTTTGACTGCCCCACTGAATTTTAGACTTGCATGGGCCCTATAACCCCTTTGTTTTGGACAATTTCTCCCATTTGGAATGGTTGAATTTTTACCTAATGTCTGTACTCCCACTGTATCTAGGAAATAACTAACTTGCTTTTGATTTTACAGGCTCATAGGTGGAAGGGACTTGCCTTGTCTCAGATGAGACTTTGGACTGTGGACTTTTGAGTTAATGCTGAAATGATTTAAGAATTTTGGGGACTGTTGGGAAGGCATGATTAGTTTTGAAATGTGAGGACATAAGTCTTGTGGGGAGCAGGGTGGAATGTTATGGTTTGATTGTGTCCCCACCCAAATCTCATCTTGAATTTTATCTCCCAGAATTCCCACATTGTGGGAGGGACCCAGTGGGAGGTAATTGAATCACGAGGGCCAGTCTTCCCTGTGCTATTCTCATGATAGTGAATATGTCTCAGAAGATCTGATGGGTTTATCAGGGGTTTCTGCTTTAGCTTCTTCCTTATTTTCTCTTGCCCCCACCATGTAAGAAGTGACTTTTGCCTCCTGCCATGATTCTGAGGCCTTCCCTGCCATGTGGAACTATAAGTCCAATTAAACTTCTTTTTCTTCCCAGTCTCGGGTATGTCTTTATCAACAGTGTTAAAATGGACTAACATAGTGTCTCACACCTGTGATCTCAGCACTTTGGGAGGCTGAGACAGGTGCATTGCTTGAGTCTAGGAGTTGAAGACCAGCCTGGGCAGCATGGCAAAACCTCATGTCTACAAAAAAATGCAAAAATTAGCTGGGCTTGGTGGCACGTGCTGGTGTTCCCAGCTACTGAGGAGGTTGAGGCTGAAGGTTCACTTGAGCCTGGGAGGTCAAGACTGCAATGAGCCAAGATGACCTCACTGTACTTAGCCTGGGTGACAGAGACAGTGACCTTGTCTCAAAAAAATAATTACCTTTAAGATTGTTAGTTTAGCTCTTTGCTGTAAAGGGGAGTCAGTGATCACTGCAAACCTCCCGTTAGCTCTTATATGAACTCTTTGGCTGGATCTAGAAGCCAAATTTGACACCAGGCAGATTAACAAACAAGAGAAAAGTATACCAATTGTATTAGCTTTTTATTTACCTGGGGATCTTCACAACAGAGTGAAGTTTTGAGGAAGTGGCCAAAGCAAGATGCTTTTATGCTTTTTAGTCAAAGAACAATGAATTTGAGAAGAAATGATAAAACAAAGGGGATCTGGGTAGGGGCAGGAAATTTCTAGGTGAGTCATGGCGAGATGTATGGATGTGTGTAAAACTAGCAGCAGATAAGGGTTACATCAGGAAGTGGATTTACTCAGGTTTGTTGCAGCCCCCCAATTTCAAGTCTCTGGTGATGAGGGTGACTTTCTCACCCTGGTACAGGGAGGGTGCTCCTCCCAGAGTCATCTTTATGGCTTACTGAATGCAGAAAGATACAGGTCGGCTAGCCCTTTCTGAAACTACAATTTCTCCAATGTTTTCAACTGACAATAATCATATTTTATGTAATCATATGCTAGTCTGGCATAATTTGGGATGGCACATCCTTCAGTCCTTCAGCTGCCTTACTTTCAGATGTCACACATCTCATTGATTTTCAAAGATCACTGTAAAAGTGATTGTAAAACTTCATTCTGAAATGTAACCTTTATGAAGCTGAAATGAGCATCACCAACCCATGAAGTGCACTGCTGTGTGAAGAGGGAAAGAAACCCATGCTTGTGTGATGCACACTCAGTTTCATTCTTTAAACAAAGTGCAGAAAAAGGAAAAGGACTGATTAGCAGAAATGGTTTCATTTTCCAATACTTTTAAGATCTATCATACCTAAGAAAAACTTCTTACTCCTATGAAATTGGCAGCTTTTTGTGGCTGTTCAGAAAAAAAATAATAAGAGTATATCAGTAGCCAATTTATCTTCCAAGCATGTGAATATTAATCTACTCCTGAGTAAATGCCCTTGGCAAGATTGTATTATTTCAAGGGCATTAACAGTAAAAGAAAGTTGACTTGACTCCTACGTTTCTCAGTTTTCCTTGAAAGTCTATAGCAATGCTAGATACTAGTACATACTTAAGTAATTGACTCTACACTAACTGAGTATTACTTTCTAGTTTTTCTGTAGAATTTCTTCTCTTTTCCCCTCTCCATTGAGGAATACAACCATAAAGTCTTTAATAAGAGCTATGGCTGATATTTGCATCTGTTCTTAGCATGGAGGCCACTGATAAGCACACACAAGTCCTCTGTGTTTCTCCACATGTATGATTCTGATATGGTTTGGCTGTGTCCCCACTCAAATCTTAAATTGAATTGTATCTTCCAGAATTTCCACATGATGTGGGAGGGACCCATGGGGAGGTAATTGAATCATGGGGGCTGGTCTTTCACGTGCTATTCTCGTGATAGTGAATTAAGTCTCACAAGACCTGATAGGTCTATCAGGAGTTTCTGCTTTTGCTTCTTCTTCATTCTCTCTTGCCCCCACCACATAGGAAGTACCCTTCGCATCGCACCATGATTCTGAGGCCTCCCCAACCATGTGAAACTGTAAGTGCAATTAAACCTCTTTTTCTTCCCAGTTTCGGGTATGTCTTTACCAGCAAAGTAAAAATGGATGAATACAGTAAATTGATACCAGTACAGTGGGGTGTTGCTGAGAAGATACCCAAAAATGTGGAAACGACTTTAGAACTAGGTAACAGGCAGAGGCTGGAACAGTTTGAAGGACTTAGAAGAAGACAGGAAAACTTGGGAAAGTTTGCAACTTCTTTTTTTTTTTTTTTTTTTTTGAGACGGAGTCTGGCTCTGTCCCCCAGGCTGGAGTGCAGTGGCCGGATCTCAGCTCACTGCAAGCCCCACCTCCTGGGTTCACGCCATTCTCCTGCCTCAGCCTCCTGAGTAGCTGGGACTACAGGCGCCCGCCACCTCGCCCGGCTAATTTTTTTTGTATTTTAGTAGAGACAGGGTTTCACTGTGTTAGCCAGGATGGTCTCGATCTCCTGAACCCGTGATCCACCCGTCTCGGCCTCCCAAAGTGCTGGGATTACAGGCTTGAGCCACCGCGCCCGGCCATGCAACTTCTTAGAGACTTGTTGAATGGCTTTGCCCAAAATGCTGATAATGATATGGACAATAAGATCCAGGCTGAGGTGGTCTCAGATGGAGATGAGGAACTTGTTGGGAACTAGAGTAAAGATGACTCTCGTTATGTTTTAGCAAAGAGACTAGTAGCATTTTGCTCCTGCCCTAGAGATTTGTGGAACTTTGAACTTGAGAAAGATGATTTGGGATATCTGGCAGAAGAAATTTCTAAGCAGCAAGAGGTGACTCGGGTGCTGTTAAAGGCATTTGGTTTTATAAGGGAAGCAGAGCATAAAAGTTTGGAAATTTGCAGTATGACTATGCAGTAGAAAAGATAAACCAGTTTTCTGGGGAGAAGTTCAAGCTGGCTGCAGAAATCTGCATAAGTAGCAAGGAGCCTAATGTTAATCTCCAAGACCATGGGGTAAATATCTCCAGGCCATGTCAGAGACCATCATGGCAGCCCCTCCCATCACAGGCCTGGAGGCCCAGGAGGAGAAAGTGGTTTCATGGGTCAGGCTTCTTGTGCTGTGTGCAGCCTACAGACTTGGTACCCTGTGTCCCAGCCACTCCAGCCATGGCTGAAAGGGGCCAACGTACAGCTTGGGCTGTGGCTTCAGAGGGTGGAAGCCCCAAGCCTTGGCATCTCCCATGTGGCATTGAGCCTGCCAGTACACAGAAGTCAAGAATTGAGGTTTGGGAATCTCTGCCTAGATTTCAGAAGATGTATGGAAACATCTGGATGCCCAGGCAAAAGTTTGCTGTAGGGATGGGCCCTCATGGAGAACCTCTGCTAGGGCAGTGTGGAAGGAAAATGTGGGGTCAGAGCCCCCACACAGAGTCCCTACTGGGCCACTGCTTAGTGGAGCTATAAGAAGAGAGCCACTGTCCTCCAGACCCTAGAATGGTAGATCCACTGACAGCTTGCACAATGCACCTGGAAAAGCTACAGACACTCAACACCAGCCCAGGAAAGAAGCTGGAAGGGAGGCTGTACCCTGCAAAGCCACAGGGGCTGAGCTGCCCAAGATCATGGTAACCTACCTCCTGCATCAGCATGACCTGGATGTGAGAAATGGAGTTAAAGTTGATCATTTTGGAGCTTTAAGATTTGGCTGCCCTGCTTGATTACAGACTTGCATGGGCTCTGTAATCCTTTGTTTTGGCCAATTTCTCCCATTTGGGATGACTGTATTTACCCAATACCTATACTCCATTTGTATCTAGGAAGTAATTAGCTTGCTTTTGATTTTAGATGCACATAGGCAGAATGCACTTGCCTTGTCTCAGATGAGACTTTGGACTGTGGACTTTTGGGTTAATGCTGAAATGAGTTACAACTTTGGGGGACTTTTGGGAAGGTCTGATTGGTTTTGAAATGTGAGGACATGAGATTTTGGTGGACCAGGGCAGAATGATTTGGTTTGGCTGTGTCCCCACCCAAATCTCAACTTGAATTATATCTCCCACAATTCCCATATGTTGTGGAAGGGTACTGGGGGAGGTAATTGAATCATGAGGATTATGATTCAATTAAGAGTGAATTAAGTCTCACAAGATCTCATGGATTTATCAGGGATTTACACTTTTGCTTCTTCCAAATTTTCTCTTGCTGCTGCCATGTAAGAAGTGCCTTTTGCCTCCCATCATGATTGTGAGTCTTTCCTAGCCATGTTCAGGTGTAAGCCCAATTCACCTTCTTTTTCTTCCTAGTCTCCTGTATGCCTTAAACAGCAGTGTGAGAATGGGCTAACACAGGCTCCATGCCTCCAAACAGCACCATGTGTTGGACATTCTTATGACCACTCTCAGGTCTAATGATTTTCTAGAAAGAGTCATAAAATTCTGAAAACTGTCTTTCTCATGCTTACAAGTCATTAGAGTGAAATGATAGTGATTAAAATAAGCCATTAGAAAAGGAGCATAGGTTGAAATCTAGGAGAGAACACACATGAGATTCCAGTTGTCTTCTCACAGTGGAGTTGTGTGGATGGCGCTTAATTTTCCCAGAAATTATGCATGACAACACTTGCGAAGTTGTCAACCATGGAAGCTCCCTTGAGCCTTGGTGTCCAGGGTTTTTACTGGGGGTCATTATGTAGGTAAGCAATGCCAATAACTAACCTTAGCTACTCACCCCCAGACTCTCTGGAAGCGGAATTGACACAGCATGACCCAAAGCCACCACTTACAAAGCATATATGAATAAGCATTCTCCATAAACTCCATTGTTAGCAAAAACTAACTGGCATGGCCCCAATCATAGGTAGGCAAAGAAACTCTTATCAGTGAGTTTATTTCAAAGGCTCAGAGGCAACTGCTGGAAGCTAGTCAAGGGCCAGTCTTGAAGGCCTTTGGAATGTGGAAGGTTTGGGCAACCCAAGCCTGCCATGTTAACGCTTACTACACTTATTAGATATCTGGATCTTTAAAGTCGTTTTTCTAGTTACTAATTCTGGCATTCAAGGGAAGAACATAGACTGAAAAATCAGCCTGAGATTGGGAGAAAGTACATCTCTTTTAAATCAAGGCAATGGTGCTACTTAATGTTGATTTTAACCATGAAGATGGTATCAGGGCAAATTTAGAAACAAACAAACTCAAATAGTTACACAATTTTTAGTGCCATTTCTACCTTACCATATCTGTGATTTGAGGAAAATTCTCCAGTTCTTAAATCTTTCCTTTTCTAATCTATAAAATAGATCCAACAAAGATGCTTTAAGAAATAAGTCAAATAATGTGAACAAAAACATTATGTTCAATGCTTGGTAGGCTACGTTCTCCAAAAACTGTTAAGGTTAAGAGGACAATATCATTGAAAGGAAGAGAAAAACATTGAGAGAGAGAACAAGTTAATAGCATTTATAGTCTATCATAAAATTTCACATTCTGGTACACGTAGAAAATGATTATCTGTTTACAGCACCCCGGAGTAAGGAGAGCCTACAGGTAGAATTGGACAAAGGGTCTGGAGTTATGGATGTACTACGTCTCTGCCCTGCTACATCCTACCTGGCCCATTAGAAAGCTAAAGAGATCACTATCTTGTCACATATATTACCAATCATTGATAATTGAGTAAGAAACTCCGCATTAGACAGCTGAGAGATTTATTGGACCTAGACTGTGATATGGGTCAATTTGGGAAGGAGAGAGAGATGACATCATAGCAAAAACAACTTGTTTGATTCAGCAGCTTCTATTTATTGCGTTGTCCACAAGAAGCCAACTCTGTTCTGACAGCTTCTTCATAGTTCTGGGAGAGGAAAACAAGAGGGAAACAGAAAGGGAAAATTGAGGTACAGTATGGATATGAGTTGAAATGGACAGATCGATGGACAGCTCCATTTAAAAATTGTGGTGAAGGATTAGGGGATCAGACAGTTTAGTTTCTTGATTTCCTTTTTTTTTCCCCCTAAACATTGCTGCTGGCAATCTGTAGAAATCTAAGATGAGATAGTTAACTTCTGTTAGACAAAGTTAGCTTGTTTGTTGTTTTTTTTGTAATTAAGGAGTTGAGCCATATTAGCAGTTGTCAACTCTTGCTACACTTTAGAATCACCAACAGAGCTTAAAAAACAAAGCACAATAAAAACAAACAACAAAAACAAAAGATGAAATTAGGGCCCCATCTTTATCCCCAGAGATTCTGATTTAATTAATTATAAATGAGCCACCGTGGGATGGCACTTTGGAAAGTTTGCCAAGCCATTCTAATATCTGGCTACTGAGCTAGTAAATCAGAGTCATTTTACTCTATTATCACTAAGAGAATTTGTAGCAATAATGACAAATGACACAGAAGAAACAATAAAAAGGAATGCAAATGCTAACCTTTGAATGAGTGACAAAGTTATGAGGGCTTTTCAACATTCTGAGGACAATTTCAACATAATTTTGGAAGACGGTGAAAGGGAGAAAGTCTTCGTGGAAAAGGGGGCATTGGAGCTTTGTAGTAGATGCCGGGATTCAGCAATATGCCTATGGAGAATGTAGCAACACAAAGACTAGTATCTCATACCTAGGGAGACCAGCTATACCAGTTCACCAGGGACTATCCTGGTTTAAAAACAGAAATTCTCACATTTTCAGGAAACGCCTCTTCCCCGGGTAAACTGATAGGATTTGTCATCCAATACATACAATTTTACCTTTTCAAAACTGGATATAACTTTTGGCTGAACTGATGTAGGTGTAGGAGCAATGAGGAACACACTCACAACCAGCGGCTCTTTCATTGGCAGCTGTTTAGAGCTGTCTTAAAACGAACCAATGGATCTCTTAAACATCATACATACATAGATGAATAAATGCAGAGAGAAAGAAAGAACAAGAGCTCTCCGTATACTTGGTATTTAAAGTCTGAATTCATCACTGTCTCTAAGCTACAGATGAATTAATGCCAGTGACTGCACTAAAATGTTACCTGACTATTTAAGAAGCAATCACATCTCTATGTATCTCTGAAGGTCCCGCCTGTGCCTCTGCTACACACTGAGACTGAGAGAAATCTGCTTTCTTGGTGAATGATCTTTTTATGCTTTCTTGAGCAGAGATTACAAAAGGTTTGAAAGACCACTAATACTTAGTGGTATGACTGAGGCAAGCATAAAAAAGCAGGGGGCAGGGGAAGAAATCCCTCCTTGTCATTCCACAGAAGAAAATCAGAAATTACACTGACTTTAGTGTATCCTGAATGCTGGGAGGCATCCGTGCAGCACCTCTGTGAGCCATATTCTGTGCTGTGGGCTTCCTCTGCCTACCCGTTGGCAGTCCCCGTGGATATGTGCTCTTCATCTTCAGATAGTGTCCATTTGTCCAAAATAAAAAATATTTATATTCAGGCTTGGTGCGGTGGCTCATGCCTGTAATCCCAGCACTTTGGGAGGCTGAGGCAGGTGGATCATGAGGCCAGAAGTTCGAGACCAGCTTGACTAACATGGTGAAGCCCCATCTTTACTAAAAATACAAAAATTAGCTGGGCATAGTGGCAGATACCTATAGTCCCAGCTACTCGGGAGGCTGAGGCAGAGAATACTTGAACCTGGGAGGTAGAGGTTGCAGTGAGCCGAGATCATGCCACTGCACTCCAGCCTGGGTGACAGAGTGAGACTCTGTCTTAAAAAAAAAAAAAGTATTAAATAAATATATTGATCCTGAATCAAGGATTTATCTACTGTATGCAATTCGAGGATTTATCCAGTCTAAAATCCAACAAATCCTTTACCTTATTTTGTACTCCTTTTGCCTGATGACAATATGTAGCTGTATTTTTGAATAGACCATGAGTCAATCAAAACTTCATGGGTACTTTGAGTAGTGTCAGTGCAGAAGCAGCCACTTTCGTGAAGACTGTACGCAAGTGTGTTAGGCAGCTTTTGCTGGGTTTCTTATGGTAAACAACAACAACAACATCCATCAGTGGTGTACACATACACAAAAAGTTGTATTTTATGCTCTGGTTGTCTAATAGCCACTGCGGTTTGCCTGCAGTTCCGCTCTGCCTGTCTTTTCACTGGGGGACCCAGGCTCCAGGAGAAGCCGCATATGGGGCAGAGACAAAATACAAGAGAACTGGCAGGCACACAAAAAGGGTTTACACTGCTCCTTTGGTGAATACCATGCTGCTTTGGCTCACTTTCCTTTGGCCACAGGAGGTCACACAGCCACGTGCCTCATGAGTAGGGCGGGGACACTTCTTCCCCCACACAGGAGATGCTGCAAGTCACACAGCAAGGAGCTGAGACCTAAACATCGTCTCACAGGAAGAGCAAGGGAATAATCAGAAACAAGAGTGCAATCCATCACAGAAAGCTCTTTCACCTACTTCAGCCCATGCCTTCTGCTGCGAAGTGTGGATTATAAAACCCACTTGGTATGGTGGTTGTGAGAATTAAGTTATATCTGCATGGATGGCATCTAGGAATGATGGCTGGCTCCTAGAATATTGTGCAAAATACACATGCCCTTTCAGGAGATCTTCTGATGCATTTAGGGGCTCATAAGTTTTCATGAATGTTGGGAAACACCTAGGTAAGAGGGCCACTCAGCATTGATGAGTGAAATACTGATTACCTGAGAGAGATACCAGTGGAGGTGCCGTGCAGAGCGAGAGTGGCTGGGGTTGGAGGCTTCATAGCTCCAGGGTTTTCGGCAGACCAAATTGACAGTATCCTAGGAATTCATCTAGAGTGGCTCCCTGAAAGCTACTAAAGATGTTGCTCAGAGGGATTAGAGGATCTATTGAGTTCTACCTTCTACTAAATTGGACACATTACTGAAGCTGGCTGAGTCTCAGTTTCTTCGCCCGTAAAAAGCGAATAATTATGCCCACTGTGAAGGGTCATAAGGAAGATCACAGATCATGTAAGTATACCACCAACGTATTGTGGTACTCAACAAAATAATTATTGTTAAAAATAAGACTCAGGTCTGAAAGCAATTTAGCACTTTATTCTCACTGCGTCCTGGGTGTGGGACCAAGAAACTCTGGCTAGAATGGTATTGGCAAAACTTTTGAACTGATTTCCAAATGGTTCTTAGAAATCCTGCTCAGTGTACTTAGCTATCTAAAAGATTCTGGAAGCCATGTCTTTTAACCCATTCATTTTGCAGAATAAGAAAACTGAGACTCGGATGACAGAAGTCATTTTCCACATTTCATGTGGCTAAATGGTAAAAGGAATTGGAAAAACTAGAACACAGATATCCTTACCTGGTGCTGTGTCCACCCTGTAGCTGTTCTCCATCAACCTGCTCTATGTTCCCCATCAACCTGATCTAAAAAGACTTGCAACGTAAGAAGGGGACGAGAACTCTGGGAGATGACTTGAAGACGGTTAAAGCAGTCTTCACTCAGCAAAACATTTGGGAAAAAATTTTTTTTTATTTTGGATGAATGGACACTATTTGGAGATGAAGAGCACACACCCACAGCCACTGCTGAAAATGCCAGGGAAGGCAAAAGAAACCCACAGCACAGAATATGGCTCACAAAGGGTGCTGCACGGATGCCTCCCAACGTTTAGGACACACTAAAGTCAGTATAATTCCGATTTTCTTCTGTAGAACGAAAAAGAGGGATTTCTTCCCCCCCTTTTTTTTGCTTGCCTCAGTCATACCACTAATTATTTAGTGGTCTTTCAAACCTTTTGTAATCTCTACTCGAGAAAGCCCTGAAAGATATTAATTCTTAGCCATGTGCCTCATAAATGAAGGCCATTCTGCTATACTTAATGACAAGGCTGAGGCAGCAAGATGTCATTTGCTTTTTTCTCGGTTTTTAAATTGCTTTCTAAATGAACTACAGCTGTGAGGGCCAGGTGCTGTGATCCCTTTAGAAAGATCAGGAAATGATGAAATCCAAAATTTCAAAGTGTGATGGATGTCAGCTCCCGATTTGGTGTGTGTGAGGTCACCCCGTGCACCTGGTGCCATCTCCACAACAGAATTACTTTTCTGTGGAGAAAAAAAAAGGAGAGCGAGCGAGGGAGAGGGAGAGAGAGATGCACATGTCTAATGCAAGTGCAACAATAAGAGAAACAGTTTATAATTATCTCTTTGTTTGCTCCTCATCTAGATGGAAATGGTGAAATGTGCGGCCTCCCCACCCCCACCCCTTCCCCATTATAGGTATCGTTGCTGTATTAAATGCAAGATTTTTGCGGATCACAGAGTTGGTGTGGTGGCAACTCAAAAGTCACTATGAAGCAAATGACATGTTATAGTGATGGGGGAGGGATTGAGAGACAGAGAGAGAGAGAGAGAGAGATCATTAAGAGTCTTTTTTCACTTAATTAATTAAAACCAGCACTCATACCACCAGGAGCACTGTTTGCTCTGGGGAGCCTTGGCTGAATCCGAAACTCAGTGGGTGCTATATTTGAAGGTGGACAGCTGGGGTCAGCCATCCCTCTATGCCCCAAGGAGAGTAAAGACTGCTTCACATCCACCTCAAGCATCACTAGTTACTCATTCTTCTTGCCCAGCTTGAGGCTCTAGGTGAAACCTGTTTATGAGACCTTGTTCTTGCAGTCATCCAACAGAGGAAATAAGGAATGATTGTGCTTATTATCTCTAAGCACTGACCCCCCCCCCAGGATGTGTATTTGTCAGAGCTGGATGGCTGCCAGGTCAACCCCATTTTCTCTGGGACGTCTGCCCAGTCTGCCCCCAGGAGGAGTGGGGACTCCTTGAATTCCTGTAGCCCTTCTGCTCAGAATCGCTGCTGGGGCATTGAACTTGACTGCCTCATGGGCAGACGGCACAGGCCAAAGCATGGGGCAGGGCTGGGGTTGACTCTTGACCCTAATTTCACTATGTGCTCTTGGGAGAGTTGTTTAGCCCTCTTGAGTCTTAATTCCTCTCTTCTCTAAAATGGGGACAGAAATAGCACATGTTTTGGTGAGGACTCACTGAACACTGCATATGTAAGGCACCCAGTATAATGCTCTGCACAAAGTTGATGATATAGAAACATTAATCTTCGCAATATCGGTGTCTCTTATTCTCTGCCCTTAATGCTGTAAAGAGGAGTAGAAAGCACGAGAGAGTTAAGACTCAGGGGACAACATGCAACTTCCAGTTTCTGCATTTTCGGAATATCCAGCATTACTTTGATACCGTAGCCTCTGTGGGCCTTAGTTTCCACATCTGTACCATGGAGTCAATATTCAGTCTCATTTATCCTTACAAGGACAGAATGAGATAATTGATGTCAAAGTTCTTTGCCTTTTGTAAAGAGAGAAATGATGGGTTGAAGGAAGTTGAGAGGAACTTGGTGTCATCCCCCAAATGAATGATGACTATTCCCTTTCCTTTTACAGCACCTAGCTGATGTCTGTATCTATCTCCTCTCTCAATACTCATGACCACCCCACACATAATTATGAGAATTAGGCAGAGCTAAGTGCACCCTGGGGAGGTGTGACAGTGGAGAGCATGAAGAAGAGGATACAGCTCTAATGGATGTCAAAGACTTAGGATAGAGCATGATCCCAGCCAAAAGGTAAAGCTCTCAAAGAGGTTTTAGACAAAATAAAATAAAATGTTATCTTAAAGTTGTAGCCTGAATGAGAGGAAACTGAGATGTATTTGAATAGTGGAAAGTCTAAATATCTCAATTACTCCTTTGAGAAGGCTTTGTGTTCAATAGCCATAAATGTAGAGTTACATCCTGTCATATCCAGAGCTATCCCTGAGGCATTCCAGATTCCAGAGAAGAGGTCTGGAGATGCCAGGCTCGCCTCCACCCCCCACAAGATGACATCATGTGGTTGTTATCAACTCTGGGATGACTGGTCATGTGGCACAGCTACCTCCTTAGCACAAGCCTCTTCCCAAATTCGGAATGCCCTCCCGATGTCATCGGGGAAATGGGCTACAATGGGCATTCCGAATTTGGGAAGAGGCTTGTGCTAAGGAGGTAGCTGTGCCACATGACCAGTCATTCCAGAGTTGAACCACGATGCTTGGAAGAATCAGGAGCAATGAATCAACCAATGGGAGGCAGAACCTGTCCCCTGAGCTCCACCCCCATATTTCCTGGGGACATTGTACCCTTCACCTCAGTATTCCCAAAACTGATGTCATTATTTCTCCAAGACCATCCTCTCCAGATCTGTTAGACCATCTTCAGTTTCAGCCACTTTCTACTTCAATGAGCACCTCCCCTCTCTTTATCAGAACTCAGGCCCCAGTCCAGAACACAGTTTAGAAGGGTGATCTTCAAGTTCATTAATGTTTAAACATACTTATTCGCCTCCTTCTCTTCCATACACCAAATAGTCAGACCGAGACTACTGTCTCCACGGCAGAAAGCAGTTGCTCCAGTACCACACGGAGGCATGACTGCCGGGTCACTGATTTGAGAAGTGCTGAGTTTGTCTCCTATGTGGCCACCCCCTTTTTCTTCCACACTGATTAAAGGTGACAAAGTGACCCTGGCTGAAGATGGAACTCACAATTTGATTTTTGAATCCTAGATGAAAACACAGATAGAAATGGTCTTTAAAATTTGTGAGCACGTTTATGCTTCTTACCAGGTAGAGGCCTATATTTATCTTTGATGCAGACTGTTTTTTGTTCTGGGAAAACCACCCAAAGGACCTTTAGATATGCAAATGTAGATCAAAGACCCTCTTCTGGAATAGATTTAAATTGCTGTGAATAAAAATTTGGAAGTTTCTCCTCATAAGGGACAGAGCTACATTTCTATGGGTTACCTTCTACTAAAAAGAAACAAACAAACAAAAAACTTTTTTTCCAGATCCAGGTAAGATGTACCTTTAAAAAACATTGCTAATTTTAGAAGAGGAGTGTGTGTGTGTGTGTGTGTGTGTGTGTGTGTGTGTGTGTGTTAATGTTCAAATACATGCTCTTGGAAAATCAGGAGTAGTGAACCCCAAAGCTTGCTTAGAAGATGTGAATACCTGAAGAGGAGAGCTTAGCAAAGAGGCTGGGCATGGATGGGCACTGTTGACCCTAAGAGGCTGGGCATGGATGGGCACTATTGAACCTAGATTTGGAGATCAAGCTATAGTGCTCTTGCAACTTTTAAGTCTTTGGTGTGTTCTTTGGGGGTAAATAGCTTACCCAACCCCATCGTTCATGCAAGTGGTTTCAGGTTTACCTTGTGCTGCTTCTCTCAGTGTCTGCTCATATCACTCATATTGGTCAAAACTCCTTTTAAAATTGAGATGCCCAGAAGTGAATATGCAGCCTAGCCAGTACAGAGGGGAACTCAACTATGGTCGCTTCATTTATTTATTTATTTATTTTTATTTTTTTAGACGGAGTCTCGTTCTGTGGCCAGACTGGTGTGCAGTGGCATGATCTCGGCTCACTGCAACCTCAGCCTCCCGGGTTCTCAGCCTCTCAAGTAGCTGGGATTACAGGCTCCCGCCACCATATCCAGAGAATTTTTTATATTTTTAGTAGAGATGGGGTTTCACCATGTTGGCCAGCATGGTCTCAATCTCTTGACCTCCTGATCAGCCTGCTTTGACCTCCTAAAGTGCTGGGATTACAGGCGTGAGCCACCTCGCCTTGCTGGTAGCTTTATTTTTTAAAAAGCTATGCCTCTATTAATGTAGCCTAAGAAGACATTCTCCTACTTGGGTACCACATTGCAATGTTGACTCACACTCAACTGACTAAATTTATGACAGATTAAACTCTTAAATATAGTCTTCACATTTCAGAGCTTAAGTTGCTTTCTTAGAATCCAGTATAAGACCAAATTTCCCACCCATATTAAACTTAACTTTGTTAGATTTACTTCCATCTGTTTTGATCTTTTTATGACCCAGAACAGGGCTTGAGGACACAGCTCTGTCATCAAACAACTTAATCTAGGTTGGCACTGATCTATTAATCAGCATCATTTGGGGCAGAACCCTTCATCCAGTGAGAAATCCTTCTGAGTTTACCATCACCCAGATGTATCCCTGTATTTAGACCAAAATGTCACTAGAGGTCTTGCAAAGGTCTTTGTTGAAATTCACATCTATCCTTTTATTTTCTGAAATACCTGTTTAAAACTCTAACAAAATTAGAAACACAGTAATCCTTACATACTATGTGAAACTTAGTCTCTGGGTATAATGTCTACTCCACGAAGGCTCATGTACACATATGAGCTTACTTGGGATTTCCAGCAACTCCATGAAGAGAAGTAAGGCATCCCCACCCTCCCCCATTTCTATTTTACATGTGAAAAAGTTGAGAATCATGCTGATCAGTTTTGACCAGAATCAGAATCATGGACTCACACATAGTTCACCTCTGGTCCCTTTTTGGTATATCTAATTGGGATTGGACACTGCACCTACACTCCAGCCCAAACTTTCACAAGCCATGGGTCAATCATCAACTTGGCCTGTTCTAAACAGTCCCACAAAAATATCCAGAATTGTAGGATTCCAGTGCTGTGAGCCCCCAAGGGTTCACCTCACTCAGCCTCTACTACACTCCAGAAATCCCAACTACAACTCCTCGAGACAGGGCCAGCCCCCTCTGAATTTACACTGACTCTGGAAGGGGGCTCGTGCTTTTGGGAGGTGGTCCAATTCACAAGTCTAGCCTGTTGGCAGCACCTCCTTCCACAACAGACAGGGCCGTGGCCTCTTCTACCTTCTGTTGGGTTCTGATTCCTTCCCTGATAACTGCCCAGATTATGTCTTCTTGATTTTTAGGTATTTAAAAAATTGCTTTCACCTCTCTTCTCCAGACAACACCGTCCCAGATTATCTAACAAACTCACCAGTGGACCAGTTCTCAAGTCACCTCTCTGCTCTCTTCCCTCCTCTCAGTGAGCTCCAGCTTTTCAGCATCGTAAAATGTGACACCCATCATTAAACAGAAGGCTCCAGATGTGCTCTGACTGGCACAGAATTATTTTATCTTTTGTTCTGAACCATGTTGCTCCCTAATGTTGTTTACTGCTTTTTCTGTAATCGTTATTTCATACTGGAGATACTTCTGATCTTGAAATCCCTAAAGCCAGGGACCTTTTCTTTCCTTCACGGAGCTAATAGCTCTGGTTTCCCCTGATCTGTATGCCTGTACTATTGATCGCTGGGGCTTAAATGCTGGCTTTCATATTTGTCCTTGTTAGATTTTATCCCTAGGTTTGCCTCATAATTCAATCTACTGAACTCTCTGAACTTCAGTACATTTGCTGTTTAATATTTATGTGTCTGATTAACATATCTTTTATATTTCAGCAAAATTCTGGATGAAAATACAGGAATGAGTCCTTCAGGCCATGTTATCTTTCTTGTTATTCATTGTTTCCTTTCACTACTCTTACCTATCCCTATATCTTTTGATACAGGACATAAAAGAGATTTATACCAGTCAGGACTGTTTAAGACACCTTGGGGGATAGGGAAACACCCAAAGAACTTAGTTTCTAATTGACGAAACAACTCTAGCACAATTGAAGGCAACTGGTAGGAAAAAATTAGGTAAGACCTTGCTTTAAATAGGCTTCAAACATTTTAAAGACTTAGAGGAGAGGATCAAAAGAACCAGGAGGATATTTTTTAAAGGTTTTTTTTTTTTTTTGAAAAATAGGTAGAATTTGAACTTAGACTTGCATATAATTCAAATACAATGTATTATGTATTAGAAGAAAATTAAGTACTCAGTGCCAAGTCCTGCAGAGATGGGAATACGACTCTAGTAATATTAGTGTAAGTTTGATATGGTTTGGCTCTATGTCCCCACCCAAATATCATCTTATAGCTTCCATAATTCCCATGTGTTGTGGGAGAGACCCATGAGAGATAATTGAACCATGGGGGTGGGTCTTTCCTGTGCTATTCTTGTGATGGTGAATAAATCTCACGACATCTGATGGCTTTCAAAACAAGAGTTTGCCTGCACAAGCTCTCTCTTTGCCTGCCACCAACCAGTTACAATGTGACTTGCTCCCCCTTGCCTTCCATCATGATTGCCTTCCCCAGCCATGTAGAACTATGAGTTCTGCATTATACCTCTTCCCTTTGTAAATTTCCCAGTCTTGGGTATGTTTTTATCAGCAGCATGAAAACGGATGAATACAAAGTTTAAAGAGACAGCTACAAGTCGATAACATATGGAGAGTGCAGAATCAAGAGTCAGGCAGAGAGGGGACAGGACAGCATTTGAGTCTTAAGGATCTAACTTCATACACTTGTTCATTCATTCACTTAGCAAATATTTGCAGAGTTCCTGCTATATGGCAGGCATTGTTTTAGGATTCAGCAAGGCATGAAACAGACAAAATTCCTGCCTAACTGGAGTTTATAGAAATGTACTAGGAAAGAGAAAAAGGAAAATCTATATTTGGTAGGAGAGTGAAAGTACTAAGGAGGAATATGGAGCAGGGGAGGAAGACAGAAGATGTTAGAGTAGGAAGGAGTACTTGAATTTCATTTCAGATACGGTGCCCAGCGGAGGCCTTGCTAGGAAGCTGAAGAAGTGGGTGGGGTGTGAGTCATCATATTCCGCAGGAAGTACGATTTAGGCAGAGGGAATAGTGAATGCCAACGCTTTAAGAAGGTAGAATGCCTGTAGTATCTGAGGAATAGCAGGAAGGCCAATGTGGTTGGAATGCATATCACAGAAACACAGATGGGGGAAAGTGACAGTGTTGGAGAGGTAGCAGGTTGGTAGGGGCAGATCAGATTAGCCTTATGGGTCATTTTAAGAACTTTGACTTTCATTCCACATGAGAAGAGCAGGAATTGCAGGGTTTTGAAGCTACAAATAGAATGATATAACATTTTAATGAAATTCATCTGGTCATTAGGCAAGAAAGGGCAGAAGCAGGAACATCACTTTGGGTAGGAGGTAGTGGGTATATCGGCTAGTTATTGCTGCATAACAAACCACCCAAACACTCACTGGCATAAAATAATAAGCATTCACTACTACTGGACAAGTCAATAAGCATTCACTATTACTGTACAAATCAATGGCATAGTTCTTGCTTGGTTGTGCTCACACAGGGGTCTACTGTTAGCTGTAGGTCTGGTGAGTACCTCTGCTAATCTTGGAAGTGATTCTCACATGTTTGCTGGTTTATTAGGCATAGGCTGGTCTAGAATGGTCTCCACTGAGATAACTGGGTTCTCCTCCTGCAGAATAAGCTGGGCTAATTCACATGCAATGGCAGGATTTCCAAAACAAAACAAAAAAAAAAATGTAGAGTAAGGCTTAGGCTCAGAATTGGCAATTTTCTACATTTTTAACAAGGTACAGGCATGGTTTAGGTCTGTATGTGTTGGGGGGTACAATTTGCCTCTTACTTGGAGCAAATGCAAAGAAACATTGCATAGGTGATGGTACAGAGAGAGTTTAAGATTGTGGTCATTTTTGTAATTATTCTAACACAGGGGATATCCAAGTGAGAGATGAGAGTGGTTTTGATAAGAGTAGAATCAGTGGGGTGATGACAGTTATTGGATTCTAGGCATAGTTGGAATATAATGGGTTCAAACATGAGAATGAGTGTGATGGAGAGAAGACTCTAGAACAATGCTCAAGTTTGGGGCCTGCAGAACTAGAAAGACAGAGTTGCCATTTACTGAGTTGAAGAAAGAAGAGAGGAGCAGTTGGGATGGACAATTGGGAGTTCAGCTTTGTACACATCAAGTTTGAGAAGCTTATTACATGCCCAAGAGAAACTTCCAGTAGGAAGTTGACAACGTGAATTGGAATTCAGCAGTCGGTGGGTGGGGTGTGGTCTGCAGAAAGCTTGGGAGGCATTGCATATGGGGTTTAATGCTGCAGTGTTTGAGGAGATCACCAAGGTAGTGAAGTTAATAAAATTGAGAAGAGATACAAAAGTGAAATTCTGGGCTCTCCCACCGGAAATGAGAAGGAATGAGCACAGGAGACAAAATTAGAGACCACAGCGCAGAGCAGCTAGAGATGAACAAGCAGATTGTGCTTGATGAGGCTGGAGTGCAACGTCTGGAGGGAGCAGAAGATGAAGCTGACAGAATAGATTGAGACCATCAGCAGAGCCTTGCATTCCTCCCCATCTCTAGGAAAATGGATTTTTTTGGAGGAAAAACAGTATGATGTTTTAAGCACAACAGGCTTTTTTTTCTGTCCCTACAGACTGATGAAAGAGACACAGATTTAAAACCCCAAAGTCATCTTGGGGGGTTTTCCCCACTGAGAGGCTTCCACATGCCTTTTGAATCCTAGTTATAACAACTCCAAGGGTCCTATGGTGCATCTAAAATATCTGCAATCATCAGCATGTAAGTGATTGGCCAAGGCAAGGGACTGAAGTTTGGAGACTCGCTTCACTCAAACTTGAGTTCCTGTAGGTCTCATGGCATCACCTCATTTGAAGGGCATATTATTGGGTATGGTATAGGGTGGAGTGGGGCTCCAGGGGCAAGTCTTTGGGTATCCAGCTTTCTATTCTCTCTTTAGGAACACAGGATATTGATATCTCGAACTTCCAAGCTGAACAGCTAAGGTCTGGAGAAACAAATTTGCTGAAAAGGACCAGCGATTTAATTTTATTCATCCGGTATCAAATTTCTGCATCTCACAGTTTGGGCACAACAGGAGGTGACACTGTTAACTGTTGCTCTTTTCACTTCCTTTTTTTCCCCTCACTGAACATAAACATATCATTACACAGTTACACTCCACTATATTTAGAGTTGATTTTTAACTATCTATTAAATCAAACAGGGAAGCTCATCTGTTCTACCTGGATCAGTGGAACTGGCTGGGGAGGTGGACTGATTCACTGGGGAGGGCAGGATGAGAGTGAAAGCTATTTTGCCAACCACCATGTGTCCCCTGGAGCTCACATTCCTCTTTTAGGAGAGGCAAGCACCACTATAACCAGGGCAGGGCCAGCGTCCTGCCCACAAATGGCCCTGAAAACCTCTCATTCACCAATGATCTGGGCTTCAATTCCATCACATTACAGAGATGGAAAGGACTTTACAGGTGTCCATAGTCTCTATTCTAAGCAGTTCACTCCTTGAAAACATGATCTACATGATCTCAAGAGCCCAGGGACATGACATGTTCAGCAAAATGACAAATTTTGCTTGCTCAACACATGTGGAGAGTCCTGCCTCCTGTACCTCCTTCTTGGAGCCTTGCAGCTCATATCAGCATCCAGGCAGTAAGGCACTCTGCCATAGAGGACCCTTTCCACCATTGTCCATCCTGCTATTGTTTATTCTATTTCACTGTGGAATCTTCCAGTTTTGATCATGCTTGTGAACACTGACAGAACCACCAATGATAGAACACATTTTAGGAGACATTACTACAATTCAGACCAGTAGAGTAGTTTACAACATGCCAACTGGGCTTTATTTGTAGCCTATATCACAGCATTGTGTGTGAAAAGCTAGGACTATTTCCTCCATCTCATGATTTGAGAAACTGAGAAATGGAGAGCTTGGGTGGTGGCCAGATCAACACTGATAATGGTGGTGGAAGCTCTAAAGAAGAATGCAGCTCCTATGATTCCCAGTGCAACCTGTTTTCTTTAGACAAAGAAGCACAGGGGAGAAATGAGTGGAGGCAGGGATTGGAAATGGGCTGATGAGGTAATGCTGGGAAGGGAGAGCTACTGTTGGAGACAGAATCACTGTGGGGAAAATAAGGACCGGGAAGGTGGGGGGTGAGGTTACCAAGTCACCAACTGCCACTGTCTACACCTCAGATTCTTCATAATACCCTTTTTATCAAATTGAATTACAATGTGAGTAACAGAACTATGGTCAAGTGGTCAGAATTCATTCTCACTCCTCCAGTTAATATTTGCCATCCATATTATGGGATATATTGCTGTTCACTAGCTAGACATTTTTTAAAATTTTAAATCTAATATTCTTTTCTTCTTCTCATCCTGTCATGAATTTCCCTCTTCTAGCCTCAAAATGACATCTAAGAAATTTAAAAGAATAGGAAAGGTCTTTAAAACATTTCAGGCCGGGCATGGTGGTTCACACCTGTTTTCCCAGTGCTTTGGGTGGCTGAGGCAGGAGGATCACTTGAGGCCAGAATTTTGAGACCCATCTGGGCAACATAGTGAGATCTCATCTTTACAATAAATAAAATAAACAGCCAGGTGTGGTAGCATGTGCCTGTAATTTTAGCTACTTGGGAGGCTGAGGCGGGAGGACGGCTTGTGCCCAGGAGTTCAAGGTTACAGTGAGCTATGATTGCGCCACTGCACTCCAGCCTGGGCAAGAGTGAAACCCTGTCTCTCTAAAAGATATATTTTTTTTCTTTAAAAAATTTCACAGATGAAAGACACTATGACGTACTCAAAAAAATACATTTAAGAAGTTTTTGTACTAAGCCTTGTATGACATTGCCTAGTCCACAATGGAACCATGTCGACTTGGTGAACTAGAAAGTCCTAGGATTCCAAATTCTTCCTGCTTTCTTAGTGATGAGAAAGCACAGCATCTTGTATCAGTAGAGAGGCACAGGGTACGCTGGAGGGTTTCTACAATATGCTAATGCCCTTGTTCTAGGTGGCACTATGACTACATATCAGATAAAGCCATATCTGTATTTCCATTTGATGATTTGTGTGCCAAAGTTTGTATGGGTTTTACATAATGCATTTTCAAGACATAATGACTTTATTATATTATTCCACATATATTATTGAGTTTCTATTTTGTGCTAGGTGCTGAGGATTTAAAATGAATGGTAGCTCCTTCCATTATGTTGCTCAGTTTCTCAGAGGAGTTCAAAGTCTAGCTCACTTCTAAGACTAAATAAAATAAATGTGTGCTTCAGTTAATATGGCATAAAATGATATTGATATAAAACATATATATGTTCTACCTTTAACAAATTACAGATAATCAATAAAACTTGCCCCACACCTATTATACAACATAACTCTATGAGATACTTTGGAGAATTAATTCAAAGCATGGGTGCCAGTCTCAAGGTGCTTATATTTGCATAGGGAGATGATTCATACATTTATAGAACCAAAACAAAAATTTAAAAAACTAAATTAAATACAATAACAATAGATATGAAAAGTCACAGCAGACTAAAATTTGCTGCATCATGTCCCAGCAAATAAGAGGTACAAATTTGTTAAGAAAGAACATTTTGTGTTATCTTACATGAGAAGTTTCATGCAAGAAGAAAACAATCTTCAAGTATCGATATTTTGTGAATAGAAGGAGAGAAAAGAATGGGGAGAAAACATTGTTTGCAACAGTTTAGAGTCAAGAATTATCAAGGATTGCTGAGAAACAGTCTGTAGGAGTGTATATCCCTTACCACAGCTTGATAACTCTCTCGCCTGCACACTCTACTCTGCAACACTGCCATTCTCTCTTCCTCATGCACCAGACTCAGGTCTACTTTTACACTGACTGTGCCCTCTGTCAAAAATACTCTTCTATGATGTTTTCAGTACTTGCTTTTCTTGTCATTTATATATGAGCCCTCTAGAGGGGCCTTGTCTGACCCAACCTTGCAAAATAGCCACCACCTCCCAATGGCATTCACATTTCAACCTATTTTCTACGACGCATTAAATTCTATTAATACTACTTGTCATAATCAATACTTTACCCTCTTTGTTTTTTTTATTCTGAATATTTGTTTCCTACCTGTAAAACTATACTGCCCAATACAGTGAACACTAGCCAAAAATGACTGTTCATAATTATCAAAGACTGTCGAGGGAATAGTCAGTAGAATGAGGAGTGCATATCCCTTATCATGGCATACAAAACCCTGGAAATTGAGCTCTCATTTGAGAACTCTCCCGCCTGCACAATGCTCAGCAACACTGCCATTCTGTCTTCCTCATGCACCAGACTCTGGTGCTTATTGTCTGGTGCTATTTCATACCTACTGTCTTAAGCATACTTAAAATAATTAAAATTAAATAAACTTAAACATTTCTATCTTCAGTCATAGTAGCCACATTTCATGCACTCGAGAGTCACATATTTGGTGGTGATATCAGACAGTGAAGATAGAAAACACTTATAATCTCAGAGAGTTCTGTTGGACACTGCTGCTCTTGAATATAAGCTCCTTGAAATCCACCAACCTGGTGAGTTCTGCTTACCACTGTGTCTCTAATACCCTAAAGAAAAACTGGAAATATATTATTTTTTGAATGAATGAATGGACTAATTTCTTAGAGCATATGGATCATATGGACAGGAAGAAAGAGATGAGACTGAATCTATAATTGGAGCCAAATACTGAAAGAACTCACATGCTTACATGAGGAGGTGATACTGATAGCTTTCAAGTCAAATGGGAATCACTAAAAGTTTTTGAAATGAAGACTAACCTGATTAAATCTTCAGACAGAAAGGATCCTCCCAGCAGCATGAACAGAAGGAATTAGAACAAAACAGGAGAGACAGATGGCAAGAAATCATCTAGGACGTCACGGTCCCTTGTAAAGAAATGAAACGGCAAGGGACTAAAGTCAGTTTGAGAAAGGAGAATCAATAAAGTTTGGTGCCTACGTTAGTTAAAAGAGGTTAGATTATACTGAGGTAACAAAGAAGCTCAACATTTCCATGGCTTTATACAACAGCAACGGCAACAAGAAGTTTACTTTGGTTTACGTGACGTGATTCATGTGGGTTGTCAGATAGTTCTACTCCACACAGTCACTCAGGAACTCAGGCTGATGAAGGCTCCACCATCTTGTGGCTATACCATCTGGAACATATGACTTCCTTAGTTACTGTGGCAGAGAAAGAAACGCTGGCAATTGTAGGTGGCTTTTCACTCCCTCACTACAGAAAATATATATATATATATATATTATTACTATAAAATGTTGCCAAACAAAACTAGTCACATGGTTCTACCTAACTGCAAGGGTCAGGAAATACAGAAGAGTAAAGATATTTATTTTTACACTTATTTTGAGACTGTGCCACCTTAGAAATGAAATATAAAGAAATATGGGGAGAGAGATGAGTCATATATATTTCTGAACTTTCCCATTCATATACAATTTAAGTCTGTATATAAGTAGAATTCACAGAGATATTTGACTGCCCAGAGAGAGGTCTACCCACAACAGTAGTAAGTGGTACCAAGTATAGCATGCTAGCAGATGGCAGATCATGAGATAATGGACACAATGTGGGTCAACACTGGTTATGTGTAAAACACTAAAGGAACTGGAGTGAACAAGGCAGAGAAAAGTCCTTTATCTGGTTGACTGTAGAGTCTGGTGTATGAGACATGCAATAAACAACTCATTCCACTATTTGTTAATGATAATTTTGCGTGCTACAAAGATAACATACAGGATTATACAGTAAGAATATTTTGCAATTTGTAAAGCAAATAATCATTTTGCCATTTCCCCCTTTGTTTATTTATAGTTTCCTTTTATTCACAGTTTCTCTGAGGATGTAAATCATCCATCTACTGAAAATAATAAGACAAAGGAATTAATGATATGACTAGGAACTTTAGTAGACACAATCATCTGTTCATTTCTTAAAAGCTACTCACTCTTATCCTACCATTGAGTTTTACTGAAGCACTTAGGTTTTATTCATTGAAGCATGTAACTATAGTGTAGGGATCACTACCTTGTCTGTGTTTTGCAAAATACTTAGTGTAATGTTAATATTTCAAAATAGGTTACAAGTTGAGGCATAAAACATTATCAGAAATATGCTAAGGAAAACCTAAAGCTATCATATCAATTCAAACTTTGCATGTCTCTGAACTTATCACTCTACAGTTCTTTATAAATGCCCTGCTTGATTATTGAATGAATGCTGTTGTGTAGAAGTAATTGTCAGCTATGCATCTGACTCTAAGGATTAGGCCATGGTGCCCCTCATTGAGTAAGAAATGAGTCATTCTTCAGAGGCCAGAGTCATCACCATAAAGGTTTCTTTGAAAGTGGTTAACATAGGGATGACAACATTTTGATAATATCCCGTTGTCATGTTATTCAAAACCTGATAGTAGGTGTCACAGGCCCCACATTGTTTTTGTTTTCTATTTTCTTCTTTTTTTTTTCAAGTAAAGATAATTTCTGATCAACCCACTTCTGTAAAGTGTTATTAAAGTTCCTTGAAAAATCTTATATTATTTAGTAGGCCAGTGTTTAAGATAGCTGGCCCATAAATTACCTACAGAGGAATAGAAGCTGGAATGGTATTTGCAACCTCTATGAATATTTCCCAAAGGAAGATGCATAACCTCAATGACCCAGATTCCTTTCATCAAACCTGGTGCCCTTTGCATTCTCTCCCGTCCTGTGCTAAAAAAAACAACCAAACCACAACAACAAAAACAACCTCCCCAGTCTTGTATGACCCATAGCAATTGGAAGGGCAGGATGTGCACATTTCTCTTCTATAACTGTGCAGGAGAAATAGCCCCTTACAGCACGTTGGCATTTCTACTCCCCATTCAGCATTGTCTCTCTTCCAGAACAGGCACATTCAAACTCCATGCTGGATTCAGCTTCCAAACGTTCATGAGAGGGTGCGGGGCAGCCAACGTACTGCTGAAGCTGCAACAGCAGTTTGATGATGCATAATGTATTACGCAGCAGTGGGGCCATGTTTTGCTTCGACTGGAGTGCCAATGACTCAAAGATGAGTTTTCTTTTTTTTATTCTCCCCCTATTTGAAAGGCATAAAATACTGTGGGCACAACATTGTCTGGCCAGGCTGTAGCTGTAGCTTCCTCACCAGTGATTGCCCACATGATAATGTAACTCTGCAATAATATTAGGGGTGTGTGGAAAAATCTATGGCCAATTTAGTCACTCAAGCAGTGCTCAAAATCTCTGGGTTAGGGCTGCAATGGGAGATAACTTGCCATAAGATGAGCTGCCTGGAACTCTGCAAAATACATGCTTCAGTGCCTCCTGGAATGGTCCAGGGCTGTGCATGTGCTCACAGGGGAGTAGGAAACGGGCGACACAGATGCCAGGAGCCACAGATTTTTGGTTTTCAGCATAATGACTGATTTGATGGCTGCTTTACTTATTTTTCAAAGGTAATTTGGATTTTGTGCTCACAAAAAGTCACCACCACATACCCCTTTCATATGGTAGAAAGCCATTCTTGGCTCAATTGTGTAGAAGAATCCTTGTCTATTTTGCCATAGAGAAGTTAGCTAAAAGTAGAATGCCTTTTATAAAAACTGGGAGTGAAATCTTGATCAGTGACAGGATTTGACAATGGAACTTTGATTCTCAACAGTGATAAGAGTTTCACTGTGGAGCTGCCATGTAATCAATGGTTCCTGGTGTTACATTTGCATACAGAGACACCTGCAGTTTGTGCCAATTAACCTGTATTGCCTCAGAAAAAAAAAAATGACCATCTAATCAGCAAGTCAAATCAGTTTAATATAGCTGCTAAATAGCAACAGACAAAAAAAATCACAGATTCTCTTTCTAAGTCCTTAAGGTCAGGCATCTGAATTATCTAAAATTATAGAGCATGGATTATATTATTCACTTTACATGACAGGGAACTGCAGAACTTTAGAACTGGATGGGAGTTCTAAATGATTCAGAACAGCAACTCCTATCTGCATGTCCCATCAGAGTTCACACTTACCTCAATAACATTCATTCCTTCATTGATTTGTTAACAACCGATAAACCAATACTATACCCACCTGCTATAGTAATGAGACAGGCATGCCCTCCTTTTAGGAAGCATCTGGCCTAGCAGGGGCATCAGACAAGTAATTACAATATAGTATGCTGAATTGTGTGTTTGAGGAAGTGTATGGAACTTTGGGAGTGCGGGGAAAGAACACTGAACATAGCCAGGGGGGCAGATGTGCTGCGAGAGTAAAGGCACATGTTGAGAGCAGCCTTGGCAAAGGAGAGCTAAATTGGAGCCCTTTGTGTCTCCTCTAGCATCAAATTTCCTTGATGTCAAGAAGAGGGGAGTCTAGAACATGGTAGAGGCTTGTGCTTTCTCTTAGGAACTGCCTAATTTTCCTGCTTCCTCCTTCCACCTTTGTGCATTCAGGGTCAGAAGGCAAGGGGAGGAGAAAGGGAGCTAAGTGTCCCCAGAGTTGGGCATGCTCCCAGCTGGCTCTTAGCTTCCTCCCAACAGCAAAGGAGGAAGGACTTTGGGTAGTGAGCCTGTCTCAAGCTGCTTTGTGCTGCAGGGTTGGAATCTGATGGCAGGAGTCCTGTCCTACAATCCCATAGGAAGGGGCTCTTTGAAGCTTCTTCGTTATTCTTTTTACATATTTTTCCCTTATTCATTCATTTGTGTGTCACCCTGACAAGGGACAAGCTAAGCAGAAGCTTGAACCACTGGGCCCAAAGGTTGAGCCCTCAGCCTATGTGAGGGTTTTTTTGTAACTTTTCTATCTGCCCATAAAGGAAAACAGTCAAGTCATTTTTGATGGGTAGGGAAAGGTCCTACTCTTGATAGATGATTAGCTGGTAATAGTAGGGAAAATTTTTCTCTAGGCAGAATGCCCACGTCTAATTTAATAAAGTTAGCCAACACTTTATACTGATAGTAGATATTTTACTGAAGTAAATTTATCCTGCTTATACATTCTAACTCTACATACAACATGCTGCTTCAGAATCTTTACTCAGAATCTCCATGCTCAGAAACAAGATTCCCACAATAGTATTGGGCAGAGCAGAGTCACTTACTTAGCTGCATATGATACGGGCGGTGGTGACTGAGGTCTGGGGAGGAAACTCCATGAAAAAAGTCGGTCCTCTAAACCATTCCTGAAACAGTCAACAAGTGCACAAGTCCTGAGAAAGATTGTGGTCACATCCAGAAATAAAATGTGGTCGTTTATTATAAGACACATAAGAAGGGAATTGACATATGTAATGAGGAAATAAAACTGATTACATTTGTGTTTTGGGGAGCTCTGTTCTCATTTAATCTTCCTACAAATGTAAGAAGGTATTGCTATTCCCATTTTGTAGATGAGAAACTGAGGGTTCCACTCAAAATTATAGAGCTAGGGAGTAACAGATGCAGGAAAAATCAGGTTTTCTCATTTTCAGGCTGCTGGTCACATTCCATCAGCTTCACACATACAAAGCCAAGTCAAGCTGACTATTTCACTTCCAAGGCATAAACATTTAGTAACCTATTGAAAAAGCACACATCAAGAGCACCTCTCCTCCTTTGTTAACAATGGTAATTGGATGATGTCTTAGTCCATTCCTGCTGCTATAACAAAATATGTGAGACTGGATGATTATAGACAATAGAAATTTATGTTTCATAGTTCTGAATGCTGGGAGTCCAAGATCAAGTGCTGGCAGGGTCAGTGTCTGTTAGGGGCTGCTCTCTGCTTCCAAGATGGTATCTTGTTGCTGCATTCTTTGGAGGGAGAAACGCTATGTCCTCACAGAGCAGTGAAAGGGCAAAAATGGGGCCACACGTAGCATGAAGCCTCTTTTCTAATGGCTTAATCCCTCCCGTTCACAAGGGGGAGCCCTCATGACCTAATCACCTCTTAAAGATTCCTCCTCTTACTACTATCACACTGGCCATTAAGTTTCAACACATGAATTTTAGAAGGGATACATTCAAGCAATAGGAGGTAATAAACTGACATTGATTTTTTCCCTTTTCATGACATTGCTATTATTTGTTAATTTAGAGGTCAATAGTCTGGCCACTTTTCAACCATTTTCTATAGAGATTAGGTAATTTTTAAAGTTTTAAGATAATTGCATTAATATACTAGACTATAGAGTATTAGATATAACCCCAAAGTAAAATTTGATCTTTTTCTCTTTTTAAAGTTTGATCATAAAAGTAACTTATGGTAAAGAGTTAATAGACATTTCTTTTTGGAGTAACTTTGTTTTGTTGAGGAAAAATCAGTTAAATTTAAAATTCTGTGGAGAAAATTCACTTATTATGGAAAGAAGAAATCTGCTGAACTGCCCAAAAATAACTCAGGCGGTTAACATTCCCCAGCTTGCCTGCACTATTGATACAGTGAGTTTACTACTTTGATTCCATCTGCCAGATATACCTGGTTTCAGATGGGGTGGTATTTGCTAGCTGAATTAATGAAGAATATAGGATCGTTAGAGAGAAAAATACTACATTAGATGCACTATTTAAATGAAGTTGTGTTTATTAGCATGCCCTTAATGTTGCTTTGAATCATAAAATAGAGATTTAAATACATCAATTAATGCAGAACTCTTAGACAACATGGAGCAGTCCCATACTGCCTTCACATGATCTGATGAAACAAAACATGAATTTCTGAGAATCATTTTCTTTATAAGATAAATGAGATTCAAGGGCAAAAAGTCTGACTTGATGAAAAAAAATTGCCAGTAAGCAGTGTATTCTTTTATTCACAACACATGGCCATAGGAGAATCACTTGAACCCGGGAGGTGGAGGTTACAGTGAGTCAAGATCTTGCCATGCACTCCAGCCTAGGCAACAAAGACAGATTCCGTCAAAAAAAAAAAAGAGAGAGAGAGAAAGCTGATAATTTTGAGCACTTTTGTAATGTTTAAGAGCATTTACTGTGCAAAATCTCTTTTAAGCCTTTGAGTATTGCCTTTATCTTTCCAGGAGGGGAGACACGTGGCTGAATTAGACGGCCTTCTTGGACAATAGTGAGGATATGGGCTTTGATTCTGGCAATCTTAGAGCTCAAATCTGAGCTGGGCAGTTGGCAGATATGAGATCTTGGGTGCGGAAATGAGCTCCTGTGTGAGTATTTTCATCTGCACATGGAGGTGGCAATACCTACCTTATAGGATCGTAGTGAAGATTAATTATGTCCAATGTCTCCAATGCTCCTGGTACATTTTATTCACTCAGAGAGTGGCCCGCAAAAGCGAGTCTAGAGTAAGAGGCTGGGTACTCAGAAGTGGAAACTAGTTCCGAGGCATACCTTATCTCAAATCTTTACAAATGCAAGACTATTTTTATGCAATTGCAGGAGTGTGGGTCATGGTGGGGGCTGGGGGCAAGGTGCTGCCAAAGCCCTTCCTGGTCTTTTCCAGGCTCTGTCAGCTATTACAGCTCCCAAACCCAGAGTTTCACTATGATTTTTTGATAGAAATTTAAATACCTTTTGGACAGCCTCACCATAGCACATACAAACAGTTATATCCACATCACCATTTTAGACTGATTGAAAAAGATGCAGTTTTGGGGTGAGCAGCCCTGATTCACGAAGTTTACATGAAACAAATAAGGGAGGAAGCAACCCATATTTAATGGGAGGAACACGGATTTGGAGTAAGGTATGGGGGAGACCATAGTGCAGGTGATAACCTGAAAAAACCCAGGAGACCTGATGTGACCTGGGTGCTGCCAAGATGGAACCTAAATGCTTCAACGATGGATGGGAAAATTATCTCTCTCTTCCCTTGCCCTCAGGAAATAGGGATCAATAATTACAGAAAGAAAAAAATGGGACCATAAATCTTATTCATATTCCATTTCAACAACGAATGCCACAGATATTGCTATTAAAATGTGCTGGGTTGTATGAATAGAGGTGGAGGGGGAGAGCTGAGACAGATGTAGGAGAGCCCAATCTGTGAGACTGTTCAAGGAGGAATGGGATGGAGAGCAAAGCCATCATCTATAAACAAAGAACCAAAGCATTTCCTCTTCTGCAAGAAGGCACTAAAACTTGAGTGTGCTTAAGCAACACCTGGGTCCCAGCCCAGGTCCTGAGTATCAGAATCTCCCCGCCTTGCCAGCCTGACAAGGTAGATGAGGCGATGGAGGGAATGCACAGAGGCAGCTGATGTGAAACGTCTTGTGAATTGTGCTGCTTCACAGATAGAGGGGTTAGTCCTGGGCTTCTTCAGGACCACGCATAAGAAACTAAATCAGCAGGAATGAAATGCATGTGGAAATTGGGAACTACTCTGGGAGTGATGGATTCATCTCTTTACTTACTCATTTACTTTTTCTTCACTTAAGATTTCCTGGGTGTACTCTGTGTGCCTGACATGATTCTCAATGCTGGTCCCACACAAGGGAACAAAAGCGATACAGTGGCCACCCATCTAGGACTTACATTTCAGCAAAGGGGGCAGCCCACAGACCACCAGATAAACGTATGATGTCACGTGGGGAGAAGGTATGGTGGAGATTTCTGAGGAGGGGATTGAGCAGAGTCCTGAACAATGGGCACACGAGCCAATGTGCACAGCAAGGCGGTGGGCAGAGCAAGACCAAGTGTCTAGGGCAGGGCTTTGCTGGGTTTGTTTGAGGATCAGGAAGAAAGTCTGCAGAACAGCAGGCAGGAGGCGGCGTGGTAGGGCTCAGGGCAGGGTGCATGGCAGGCTGCGGGAGGGGCTCATGGTACTGGTGAGGCCGTGAGTTTTAACTGAGAGAAGAAGCCATTGTAGGGTGGTCTTCACTAGAAGAACTTTGTGACCTAATTTAATTATCAACCGCTCACTCTCATCTGTAGAAGGAGGACCCGGGCAACTGAGGCGGGGAGGTCAGCAAGGAGCCCATTACAACAGTCCAGGGGCCAGCGACGGTAGGACAGGCTAAGGGTTTACTGGCACAGGATGTCCTTTGAAAGAGCTGTTGACCCAGCTCTTGGTCTGCTTTGAAAGACTTCGCACCCGTTGAAATCAACACGCCTGCATTATATGCACAAGGCCCTCGTCACCACAGCCACTGGGACATTCCACGTGGTCCTTGAGGTCTGCACATCACACAGGGATCAAGATCAAGAGAATATGTAAAAATCCAGAACATAGCATGTGGTCCTCAGAGGAGGAATTTGATCATTTGGACCTTGAGTTTTGCTCAAATGTAACTGATTTTCTGTGTGATGCATGCACACGTGTGTGTGATATTGACACATGCTACTTAGGAACAAAACGTAACTCAGAGTTACTAATTTTTATGAATTCATGCTAAATGCAAGCATTGTCATAAGCTTATTATCTGTTATCTCGTTTAATTATCACAAGAAACAGAGACTGGTATTATTATCCTTTTTCCGAGATAAGGAAACTTGAAGCCCAAAGACTCTAAGACCTTGCCCAAGGTTTCAAAGATAATAACTAAAGTAACAGGCATGGTCGTAACAGCTCTGTCTGATGACAGACCTCAGGGTCTTTGCACAATACCATGCTGCCTAACTGAAGAATTTCAGATGAAAACTTGAGACAAATATTTGTAGCAGATTACCATAGGGTGACTCACTCAAGCACTCATTCCTGTTCTTCTTTACCCTTGCTTTCTTCTTTTATAAAGTCAGAAAAGCAGCAGGCATAGTAGCTCATGCCTGTAATCCCAGCACTTAGGGAGGCCAAGGAGGAAAGATCGCTTCAGCCCAGGAGTTTGAGACTAGACTGGACAATATGGTGAGACCTGTCTCTACAAAAAAAATTTTTTTTAAATAGCCAGAATTGGTGGCACATACCTGTAGTCTCAGCTGCCCAGGAGGCTGAGGCAGGAGGATCTCTTGAGCTCAAAGCTGCTGTGAGCTGTGATTGCACAACTGCACTCTGGCCTGAGTGACAGAGAAAGACCCTGTCTCAAAAAAAAAGAAAAAGGAAAAAAAGGAAAGGCACATATCTGATGCTTGATTTTCATTCGTAGTTTTGAGCTAGCAAGAGCCACATAGGACAACTGTGTCCTCTGAGAGATGAGTGGACATCTGCTGAGAAAGGCTCCTTCTCTAAGTAGAATGCAAAGCCTTGGAAGAAGAAGGGTTTTAAATTCTTCTTCCACCTTCAGTGCCTGGCGGTGTGGCAGCCATCTTGTGACTATGAGGACAAAAGCCACAGAGTCAAAAGAGCAAAGCCAAAAAATAGAAGGAATCTGTGGCTTTGTTATTTGATTGTTCACTGTGAATATCATTGTGATGTCTTTACTGGCTGAGTGTTTTACATGTTAGCTCCTTGGTAGTAACCATCTCTCTTTTTTTTTTTTCTTTGGATGGAGTCTCGCTCTGTCACTGGGCTGGAATGCCTGGGTGTGATCTTGGCTCACTACAACCTCTGCCTCCCAGGTTCAAGCGATTCTCCTGCCTCAGCCTCCCGAGTAGCTGGAATTACCAGCACGTGCCACTACACTCAGTTAATTTTTTTGTATTTTTAGTAGACACAGGATTTCACCATGTTGGTCAGGCTGATCTCAAACTCCTGACCTCGTGATCCAACTGCCTCAGCCTACCAAAGTGCTGGGATTACAGGTGTGAGCCACCATGCAAGTCCATACTTTCAACTGATTTATGCTACAACCTGTAAGAATAGTGGGTTACTTCCACTTTTCTACATGTTATAGTCTTGAGAAGAACCCCAGTGCTCAAAGGTGTCTTGAGGTCACCTAATTTGACAGTTGAAGACACTCAGGCCCCTAGGGCCCAGGTTTGAGCCAACACAAGAGTCCCTGCATAACTTATTTGACTCTCAGCTACTAATTCCAGCTGCCACATCAATCTGAGAATTTAGTGCCTGATTGACTCTTTGTTTCCAGAGCAGAAGCCTGCCTATAGGAGCAGTTAGAAATGCTTTCTTGTTGGTGATGAAGATTGGAAAGCTGCGCTGGGATCAAGGTAGGGGTGAGCGGGCTTCGAGGAAAGTCAGGCACCAACAAGTGCATCCATCCCGAGGCATTGACACAGCGCGGTCTCCGTGGTGAGCTATTCACAGAAAGCAGATTCACCAAAGGGCATTTCTGTTGCTTTTAATTTCATACGATTAGAAAAAGGATACTGAGTTTTTTTTAAAAAAGTGATTATTTGGATTACTTGCAAGATAAAAAAGTGGGGTGGTTTACTTTCGCAGGAGCAGTGTAGAAAGCTGTTAAAGAAAGAATCTCCAAAGTATGCAAAGAGCTAATGCAAGGCCTGGATTCAGTGGGAGGAGGCTCAGTATGACTGTGTGTGTGTGTGTGTGTGTGTGTGTGTGTGTGTGTGTGTGTGTGTGTGTGAGAGAGAGAGAGAGAAAGAGAGAGAGAGAGAGAGAGACAGAGAGACAGAGAGAGACAGAGAGAGAGAGAGAGAGAAAGAGCGCATACGGGGCTCCAGAACCAGATTAAAACAAGAAGTCAAGGTGGGAAAGAGAGCAAATGCAGAATTGGAAACAAAGCATGAGACAATTCACAGGAACGGAGAGGCAGCAGCCAGCACAGGGTAGAAGAGCAGTGGCCGTCCAGCTCCCTGTTAGGTGTGTCTGCCATGTAAAATAATATGCTCCTACCCATGACTGTGTGGCCTGCACACTCCCACATGCATGCCCACCCACAGACTGAAGGAACTGTGCCCCCTTCCCCAGCAGGTGCCCTTTCCCTCTGCCAGATGAGCAGAGCAGACAGGGGCTGCTCCTTCATTCCAGGGGTTGGGAGGAGTGACCAGGAACAGAGCTGGCAACATGGCTGACCTTGACTCAACCTGCAACTAGAACAAGGAATGAGCCTTGGTTGCTATAAGTCACAAAGGCATGGTGATTGGGGATTGTTCACTATTGATAATTTAGCCCAAACTCACCAAACTACAACATATTAATATCTTTCAGATCCTTCTGTTAATATTGTTCAATAACACAATCAAGAAAAAGTAGAGGTTCAAGAAGATATCCCAGTAGAAATCAATGAGTGTAGTGTAAACAATCATGCCTGCGGCCGGGCACAGCAAAATTATGTGGGCATGGTGGCACGTGCCTGTAATCCCAGCTAGTCGGGAGGCTGAGGCAGGAGAATCACTTGAGCTCAGGAGGTGGAGGTTGCAGTGAGCCAAGATCATGCCACTGCACTCCAGCCTGGGCAGCACAGTAAGTCTCTGTCTCAAAAACAAAACAAAACAAAACAAAACATGCCCAGAAATCACAGTGACAACTGTGGGCTGAGAATTTCACCCTGGAATCAGCCGTCCACAGGCAAGAGCGGCGCTGGCCTCATGGAACCAGAGGGTGACTTCTTGGTGGGTATCTACTCCTCTCGCTCTTCTGTCTCTGGCATGTTTCTCTCTCTCAATCTGTCCCTAAATCTAAAATGTAATAATATCCCTGAACCAGCAATGCAGAGAAGAGAAAGTAAATCATTCCTGCAAAGCGCGAGGAGCTGCTCAGAAGAAAGTCTGTATAAATACTGGCTCTAATTATAACATTAATATGGCTGGGATCATGAAGGCAGCGACAACCGACATATGGCAAAAGTTGCAGGCCCCAGAACTGCAAATGAGAAATGCTTTCTGAAAGAGAAAGCAGGTTGCCTAGGGAAACAAGCTGCCCTGCACCGCCTGCATCCAGAGCACTTGCTTCTGAGCCACAGGCAACCTTGTGCTGAAGGTGGTGAGCAGGCCACCCTGTGGTGAAATGTCCCATCTGGGTGGGATGCAGAAGATCCTAGCTGTGTTCATTTATTCATCACATACTATGTGCCAGACACTGTGCTAGGGAAAAGTGAAAAGTAAGACATGTTTGCCCCTCGAGGCATTTAGTGATATTTGAAAGAGATGCAGTGAGCCGAAAATCACAGCCATGTGACAGGTCGAGGCAAGAAGCCTGTGCTTCGGGAGCTCCAAGAGGAGGTGGCTTTGTAGACATAAGAGTTCAGAGAAGATGCCCCAGGGAGGAGAACCCCAGCCCGATGGACACATACGGGGCACACGAAGCAGAAGAGAAACTCAAAATCAAGCCTCCTCTCCTGTCTTTGGGTCAGGATGAGCAAGAGGGGAGCCACTCCGAGGTAGGGGAGAGAGTGCTCAACCCAGGGTCAGCGCTCCTGGCCAAACCAGCAAGTGCCTTTCTTCCCAGGCTCCACAGGCTCTGAAGCTTTTCCTGATCAGGAACCATCTCTCACTTTCCCTCTAAAGCCACAAAACTTCCCCTTGCCCAGGGTTCTTGAAGACCTCAGGAGGCTTCTTCCTGTGGCTGCCCCTGGAGTGGCTGCTCTTGCCTGGCACAATCCTGGTGGGGCCTGGGGGGCACAGGCACAGAAGTTCCCCAGGCACTCTCTGGGGCTTCTCCCTGGAGACCCCTTTTCACTAGTTGATCCTGGTTCATCATCCAGCTCAAAGGCCTGTTCCTGAGAAATACAGGTTCCCATTCAAACAGTGAAATGTCATTTTGTGCCTTTAAAAATGAAAACATTATGCTTAAGTTATAATATTCATAATTGGAAAGGCAGGCTGAAAGACTGGTGCTTTCATACACTTCAGAAGGGGATAAAAATGGTACGGCTTTTCCAGAAAGCAGGTGGAGTGTGTGTGCATGTGTTTGTGCGCATATTTTGAGAATGTACGTTCTTTAACCCCATAATCCCACCTCTAGTAATCAATGACAAAGAAATAGTTAGCATTATTGGCAAAGATGTATATTCTAGGATGCAAAGAGATTCACTCCATGATGTGTATGATAAAATAATGGAGACCATCCATGTTCAACAATAGAGCAATGATTAAACATGTTATGGTACATTTGTAGCAGAGCAGATTATTTAAACTTCATTTTAAATAATTTGGTGGAAATTTATTGCTAAAATATCCTGTGGGGGGGAAATGCAAACTGCAAAGTCTATGAGAATGTGCATCCAAGATAAACATATCAAGATGTTAATAATCTTTTAGGATTGTAAGATTAAATGTAGTTTCCATCCTTTTCACATTTTTCTCAATTTTCAAATCTCCTACAGTGAGGCTCTGCTATTAACATCGTGTAAAGAAGCATTATGAAGACAACTGGAATAGAAACTCCCCAAATGTTGTGGCTTGGTCTTGGATGGGGATACAGAGTCGATGTCTGTGATAGGATTGGGATTGGCCCCTGGTGAGGGCCAAGCTCTGTCCTTCTGGATTCCTTCTGGCCCCGTTGCCTCCATAGTTGATATAGTTTTGTGTCTCCACCCAAATCTCATCTCAAATTATAATCCCCATAATCTCCATGTATCAAAGGAGAGACCAGGTGGAGGTAATTGAATCACGGGGTCCGTTTCTCCCATGTTGTTCTCCTGATAGTGAGTGAGTTCTCATGGCATCCCATGGGTTTTTAAGGCTCAATTTCCCCTCTCAGCACTTCTCCTTCCTGCCACCTTGTGAAGAAGTTGCCTTGCTTCCCCTTTGCCTTCTGCCATGATTGTAAGTTTCCTCAGGTCTCTCTAGACATGCAGAACTGTGAGTCAATTAAATCTCTTTCCTTTATAAATTACCCAGCCTTGGGCAGTTCTTTATAGCAGTATGAAAACGAAATAATACAGTAGGCCACTGAGTAGCTCATATATTCTTTCAAGAAGCCCTAGAAACCTACCATTGCATGTGTCAAGTAACTTATTTCTCATTTTAAACTAAATAAGCCAACATTGTAATGGCCAACGTCATATCTAAAGATAAGACTCATCCATGGGTGAATGTGCCATGCTTTCTTGATCACCGTGGTCGGGAAATCACCTCACATCCTCACTTTAGCTGTGCTCCTGCTTTACTTCCTTGAAAGCCAGAGCCACCTCTAGGGCAGGCCCCTAGAACTTCTGGAAGGCTGCTCCCACTTGCAGTGTGAGAGACCTCTTCTTCTACAGGTCTCTCTCTCTGTCCATCCGCCTCTAAATCACCCCACTCCTGTGCACACACACACACATACACATACACACACACCCACACAGTTGGGGACAGACATCCTGAGTTGACGGGCTCTCTGGCTAAGCTCCCTCAGCTATCAGCTGCTGTTTATTTCTTCGCCTCCTCATTTGGCTCCTGGGAGGATGTTTCAGCAGACTTTTTAGAGAGAAAGAGAAAAAATACAATAGCTCATTAAGCTAATGACCCTAAGCCAGGCTGGCTGCTAGCGAACACAGGCAGGGACAATTGCAGAGCTTCCCACTGCACAATTTCCTTCCCTGAGTGTTCTTTTCTCCCTCTCCTTTATTTCTCTGGCCCGAGAGCACGGAGAAGGCTCTACCTGCATTCTGGGGAGAAGTTACAGGCTCAGCTTGTCCTCAGCTGAGAAGATACCACTCTCTGGAAAACAACCGCAATAAAGAAATTGGTAATAGAAACATGAATGATCCTAATGATGATACCTCCTCTATGTGAATGCTTTTCCGAGTTTAGGAATCACATCTATGGCCTCCTTTAAATCCTAGTCACCTTTGGAGAGGGAGCCCTGGTGTTAGTATTTTAGAGAACTGGGGCTTAGAAAGTTGTGATGGGTGAAGGTCTAAATTCTAGGAAAGATTTAGGTTAATTTTAGGCTCCAGGTTTTCACCAAATGCATTTCCCCCTGATACTATCACAGCCTAACCCTGCAATCTATCCATGAGAATTTCACTGTGATCAGTTTTTATGTAGTATTTCAGAGACAGTGACTTCTTTCCATCCTCAACTCTTCACTCATGCCCCTCACCGTCTTGCCTAATCTACAGTTGTTGTTTTTGATTTTTTAACTCTTAACATGCATTTTTCACCAAAAACAAGGTTGCTATGGGCCTACAAGACCCCGCTTTTGGGCAGCTGGGGTCCGCGTCCCGGGAAGTGTTCTGGGGGCTATCCTCAGTGGGATTTCCTTGTGCATTTGCATCAAGTGTTGGGAAATGGCTGTGTTGTTTACCCACGCTTTGTTTCTGGGCAATTCCAGCACATAGGAACATACACACACACACACACACACACACAAGTACACACTCTGTTCTAATCCTTTATGCTCAGAAAACTTAAGGGAACTAAAATTAATTTTTTAATGGAAAACTAAAAGTAAAATCTTCTAAGCAATGCCTTGGAAAGTACAAGGTGGCTGGGGAGGCCAGCACATAAACACTCAGGCCATGGAGCCCACACAGTCACCAATCCAAAAACAGGTTATATGTTCATTACATTAATCAGTTTCTGTCTAATAGTGCTGGCTATTTATTGAATGGACACTCTAAGCTAGGTTCTATTCTAATCGTTTCTCGTGTCTTAACTCATTCGATCCTTAACAATACTCTGTACAAAAAGAGACTGTTAGCAATGCCATTATACAAATGAGGAAACTGAGGCAGAAGGAGTTAAGTAATTTGTTTAAGAACATGCAACACATAAAAGTTGATGTTGGCAATTCCAAATTATGCACCCTGACTCTAGAGATCAATCCTATGTTTTGCACAGAACCATGAAAGAGAAGCAAAAAAAAGTTCTTCAGGAAAAACAACACATTTTCTGGCATTTGAATTTGAAAAAAAAAAATCAAACATATATCTGTATGGAGAGAAGATGAAATCTCACAGTGAACAATGTCTTCGACACTAGCACTGCAGGTACTAATATCTTTTACTGAAAGCCAAGGACATATCAGTGTTCACTTACTTTGTTTTGTGGGCACAACTTAATCCACCTGGATATTTCAAATATTACTAGACATGGAGGCTACAGGATAAATTCTCCAGGAACAAACAGATTTTTAAACATTTCAATAAATTACAAAACTATCCCATTTTCTAATTTGAAATGTGCTGTTCAAAGTCTTTGGAAAGTCAGATTAAGCAAAAGGACAGTGTGAGGGGCAAGAACAACCCAGTTTCTCCCCCTCTACACACATGAATGATTGCCACCCAGAGATCCTGCCTCTCAGTGACAAGCTCTGTATCAAACCTGAACGTCACACTTGACCTGTCAAAGCCAGACAATGCAATCTACCACACTACCCTAAAACAGAGCGTTAGAGACAAATCAGATTTCTAAACTACTCGCCATCTGCTGTGGCTCAGAGCTAATCAAGAATACTTATTGCTTGGGAGGTATGGCACCAACCCAAGTATCAATAAATACTAGGAATTGGGTTATCAACTCAGAACCCTTAAAGTCATGCAGACAGCTTCCTGATGGCCCCTCTCAAATATTTCTGGTAAGAATTTCCAAAGGATTTTTTTTCTGTGTTAGAAATGTGGAATGAAACTTATAGTAATCATCCTTAGAAATAGAGAAGCTGTTTGTTTTGTTATAAGATAGAATCACTGGTGTCCTATTTCTGCAGAATCTCCTCCACTCAGCTGTTGAACTAGGCGGTCAATACCCATCCTAGGGCAGGTCATTTGGTTCCACTGCATGGCCAGCATCAAATACATCTCAGAAGAGCCTTTTGTACGGACCTTTCTCCCAACCAGTAGGCATATACAAGCCCACCTGTCCCTTAGGACAGGGTCCCCAACCCCTGGGCCATGGATTGGTAGCGGTGGATTGGTAGCAATCCATGGCCTGCTAGGAACCGGGCTTCACAGCAGGTGAGCAGCAGGAGAGCAAAGCTTCCATCTGTATTTACAGCCACTCCCCATCTTTCGCATCACCACTTGAGCGCTGCCTCCTGAAGATCATCGACAGCATTAGATTCCCATAGCAGTGCAAACCCAACAGTGAACTGCGCATATAAGGGATCTAGGTTGCGCACTTTTGCTGAGCATCTAATGCCTGATGATCTGTCACCGTCTCCCATCACCTCCCAGTGGGACCGTCTAGTTGCAGGAAAACAAGCTCAGGACTCCCATTGATTCTACATGATGGTGAGTTGTATAATTATTTTGTATTATAATAATCCTAGAAATAAAGTGCACAATAAATGTAATGCATTTGAATGCCCCCACCCCACTGTCACACTGACTGCCAGGTCCGTGGGAAAATTGTCTTTCACGAAAACAATCCCTGGTGCCAAAAAGGTTGGGGACTGCTGCCCCAGGACACAGCTCAGTTTCTCAAGTCCACTCAGCTGGACAGCTGCCTTGCTTTGTTGAATAAGCACAGTGGGTCTCAGCCACAGTTGAGCTGTGTCCTCAGTCCCTGTGTATTTGAACTGAGCCTGTACTACAGCCCTCGCTCTGCCCCCCCTTCTTTCTCTGTGTTTAAAATAAATTATAGAGAATACATAACAAAATGTCACATATGCAACACCAAAATAATAATGCTAATTTTAGCTCAGATTACTTTAATTAGAAATAGAATTTTACAGATAAAGTTGTATTTCACACAATTCCCCATTCACCTTCCTCCTTCCCCAGATGCAATGTCTACTGAAAATTTGATGTCTATCTATCCAGTTCATGTTTTCACACTTTGCCACACCCTTTTGGTCATCATAAATAAGAGGAATTCTTTGCTTAGTTTTAGATTTTGCATACATGGAATCGTACTCTATGCAACGCCCTGCTACTTGCTTGTTCCATAAGCTGTGTTTTCAAGACCTATCAATGTTACTTCATTTCATTCCTTTTAGGTGTGTAGAGTAATATGACAAAGATAATAAAACAATATACATATGAATTCCATTATTAAGGGGCATTTAGATAGTTGAATCAACAGTGATTCAATGAGTATCCTTGTACATGATTCCTGGCCCACATAGATGGGAGTTTTTCCCTAATGTGTAAATTTAAAATTGAATGACTGGATCAAGTGATTGAATTACTTGATAGCGGTTCTACAAATTTGTACTTTCATCAGTGTCTGTGAGTTTTCTTCTCCCTCATATCTTTACCAGTGTTTCATATTTTCACATATTTAAATAATGGCCAGTCTAATGGTTCTAAAATTGACATCGTCTTCTTGCTTTAATTTGAATTTTTTCTGATTACAAATAAGACTGAGCATTATTGTATATCTTAATTTAAAATTAATTTCCTGCACAGATTCATGTCTTTGGTCATTTTTATTAGTTTCTTTTTCTTATTGATGTATAGGCATTTGTACAATTACATGTTTATTGATCTTTTGGCTGTTAGGGGTTCTGCAGATAACTTCTTCCATGCTTTGGCTTATTGTATAACTTGTGGTTCCTTTTATTATATAGACATAATTAATGTTTAGTAGTCTGATTGATTAATCATTTCCTTAATGAGTTGTGCATTTTATTTCTTGTTCAAGACTTCTATTTTTTTAAACTCAGGGGTGATAAATGTAGTCTCCTCTGTTTTCTTCTAACACAATAAATATTTTGTCTTCATGTTTACATATTTAATCCATTTGGAATATCTATGTGTGGAAGATGTATGCATATAAATTTGAGAGTCTAATTTTCATCTTTTTAGCCAAAAGGAAAGCCAATTTTCCAAAGCCATTTATTGAATAATATATCCTTTCCCTGGATCTCCAAAACACACCAAGTTCTCACCTTTGCTTTTGGTTAGTTTCCAAAACCTCTGTTTGGTTTTGCTAATCTATTTGTCTATCTCTTCATCAACACAATACTATTTATGTTACATTAGTTTTATTAAAAATTCTTGAGGAATCTTTTATTGAATAATTTATGGCCTTGCTTTTTTAATTCCTGATTTGTTGTTGTTGTTGTTGTTTTTTGCTTATCTGTACCTTCAATTTCATCTGTGAATTTTAGATTCGGTTACATATTTTTTTTAATTCCATGAAGACTCTTGTGATGATTATTGGAATGCTATTGAGTTTATAGCCAATTTTGAAAAGAATTGACATTTTCTTGACACTTGGTATCTCACTGTTTATTCAGATCTTTTGTCTTTTTCAATAGCATTTTGTATTTTTTTCATAAAGTCAATACACATTTTTCTTACATTTATTTTTCATGAATATCAATTGATATTGTAAGAGATACTTTTACTTTATTATACATTCTAATTAGTTATGAATTGTGACCAAGTTCATCAGCTAATTAATTATGAATTATGAATTAAAAGCACTACTGGGTTTTAGATATGATTATAATCCATATACTTACTAAACTATCTTTTTGAGTTCTAATAGTTTGTTCATCGTCTTGGGTTTTCCACATAAAAAAATTACCTATAAATTATTATTCTACTGTCTCTTCCAGTAGTTTTTTTTTTTTCTTGTTTTATTGCATTGGATAAGATTACTGAATGAAAATTATGGTACCAGGTACATCTCTCTGGCTCCTAATTTAAACACAAATGCTTCTAAAATTTTGCCATTACATGTAATATTTTCTTTGTATTTTGAGTAGTTACATTTTATCAGACTTGTATTCCTAGATTGCTATCAATGGTCCTTTAAACAAGTACATTTTTTCAAATGTTTTTTCTTCCACCACGATGGTCATATTGCTTTTATCACTTCATCTGTAATACGATTATAATATGCCCCGAAAGTCATTCTAATGTTGAATGATAACTGTATTACTGGGATAAGAGGATAAGAACTTCTATGTCAAAGGATACAATGTCTGTATATGTTCCTGGATCATACTTGCCAGTATTTTATATGGCATCTTCCTGTCTTTCATTCACTGAGTCACTTATTTGTCCATCTGTTACTTGGCGTCCAACCAAATAACAATGTGGATACAGAGGTGAGTGAGAAAGATGCTTGCCACTGAGTTACATTCTAGTGCAGACACAGACACATAAACAGAGAAAACACACAAAATAATGGGTCAGGTACTCTAAAAGAACAATGTATAAAACGAGAGAGAGAAATATATAAACATATATAAACACATATGTATATGTATACAAACATACATATGAAATGTTGTATTTTCTTCCATTCTTCATAAATACTAAACATTGGAACACTTCAGAGCTCTTTCTTAAGTACTTTTCTCCTCTAATAGCTTCTGTCCCATGCTTTACAGGTGTGATCTCACATATGACTTGAGTTTTAAACACCAGATCTAGACTGGAGATTCCAATTAACAGTTCTTGCCTTTGTACTTACAAAGTCAGCTGCCTCCTTTATATTTCAGCTTGGGTGTCTCATAGAAATCTCAAACGTTAAATGTCTCAGGTAGAACCCACGACACCACACTCTCATCCCCTATCCTGCTTACCTACAGGCTTTCCCGTCTCTTTAAACGTCTTCACCATTTAGCCAGTTGCTCAAGATGGAAACCTGGTGGTGATAGTTGTTTCCTACCTTTTTTTCTCATCTCTAAGCTGTCCAAGCTATCAACAAAAACATTAAATAGAATTAGTAAATATAACTTTTTACAATCCAGGAAACCAAAATATTTCTTGCAGAGGAACTTACCCAGAAAATAAGCCTAAAGAAAGAAACCTAAAAGAAAATAAAAGCTATTTTAGCTACTGTGAAATTATTAAAAGTAAATAGAAAATAAGAAAATACACATAGACATTCAATGGCTTTCCTCAAATCCACTCAGAAAATATGATGAAAAAACTTGAGATGTTTTCATAAAAGCAGCAACATTTTACTACATTTAGAAATATGCCATCTAGATTATGAGTACCATAGCTTTGTGCCTTGTACATGGTAGATTTCAATACATATGTGTTTGATTGAATAGACACATAAATACATTATAAAATCAATTCAACCTGCATACTAGTCCAGTGAGAATTTTTTAAATGTTTTTAATGGCTACATACATAATATTTTACCATGCAGATTTGGACGTTTGGGGTATTTAATTTTAGTTATCACAGGTAACATTGCAATAAATATTTATGCACACCCAGAGTTAATTTGGTATTTTATATCTGCTGTTAGTATTCATTCTTGGGACCAAAATTACTGGCTCAAAAAGGGGGACAACACTCTAAAGACTCAGTAACCAACATTCTAAGGATTCAGTAGAGAACATGACTCTTCTCCTGTCCCATTGCCCCCACAGAATACACAGCCCTTTCTTCTTCCAGTAGTGTTTATTTGAGGCTGTTGTGACCAGGGTCATCAGCTAAGACCAGAATACAGAAAGAAGAAAAGAAGCAACAGCTTTGGATATAATGATCCTAGTTCCTTGTCCTGGACCATTTCATGAATGGACTACGCTTTGCAACGTCGAAACCCAAGAATCCTTAACATAGGAAGTTACAGAGTATAAACAACTCAGGCAAAATACATGCTCATTGGCCATGTGTGGAATATAAACTGCCAGCTGGTATGTGCATGAATGGAACATCTATTACAGGTAAAACACTGGATCACTTTCTTCATGGGAAAAACATAAATATAAAACTTCCTCCCTGCTCTTTGTGGGGATTTTTTTGGTAATTATGATCTACCTGATTAATCAAGGTATGTCCATGAGTAACTCATCATTATACATCTCAATATTTTTCAACTCTAGCAAAATAAAATTTCTTTGGGAGAAAAAAAAAAAAACTAACTAAAGAAAACAAACAAACAAAACTCCACATCCCACCTAAGGCCAATTAAACCCAAACTGCTGGAGGTAAGACTGGAACTTCAGGGTCTCTTAGATTTCTCCAGGTGACTCTCATCTGCTGTGTAGACCCACCCCTGCCATAGATTGCTTGCTGAGCACCAGAAGTGGTGTTTGCCAAGAATGCCAGGGTCCCTAACCAGTTTAGGCTGCCAAGTAAGGCTGCACGGTGGTGGTGTGACTTGGATCTCAAAAGAGAGTTCAGTCGGACCAGATATGGAAGAAACAGTCTACATAACAGGCAAAAAGAATGGTGCTAACAAAAGTAGGTCATAGAGATAAGAGCAGATGTTGCTCTAGGCAGGAGGGCTGGAAAAGGGATGGCTTCAAACTAAGTGAACGGAGAAAAAAAATGAGAAAAGACAGTGTGGGGCATAACTTCACTTGAAACGGTGGCGTTTTCAAACTGGTGGCCCATGGCCCCCATCAGACCTATAAACATGTTTGTTTATCCCACACAATCATTTTTCATTTGAGATAACATTTAATAACTAGGAGCTTTCACATTAAAAAAAAAAAAAAAAAGTAAGCTCTGCCAACCCCGGGCCGATGTCTTCACGTAGCCACGGCCGGCTGCAGCGGCTTCCTTTGGGTGGGGCGTGGGGATCGCCTCCCTCTCGCCCGCCGTGTGCTCTGGGCACTATGTCACCTACTTGTTCACGGAGACAGCCGAGCTTCTCACTCCTGGCCGTTTGGCACAGTCTGTGTGCGAGGAGGCGGACGTTGCAGGGAAACGACACTGAGCTGCCGACCCGCCGCCATCCTTGCAGCCTCCCATCCAAATGCCCTTGGCGAGCTCCCTCACCTTCTGGCCTTCGGTCTGGCAATCGGAACAAGGAGGGCGGGTAGAAGCGCACACTCTCCAAGGGCACTCTGAACACTGAGATTCTCTGACTCCAACTGGAGGTAGCTCAATTCCACTGGCAACTTGCCTTTGTGTATGTTAGGTTGGTGCAAAGGTCATTGGAGTTTTTGCCATTAAAAGTAGTGGTGAAAGCCGCAATTGCTTTTGCACCAACCTAATTGATAGAGCCAACCCGAAGTGCATCAGAAGGGAGAAGCACAGAAGGCCATTCAACTCAAGTTCACCACTGTGAAACAAAACCCAATGCAACACGGCTTTGGATCAATGTTCATCTGCACAAACTTCTTTAGTCTGCCATGACTGGAAGAGCTACTGACCTCATCTACCCACACTGCACAAGGAATGTGACGGTCCCTTGAGGGTCCTGTAGTAACTGAAGGGATGAGTCTGCAAAGAGCTTGAGCACCGTGCATATTCTGGAATTAACCTGTGTGTCACATGCACCTGAGCACCTACTGGACTCCCCCTTCCCTAACACCAAGGCCCTTGGAGTTAGGGGATGTCATGAGCTCTGCAGGGTGATGATATGATTTTTGACCTTATGGTACTAGCTCATTGAATTGCCATATTTTGTTTTGTAAATCAAAGCAGCAAACATAATCAGTAAGATTAACTACCAAAAGCCCCCTAAAAGTACAGTCAGGGATGAGCTCTTATCAGCGTTCTCTGTGAAGGCACAGGAAAAGCTGGATAACTAGGCCCTTACTTTATAAGGAAGAAAGGTAAGGATCAATAAGTTTTGGTAACAGAAGGGACATTTTATCAGCAGCGTTTCATGCTACGTTTCTCAAAGTTTAGAGAGCACTAAAAACACCTGTAGGGCTTGTTAAACCCTAGGTTGCTGGCCCCTATGCCTTGAGTTTCTGTTTTGTTTTGAGTAGGGACCAAGAATTTACATTTCTAAGAAACGTCCAGGTGATGCTGGTGTTGCTTGTCCAAGAAACTGCACTGTGTGAAAACCAATGCTTTACACAATAGTGAGCCTCTAATTGAGCTAAATCTCCCCAGGACCTGTGGTGTTTTCAGCCCTCAGCTATTAACAATTACTAATACGGGCCACTCACAGTGGCTCACACCTGTAATCTCAGCACTTTGGGCGGTCGAGGCAGGTGGATCACTTGAGGTCAGGAGTTTGAGACCAGCCTGACCAACATAGTGAAACCCGGTCTCTATTAAAAGTACAAAAATTAACTGGGTGTGGTGGTGCATGCCTGTAGTCCCAGCTACTTGGGAGGCTGAACCCGGAAATCGCTTGAACCCGGGAGATGGAGGCTGCAGTGAGTGGAGATCACACCACTGCACTCCAGTCTGGGCAACAGAGCGAGACTCTTTCTCAATAATAATAATAATAATAATAAATAAAATTTACTAATACAGCTTATTGCCTGAAAGTCAGGCAAGAAGATACAGCAATTATTAACTTTTGCTTCTTTTGTTCTCATCACCTGAAAGTCCAAATCTACCTATCTTGTACATCTCAAATAGAATACCCCTCCTTCAAGGAAAGATTTCCCAAAATGTCATCTCTCTTATGCAAAGACTTCCTAAATCTTCCAACTGAGAGGTGTCTTTCCCCCCATAAAGAGCCACAGCAGGCATTCTCACAATGCCCGTCTCTGTCTATCTGGGAGTATTTGTTCTGTGTAGACATATTATATGTATCAAGTCTCCCACCTTACATGCCCCAGAAGATGCTGGGTAATCAAGTCTAAGCTGGTAACTAGGCATAAGTCTTTTTACAAAAGCACCAGACAACCTTTGATTTCTATTCCTGAAAAAAGAAACACTGCTTTAAACTATGACTGAATATCGACATCACACACTTAGAAACACAAACACACACACATCCATCAAAATGAAAAAAAAAAATGTACTTTTCCGAAGGACCACATCCCAAAAGACAATCTGAGAAAGGACTAATTGGAAGCTTTAAATACAAAACTATTTTTGGAGGAATGTTGATCTCAAAATGGAGGAAGCTTCTTCTTTAAGTTTCTTTCCTGCCTGCTGCTGTTCACTTTTCTGTGGCCCCTACATAGAGTTTTGTGTTACCACAGGATCTGAGGTGTGTGCGTGTTCGTGTGTGTCCATGTGTGCCTGTGTATTTCTGCATGAACTCTGTTTCCCTCCTCTGCTGTAGGTTCTGTTTTGTGTTATGTTCATCTGCATTAAGTCTGTTTGGTGTGATTCTTACAGATGGCGTAGAAGGGTATTATTGAAATGACGTTTCTAGTAGCCTGGACACCTTCCAGCACATTCAAATCATAGGACCAAATTCTTTCATCTAATTAAGTTTGAAAATAATTTAGCTGATTGATAGTTTGGGTAGAAAGAACTTCTCTAGACCAGGGAGCCAAAAATGGCACATGCTTGAAGTAATCTCACCTCCTGCCATATTCAGAACTTACCATAAATTACTTCTGCTAATATGTTTCCTGAAATACACTCAAATTATCTATAGCAAAAACCTCCTTGGAAAATTTGATCCATCCCCTCTATTGTGCTTATTGTGAACTCAACCCTGTGTAACCAACATCTTTCTCTTTCTTTCTTCATGCTTTGGTGAGTACACAATTTTCAAACCTCAGGGACAGAAATTAACAAAGAAACATTTTTTATTAGCAGTCCTGATTTCACATTCTATTAGTGGTTCAATTACCTAATGCAAAGACATACAACCAACTTAGCAAATAATAATTGATTATTAGGATCACCTGCATACAATCACAATCAATTCACTATTTACTCTTTTGAAAACCAAGACTGTTTACCACAGGGGAGTAAATGGAAAATAGATGAATACGATCAGGTTGATTGCTGCACTAACTAGTCAAAGTTTGTGCCAAATTGAGGTACATCCATAATAGAACCTTGAGAACACAGAGGAAACCACTCCAGTTGCAGATTGCTTTTTCCTCTACATTCTCTGGGGAACACCTCACCGCTGGAACTGCTTCTCACTCATCTTGTAACTCCAGCACTTCACACATACGTAATAGGCACTTAATATGTGTTTGTAGGGTTGAATATAAAACTACATACACTCCTCCTAAATTTCTGCTTTGTATTCTATGAAAATAAAAATTATGCAAGCTTAAGGCTTGTATACTGTCATAGAATTTGAATTCTGGCATTATTTTGTTTATTTAATTATTTAGCCAGCTGGTAATCTAGTTAGTTTTGTGGTTTAGTGGTTTCAAATACTTTTGAGTAGAGAAGAGGCCAAGCATGCCTGTTATCAGAGAAAAAAAACATTTTTTTTCCAAACCATGGAAATCCTACATTATTCTAGATTTTCTGGATAGTGACATATTTTCATGAGTGTTCTCAAGCAAGACTCGGAATCTCTCTGTTCGAAATGTGTTGTCAAGACTCAGGTACATTATAGAATTCATTTCATCCCCAAAATATAGCTGACAGCATTTTTTTAGGTAAATTCTTTATATCTGCACTGACGCCCCTCAGTTTTCATTATCTTGTATTTTAAGAGCAATTATATTTTAATATGATTCTAAAATTATTCTCAAAGCTAAAGTCAATGTTGGCTGATTTAGCCATTTGATTTCTTCATAGAGTTATTTAACTAATAGCTGTAAAGCCACAAATGAATACTGGAAAAATGGAAGAAAAAGAGTTGTTTTCAAAAGCTATGCTTTTCTTTAGTTTCAATTGCCCATACACAACCATATTAATGTAAGATTATGAGCTAGAGATAGGAATATATTAAAATGTTTCACTGAGCCTTTGTTGGTCATATAATTCAAATTCCAGTTTTTATTTTTTTAAGCAATTAATTCTACAACTCACACTCTGTGGCGGATGTCATTCAAACTGCAGAAGCTTATTGGGTAGTTAAAAGGATAAAATCAAGTAGTCATTCTACTAATCCCTTTACAAGGAAACAGCTTTCTGCATAAAAAGTGGAACTTATGTGGCCATTAGCAGATGCTACATCAAGCGACCAAAAATATACACATTTAAATTCTTAAGCACAATCTATGAACACTACACAGATGGTTTCCAAGAAACTGTACCTAAATTGATTACGATAAAAATGATCTGCTGCAATTGTTTCTGTCAAAAGGGAGAACAGAATTTGTCCCAATGTGTCGCTCTGCCCACTCATGCAGAGAACCCAGCTGCTGGGACAGATGTTGCTCTAAGCACTTTATTTTAGGGTCATTAAAATGGTTACAGGGGTTAGTCATTCCCTGGTTTATAAATTGTGCTCACTAGCTGAGCTCAACAGATGCTAGAAAACTTCTTTGTAGTTGATCAGAAACAAAGTTTCATCTCAGATCCCCCCACCTTGTGCTTAGATGCAAAAATTAGGAACAAATGGAGACGAAGAGTGAAACAAAGAAATGCGTAAAAATCCTCGCGCATTGGATCTGGGAAGGCATCTTTACGTAGCTCTGTTAATAATGCTGATGCTGGCCTTGGAGCATCCTTTGGCTGACAATGCAAAACTGTCTTGAAGGCTTGCATGTGCTCATATCATTTAAGATCTTTGGGGTCTTATACTCATATTGTATAATTGCATGTTTTAAATTGATCCTATTCTGTGCTGTTGTTCTTGACAAAGTGCTCCACAGAATTCGTCAGACAATAATACAGATATTCCTATTGCTCTTAGAGCACACTCCTTTAGAAGATATTTCTCAGCCTTTACGAGAATGTTGTTCTGCTTTCTCCATTACAGGCCATGGTATCCCTGTTGAGCTCTTGAGTTTCTTTTATCATAATGTATTGAACCGACGCCTAATACACTAGCAAAACTCCAGGAATATCAGCAAAATCAACCTATACAAAATGAGCATACATACCATTGTGGGAAGGTAGCTATTCATGTATAAATAGATGGCGTTCATGTTAACGGTGGCTTAAACTATTACTACTCCTATGCTTAAATAAGCTAGGCTGCAGAACCGATAACAATGCCGACAAATTAATGGAGGCACAAGGGCACAATGTGCTACTACCCTATAGAAAAATCAGGAATTCAGTGGCGACAACTTGTTCAATAACAAAGGCTAGAGGAGAGATGAGGGAACAGCGGGAGAGGGGAGACAGTGGGAGCCAGGCTGTGAGCTATTCTAGAGAGAGGGTGTTCTAAAGTAGATGGCAGCTGAAAGTATTGTGAAATTGATATGATTTCAAGGAAGGACAGATAGGCAAGGACTTTGGCTACATAAAAAACCCAGTCACTCCAGAGTTAAATTTAAAAAATATGTATATATAGTATTGGAGTAAGGGCAGGCCGGCAGTATGTGGAGCCTGAAGCTTATACAAATAATTGGTGGTGGGGGCTGGGGAGCAGGGATCTATAAGTAAGAAAATACAATTGTATGAGCTCAAAATTAGGTACAGAGTCTTGGCAGTGGCCCATGCAAATGATGGGCCATGAAGCTTAAACTGAGTTCCTTGGGAAATCTGCATCTGCTTTTGAGCCATTAGTAGAATTCCACATACTTCTTTCCAAAATAAATATTGCTTGGCTTACTTAATATTGCTGGAAAAGTAAAGAATTTGCACTGTAGTGCAGTGTTTCTCAAACTGGGATCTGCAAGTCACCAGTGTCAGGTTCATTGGGAAACCAGTTAAAAATGCAAATTCTCAGACCTTGACTTGGAGCCACTGAGTCAGAAACTTCAGGGATAGGTCCAGAAATTTGTGTGTGTGTGTGTGTGTGTGTGTGTTTACCAAGCTCTGCAGGGAATGGTGATGCACGCTCAGATTTGAGAACCATGACTGTAGGGTATCTGTCAACCCTAACATCTCCATCTAAAAGCTAAACCAATTTAAGTAATTTTAGAATTCAGCTGAAACCAGTAACTGAAGATTAAGGGCATAAACAGGAAGAAGATCTAAACATGAATCATCTTCAGTTGACATAAAAAACATGGAAAGCACTTTGACTCAGAAATGGAGGCTCACTTGCCTTCTGTGCATCCCCCAGCATGCCCCTGACCTGCAATCCTCCCACCCAGTCCTTGCTACCAGACTACTTGGTCCTGCTTCCTGTGTCTTTCTTGTTCTGAGTATCGATCGGTCCCAGAGTCGAGGTGTGTTCTTCTTTGTGCCGCTACAGCGTTTATTTCTTCAGCTCCCTACTGCCAGCTTCTTCTCTTGTTCACTGGCCCATTTGCAGATCCTGATTCACTTACCTGCTCTCTCATTAATGTCGCAAGAACTCTGCTAGGCACTGCAGAAAGAGCAGACTATAAAATTAAAAGAACCCCAGGCTGCACAGTACTATACTTGCAAGCAAAACCTGATTTCAAGGCTGCATGAACTCTGAGAGGGCAATTGAGGTGGACGGGGCCGGTGACCTGACCCAGCTGATGCCCTGCGTGTGGGAGGTGAGGAGGATTTAGGCACTGATACCCTAAAATGAGACTTCAAGTCAAGCAACGCTCACTTAATTCCTTCAAAGCCTTTCTCATTTGTGTTGTTTTGGTTCAGGTTTTCTTTTGTGTCAGGGAATGGGACAGAGGGAGTCACACTCCTTGAAAAGACCTACCCAAAGGCCTGCAATTGAGGGTCCAGAGTTGCTTCCAGTCAGTAGAAGGAAGGGTAAGGCTGGTGCTGTGTAGCAGCAGATGAAGGAGAGAGGTGGGTTAGAAGCCGACTTTGTTAAAATGTTTAGATTTTATGCTCAGGGCTGAGGACTAAGCTCTGATTTTTTTTTTTTTTTTTTATCTTGCCCAAATTCCTTTCTAAAGGATCTGGGGAATCATACCCTAAAAACCATAAATTCTCATCAGATGGGTTTTATTTATCCCTGTATATCCTGACTTACTTTCCATTCTGACTCTGGCATAACAAGGGAAAAAATCAAAATGTTTTACACCAAAATATATTTCCTTGGCATACCTTAGAATTGTCCTGCAAAGTCTCTTGTGGAACAAAATCCACATTCTAGAGAGAATCCCCTTTCCCCTTTGTTTTCCTTCCTTCCTTTCCAAATCTAGGAGATAATCAACTCAGAGGCAGGCACCCTTTAAAGTCCCATAAGAAACATTTTACAACCTGCTCTCTCTGAAGCCTGCTGAGAGCTTCCTCCGCACAATAAAATTTGGTCTCCATAATCCTTTATCCTCACCTCAACATTTCCTTTGATCCCAGGTCTTCAGATAAACTCAACCAATTGTCAACAGAAGATGTTTAGATTTACCTATAGCCTGAAAGCCTCCCGCCCCCGCCACTTTGAGTTGTCCCACCTTTCTGAAAGAAACCAATGTATTTCTGAAATGTATTTGATTGATGTCTCATGCCTCTCTAAAATGTATAAAACCAAGCTGTACCCCGACCACCTTGGGCACGTGTTCTCAGGACTTCCCGAGGGTTGGATCATGGGCCATGGTCGCTCATATTTGGCTCAGAATAAATCTCTTAAAATATTTTACAGAGTTTGACTCTTCTCATCCACAGGGTATTAGAGAGGCATTGATGAATGGTTTTAATCAAGCTAGCAAAGGGATGAGCTTTTCACTCTGGAAGCATCCCTGTGGAAAACTGAAGTGATTCAGTGTTGTGAGGGTTCCATAAAGTAGTGAGAGTAAGAGGAGCCATTGAAACTCATTAGGAAGCTGGTGCGGCAATGCAGAGCTACCTGAGCAAGACCTACATCAGCTGGGCTGGACAGAGGGGAGTAGATGGTGTCTAGAGGCCCACGGTGTTGACGTGTGATGAGACTGCCCTGACTTGAAAGGATAATACTCTATGGCCACACTTTTCAACGTTCATTTGCATTAGACCCAACCTGAAACCTTGTTAATGTGGATTCTGAAGCTCAAAATTCCTGGATTTTGATTATGGAATTTTTAAGTGATTATGCCAAGTGACTCTGATAGAGGTGGTCACTAGCCCACATTTTGAGAAAGCCCAACCTAACAGACGCAAAACATATAATACGCTCGCTATTTTCTGAAGCCAGGTGGAATGTAAAGAAGTGGGAAAAAGAACAACGCTGAAGAGTACGTTCGTCTGCATTTTCCTTTGATCTTCTAGCAGGGTACCAGGCTGCGTAAAGACGGCCAGTCCCCAGTCTTTCTGATAAGAAAGCAGAGACTGCCTAAAACCTTGTAGATAATGGCAGACTCAAAAACAGGATACTGAGATATAAATTTCATGAACCTACTAACTGCTGCCAGCTCAGTCTTTTGAGTCAAAATTATTATCCAGGCTGAATTACTTATATGCTAACTGAGAGCAATTGAAGACTCAGAAGTTAATGCAGCTTTTTATCAGAGAGTTCTAGAAACAAGGCCGCAGACTCCAACGTTAAGAGCCCCGACCTTAAATGAAATTGAATAAAGGGTCCTAGAATAGGACCATAGAAAATGGGGAGAATGGATAATGGAGGGGTGATTGCTACTTAACTTCTGAAAGAAAATGAACCCAAACTTGACATACATTTTGATTTTTGAATAAAAGCTGGAAATCCAAGTGTAAATGCAGTTTGCCAATCTGTAAATGTTGTCATTTGATATAAATAAAAACAAATATTGTGTATGCAAAATATTGGAGCCTCAGACAAGCAGCTTTTTGACCTCCGTTCATGAGAAATCCCCTCTGGCTTTGGTGCAAGGTGATTCTAGGGTAAATTGATGTGGAGATTTGTGTCCCCTTAGGCTGCTGTAGTGGACAATTTGTGGAGAACCAGGGCCTCTGGTGCCCTCAGCTCATGTGGCAGGTGTGTTTGACTCTTATAGGTATGCAATTCTAAAACTATCCTGGTCTTATATAAGCAGGACAAGACTGGTACCTCTTCCAGACTGAGATGACAAAACAACTAATGGGTATAAGTAGAAATAACTGAGTCAAGTGAGCAGATTTGGATAGATTGTGGTGCTTGGCATGGACATCCTGCTGAATCTGCCCAAGTGTCTCAAGGGTTGGCCATGCTACCAAACACATTCCCAACTCCCACATTTACCAGGCTTTAGGGGAAAGTCATTTAGTATCTCTGAGTTAGAGTTGCCTCCTAATTACCATGGAAGTAATTTTCATCTCTTTTCCAAGGTCAGGAGGCCACTATTAACTTATTTAGTGAAGAAATATTTACTGGCCTTGATGTGGGACTTGGTTACAAGTTGGTGAACAAAACAAGTGTGGCCAATGCACTCAGGGATTTTGTAATCAAATGAATGAAATAATAATAAAGTATGGTAAAACCCCTGTAAAATGCCACACAGATGCTCATTTTTCATCATCATGATCGTTATTTGACAAAATGTTAGTGACAGTACATAGTCACTTCCTAGAAGCACCTGACATATACTTCACATGTTTCTCCGAAGTGACTATGAACAGAGTTAAAAGAAAAGTAGTCTGTTAATACATCATGAAAAAAAAGTCTTAACAGTTTTCTCAACAGTTTTAAATAAACATTTCTGTAGTCTGATTTAAAATATAGGTTATATGTCAATCATCTGTGAACTTCACTTAGGAAACTTCTGGGTGTATAGGCAGTCACTTTCTGGGACAACAGGAAGAGCTGTGGGATTAGTTGCTCATCAGAAGGACCAGTCATAACTATAGATGTGGAGGACACTACCAAGTATTTAGTTATTGAACTATGGCTAATGCTCCTCCACTGAAATGCAGCTAGTGGCAATTATTGAAGGACACCTCTCTGGGGAAAAAAAAGTTTTACCTAAGGAATTAATCTAGCTTACCTGAGGTTTACACCATATAAATGTCCTGTTTGGGCATCTGTTTATATATCCACAACTGTTTCCATCCATAGATGCTGCATTTAAGAATACCAAGATAGGAAAAGAGAGAACGGCTTAACTGCCAGTATTTCTCAGAATCAGCATCTCACGATTGTGCTGGTTACTGGGTACATAGTCCAACTTCCAAATTTTATAAATAAATCCAGAAACAGAGAGGTCAAATCCAATTATGTGCAGCCTCTTAAGTCTTGAGATAGTATACAAAAATGAATTACTGGAATGAGATTGCCACTGTTCAGGAGCATTTTTGGAATGAGATTGCCACTGTTCAGGAGTCTACATTTGTGTCTTAACCTTGCACTTGGTCTCAACTAGGCCTGACTGCTCTCTTGTCCGCATTTCTCAGCAACACCTTTAGAATCTACAGGCAAGTTATTCCAAATGGTTCATGCTGGAGTTGGTAAGATCCATAAGTGAGATACTCCTATGCATCTACCTTCTACCCCAAAGAATGATTCCCATTTTCCCATTTTTAAACTTTGCTAGGGATGAAATAGTCCAATAAATCTTATCCTACAAGAGGAAAACATTAGCCTAAAGAAGGCTGAAAATACAGTATCAACGATGTCTTTGTGATTATGACACTGAGGACACTATTTCCTCATCCGTTTATCTTTGGTTCCACTGGCTTTAAAGAATTGCTTCTGTGCATTGTCATCCTGTTGGCTTATGGACTTTTCACACAGTTGATTTGGTTCTTCACAGTTTACACGACACTTTCATATGTATGAGTCACTAAACTTGCACAATATTTTAAAAAGAAATTTGGATGAATCCTATGCAAATGTTTTCTCCCATTCTACAGGTTGTCTCTTCGTTCTGTCGATTGTTTCCTGGGCTGTGCAGAAGCTTTTTAGCTTAATATAGTCCCATCTGTCTATTTTTGTTTTTCTTATCTGGGCTTTTGAAGTCTTAGCCATACCATGCCTAGATCAATGTCCTGAAGCATTTACCCTCTGTTTTCTTCTAATAGTTTTATAGTTTCAGATCTTACATTTAAGTCTCTAATCTATTTTGAGTTGATTTTTGTATATGGTTTAGAGATGGGGCTTCATATACAAATTGTAGACACACATTGAAATATCACTGTATATCTCATCAATATGTGCAATTATTATGTGCCACCTAAAATGAAAGGAAAAAGTTCAAAAAATAATAATAAATGCATTTGTCCTGTGGTTTCACATCATGGGTTAAAGTAGAATATTCTATCTTCTAGGTAGAAGTTGCATTGACCCCTTTATGATTCATGTACTTCAAGGACCTTCGAAGATCTTTGAAATTTAAAAAAAAAAAATTGGAGGAGGGAAGATGGAAAAATTCGTGTTAAACATTAATATTTTTATTTTCAGAGAAATATTTTTCAAAATATCTTCTCTCTGGAAGGCAGGAGTAAATTCAAACTCTTGGATCTTGAGTTTCTTTACAAATTAAGAAAGCTGATTTCATTAAGGAGTAATTGCAATTTGGATTAAGCAGTTATGACTGTGGCCTATTTTAGAAGATAAAACTTTCAAAAGATGGAATATCGTGGGTGAACTTTTGGGCGGGGACATATGCTGAGCTATTTCCCAAACATTTGTAAAGTAATTTGAAGAACAATAGAAATAAGCCAAGAGCGAGATTGGAATCTATAATCAATACCATGTCGTGGAGTTCCCAGCTCTCATTTCTAACAGCTTTAGAAGTGGCCATTCCTTCCTGTGAACTTCAGTTCAACTTTGCATACACCATCACATATGGTACTTTTACAAGTTTCATCTCCCCCACTGAATTCTAAATTCCTTAAAGGCTGTGACTGAACTTTACTTATCTCTGTATCTCCTATACATACAAAAAGCACAGTTTGTCATACCAGTAGGTGCTCAATCAACAATGAATGAATGGTAATTAAAAGAGATAATTGCTGCCTTTACTTTGGAGGAAACCATAGGACCATGATGAAGAAGCTCATGATAACAAATTGACACACGGAGGTAACATATGGCAAAGAGGTTTAGCTTAAATGTGTGACCCATATTCCAGGAAATATGGTGGCATGCATTCAGACTGTTCGCTCTTTGAAATGCTGTGAAATAAACCCCAAAAGTACGCTGTCCGAATTATCAAGCGGTGCACTACACAAGGTATTTATAAAATGCAAGTTTGCCAAAAAGTGGCCAGAAGTGGGCAAATTAAGCAACATTTAAGGGTCCGCCCCTCCCCTTCACAATCATGCTCCTCATTTCTCATTTTCTCACTCCAGGAAGGGTATATCCTCTCAACTTGGTAATTTTGGAACTTAATGAAGTCATTATTTAAAATAAATTGTTTTAAAAATCCTAATTTACGCTTCAAATTGATCTGGCTTCCATGTGGAAAATCAGTTGGAAGAGGCCAACAGTAGGTTCAACAAGATGATCTAAGAAGCTGCAGCTGGCAAAAGATACTGATGATTTGAGCTGGGCTTGTGGCAGCGGCTACTGGAGAGATTTGGAGGGTGAGCTCACAGAGGTTGATGATGGATCAGATGTGGGCATGAGAAGGAAAGAGATGTCCAGATATCTTGGCCTGAGGAACCTGATGCATGGAAAGAATGTTTCTTCACATCCAGAAGAACAGAGGGGAGAAGGTGAGGCACCAGAGCAGGAATTCAGTTCCATGCATGTTAATTTTGAAATGCATGAACTGGTCCCAGTGAAAAGAGCAATGGAGAAGCTGCGATTCTGGAGTTCAGAAGAAAATTCTTGGCTGGAGATACATATTTAGAAGTCTTCAGCATAGAAATAGTATTTTTAAAACAAAATATATACCTTAGAATTAGCCAGATGGTAAAAATTGGAAAACTGAAAATACATAACAAAGGATAAACAAAGAAATTACAAGCAGCATAGAAAAATAAGAACAAAAGAAGAGGAAATGTTGGAAGACAAGGCACATCACTTCTAAACAGAAGTGCAAATAGAAAAAATAAACAACTGTAAAAAAGACTTTACGTGGGCTCAAAAAACTAAAAGCCTGAATTACAACGGATAAACTCACAATAAAATAACTCAGAAAATATGAAGGCATTGGATGATCCCAGGACAACCAGGCAGATTCAGACATACAAAAAGCAAAGACCCAGCATAAGACTCAGTGGCGTTTGGCTTCAATGGAAGCAGCAATCTCATATACCCAGACATTGGGTTGTTTGGGACTAGGCTGCCAAAAAGTAGCATGAAACTAGTAGAGCCGTTTGCTATGTATTATTTGTAAATTGCACCAGATTTTGCAAGTGAGGAAGCAATGGGACGATGCTAGGTGGTCTGCCCAAGCATTGAGGTGAGGGACAGGGCAATAAAGCCTACACCTTTAGATGATGCTGGGTCCAACCTTGGGATCAAATTGAAGTCCATTCCTCCTTCTCCCATTTTTCTGCACCCAGCAGGAGGGTGACTTTTTAAAGGGATAAAATCTGATTATTTCATTGCTCTGTATAAACCTCTTTGCTTTTAGGATTCGAAACCTAAATTGTTGACACAGCTTCTGTCATCTGGCCTCTCATGACTTCTGCATTTTGTGCAACTTTCTCATCTTTGTTCTAACCAAAGCAGTCTTTCATTTGCTTAGAGGATCTTTTTTTGTTGCAGGGTTATTACAGAGGCTTGACTCTTTCTAGAGGGTTCTATACCCTTACAGTTGAACTAAGGCTCCTCCACTGGTCAGATTGCATATGAAACAGCACATTACAGGAGACTTTTCTCACTCTCAGCCAAGATCTCTCATAACTTCTTATTTTTTCCTTAACAGTTGACAGTTTACAATTATGTATTTGAAATACTGGAATATTGTGGGATAATTACTCTAATTGTCTGTAACCTTCACTAAACTCTATGCCTCAGGAGGGTAGGGTTGTATTAGTTCGTTCTCACGCTGCTAATAAAGACATACCCAAGACTGGGTAATTTATAAAGGAAAGAGGTTTAGTGGACTCACAGTTCTACATGGCTGGGAAGGCCTCGCGATCACGGCAGAAGGCAAAGGAAGAGCAAAGGGAGATATCTCACATAGTGGCAAGCAAGAGAGTTTGGACAGGGGAACTCCCGTTTATAAAGCCATCAGATCTCGTGAGACTCACTCACTACTACGAGAACAGCATGGGGGAACCTCTCCCCATGATTCAATTATCTCCACCTGGCCCCACCCTTAACATGTGGGGATTAATACTATTCAAGGTGAGATTCGGGTGGGGACACAGCCAAACCATCAAGCGTCTTTCCCGTTTTACTCACGTCTTTATCTCCCGTGTTTAGTACAGAGCCGGGCACAGAAGGCAAATGTTTTTTTCTGTCCTTTTGTACTGACCCTGATGATAAATGCATGGTGCTGTCTGAGAGAACCCAGGTAGAGAAAGTTAATCAATGAATACTTTTGAATGAAGTAATTCATTCTAGGACATTCTTTCTTGTCTGTATGATAGTTGGTAAAAATAGGCAAAACAGAGAACCGAGGGAAAGAGGCATTTGCCTAATTCTCCCTTTGACTTATTTCTGTGATTTAGTGGCTGTGTGGAAGTTTCTAGACTTAGGTGATGAGAGCTAAGAGCAGAGCTTTCATTTGCTCCAAAAGGAGATGTTGGTTCATTTTGCACGAAGAAGCAGGGACAGACTCTAAAGTACTGACACCTAACAGTAGCAAAATATGTTTAGCCTCTTTCCTCCTCTTTCAAATGTAATCCACATTATAAAGAAAACACACAGATGAGAGTTTCAAATAAAACTCCAATCATGTGTTGTGGTCAGAATCACCAGAATCAGTGAGGACCACTGTCAGTTTCAGTCACTCCAACGTGCAACATCGTGTTCTCTTCCTCGTTCATCTTCAGGGAGTGATACCAACCTATATCTTCTGTTAATTCCATTGGCCATACATTTGCTGTCCTTTAGCACATTAGGATGATGGAAAGTTAGTTTCTCTGGTCTTCGTTAATACCCGGGATGATGGTCTTTTGGTGCTAGAAATAGTTTTAGTCTCGTGTAGAGTTGATTAGTGAAGTGATTTGAAGGATCAGGCATTTTTGGAAAGAGCAAATTATAGAGATTGAATAGATTGGAGAACATTGAAGAGATCTGCCTTTATTTCTAGGATACTATACAAATTAATCACTTATTGTTTGCCTCATTATAGTTCAGGCTGTAGACAAAAACCAATAAACAAATACGCTGTAAATTAGTCAATGCTTGAAACATCTTTATCACTGGTTACCTCATTGCACCCCTTCCGAGCCCAGCCCTGCCTTTCCCTTCTTTTTCCTTTCCCTCCCTCTCTCACTCCCTCCCTCCTTCCTTCCTTTCTTCCTTCCTTCCTTCCTCCCATTCTTTCTCCTGTTTCTTATGCCACAAGTATCCCCACTTTCTCTCACTCTCCCACTCTCTCTCTCTGCTATCATTTAAATGTGTGTCCTTCCAGAATTCATATGTAAAAAGTCAAAAACCAAAGAGATGGTATTAGGAGGTGGGGTCTTTGGGAGGTGATTAGGTCATGAAGGCTCCACCTTGGTGGGTGGGATTAGTGTCCCCATAAAAGTACTAGAGAGAACAGCGAGACCCTTTTGCCCTTCCATCTGTTCCCCCATGTAAGATCACAACATTTCATTTCCTTCATTCCTCCCACCATGTGAGGATGCAGAGAAAGCACAGTCAGTGAGGAACAGACCCTCACCAGACACTGACTTTCATTCTCTACAACTGCAAGAAATACATCTCTTTTCTTTATAAATTGGCATCTATTTTGCTACAGCAGCAGGAATGAACTGAGAGTCTCTCTCTCTCTCTCTCTCTCTCTCTCTCTCTCTCTCTCTCTCCCTCCCCCTCTCTCTCTCTCTGTCTCTCTCTCTCCATCTTCCATCCTTGGAAATCTGTTTAGGAAAATTAGGAAGCACCAAGAACAGAAAGGTGGGTTCAAATATTTAACTTTACTGAACAGCAGTTACCATATGATGAGGTAGGTTTTGTTTCAGAAATCAGACCTATTGAGGTAAAATGCTTGAAGCTAAATTTCTTTGTTTATACAACAAAAGTACAAACAACAACATCAAAGGTTAAAGTAACAAATTTGCTAAAATAAAAACAGACACAGAAATGATTAGATTTACCTCACAATCCTGTCAGGTCACATATCATTATATATATGTTGCTTTAGGAGGGTTGCCTATCATATTACTTATAAAATTAATTATATATTTCTTGAAGATAGAAAGCATACTATATTTACTTTTCATCTTTTAGTGTAGAATTGGTCATAGAATTGATGCCAAAGTTAGTTTAAAATTGAATATTATAATGAAATACATGTTTACAGTGATTAAAATCATGTTTTTTTTATCTGAATTAGTACAGCAACATGGTATGGCCCAACATTACCTTCCATCCATAACCAGGGGAGAAAATGATTCCCTTAATATCATTTCTTCATTCATGGATATAAAATAATTGTGAAATATCAGTTGGCAAATGAATTTCTCTAGTGTAGAATATTTACTTAAAACAACTTTTAATGTAAAAATAAACAAACAAAAAAAGCTACAGATGAGTGAAACTGCTCCTAACAAGGAGATCACAGAGTTTTAAAAGTTGTGTGGATAGTACCGAATTCCCCAATGTCTAGTTACAAAATTTTCTTCTAAAATTTTAAAACAAAATTATGGAGAAAATATTGAAATGTTTTAAATAAAATAATACATAATATGATAAATATATACAATGACAAATAAATAATAATGAAGTAAAAGAAAAGGGAATAACGTCAGTACTATATTCATTGTTTAAAGTATCTTTAACTTTTTTTCTAATTGTAAATAATGCTTGTAAACATTTAGAAAATACAGAAAGTAATTTAGAAAATAAAATCTGTCAAACCCCATCACTGGGGGTTATCCATTGTGAAGATTACACTGTAATCAGTATGTCAGGATGCACCTTGGCACGGGGATCAGAATGAAACCAGCCCATTTCTCTGATCCCTGAAGATCAGAGGGATTGACAACTTGAGACAGATGGTCTGAAGTACTGGCCCCAAGGTGAGGCCAGAACCTGCACCTAGGTGAAAATTCTCTTTGCCAGGACTTCCTCGGGGCTTTCCTGCAATGCACCTCAAGCATCTCTCTGTTGGAGGAATTTTGATAGCAGGTACTTGGGGTTATGGATGGGGGAGGTGTCTGAGCCTGGCATCGTGACCTTCAGGTAAGACCTGGGGCCGACTTGGATGGAACGGTCGTATTCCAGTAGGCTGTGCGTTGGCTGAGTCTGGTAGGCATGGCTGGGGGCAAGACAGCTTCTGTTTCTTTGGCAGAAACACATGCTAGACTTGCTTTCTGCTTCAGCACTTCTTTTCCCATTAATCACATTAAAAAGATCTGAGAGACCACGTTTGCTTTTTTGAAAATCTGATTCCTGATCATACAATGAGGGGCCCTATTACAGGATATTAAAACAAATAACAGAATGAAATCAGAAACATAACTACTTTCCTAGGACTTGCCATTACTGATGTCATTCCCTCTTCACCATATAAAATCATAATCTAAGAATGTTCTGTGTACCAACATATGACAATATTAAAAAGCTTGTAAAATCTTTTAAAGAAAATGTGATAAAGACTTTTCAGGAATTGCCATCAGTCTCCAGACTTTCTTATAGGATGCTTGAGGTGGTCAGATGCTAAAGGAATAACCTAGAAAAAATACTATTTTTATGGTCAGAAGACGGGGTATATGAGAGCATCTTACCACAGTGCTCAGCCAGAGTAAACTCCCAGTAACAGGCCAAAGAAACACACGCTAAACCTCAGGACAAAGAAGTCGCTGGGCAATACTATGTCTCAGTACGCTTGCCCATGGTGTTTGTTGTTTAAAATGCTCTTCTCCTCCATTATCCACCTGGCTAATTCCTTCACTTACTCAGAATCTACTCTAAGAAACCACCTCTGACTTCTTCAGGCCCAGTCTTCAATACACTCAGACAGACCTTTCCAACTTGCATACCTTCTTGCCACTCTAGTGGTCAAAACACTGTGTTCTTTATAATTATTTGTTGCTTATCACCCTATCATACTTTAATAACTCTATTTCTGAGTGAAGATTTAAATAATTTAATAAAATTTAGCTGAAATTCGATATCAAAAGTAGTGAGATCTGGCCACCCTTAAATATATTATCAAATTTAAATTAATTTTTGTACATAGTACCAGGTAGGGGTGAAGTTACTTTTTTTCCCATGTAAGTATCTAGAGGTTCCAGAACCATTTGCTAAAACGACATTTAGTTATGCAAGTAAGACATTCATTCAAGAAAAATTTGAAAAGAAAGAAAAAGATACGTGGAAACTCATCACTCTGTAGTAGTTACCATTTTACTGAAGTTTATTTTGTGAGTATGTGTGTAAGTGTATCTTGTTTTCGTGTTATCCTGTCTCCTTCTCTCCTATAATAATACCATCTCTTCAATTATAACATGCCAAAATACAAATTTTAATATTGATGAAACAGATCTTACAATTGTTTTACAAACAATAAACAAACCTTTTTGTAGGCTAGATAAACAGGCTATGACTTATCCTAGCCAGGGCACTGTGGACTCAGCCATGTGTCAAGATTTCTGTTTATTCTGCCATCTCAGCTGAGTTCTCATTGGAAGTGTCAAATATGGTTAAAATTTAAGATGAACCTAAATCTCTATTTGTCTAAAACAATTTTTAAAAGCATTAAAATAAACGATCTAAGAACCCTCATTTTTCAACAACGAAGGAGTTCTTGGTGTTAGTTTTATCCTTCCACCAGAAACAAGCAGATAAATGAACAAATATATGGCAAAGTTCTTTCAGATATTGGTCAATGGAAAAAAATTAAAGCTGTGATCCTTGAGATCAGGAAAACAAATAAGTTGAGCCCTATGATTACTCTGTGTTTGTGTTTTGTTTTGCTTTGGTTTTTGGTTTTCTTCTGGAGGCATTTTACGGATCTTGTTGCAGAGAGGAAGAACTCAGGCAGGGAATGGAAAAACTGTTGAGCTGAGAATGCAGAAATGGTAGTTTATGACAGCTCAAGTGAATAAAATTTGAAAAACAGAGTACCAAAGAGAAAAGAGCATTTTAGACAAAGAGATTCTATATATGTATGTATGAGTCCCACTGAGTCTGTTGCTGAGGTCTAAGTTTTGCATGCATAAAGTAAAATTTTACAAAATTGGCCAAAAAAATAAAAAAAGAGAAACTATAAGCTAATCAATTCCCAGAGCACATACATGCTTGGAATGGAAGGCAAATCAACCAGAGTAAAAAAGACTTTATTGAGCACCCAGATTATTCATTAGAGGCTCCAGAAAAATCACATTTTATGCATGGATTAAATTAACCCTTAAGTAAAGGCTTATCCAGACCTTCCCCAAAAAACTTAAAATCAAGTTTCAAATAATCATGGTGATCCACAAATCACTTAAATCTCTCTCAAAACAAAGTTTTTAGATAGTCTTTAAAGAAAACAACAAAGTGTAACATTAAATTCTGAATAACAATGTCATACATCGAGATGTCAATCAAATATCACTAGCTTACAAAAGAGGAAACTGTGGCACATACCAGACCAAAAAAAAGTTAGCCAATGCAAATGAAACTAGTAGTTACAGAAATTATGGAACTAGTTAACCAAGACTATAAAGCTGTTAGTACAAATATGCTAAAGGATGTAAAGGAAAATATGAACATAAGGATGTTTATGGAACCTCCTTGGAAAAGAACCTCATGGAACTTCTAAAGCTAAAAGTTATCCAAAATGAAAAACTTACTAAGCGATCTTAATTCAAGATTAAATACAATGAATTAAAATATCAAAGAACTTGAAGTCAGGCAAGAGAAATTATAGAAATCAAAGCACAGACACAGATATAAAAACTACCAAAAAAAGTTTTAATAAGCTCAGTGTCCTGTAGGACAATATTATGTACATCTATTTTGTGTACAGAAGTAGAAGAGAAAAATATTTTAAGAAATAATGACACAAATTTTCAAAATTTGATGAGAATCATCAACTTGTATCTTAGACATCTGAAGATATAGGATGGATCCCAACTCAAAATTTTGTTTCAATGTTAAGACTGATCATGCCTCACACATACTATGAGGTCGTGAAAAGGTTTATTACTCACAGAACAAGGCACCTGGGAAGAGTAAGGTAGATTTCCAAAGCTGGTCTGGAAATGGTTTGGGAGAAGAGGGAAGAAAAGGAAGCTGACTTGGGTTTTAATTGTGGTTAAGAAATGGGGAGGGGTGAAGGTTCACCAAAAAAGGGAGCACTTGGGCTTTCTTATCAGTTTTACTAGAGGCAGGCAGAAGGAGAAGAGGGAATCCAAGGGATGAAAAGCTGTCAGCACTAAAACTTCAAAAAATAAAGCCAAACCCTTTAGTACAATTCACAAAGCCAAGAAACTTAAGAAAACCCAAGCAGGATAAGCCTAGAGACAGCCACGCAGAAGCACATTATAATCATATTTCTATAGAACAGTTTGTGAAACAGAGCATTTTTAAAAAGCAAGAGAAGGAGGACACATTATAAACAGAGGGTCGGATATATAAGAATGACTGCAGACTTCTTGTCAGAAGCAATGCAAGATAATATACAATGGACCAAGACATTTAAAGAATCAAATGAAAGCAAAACCTACCCCAACCCAAGCAAAACAAAACAAAGCTAAAATTCTCCTTTCAGCAAAAACTTCTTTAAAAAATGAGGGCAGAGAAACACGTAGATCTGTTTTTGGTAATGGCCAAGTAGCATCATACATGACCACCTTTCCTGTAACTGCCAACTATAAACTGTGAACATAACACAAAAGCACATATACCTGAAGGCACTGGAGAATTCACAGAAGCACTCAGAGTAGGAGGGGTAGTGCACAACCAGTGGAGAGAATTATAATGGAGAGTTACCATGGACCATGGGGAAATCATATGCAAATGGAAAATGAGAAGAAGAAAAGAGAGGAGAAAAGAGACACAGAAGAAAAGGAGTCGGTTAGAAATTCCCCACATTGTGTCTGCCCATATCTCTGGCTGAAACACCCAAAGCAGCTCAGCCAAAGAAAAAGAATATCTCAACTGGGATCAGAGCTAAAAACAACAAAACAAAACATAGTTTTCAACTTGAGTCCAGATGAGAAAATTTTTTGCTGGAACAAACATGACATATTGAGGGGGAAAAGACAACAAAAATCAGAATTCTTTTAAAAAAAAACTTTTATATATATATATCTTATAATATATGTATTATATATTATATATAATATATATCTTATAAATCATATATATCTTACAAATCATATATATATCTTATAAATCATATACATATCTTACAAAACATGTGTGTGTGTGTGTGTGCGTGTGTGTGTGTGTGTGTGTATATATATATTTTTTTAAGACAGAGTCTTGCTCTGTCACCCAGGCTGGAGTGCAATGGTGTGATCTCAGCTCACTGCAACCTCCACCGCCCGGGTTCAAGCGATTCTCCTGTCTCAGCCTCCCCAGTAGCTGGGATTACAGATGCCCATCACCACACATAGCTAATTTTTGTATATTTAATGGAAACGTGGTTTTACCATGTTGGCCAGGTTGGTCTTGAACTCCCAACCTCAGGTAATCCTCCCACCTAGGCCTCCTAAAGTGCTGGAATTACAGGCACGAGCCACCGTGCCTGGCCAACAACATTTAACTTTAAGGCATTGTCATGAAGTAGGTGGCAACGTCTTAACCATATGCATGTTGTCAGGCCGAGGGCCCCTTCCAGCATTGTCAAGGGGAGTGCTAACCTTCTCTCCTTTCGTATGACACAGAAATCAGAATTTTCACAACTCATTAATCATAATACCTAGAATAGTCTCCCCCAGCTAAACTGATGAAGAAATTAAATATAAGATGTAAATTAGTAATATCTGCAATGAAAGAGAGGAAATCATGAAAAATACTACAGAAATTAAAAATGATAATAGGAAAATATTATGAGCAATTCTATTCCAATACATTTTTAAAATTATATAAAGTGGAAAAATTTCTTAAAGAACACTAATTTAAAAAACTAACCTAGGAAGAAATAGAAACAAAATAGACTTCTGTCAATTAAAAAAATCATATTCCTAATTAAAAACCTTCTGAAAAAGAAAACTCCTGGCCCAGATGGCATCACTGGTGAATTCTATCCAACATTTAAGAAAGAAATAATTGCTATGCTACAAAAATTAGTTCAGAAAATAGAGGAGTAAGAAACACTTCTCAACTAATTTTATGAAGCCAGAATTACCCTCTATCAAAACTAGACCAAGGCTTTACAAAAACTAAGAAGTGTAGACAAATATGCTTCAAGGACACATACCACATATTACATACTTTAAAACTTACAAGCTAATTCAGTGTGTGCATGTGTCTGTATATATGTAGGTATATAAAATGCCATGTCATGGCTAAGGAAATGCAAAGATTTAGCAAGTAAATGCAAAGTTGATTCAGCAGTCAAAAATCAATCAGTGCAATTTAACATGTCAACAGAATTAAGAGAAAAGGCATATGGTCATCTCAATAGATGCAAAAAAGTAGTTGACACAATCCAATACCAATAGAAAGCAATAAAGGAATAAATGGAAAAATCACCACATAAGATGGATGCTGCAATAATAAAAGAAGATGGAAGGAAAAACAAAAAAAGAAAGAAAATGTAAGGTGAACCCAGGATAGTGAGGGGGTGAGAGCTATGAAAGGGATGCAGAGAAGATAAGGGAGATCCAGGAGTTGTGCAAGGAGCAAAGAAAAAGCAAAGAGAAAAAATATGAGAGTTTAGGAGAGACAATGAGGCAGGGAGAAGGGAGAAAGATGAAGACTAAGGGAATTAAAAAGGCATCCAAAGGATTTGAAGGCTCTGATCTGAATATCTAAAAGGACTTTTGTTTTTATTTCACATTATAGTATCTAGTGACCACTGCAATTAAAAAAAAAAAGCACAAGGCTAACTGGTCACACTTTCTAATATGCAATTTCCCAGGTGTCACTATCCTGATCAAACCTGTCCCGGAGCAGTGTTTCTCGAAGTATGGTCTTCACACACTTGCAGCAGAACCACTTTGACAACTATTGTTAATGGGTCAGATCCACCTGCTTCTGCCCCATCTCTCCTGACCTGTCCCGGAATCCCTGGGGTGGAATCTGATTATTTCAATGTTAATGTGTACCCCATGGAATCCTGATGCACGTGAATGCCTAGAGAAGCAATTTAAACACATAAACACATGCAGAACATACACAACAACAAATCACTTAATATGACCTCCTTCAAGGGTTTCTGCAATCCAAGTGAAATGTACCATTTGATCTGTATGCTGCAGACGATTCTACGGGGAAGGTAAACTCCAATCCTTCCTGCATGAACACACTGAATGCCTCAGGTGTCCTCCCATCTTCCAAGCTTAAGGCCCTTCCATCTCCTGCATAGATCTAGCCCCTAGTGAGCATTTCTGTCCTGATCTCCTGTAGTACTCATTGCCTGTGTTCTCCCTCCAATCCCCTCATAAAGTAGGACCCAGGTGTGGTTGTAGGGTTGTTTGTGTTGCTTTGCTCTCTCCTGACCTGTTTGGAGGCTTCTGCAGCCCTGAAGTTAGCTGTGTTGTTCTGCATTTGCTCACCTCCTCTCATAACGTTGGGACCTGGGAACAGCTGATTGGTGCTGAGAGACAGCAGATCATTGGTATTCATTGTTAGCTGTTCTGTTTACAGAATCTTGGCTATAGGTCATTCAATTCACCAAGTCTCCAGCCAAGCAAGACACTGGCATTTCTCTGAGTCCTCTCTCCTCTGCCCAAGTCACATAGCTCGTTAATGCTACATATTTTGCAAATCAATCCTCCACATCCATCTCCATACAGTTGCCTTTATTTAGCTCTCATTTCTTATCATCAGGAGAGAAAATTCCACCTATTCTTTCAGCTTTCCCTTCCTCCAAGGTCTTCTTCACCAATCCTGTCTGCACAACTGCTACAAAAGGAATCTTTTGAAAACATTCCTATGGTCATCTCACTCCCTTGCTCACAGTGCAGTAAACACTCCACTTACCTGTGTATGCAGCCGGAGGATCCCTGCCTGATGTGGAGCTTCTTTTTATCCTGACTCCACACCTCCGGGTCATGTGCCATGTAGCAATATGGCATCAGGAGCTCAGTTTCAGGAAAAGAAATAAAAAATAAGACCTGAGTTTGAGTCCCACCTCCATTACTTATTAACTATTTGACTTGAACACATTATTTAATTCTCAAAGCCTCAATTTATCATATATTAAGCAGGCAGAGTAATAGTACTTGTGTCATAAAGTGATTTCAATGAGTAATTGAAATTGTGCTTGAAAAGTGCTCAACCTCGCCCAGGCATATAGTAAATGCTGAATAAATACGAGTTTTTATTATTATCTCATGCTGTTGTGTCTTCATGCAATTCCTTCTGCTTAGAATGTCCTTCCTATCCTTGCTCATCTAGAAAACTGCCACTCTTTGTTTCTATTCAACTACTATCTGTTCAACTCTTGCCTTCTCTGAGCAGCCTAGTGATCATTCCCACCATTTGGTATTTTAAGTCCAGTTTTCTCAACCATTTAACCCCCTCCAGTGTAAGAATGCTAAAATATATGCCTTCCCTGATAAACAACAAGGGAAAGCCCCCCAGCCCCCATATTTATTTCTGTATCTGCAAAAAATAGGACAGTAATCCTGTGACTTTGCATTTTCAGTCAGTTGGCTGACAGAATGGATGAATGTCCTTGTCTGTCTGCCAAGGGTCATTCCCATCTCTTTGAATACATTTAAAGTAGATTAAAACATACAAGATATTCAGGGCAGAAGGAAATTAATCATTTCTTTCCTTCAAAATACAGCTTAATTGGAGGATTGGGTAAGCAGAGAAATAATAATCCAAGTGAATTTCTTTGTTCCCTGGGGAATGTTTCTTCATCCATACAGATCCCAGCCATCGCCCCCGCAGTGTGCGCCACACAGTAGAGTCATGCATTCGTCTTTATGTTGTGGTAATGATGCTGTTGCCTGAGGATACATGTGAAAGTGAGACTCATACTTCAATTGCAGATTGGAGGAAGCTGCTCTCCAGCTTGTGAAAGCTCTTCTAAAAGATTCTTCTTAATTGGAGCACAGAAAACTATGCTAAGCTTTTCTTATTGTAGGTTTCCTAATATGTTGGACCATGACAATTTTGGGAAACTTGTTTATCACCCAGTTTAGGGCAAAGCATTAGGTTAAAAGACCTATTGTTTGTGACTTGGTAGCATGGATTTCCCAGGCCTCTGCAAGCAGGCAACCCTTTGAAAACAGTTTTTGTCTATTGCCACACTGCAATCACTTGCTTCATTGTTGAAATTCAGTTTGAGAAGAAAAAAAAAAAACGAAAGAAAGAATGAAAAGAAAAGGAATTGTCATCTGCAGCTGCAAACTCCAAAATCTTCTGGGGCTCAAGACACATTGGAATTGCTGAAGCCGTTAGAAGGATCTTTTTTCATTGTGATTGGAATTTTTCACCTCCAGTTCACTTCTCAAGTCTGCTCGGATCCATGAGGATTATGCTTTGTGTTATCTAAACCATATCCTAGAATCTATGATTTTTAGCCTTGAAGCAGATTTTTTTTGACAAGTCCAGCACAAGTTTATCACATTACTCTACTGATCTCTTCTTTATAACAGTTTTTCATATTTTAGCAAATAACTGGATTTCATATGTATTTTGAAGGCTAATAACTGATATCTCAGCAAAATAAGAATTAGCCAAAATATTTTAATTGCACACCAGATCCTTCTCCTCGCTGTCATGCTAATTGTAGATTTTCCTAATTGAGAATCTGTGGGTGGGTATCTGCCCCGGAAGCCTCCTACGTGTCAAGACATCTGGTTCACTAACCATCACGCTGCCTTTCAGTGGCAACCAACTGCAAACACCACTTCTCCCTGGGACCTACGGCTGCGAGGCAGGCTTGCTTAGATCTGAAGCTGGCTGACTGCGATGTGGGGGAAATGGGCAAAGAAGAGTGCCAGGCTGCTGGCTTTTATGTCTGCAGAAGAGTTGGCTGTGGCAGGGTAGCCCTTCTAAGCACACAGCCTCCGAGTTACGTCATCCCACTACTATTTTTTTGAATAATAATTTTCAAAAAGAACATGCTTTGTTGCATGGAATATGCCTGTCAAGTTCAAGAAAAACTGTGTTTGAATAAAAGTGTTCAAAGGCAAACAATCAGTCCTCTCCTGTCCTTACCATTGTGTAAAGAGGGTGCCAGACTGGGCCACAGACCACAAAACATACTAGGATGACATTCAGGGAAAAGAAATCAATGTTATTTAACTAAAATATATTGTCTTGTTTGAGTTAAAAATATAATTTTAAATTCAGATGAAACTGTACTTATTTCACATTGCTCGACCTACATGACATTGTACAAGTAATTTAATCTCCTTCCCGGTCACTTCTCCCACATGCAAATGGGAATGACTTGTCTGTTTCAAAGCCATTAGATGGAGAGAGGAGAGAAGGAAAATCTACCTTGTGTCTGACATGCAGCAGTTCCCAAAGAATGGAGCTTTCTCCTGCATTTTGCAGAACTTTTACCTGAATGAATAATGAGATCCCTGTCACTTAAAAGTAATATAAAGAACAAATGGCTTAGGTTAGATTTCTCTGAAACAGCCTAAAGCACACCAGGGCAGAGATTATAGGAAAGTTGAAAATAATGTATTCAACACTGATACAATCAATGTTTTCCACCCTCGGTTGGTCATCAAATGCAGCAATTAATGCTTATTGTTGAAGATAATCCTGAAAAATAATTTAGACAGAAATAACAGAGATATACCAGGATAGAGCTACAGAAACTTAGTCACAAAAACCAAACAAACAGATATGCCACCATGTAAGCCTAACACCCTCATAGAATTTAAAGTCTTACTAGCAAGTTTGCAAAATTCTTCAGTGAAACTACTATTTTCCTGATCTCTGTATTTCACGCAACTGCTTGGTACAACTTTGTGAAGAGAAATTTAAGCAACAGATCACAGGATTGGAGAGATGACCCATGGAAGCTGACAGTAAACCCAACAAGTGCTTTGGTTTCACGGACACTATAACACATACTTTGCATCTTCTGGTTCCGATTTTGACATCAAGTTCCACACAGTTGCATTTTTCCTTGCCAACCCCCTACCTCCCTCCAAATAAACGGTGCCCCTCAACAGATGAATAAAAAATTGTGAACAATACTAGTCAACAATTAAAATGAACAAAGTAGCACTGTGTGAATCAACACCAAAATGTCAAAAACACATTGCTTTAGAAAAAAAGACAGTGGAAGAAAATATGTATGCAATGTGATATCATTTATAAAAAGTTTTCAAATCTAAAAACTGTTTAAAATTTTCTCGCGATAACTAGAAACGATTTTAAACACTTGCGTAAGTGTAAGAACACCAAATGCATGCTAATGATTATCTTCATGAGAGAATCAGGGGAGAAGGATTTCGTGCAGTACACAGGGGACACACCAGCTGTGTCATAACTTCCCCCAAAGTCATCTGCAGCAAACATAACATGGCACGGATTGGAATTTGATAAAGTTGGGAGTGGTACCTAGATACTCACTATTTTAGTCTCTATTTGTTTTTTGTTGTTGTTTTTGAGAGGGAGTCTCACTCTGTCGCCCAGGCTGGAATGCAATGGCGCGATCTTGGCTCTTTGCAACCTCTGCCTCCCAGGTTCTAGTAATTCTCCTGCCTCAGCCTCCTGAGTAGCTGAGATTATAGGCATGTGCCACCACACCTGGCTAATTTTTGTAGTTTTAGTAGAAACGGGGTTTCACCATGTTAGTCAGGCTGGTCTCGAACTCGTGACCTCATGATCTGCCTGCCTCAGCCTACCAAAATGTTGGAATTATATGCATGAGCCATTGTGCCTGTCCTTACTCTCTATTCTTACAAAATGTTTATAATGTTTTATAAACCAAGAAAAAAACACAAATAATGTAGTTTTAACACATTGAAAATGGAAGTTTTACTTTCAACTGCTACAAGAAATGTGTAAAACTCCTTTCTAGTCCAACCTTCTTGCCGCTGCCTGCCCTGCATGGTGATGATGAAACTCTGTGCACCGAATTGGTTTGGAGGCTGCCCCTCGCCTCCAGAGAGCACGTTATCCCCTCAGAAGAAACTGGGTAAATGTTTTTGTTGGATTCAAAGCTCTATTTTAGGCCGGGCACAGTGGCTCACACCTATAATCCCAGAACTTTGGGAGGCCGAGGCAGACGGATCACAAGGTTAGGAGATCGAGACCATCCTGCTAACGCGGTGAAACCTGTCTCTACTAAAAAATACAAAAAATTAGCTGGACGTGGCGGGCGCCTGTAGTCCCAGCTACTCAGGAGGCTGAGGCACGAGAACTGCGTGAACCCGGGAGGCGGAGCTTGCAGTGAGGCGAGATCGCGCCACTGCACTCCAGCCTGGGTGACGGATCGAGACTCCGTCTCAAAAAAAAAAAAAGCTCTATTTTAGCATGACATTATGATCTAGCTCAAATCTCCTCTTTGAATATAGAGTCCTGCCAATTGTCAACATCTGTGACCTGCTCAGTCTCATGGAGCTCCTCCCTCATCTTTGACACCTCTCTGCCTTATCCTGAAATCCCCACTGGTAAATTTCTCTACCAGTTGAGCACCTATCAATGACAAAACGGTGCTACATGCATCCCTTTTGAAAAGACCAGGCCAGTGGATCCTTCCTTCTCTGGGTGCCCTTAGTTGAAGGAACATTTATAGAGCACTTAGTACAGTGTGCACGGGGTGTCTGGTTGCGCGCCAGTGTACTCTGCTGCTTTCCAAGCTGTGAGATCGCCATGGGCAGTCCCCTTATTCATGCATTTAGTCCCATGCTGGCCATATTAAGAGGTGATTATAAAATGCTGAACAAAGTAATGTTTACTTGTGATATTGCTCATGTTTTGATGACAAAAAAGTGATAATTCTAGAGATTCACCAACATGGCTCAGTTAAAAAAAGAAAAGGAACGCATGTGCTAGAAAGCATTACAGCACTCAGAATGACAGCCAACACGTGATGAGTGCTGTAGAAGTGATGGTACTATTGGCTCATGAGCACTACATTGTTGTATGTGTAAATCTGGTTTGGGAGTGCCTCCCGAGGGCCTTGCAAAGCTTGAGAAGCCCCTGCTCTTTGGCACAGTGCCTGAATACCAGCTGACATGTCAGCGGCTGTGTGTGGAGCACAGTGATTCAGAGAGCAGCTTTGGTGGCAAAGCTGGGTGATGCTGGGACGTGGCTGATCTTCAGTTCAGCTTTGATGGCCCCAGCTGTGATGGCACCTTGAAGAGTTATTTTGAAGAAGAATGAAACAATGCAGGTATAGCCCCTAGCATGGCAGCATCGCTCATAAGTGTGGGACAAATTGGCCAGGCCCCAGCTCAGTGGAATTCCACCAGGCATGTTGGCTGAGAGTGAAGAGAATAACGTAGCAGCAGTGCTTAGCTCCTGTGGACTAGTGTATATTTCTTTTATTCTTTTTTTTTTTTTTTTTTTTGAAACAGAGTTTCGCTTTTGCTGCCCAGGCTGGAATGTAATGGCGCGATCTTGGTTCACCGAAACCTCCGCCTCCCAGGTTCAAGCAATTCTCCTGCCTCAGCCTCCCAATTAGCTGAGATTATAGGCATGTGCCACCACGCCTGGCTAATTGTGTCTTTTCAGTAGAGTCGGGATTTCTCCATATTGGTCAGGCTGGACCCAAACTCCCAGCCTCAGGTGATCCACCTGCTTCAATCTCCCAAAGTGCTGGGATTACAGGCGTGAGCCACCGCACCTTGTCGACTAGAATATATTTCTCACTATTTGAAGAGAACTGTGGCTTGGTGGAACAGCCTTGGGCTTAGATTTAAGGGTCTGGGTTGAAACTTTGGCTGCAACACAAATGTTGAGCGTTTTGTGGACTCACTTAAACTCTTTTAGCCCCAGTTTCTCTAATTGTCAAACGAGTATCGTAAGACCTATTTCTCAGAGTGACCCTGAAGCCTAGAGGAGATGGTGTATGTGAAAGCACCCAGAGTGCGCCAATGAATGTGTTAGAGTTGACACGTCACATTAGAGTAGACTTTTTTTTTTTTTAAATCACTGTTACTACAGACCAGAGAGTAGTTATCTATTAGCTGTGTATTTTCTGGCACAGCACTGAGCTAGGAACTGATGAAGCAGAGGTCAACCAAACAGATATGCTCCCTGTTTGGCTGACTTTTCATCTATGTAATAACTTTTAATGACTCCTTAAAATAAATAAAGATAAATGCTCACTCTTATATGGTAAAGAAACTGAGGTCTAACAACTTTAAGCCAAACACAAACAATATTTTGGCACGTCATGAAGTCTATCAAAGTACCTTGACTATAACATGTATAGAATTAAAGAGGCATCAAAATATGCATGAAGAATTCTGAGGCAGAAAGAAAAGTTGTCGGCAGTGGGGGGTTTTCCAAAGATAAATGAGCAGCAGTCTCCCATGAGCCACACTCTGTCTCTCAGCCATCTTTTATTTACTGACCACGGACTCTGGCGGGAGGACATGTGTCTTCTCTTTAACCTCAATGAGAGAATGCTGGCGATGGCCCCAAGCAAAGGGGATCCTGACCATCCTGGGACAAGAGTCGTATGTGCTTCTCCTCCACCACCCCAAGCTGATGCCTCATTCTCCAGACCAGCCTCCTCGCTACACCCCTGTACCCTACGAATGCTTGACTGGCTAAGAGGATGGGTGGGCATTTAGCAGATGAAGTTAGGGCTGCTCAGTATACTTGGACTTTGGCCAGTGCTTTGAGATTGAAGTGAGTGTAGAAAAGTGTTAGCTGGAAGACAGCTGCAATTCTAAGTTGGGAGAGCACAGGGCAGTGCACTCTCTTTCTTCTGAACTTGTAGCTGAAAGAAGCTCGCTGCTGCCACACACCTGTGACTTTGTGTGAGATGTGAGCTGCCGGTCCCAGGGAGCCCCTCAGAGCTGGTGAGAGCAGAGGCACCCTGCACCCTCGCAAAGTTCTCCACAGTTCGGCTGCACCTGGGACTGTGTAGGTGTGTTTTTCTCTTCTTGTTGATTTGGTTACCGAAAAGAGCTTTTGATGGAGACCACATCCTTTTACTGAGTATCAAGAAAGTTTATTAAAAGTAGCTCAGAGAACACAATAAAACCCCCAACTATCTGATTCAGTAGTGCTCGCCTGACTTTCCTTTCTCTGTCACCAAGTTATAAACACACCTTCTGTAATCAGCTGTACTTTCCATCTTGAAAGGATATTTCAGAAAGGGAGATAAGATAAACGGGTAATGGCAGATGATACATCAGAATGTATATTGGATTCTTTTTACAAGATATGGTAAATTCTCATTCAAAGTATAAGAAAGCATGTATTGCTGAGTTACAGATGCTGAGATGCTTTACCTCATTCTGTGATGACAGCCAGGAATGTGTCTAAGGTGGCACACAACTTCCAAAGAGTCCCTTCCCTTCCATGCAAATGTTATTGCCGAGAGTGTCTGCAGCCTGCACGAACTGGCATGTACTGCCAACAGGTACAGGAGCATTCTAAGCAGAGGGAAGAGCATGTGCAAGGACAGAAAGGAGTGCCCAGTGTGGGGACTCTACAGCTGAGAGGTTACACACACTTACTTCTCATTTTAGGCTTACAACAGTCAAGGGAGGTTGTAAGGGATATGTAGGCAATGTAGTTTAAGAGGTCAAGGATCAGAAAAATCACACGTTGCAAAAGCCACTGCTTGAAAGGCAAAGAGAACAGGAACTCATAGCCTGGGCACTTACTAGCCATGAGGCATTGAGTAAGTGATCAGCCTAATTTCTCTGTCTTTAGAATGGGCATCAGGATGCCCACTTCATAAGACTTGCTTTAAAGATGACATTAGGAAAAAAATGTAAATCCTAACATCATGTAACAGGTGCTCAAAAAGTGTCTTTTTTCTTCTCTTTTCCTGCTTCCTTTTTACCTTCCTTTCACGTTCCAGTCCTGTCTCCTCCATCCACCATTCTTGGGGCTGTTTCCTCCCTTTTTGCTTTGCCAGGAAGCCCTTGTGGAGCCCATTTTGAAAGCAGTGAAATTGCTCCTGGCCCTGGGGCCTCATCTGAGCTTCTCCCTTTGGCACCCAGGCTGCTCTGCCTCCAAGCCTCCAGCATGTGCTTCCCTGGGGCAGGCTCTGAATTGTACATTTTTATTGTTTCTCAACTTGGTGCTTAATGGAGGTTTAACAAATGTTTGCTGCTGATGATGAAATAGTCTTTTTCAAGCCAGAATTACGGAACAATTACAGTGTCAGAGGGAAGGTTGGCTGCCATTTATGTGATAGTTAATTGTTAATAGAGCCACCAAAAGAGGACAGTTCACTGCTCTGAAGCCAGAAGTGAAGAAAAGGCTCAACATCAGAAATATTTCTCCTTTTTAATCAATCGTTTTTAAAGAGAAAGACTTTTGGAATACATTGTTTTTTGACATGAGCTAAGACATTAAATACACATGGCTGAGTCACTGAAAATTAATAAAGAGCAGACATGGGCAGAGATACAGATTATATTTGTAAATTACTGAGTTTACGTTCAGCATGTTGCCTTCCAGGTATGATCTCACATAATCATTAATCTTCAGATGTTCTGCAAAAGAGACATGCTACTGACTGAATGTCAGCATCCTCTCAAAATTCATAGGTTGAAGCCTTAATCCCTAACGTGATGGTCTTAGGAGGTGGGGCCTGAGAGTGGTGATCAGACCCTGAGTTTGCAGTCCTCATGAATGAGACTAGTGTCCTCAAAAAGAAGCACAACAGAGATGAGCTCTCCACCAAGGAGGACACAGCAAGAAGGTGGCCTTCTGTAAACCAGGATGAGGCCTCACCAGAACCCAACAAGGCTGGCACCCTGACTCCAGACTTCTAGCCTCTAGAACTAGGAGAGGTAAATGATCTTGAAGCCATCTCATCTGTGGTGTTTGTTACAGCAGTTCATGCTAGCAAGACAAGACATTATTTCATAAATCCAATGAAAGCTTATGCCAAGGTGATACCAGCTGCTACACAATCATGAATTACAAGGAGTTAAATAGCCTAAAAATGAAAGTTTCATTGTATTATCATGGTTTTGTCCTACTGTTAGAGTAAAAACCCCCAAGTCCCTGTTACTTAGGAAGCTATGTCAGGTGTATCGCTTGAGCCCAGGAGTTTGAGTTCAGCCTGGGTGATACAGCAAGAAAAAGAAGTAATCCCCAAAGTTCAGAGGCTGAAACAACAAAGGTTTACCTTTTGCAAAGGTTATATGTTGGCTGAGGTCGGCTGCTGCTCTGCCAGCTAATTTTCTTTCCAAGACCCTGGCTGAAGGAGCAGTTCTTATCTAGGATATGCCCGTCCCCTGGCAGAGGGAAAATGGCATGGCCAGACCACTTGATGGCTATCACAGCTTCTACATGGCTCTAGACACTTTTGCACATTTATCTAGTTGAAGCATGCCCTGTGGCTGAGCCCATGCGAACAGGATGGGGAAGAACCTTCTTCCCATGGGGAAAGTGTGGTGGGGAGGTCACTGTAAACCACAAAGCAGTGGACAGTTATGATGATTTCACAGAGATGGTGAGTAAAACACTGGAAACATATTGAACCTTATGGTGATGTTAGAAGTAATAACGTCTCCTTTCACATGGCATTCAGCTCTACACATGATGACTTTCTCGCTCCTCTCTGTTGTATGTGCCCCAAGAAGACCAGCAAAGAGGATTTTGCTTCTTCGTTTATTTATCCATTTATTTTTAAGACAGGGTCTTCTTTCTTCTGTCATCCAGGCTGGGGTACAGTGGTACAATTATGTTTCACTACAGCCTCAACCTCCTGGGCTCAAGCAGTCTGCCCACCTCAGCCTCCTGCATTGCTGGGACTACAGGTGCCCACCAACATGCACACTAGTTTTTTGTTTGATTTCGTTTGGTTTGGTTTTTTGGGTTTTTGTGTGTGTGTGTGTGTGTGTGTGTGTGTGTGTGTGTGTGTGTGTTTTGGTAGAAATGGGGTTTTACTATGTGGCCTAGGCTGATCTTAAACTTCTGGCCTCAAGCAGTCCTCCCACCTCGGCCTCCCAAAATGTCGAGATTATTGGTATGAGCCATTGTGCCCAGCCTAAGATGCTTTTAACAATTTTCACGGAAATGTTGTGGAAAGCCTGAATGAAAGTATTGGCATAGTACAGATGAGAGAAGGATAGATTTGAAAAATCCATAAGAGCCATAATGATTGAACATAGTTTATAGTGATGAAATTGGTAGAACGCCCCAAAAGAAGTAGAAGATGTCACCACGGTTTTGGAATTGTTCACTAGCCATTGGACACAGAAGCCTTCGTGGGAGTGGGAGTAGCAGAGATTCCACATTAGTGCAGCCAGCTGGTAAATAGTTCTTTACAGGTTTCTTTACTGATTTCTGACCAGCATCTCTGTTTACCTGTCTTCCCACAGGAATGGAAGATTTCAATAAAGATAGAGTTGGCAGTCACTTTGAAATCCACATTCTCAAATTCTTCATTCAGGACAGAGTGACCATTAACGGACACAGTAGGTGGGGAGGCTCCGAGCTCTCACCATGGCACAGACACACGTGGACCTCAAGGTTTACTCCAGCAAGTTTGGTGCCAACTCACAGTAGTTTAACAGCTGCATGGAAAATGGCAGCTCTCTTCTTAGAGAACTATGTTTCAAGCTCACCAGAGATACTAGTGTCTCAAAGTTAAAATGGGGGGCAGAAATTTGGAGTTTTAAATGGTATGGAAGGTGGTCTTCAAAATTTACTTCCAAAAACAATTTAACTTGGCTCAAGAAACAACAATATGATAGTGTAGGTTAGAACTGCAGTCAAGGTTTAAGATGGTAGTTTTTTTCCTTTTTTTACCCCCTAATTTTTTCCTTTAATTATAATTTGCTAAGATTTCTTATAAGAATGAAACCTGTTAGGATCTAAGAATTTGCTCCAGTAAAAGCCACTTTTTAAATTAATTTCCCTAGAGGAAAGAAGGTCTCTGCATGGGTTATATAAGCCACAGAGGTTAAGATGTGTGAAGGTATTTTAAAACTCCAGAGCTAAAAAAAAATCTTGGGGAAAAAAGAGGGGTGGAGGGCGGCAATGATTTCAATTCCTTCCAGAACAGCAGGAAGGCAAAATCCTACCTAATGGGATTAGATATGGTTTTACAAAACTAAGCAGTGGACTGAAGTTTTTCCAAAAGCTATCAGAAATGGGTAGTTTACTTTAAAAAATATCTGTCAAGGTCTCCTACATTGGATAGGGCTCTGCGTTAGGTGCTATGGGGGGTTACAAAGATTAAGGTCGATGTTCTGCCCTCAAGAGGGAAATAATTTAGTTCAGAAGACAAAGCATGTAAAACTAAAGATCTTCGTATCTCGTAGAAGTAGCTAAGTCTCAAGAGCTATTTCTAGGGCTTGCACATTCATTTATTTGTTCATTCCTTGAATATTTTAGGACACCTGCCAGGTCCAAGGCTACACTCAACACCGCTACACTGGGATGCAGCATAGATAAGTGGGACTCCTGCTCTTACTTGAGAGCACGTGGTAGTACTTGGAGATAACTGTCAATACAGAGGCATATGTGATATAGTCGGCGTGACCACTGACTTAGATTTCCTAGGGTTTACCTTGTTTATAAAATTAAGATTATTTTACTCACTTCAAAGAGCTTGTCTAATGATACAATAAGATTGCCTACCTGAAATTCAGGCACATTCAAAGGCCCAGGCCATACTGAAAATGGCCATATGTTACAGGAGTCTGGAGGAGACAGCAACCCTCCCTTCCTATTAGGTCAAAATAAAGCACCAGGAAAAGAAAAAGAGCATCACAAAAACAGATGGGCTTGGAAGGCATTTCTTCCCTTCAGCTCCGTGTAAAGTCCAATTTCATCTTTCAAAACCTGCCCTGCCTTGAGTGTTTCCTACACTGGGAAAATGTTTCTTCTGAGAATAGTCAATGTCCCCTCCGTTTTCCTTCTACTGTACGTGTCTATGGTAGCATTGATCATGCCCCGTTGCTAGACAGTTAAACTCCTTCCTGTCCTGTTTGCCTGTAATACTTGGGAGAGAAGAAACCATGCCTTTATATTCTTTGTGTCTCTTTCTTCTAGTTCAACTTAGAGTAATACAATGTTTATTGAATAAATAATGAAGGAAGCAGCCCATCCCTGAGCCATTAGATACCTGAGGAAAGAAAGGCTCACAGGAGAAACAAACACATTTCTCATTCTGCTTTAGGAAATACATGCACACCCTTGGCACTGAGTAACACAGGCCCAGTCAAGGTCTATGGTAGATGTTCTCAAAAGAAAGTGTATATTAAATCAGGTGCTATCATAGTTAATTTGTCCTTATCATTGTCAGCATGTTAGTCTCACAAACAGAATGGATCAGGCCATCGTTTTTCTTGAAATCGTTTATATAGGATCACACACAAACTCCTTTTCATCTTTTTCAATATCTTTTCCACACTTACTGTGACTTATTCTCACCTGCTTTGCCTGAAGCTCCACCTATTATTTCTCCAGTCCCTGTGGTCTCCAAAACCCTTATATCCTTCCAAATGCAAAATTATGTCATAGGCAAGAACAGGCGTCTCTGCCTTCTCTGTCTTGTATGTTACCATTTGGTCTTCAAAATCCACTTCAAACAAAAGTCTTAAAATTTTATCCAAGTAGAATCAGCTTCAGATGCTAGAGCTTTTGCTTGTCGTGTATGACATTGCTCCTTTCAAAGCTAGTTGTATCAATTATGTTATCAATTCTATGAGAAAAACAACACCGACAACATGGTATTTGTTTTTTACTTATTTCAGTGCCTAGTAAAATGCATGGCTCATCTTAGACATTCAAAAATGTTAGAAGAAAGAAATGAAAGAAGGATGAAAGAAAGAAGGGAGGAATAGAGAAAAATGGAGGGAAGAGAGGAAAGGGAAAACCATTTATAAAGGAAACGTGCCATGAATCTTTGATAATAACACACTCATTGGTGTAATTTTATTACACTACCTATTAGGTTCTGAACCCCTGCTGTGTGCCAGGCACTGTTCCAGAAATTTTGCAAGTATTATCCCATTCACTACACACATATCTCTTAAAATATTTGTAAGTTGAACATTTACATCTCCATATACTTTTCATAAAACTTAAGGACTCTGTCTAACTCAACTGGCAGAGAGGTTTTGAGGACCGAGTAATAAGTTGGTTACTATATGTCTTTTCATTTCTATCAGCTCCTGTATAGGTCTTTTACAGTTAAACTACATAACCGTTAAATAGATGTTGACTAAATGCTCAATATAAGCAACACTACATTGAGTCCCTGAGGGAGATAAGGAAATGGTCATATGTTTGTTAGGACTCAGTGTGGCCATGTGTTTTATTCTGAGGTTTCCAGAATAATGGTCCCAGCAGTGTGAGCAAGTCTACAAGGTTGCCACTCTCTAATTATATGTTTGCTCATTTAGCTAATTATTGCTGTGGTTACTACAACCATTTCTGGAAGTGAAACTTCTTTCTAAAAAGTGCGAACATTTTAAAATTTTTATATATCAATTGAAGTGGTCCTCCATAAAACTTTTACCCACACCAAGTGGATAACAAGTTTCTGTACACTCACAAACCGTTAGCATTTTCAAAGTTTAATGATAATGGTAAATTTATGATTAGCTTGAGATGATTATTTTCTAATCAGTGGCTAATGATTATAAGTCATCGTATTTTTATGCTTGTAAGTTGAAGAATCTTTTAGTTTTTAAAAATTGACATATACTAGTTGTACATATCTGGGGGATACATGCTACAGTGGAATAGCTATCTGAATACGATGTGTAATGACCAAATCGGGGTGATTGGGGTAGTCATTACTTCAAACATTTACCTTTTCTTTGTGTTGGGACTATTCCAATTTTTCTATTCTGGAGGTTTTGAAATGCACAATAAATTATTGTTAACTATAGTCACCCTACTGTACTATTGATACTAGAACGTATTCCTTCTATCTAACTATATTTTGTACACCTTAACCCACTTTTCTTAATTTCCCCCTCCACGCTACCCTTTCCACCTCTGGTAACCATCTTTCTACTCTCTACTTCCATGAGACCCATTTTTTAGCTCCTACATATGAGTGAGAGCATGCCATGATTGTCTTTCTTGCTTGGCTTATTTTGTTTACCCTAATGACTTTGAGTTCCATCCATGTTGTCACAAATGGCAGGATTTCATTGTTTTTAATGGCTGAATAATGTCTTGTTGTGTATATATACTCACTTTCTTTATCTATTCATTTGTTGAGGGACACTTAGGTTGGTTTCTCGTCTTGGCTATTGTGTAGTGTTGCAATAAATAGGACAGTGTTCATATCTTTTTGATATACTGATTTCCTCTTTTTTCTTTTTTGGATATATACCCAGGAGTGGGACTGCTATATTATATGGTAGTTCTATTTTTAGTTTTTTGAGGAACTTCTGCTCCGCTCAACATAGTGTCTGCACTTTCAACTTCCATTAACAGTGTATGAGCATTCCCCTTTCTCCATATTCTTGCCAACATTCGTTATTTTTTGTACTTCTTATAACAACCATTTTAACATGTGTGAGATAATATCTCATTGTGGTTTTTATTTGCATTTCCCTGATGATTAGAGGTGTTGAGCCTTTTTTCATATGCCTGTTGGTCATTTGTATGGGTGTGTGTGTTTTTTAAAAATGTCTATTCAGGTCTCTTGCCCATGTTAAAATCATTTTTGTGTGTGTGTGCTATTGAGTTGTTTGAGTTCCTTATATGTTCTGGCAATTAATCTCTTGTCATATGAATAGTTTTTAATTATTTCCTCCCATTCCATACATTGTCTCTTCTATTTGTAGATTATTTCATTTGCTGTGCAGAAGCATTTTAGCTTGATGTAATCCTATTTATCTATTTGAAGAACTTTTTTTTATATCTGTTGAGCATTTGTATTTCTCATTGTGAATTATATTTGTATATGATTTGTCTATATTTATATTATTGTATTTCTGTTTTCCATCATACATTTTGGATTTTTTGATCGGCACTTTGCAATTTTGTTCACAGCTTGCTATTTAACTTTGTTTATAGTATTTTTGACATACAGATGAATTTTTAAAAATGTAATCAGTTCTATCACTCTGCATTTGGTGTTATGTTTACAAATGATAAATCAATTTAATTTTAGATTCAATGATAGAAAAAGCTACAGCAGGGAAGAATTATGAAATATTTTATTTTGAGATAAAATCTTTAACCATTTTCATATGTCAACCTGTGACAAGGTGTATTGATTTGAAGGTGCCGTAAAAAGGTAAAATAGCGAGAAAGACCATACCGAACAACAAAGCTTATTCAAGGTTATGCCCTCAACTCCGGATTGAAAAGGCAATAAATCCAGTTACTCCAAATTTTCCTGACCCTTAACTGTACTTGGGCACTTTGCCCTTTGTCTGGGAAAACATCATCTTTGAGCACATTAAGATGGACATTTCCAAATAACTCAGTGTATTTCGATAAAACGCCTTCTGCCGGCAACTTCAACGATAGATCATGTGGAACTAGAAGTTTGGAAACTCAGCAGTAGTTTTGACTTTGTTTAACGTTAGACCTCAGATTATTTTATTTCTCAACAAAGAGGTAAAAACCTAAGAGTACCTGGCATCTGAATCTGTGGACTTTCCAAAATTTATATTTTAGATCATTTTAAATACACACAGAAAGCAACATACATTTTTTGGCCTGGGAGAATGAAGAGACTTGGTTATGGGCTATCCCTCAGCTTACCTCCACCCCTGCCACAGGACATTGCTCTGTGTGGAGTGTGTGGGTAGATGGAAGACAATGGTTTGGAGCCAGAATTATTTGAAACTTACTTCTGCTTCATGTGACTTTGGGAAGTTGCCTAAACTTTGCTTTGATCCTCTCTGTTAGCGGAAGCTAAGCTACTGCCGTGATAAGATTAACAGAAATGTCAGGTGCTGAGCAATTGGCAGATCCTAAGTAGATCCTGCACCTGGAGGTGTGGCCTTGTACAAACAAAAGGAACATGGTCCCCTGCTTACTCTGCCTTCTCAGCCCCAGGTTTAGACATATAAATCTAGTAAAATGATACCTATCTTGTAGGAATGCTTTGAGGAATAAATGACATATGTACATTTTTCACAAATCCCAAGTGGATTGTAAGTCCTACTATGCTATCCTACTGCATTGCCCTTAAGTAATTAGCTTTGTCACTCACCAAGACAACAATTTCACCCTTCTACTCTCTACTGTAACCTTCAGCAATTATTTGTACCCTCTTCACACCCAAGTAATAATCTCACTTCTCATTTCACTGATGAAGCTGAAATAATTAAACGAGAATAGTATCTTTTTTCTGACATTTAGAGTACCAGTGTACAGGCACTGCCCCCCATGTTTTTACTGTCCCACTTTTTACCATGGATTTTACCATGAATGACCTTTTCTTACCCCTATTGGAGACAACACTTACAAATTTTCACTAGATCTGATTCAAAAGTACCTCAAAGCTTTGCTTTTTTATTCCTCTCCCTCTCTTATCCAATCACTATTTCCTTCTCTTCTTCATCAGTATTTCCCTCTCTAATGGATATTCCCATCAACATTCTTAGTGCTAAGTGTGCACCCATGCACACAGACACACACACACACACACACACACACACACACACACACACACACCCCTTACATTACCCAACACTTTTTCTAGCTAAGATGCCTTTGCAATTCTCTACTTACCTTTACAATGAAATTCCTGGAATGGGCTGTGTATAAACTCTCTGTATTTTCCACCTACACAGAAACCATCCTAGTAAAGGCTACAAGTGACTAATAGTCCAAGCTACTATCATGTCTGGGGCCGGACATAGGCAACAACTTCCTACAGGTCTCCATGATTTTATGCTTGTGCTTCTGAAGTCTGTACTCTAAAGAGCAGTAAATGATCTTTTCCTTTTTAAAAGTTCTGAATTTTGGTACAATATGCCTAACATAAAATTCACTATCTTAGCCTTTTAAGTGTGCAGTTTAGTTGCATTAAGTACATTCACATTGTTGTGCAACATCACTACCATACATCTCTCCTTTTTCACCACCCTGAACTGACACTGTGCAACCTTTAAACAACTCTCCGTTTTCTCTTCCCCCAGCTCTTGTCTACCTGTGTCTCTATGAAATTTACTATTCCAGGGACACCGTGTAAGTGGAAACACAGTTTGTCTTTGTGTGACGGTTTTCCTGTTTTTTACTTAACACAATGTCCTCATTCCTGTCTCAGCACATGTCAGAATTTTCCTCTCTTGTAAGGCTAAATATTTCATTGTATGCAGATATGACATTTTCTTATCCATTAATTCACCAGTGGACACTAAGCTTCTTCCACCTTTTGACTATAGTGAGTCATGCTGCTATGAACATGTACAAATATCTCTTTGAGACATTCTTTTTCATTCTTTTGTGTATATATCCAGAAGTGGATTGCTGGATCATGTGGTAATTCTATTTTAATTTTTTTGAGAAATTGCTTTTTGTTTTCCATAGTAGCTGCATCATTTTACATTCCTACCAATAGTGCATAAATCCTTGTTCTGATTTCTTCACATCCTTGCCAACAGCCAATGATCTTTATAAGAGGGAATTAGATCAAAACACTTTCCTGCTAAAAATAATTCATATATATATATGTATGCATGTTTGTCTGTTTTTCCTACAATGTACCACAAGGACTGATATGGTTTGGCTGTGTCCCCACCCAAATCTCACCTTGAATTGTAATAATCCCCACATGTCAAGGGTGGGGCCATGTGGAAATAATTGAATCATGGGGATGGTTTCCCTCATACTATTCTCGTGGTAGTGAGTAAGTCTCAGGAGATCTGGTGGTTTTATCAATGTCCTCCTGCACAAGCTCTCTTGCTTGCTGCCATGTAAGATGTGAGTTTGCTCCTCATTTGTCTTCCATCATGACTGTGAGGCCTCCCCAACCATGTGGAACTGTGAGTCCGTTAAACCTCTTTCCTTTACAAATTACCCAGCCTTGGGTATGTCTTTATTAGCAGCATGAGAATGGACTAATACAAGAAACTATATGGTGTGACCTTTGCTTACATCTCGACCCTGAATTCCATGCACTCCCTCCCTTTTCTTTTTTTAACATACTTGAGCCACGTTTGTCTTGTTTATCATCTTTAAACACCCTGTCTCCTGACTCACTATGCACTTGCTATAATCTCTGGGTGATGTCCTTTCCAAAAGTCTTCAATTCCTAAGATTTCAGGTAAAAGGTTTCACTTCTTTCTAAAATATTAGCCCTTACTCTTACAGTGTTTTATTTTCTTTTTGATAATATTCTAGTATCAGAAAATACTTATTTTATGAAAGATTCTGTATTGACTGACTTCATTAAAATGAATGCTTCATGAGAGGAGGAACATATTCTACCTAATACACCACTGTATTTTCTACTCTTAGAACAGTGCTTGGCCTAGAGTAGGCACTCAGTAAATACATGTTGTATGTTGAAAAATGCATGTAAGAAATTTACTTTCACCATGTGTTTAGGACGGTAAATAATACATTTTAAAGAAGAAGGAAATTATGATAATTATTCAAGCTCTTCACACCCTTCCATGTTTTTGGAAGACCAAGAGAATTGCAATTATGGTGAAAAATTGCCATGTCTCAACCTCTACTCTGAATTTACAGGGGAAATAAAGCCATGAAAACATAACATAAGAATAAATTTCACTGGAACTATGCAACTCTTATTCAGATTAATTGGAAGTAAGCATAGGATCCGAAATAGATGGGGGTTTACAACATTGAAAAACTTATAGTAGCTTTTGAATGGTCATTACCAAGGAAGACAGCCTCCAACTCAGCCATGGGCTGAAGCAGGTCTCTGTGTGGCCGGTTCCTCCTGGCAGCCCCAGGCCGATGTGCAGGCGGGCTACCAAATGAAGCCCAGCCAGGTGGAGACTGCCAAAGTGCAGGGTGTGTCCCAGGGAACAGCCTGGTAGCAGTGATGCCATAAATCACTTTGGGCCCATGCAGGTGCAGGCGAGGCAATTTGATTCTGATTGCTTTTTCTTTCTAATAATTAGCAAATAAAGTCATAAAATTAAGGAGCTGGAATAACCTGAAATACTAATGCAACATTAAGCAGTGACATGCTCCTGTCCTTGTCCTATCCCCTTTTTATATTCAAAATCAGCTCGACAACATCTTGTCCACACAAAAACCACAAAGGCAGTGCAAGAATACATCACACCAATTAAAGAGAGAGCCAAAGGAAGAGGGGAGAATCAGCTCGCCCTAGCTCATTAGCGAGGAACGATGAGCTGCACGAATCTGACAGGAGTCATTACCACTCCTGCCTGAGAGTCATTTTCATTAACTTTTCAATTTCTTATTTATATGGAAAAGTTAAGATGGTTCAGTGAAATAACAAAATTCCCCACCTTCATGCAGAACTTGATTTCTTAAAGCCTACTTGCTTCTCATTCAACGTTAGCTGCTATGCTGCATGTGCTTCAGCTGCTGGCAGAAGTTTCCAATGACCCTCTTGGCAGCTTCTCCATAGGCTGCTTGTCGCCCCATGATTCTAGCAGCAGTCAACCGACCGTGCTTTCTTTGAACTACTACTAATATGCAAGAAGTTCATTTGCCTGGGTATGTGGTGTGCAAAGACCCCTAAGGCCCTTTGATGATCTTATACAGGGAAATCCTGGAGATAAACATGTGATATGTCAGAAAAAAACTAATAAATATACATCCGTGTGTTTTCTTCTGTTCTTTCTCAAATCTCTAATGGAGGTCTGTGTACTTGGTTACTGAGGCTCCTGTTGTAATGATAAAAATTTTCTTTCTAGCCTTCCCCTCATAACCAAAAACAAAAAGAAAAGAAAATGAAAAAGCTGATGAGACTGGGTTGATTTAAAATAAAATAAAGAGATGTTTATCTAAGTCATCATTGTAAGTTTACCCCCCTAGAAACTGCTCTACTGCCTGAAACACAGGACATTCATCAATGAGAGGTGGAAGTGTCACTCTGAGTCCGTAGAATCTGGAGGCAAGAGAAAGTGTCATAGGTCAGAAATGGCCCCATCATCTTCTCAGAGGAAAAAGTGATATATTGCATCCATGAGAAGTGAATTTTCTGCATCCACAAATTTAGAGGTGGCTGATATTTAAACTTCAAACAAGAAAGAATAAGAAATAACATACACACATATTTCAGTCTCAATGGAAGATAATAGAGAGGACGCCTAACAAGTAAAACAACAGTGACAAATACAAATGGAGACAACAGGGAGAACAGACAAGCGAATGCTAAGATTAATTACTAAGCCAACGGCAAGAGGCTGTATCAAACTTTTGCTTTTCAACAGAACATAGTAGCTTGGAGGCCAATACTCCCATGGGAAAACACTAAAGAAGTCCAAGTTTATTTAAAAAATAAAATAAAACTATTTAGAGGCATCAGATAACTACTGAAGAAAAAAGACAAGGGAGAGGAAGAAAAATTTCAGAAGGATAAGCCCAAAGCAGTAAATTGACATCCTAAAGCCACTTTCTTTCTGAGGGAATTTCTTTGCTGATCCTGGACACAGGACAAGAGCTGGGAATCCAGGTTCTGGCCAGCAGAGGATCATAGTTGCTCAGAATACAAGATCAGGAGCAGTCTTGGTGGTCCTGTAGGGCTCAGGGACATAGGATTAAGAGGATAAAGTGATCTTATGGAGTTGGAGAGAAAAACTAAAGACTGAAAGTGAAAGATCGTGATGAGAAGAAAGTGATTGAGAGGTGAGAAAGACATGCAGTCAGTTTTCCCATGAAGCTCGTCACTGAATTGTGAAGCATCTTGTGGTAGGAAGCTAAGATACTAAGCTGGAAGATTTTTGAAAGCTCTCTAAGTGCTGATAAGGCAAGTATTAGGCTTCAACATCCACCCATGGTCAGGGCCCTGGCAGATACTCAAAGATTCTGAATGGAAAGTCCTGGAGAACTTTGCATTAAGAGTCTTGTCTTAGATATTGTATAATACATTAAAAATGCAGGTACAAACTGGAGCTAAACAGATCCTTACAAAAAATGGACCTAGCCTGTTCTGTAATTGCGTTAGCATGATCAGTCCTGACTTTTTGGGTCTGGTGTAAAAAAGTGGTGACTCTTTTGTGGTGGAGAGTTTATATCACCTGGAGCCTCTACCATTTTTTTTAAAAATACACAATGTCTAGCATTCAATAAAAATATACCAGGTATTTCAAAACATAAAATTAATGATGTTTCTAAAGTACAAGACACAGCAAAAGCAAATCATTATGTATTACCAATATTAGAGAAATTGTAGATCTACATACAAAACACATTAAATAAAATAAAACTTGATCTATACTTTCCAGCATGTAAAAACTTAACTCCAAATGAATTATACATATAAATGTCAAACTTTAATCCATCAAACATCAAGAAAAAATAGATAAATTTTGTGACCTTAGTTAGGCAAAATTTTCTTGGATATGACACCAAAAGCATGATCCATAAAAATAAAAGTAAATTGATAAACAGTGCTTTAGTAAATTAAGAGCTGCAAAGACTAAGGAAAAAATATTGGTAAATCATGCATCAGATCCAGGAAAAGTATCCAGGATACACAGAGAATGATATATAATTTAATAATGATAAGCAATACAATATAAAAATAAATGGGAAAAAGATTTTAAGACCTAGTTCAAAGACATAAGAACTCTCCATCCCAAATCAACAGAATATACATTCTTCTCAGCACCACATTGCACTTATTCCAAAATTGACCACATAGTTGGAAGTAAAGCTCTCTTCAGCAAATGTAAAAGAACAGAAATTATAACAAACCGTCTCTCAGACAACAGTGCAATCAAACTAGAACTCAGGATTAAGAAACTCACTCAAAACTGCTCAACTACATGGAAACTGAACAACCTGCTCCTGAGTGACTGCTGGGTATATAATGAAATGAAGACAGAAATAAAGATGTTCTTTGAAATCAATGAGAACAAAGACACAACATACCAGAATCTCTGGGACACATTTAAAGCAGCGTGTAGAGGGAAATTTATAGCACTAAATGCCCACAAGAGAAAGCAGGAAAGATCTAAAATTGACACCCTAACATCACAATTAAAAGAACTAGAGAAGCAAAAGCAAACACAATCAAAAACTAGCAGAAGGCAAGAAATAACTAAGATCAAAGCAGAACTGAAGGAGACAGAGACACAAAAAACCCTTCAAAAACTCAATAAATCGAGGAACTGGTTTTTTGAAAAGATCAACAAAATTGATAGACCACTAGCAAGACTAATAAAGAAGAAAAGAGAGAAGAATCAAATAGACACACCAAAAATGATAAAGGGGATATCATCACCAATCCTACAGAAATACAAACTACCACCAGAGAATACTATAAACACCTCTATGCAAATAAACTAGAAAATTTAGAAGAAATGTATAAATTCCTGGACATGTACAGCCTCCCAAGACTAAACGAGGAAGAAGTTGAATCCCTGAATAGACCAATAACAGGCTCTGAAATTGAGGCAATAATTAATAGCCTACCAACCAAAAAAAGTCCAGAACCAGACAGATTCACAGCCGAATTCTACCATAGGTACAAAGAAGAGCTGGCACTATTCCTTCTGAAACTATTCCAATCAATAGAAAAAGAGGGAGTCCTCCCTAACTCTTTTTATGAGGCTAGCATCATCCTGATACCAAAGCCTGGCAGAGACACAACAAAAAAAGAGAATTTTAGAACAATATCCCTGATGAACATCGATCCAAAAATCCTCAATAAAATACTGGTAAACCAAATCCAGCAGCACATCAAAAAGCTTATCCACCATGATCAAGTGGGCTTCATCCCTGGAATGCAAGGTGGTTCAACATACACAAATCTATTAATGTAATCCAGCATATAAACAGAACCAAAGACAAAATCCACATGATTATCTCAATAGATGCAGAAAAGGCCTTTGACAAAATTCAACAGCCGTTCATGATAAAAACTCTCAATAAATTAAGTATTGATGGGATGTATCTCAAAATAATAAGAGCTATTTATGACAAACCCACAGCCAATATCATACTGAATGGGCAAAAACTGGAAGCATTCCCTTTGAAAACTGGCACAAGACAGGGATGCCCTCTCTCACCACTCCTATTCAAAATAGTGTTGGAAGTTCTGGCCAGGGCAATCAGGCAGGAGAAAAAAATAAAAGGCATTCAATTAGGAAAAGAGGAAGTCAAATTGTCCCTGTTTGCAGATGACATGATTGTATATTTGGAAAACCTGATCGTCTCAGCCCAAAATCTCCTTAAGCTGATAAGCAACTTCAGCAAAGTCTCAGGATACAAAATCAATGTGCAAAAATCACAAGCATTCTTATACACCAATAACAGACAAACAGAGAGCCAAATCATGAGTGAACTCCCATTCACAATTGCTTCAAAGAGAAGAAAATACCTAGGAATCCAACTTACAAGGGATGTGAAGGACCTCTTCAAGGAGAACTACAAACCACTGCTCAATGAAATAAAAGAGGACACAAATAAATGGCAGAATATTCCATGCTCATGGATAGGAAGAATTAATATCGTGAAAATGGCCATATTGCCCAAGGTAATTTATAGATTCAATGCCATCCCCATCAACCTAACAATGACTTTCTTCACAGGATTAGAAAAAGTACTTTAAAGTTCATATGGAACCAAAAAAGAGTCCACATTGCCAAGAAAATCCTAAGCAAAAAGAACAAAGCTGGAGGCATCATGTTACCTGACTTCAAACTATACTACAAAGCTACAGTAACCAAAACAGAGATATAGACCAATGGAACAGAACAGAGCCTTCAGAAATAATACCACACACTTACAACAATCTGATCTTTGACAAACCTGACAAAAACAAGAAATAGGGAAAGGATTCCCCATTTAATAAATGGTGCTGGGAAAACTGGCTAGCCATATGTAGAAAGCTAAAACTGGATCCCTTCCTTACACCTTATACAAAAATTAATTCAAGATGGATTAAAGACTTAAATGTTAGACCTAAAACCATAAAAACCCTAGAAGAAAACCTAGGCAATACCATTCAGGACATAGGCATGGGCAAGGTCTTCATGTCTAAAACATCAAAAGCAATGGCAACAGAAGCTAAAATTGACAAATGGGATCTAATTAAACTAAAGAGCTTCTGCACAACAAAAGAAACTACCATCAGAGTGAACAGGCAACCTTCAGAATGGGAGAAAATTTTTGCAATCTACTCATCTGACAAAGGGCTAATATCCAGAACCTACAAGGAAGTCAAACAAATTTATGAGAAAAAAACAAACAACCCCGTCAAAAAGTGGGCAAAGGATATGAACAGACACTTCTCAAAAGAAGACATGCATACAGCCAACAGACACATGAAAAAATGCTCATCATAACTGGCCATCAGAGAAATGCAAATCAAAACCACAATGAGATACCGTCTCACACCAGTTAGAATGGCAATCATTAAAAAGAAGAAAACAACAAGTGCTGGAGAGGATGTGGAGAAATAAGAACACTTTTACACTGTTGGTGGGACTGTAAACTAGTTCGACCATTGTGGAAGACAGCATGATGATTCCTCAAGGATCTAGAACTAGAAATACCATTTGACCCAGCCATCTCATTACTGGGTATATACCCAAAGGATTATAAATCATGCTGTTATAAAGACAAATGCACACGTATGCTTATTGTGGCACTATTCACAATAGCAAAGACTTGGAACCAACCCAAATGTCCATCAATGACAGACTGGATTAAGAAAATGTGGCACATATACACCATGGAATGCTATGCAGCCATAAAAAAGTATGAGTTCATGTCCTTTGTAGGGACACGAATGAAGCTGTAAACCATCATTCTCAGCAAACTATCGCCAGGACAAAAAACCAAACACTGCATGTTCTCCCTCATAGGTGGGAATTGAACAATGAGAACACTAGGACACAAGAAGGGGAACATCACACACCGGGGCCTGTCATGGGGTGGGGGAAGGGAGGAGGGATAGCATTAGGAGATATACCTAATGTAAATGACGAGTTAATAGGTGCAGCACAACAATATGGCACATGTATGCATATGTAACAAATGTGCACATTGTACACATGTACCCTAGAACTTAAAGTATAACAATAAAAAAAAAGATGTCAAATACATTCAAGGATGTTAAACAGAATTCATTGTTAAGAAAATGCAAATTAAAATCATAACAATACACTTACACACACATGTTCATATATCTACATGAAAAAGAACACACCAAATGATGAAAATGCAGAGCAACTGGAATTTTCATTCACTGATGCAAACAAAATGGCTTAACAACCCTGGGAAACAGTTAACAGTTTCTTTAAAAACCAAATATATACCCACCACTTGACTGAGTCATTCTACTCCTAGGTATTTATCCAAGACAAATGAAAACATGTCCACATAAAGACTTGTATGTAGATATTCATAGTTTTATTTGTCATAGTCCAAAACTGAAAACAAGCCAATGGCTATATTAACAAGTGAATAGCTAAGCAAATTGTGGTATATTTACACAATGTGATGATATTAAGAAATTAAAAGGAAATGACTAGTGATAGATGCGACAAAATGGATGAATCTCAAAATTAGTATTCTGAGTGAAAGAATTCAGACAAAGAAAGAGGGGTATTCTATATTTCTATTGTATAACATCTAAACAATGCAAACTAATCCTTAATGAAAGAATTCAGATTCATAGTTTCCTGGAGAGGGAGGGGGCTGAAGAGGAGTGGTGTAGGGGATAAATTGTAAAAAGGCTTAAGGAAACTTTTTCAAATGATGGATCTACTCATTATACTGATTATGGTGATGGTTTCACAAGTATATTAATATATGGAAAATATAAAAATTACATACCTTAAATGTTTTTTTGATTATATACTAATGAAGTAGTTAAAGTAAGTACGACGTTTTAAGGTGGGGAAATAGAATATATAAACAGCATAATTAAGAAACGGAAAGACAATCATCACTTGTTGTCACCTATTTGTGGGATCTAAACCTCAAAACAGTTGAATTCATGGACACAGAGAGTGGAAGGATGGTTATCAGAGGATGGGAAAGGACTGTCGGGGTCAGGAGGTGGAGATGGTTAATGGGTTAAAAAAAAGTTAGAAAGAATAAATGAGACCTACTATTTGATAGCACAACAGGGTGACTATGGTCAATACCAACTTAGTTGAACATATTAAAATGACTTAAAGAGCGTAATTGAATTATTTGTAATTCGAAAGATAAATGCTTGAGGAGATGGATATCCCATTCTCCATGATGTGCTTATTTCACATTGTGTGCCTATATCAAAACATCTCATGTGCCTCATAAATATAAACACCTACTCTACTATGACCCACAAAAATTTGAAATAAAAAGATAAAAAATAAATCAGCAATCTAATGGGCATATATGAGATGTGACACGTTTCTCCCAGTTTTGAAATTAATTGTAAGTTAAGTATGTTACTATTAATCATGAATTTAACATTACTATCCAGCTGCTTTACATCTGAAAATTAAGCTCTTCAAGTCTTTTCTCTGAATATTTTAATTTTTCACTTCTCTCATTTCTCATTTTTACCATATCTGCTGTTTTTATCACAATAATTCTAAACCCTTTCACCTCTGCGACATCATCATCCTTCAGTGAGATTCTCTTTCCTCTACAATCTATCTGGAGCTGGGATCAGCTGTTTCCACAATTCGCTAAACACTCTTTCCTACCAAACTCCATGCTCTCACCTGGGATTTTCTGCTCTGAGGTTGCCATCATTGACGGCTCATTCTGCTTGCATGACAGATACAGCCACTTCTTGCAGTGCTCTAGTGTCTTGGCTTTTGAGCTTTAAGACGGTTCTCGTCTCATTTTGAATCTTTCGTGGTGGAATCCTTCATGGATTCCTCTCTGAGTTGCCCTATATGTCAGTATTCCCTTGGCTTCAGAGGTTGGCCTTCTGACCTTTTGCTTCAATGCCTATTTTTGTTATTTTATCTAGCCTCAGGCTCTTAGGGGCTATGTTAATAATCCCCAAATGCATATATCCAGCACAGGTCTCAGCCCTAGAGTTCAAATTATTAAATTCATCTCTGCTAGACATTTTCACCTGGAGCTATCAAATGCACATAAAATTCAACTCAATACACCAAATATACAAACATATTTTTATCACCAAACATGCTCCTCCTTTGGTCTCTTTCACTTAATATCCGGTCTGCTATGCCTAAGAGAGAAATTAGGCATTCTCTCTTGACTCCTCCAATCTCTCAGTTTTTACATCAAAGCAATTACCAAGTCATTTAACCTGTCCTATTCTCAAGTAATAACTTAGTTTCTCTTCCATTAATTTCTACATCTAGAAGCAAACGCTTTCACGGAGAAAGTATAATAGAAGATCAAACTCACTAAAAGTGATTCATTTTCCTATGGTCTATAGTTTTGGAACTTCTCGCTACCATGGTACTCAATACAAGTCTTTTGTTTTCCCGCTGTGCGGCAGCAAAAGACTCATCTCAATTTTCCAAACGCTTAGATAATACATTCTTCTCAGTTTATTAGCCTCCAAGCCCCAGATAAAACCTACAGTAGCCAAATGTATCATCTCAAGGGGAAGGATGCTGCAAAATGTTATGCTAACCTATATACGTTCTACAATAATAGTTGAAGACTTCAGTTAGCTACTTTGAATGATAGACAGAACATCTAGACAGATCAATAAGAAAATAGATGACTATAAACCAACTAGAACTAACAGAAATATAACACTGTATCCTATGTCAGCAGAATACACATTTTTCTTAAGTGGACATGGAACATTCTCTAGGGTAGGCCATTTATTAGGCTATAAAACAATTCTTAATAAAAGTATAAAGATTAAAATGATATAAAATATCTTTCCTGACTATAATTGAATAAACCTAGGTATGCGTATTAATAATAGGAGAAAAACTAAAACTTCACAAATATGTGGAAATTAAATGGTGCACTCGTAAGTAAAATATTAAAGAAGAAATCCCAACAGAAATGGAAAAATATTAGAGATAAATGAAAACAAAACCAAAACATACTAAATTTTATAAGATGTAGTGAAGGAAGTACTCAGAAACTCATAGCTGTAAGTATGCACATCTATACTATAAAAGATGAAATACCTCAAAACAGCAACCTAACTTTATACCCTAAGGAACCTAAAAACCAAAAAGCAAAACATAGCCACAGATAGCAGAATAAATGAAATAATAAGGATGAAAGTGGAAATAAATGAAATAGAGAATAGAAAAACAACAAAGAAATCAACAAAACTAAAAGCTGGATCCTTGAAAACACAACAAAATGGGAAAAATCTCTAACTAGACTGACAAAGAATACACAAAATAAAATAGAAGACATAAATAACCAAAATTGTAAAAGAAAGTGGAAACATTACTACTGAGCTTACAGAAATAATAATGATGATGGAAGAATACTATAAACAATTGAGTGTCAAAAAATTCTACCATCTAGACAAGATGGACAAATTCCAAAAAACATACAAATTACCTACAATAACTCGAGAATAAACAGAAAATCTCACAGGCTCGTAACAAGTAAGGAGATTGAATCAGTGATCAAAAATACCCTGACAAAGAAAAGTCCAAGACAAAATGACTTCATTGGTAAGTTCTTTCAGACATTAAAATACAAATAACATTGATCATTCTCAAACTCTTTCAAAATATAGAAAATGAATGAATACTTCCAATCTCATTCTATGAGAACAAAATTACCCTGATACCAAAGCCAGGTAAAAACATCATAGGCCAGAAAAGTATAGACCATTACCCCCTAGTAATACAGATATAAAAATCCTTAACAAAATACTTGCAAATGAAATGCAATAGTATATTAAAAGGGTTATATATCATGATCAGGTGGGTTTTATTTCAGGAATGCAAATGTGGTTTAACATAAGAAAATTAATCAATGTAATACATCACAATATTAGAACAAAGAAACAAAAAGAGAAACATGATTATTTCAAATGACACATAAAAGTCATTTGATAAAATCTAATATCCTTCCATATTAGAAAAACAGTCAGAAAAGTAGGAATAGAAGTGAACTTCCTCAATAAGATAAAATACATTTGTGGAAAAATGCAGACAACTCCATACTCAGGAGTGAAAGACTGAAGCTCCCCACAACGAGAACAGGACAAGGATGAAGGGTTTCATCACTCCTATCCAACGTGGTACTTAAGTTCTAGTCGAAGTCATTAAACACAAAACATAGATATAAGGCATTAGAATTAGAACAGATGAGGTAAAAATATCTCTGTTTGCAAAGGACTTGATCCTACATTTAGAAAACTCCGAGGAATCCACAAGAAATCAGTTAAAATTAATACATGTATTAATTAAATACCAAAGTTGCAGCATACAAAATAAATAGGCAAAAATCAGCTACATTTTTATATTCCAGCAAACAATTGAAAAGAAAATTAAAAAAAAAAATTCCACTTACAATAGCATCTAAAGGAATAAAATACCTAGAAATAACCTTAACCAGGGAGGTGGAAGAGTTGTACATTGAAAATTACAAAACATTGCTGAAAGAAATTAAGGATCTAAATAAATGGAAAGACATGCATATTCATGTATTGGAAGACTTAATATTGTTAAGATGGTATTTCTAGTTCTAGATCCATAAGGAATCACCACAATGGTTGAACTAGTTTACGGTCCCACCAACAGTGTAAAAGTGTTCCTATTGCTCCACATCCTCTCCAGCACCTGTTGTTTCCTTCTTGCTAATGATCTCCATTCTAACTGGTGTGAGATGGTATCTCCTTGTGGTTTTGATTTGCATTTTTCTGATGGCCAGTGATGATGAGCATTTTTTCATGTGTCTGTTGGCTGGTATACATATGTAACAAACCTGCATGTTGTCACATGTACCCTAGAACTTAAAGTATAATATATATATATAAACTTAAAGTATAATATATATATTATATATGCGTATATATATTATATATAATATATTAATTATATATAAATAATAATAATTAATTATATAATATATAATATATTAATTATATATACATAACATATATGTGTATATATAATATATATAATATAATATATGTATATATAAAATATATTAATATATATTAATAATATATATAATATAAAATTATATATATGATATATTATATATAATATAAAATAATATAAATATATAATATATATAATATAAAAATATATATATATTTAAGATGTCGTTAGTAGCCAAAGTGATCTAAAATTCAACAGAATCCCTATGAAAATTCTAAGTCTGTTTTACAGAAATAGGAAAGCCAATCCTCAAATTCATATGGAATCTCAAGAGACTACCAACAGCCAAACAATCTTGAAAAAGAACCAAGTGGGGGGACTCACACTTTCCAATTGCAAGACTTATTATGAATTTGCAATAATCAAAACAACGTGGTCCTGGTACATGGATAGACATGTAGACCAATGGGAATATAACTGAGAGTCCATAAATAAATACATACATCTGTGACCAATTGATTTTTGATAAGGGTGCCAAGTCCATACAATGCGGAAAGAATAAAGCATTAGAACAAGTGGAATTCCCATGCAAAGAACAAAGTTGAACCCCCTCCTCCCTTCATATACAAAATTAACTCAAAGTAGATCAGTGACCTAAGCATAAGAGCTAAAAGTATAAAACTCTTAGAAGAAAATGTAGGGTAAAGCTTCATAACCTTGGATTTGGTAATGGATTCTTATCTATAACACCAAAAGCATGAGCAACAAAAGAAAAAAACAGATAACTTGGATTTCATGAAAATCAAAAGCTTTTGTGCACCAAATAACCCTATTACAAAAGTTAAAAGACCATCATGGCAATTAAGCCATGAAAAGATGTCAAGGAACCTTAAATCCGTATCACTAAGTGAAAGAAGTCAGTCTGAAAAGCTATATACTGTATGATTTCAATTGTATGACGTTCTGGAAAAGGCAAAACTAAAGTGTATAAAAAGATTGTTTGTCATCAAGGGTTGAGTGGATGAATGCAAGACCTTTTTCTTGCAGTGAAAATACTCTGTAAGATGCAGAAATGCTAGCCACATGATATCATAGAATTTGGCAAACACATGGAATATGCAACACAAAAAGGAGGCCTTGATGTAAAATACAAACTTTAATAATCATGTATTGATACTAGTTCATCAAATGTAAGAAATATAACATGCCAACACAAGATGTTAGTAATAGGGAAAACTGTGGGGAGAGGAGAGGATGGAGTGTATGAAAACTCTCTGTTTTTCCTATTTAACTTTTCTCTAAGCCTAAAACTACTCTAAGAAATAACGTAAATCCCTAAAACAACACACAAACAAAAATCAAACAACAGTGAGTGACCTGAAGAATTATTAACCTGATGATAATAATTGTTTCTTTGAGAGTGTTTGAAGTGACCCTGTGGGAGTCCCTTTGGGGAATGGGAAGGTGGGCCTCTGTCACCTTCTTTATTGGTTAGAAAAGCATAATGATTTGGGTCTTTCTTAAAACTTTAGCATTATGCCTAATTATGAGCTCTTTGTGATTTTTACTGTGACTTTTTGCTTCTTCAAAGTACAATCCTACGACAATTGCTAAGAATGTCAAAATGAGATAAAAACAATGAAATATAGAGCCAATCAAATCAGAATGGTCTGTATCCAAACTCTATCTGCATTTCTGCCTCTTGCATTTAATCATATTATTGACTGTTATGTTTCATGTGCTTACTATAAATCTAATTTTGATCAAATATTTTGTTTCACTTGTTTTTGATGTGGTGGATTGATCTCTGATTTTATCCACTGTTTCCATTGAAATGATCCAAAACTCTGCTTCTGATTACACTATGTAATTGTATCCCAGCAAGTTATTTTGTCAATAGGGATTTTTACTTCAATGAAAATTTATGTTTTCCTAGTAAAAGTCATTATAATAGAAAAGTTATGTTGTTCTTGGTGATCCATGTGGATTTGTAGGATTGGAGATAAAGTTATGGAATAATTATCTCTTTTATGAGCGGATTGTTTACAATTGTTTAAACATTCCATGATAGCATGATATAAGAAAGTTCCATATTTCAGCTAAACCTCCTTTAATAAAAACGCCTCCTTCTGTAGCAAGTTAACTGTTACTGAATACAAATATGCAAATATCTGCAGCAGAAGATGTTTCTCTATGTGATATATGTCTTCTATGGTTCGGCCATACATAAAAGGGAGAGCATATGAAATCTTTGTTTTATAAATCACTATGATTTCCTTAAAAAACCCAATGAATTTAACAAATATATATATTGTGTCCCTACTTAATGCCAGGCACTATTTTAGGCATGGAAAATAGAATACACATAGTCATTCTAGTCATTCACAGGTATTCATAGCCATTACGCTCTCAACGCATACGTTCAATTGGAGACAGAAGATAAATGCAAACCCAAGAACTAATATAAGGAAACAACAAAGGCTACAGGGAAAAGAAAAATGTTCATGGGATAGAGGATGACTGAGGATGAGGGGATATTGCCACTCTAGGGAGGTGACATTTAAGTATAGCCTGAGTAATAAGGAGCTGTTGGTGGAAGCCTGGAAATAACCTTCCTTACAAACCAACGTGTTAGCCTCCCATGATTTCATGGGGGCTAGAAAACAGCATGTTACTCCAAGGTCAGAGGTGAAGGACAGTACGTTATTCATAACAGTAGCAATAGCAAAAGATTAACATTTTTTAGGCAGTCACCCAGGCAACGATTCCCACGGAGAGATGCAAAGAAGGCCATATGATATCTGAATAATCAATGAGACGCATTATGGGCCAGAAACTCTGAGTTCAGAGAACCTGGATCTTTTATAACAGGCAGTAAGCAGGCCTGACCTTATTATCTGTGTCTTCCAAGTGTTAACTATGCAGATGTTCTTGAGAATATACTTTTGAACAAAGTGCAGGCAGTTCCTTGCTCACAAGATGTGTAGAAATGGGAAAATCCATGGAGAATTGACTCCAACTGTATCCATAATCACTTCCACAGTCTTGAATTCTGGGCCAGTTTTTCCATGAATATGACACTCTGCCCACCACCCTGATTAATCTGACTAGCAGAGTCTGGGACAAAATTCACTCAATATGTTCTACAGTTTATTTATTTAAGACTACTATCAACAGAACCCTAAGTAGCATAATGAGGTCAACCTAGAGAAAGTATTACGCTCAAACATACCTCCAGACGCCTCAGATCTAACGAGCAAAACAAATTCTATAAACTGTCAAGGTTTATCTAAAAAATCCCATGTGGCTTTCTTCCTAAATTTCTGTATTGACCTTTCTATTTAACCTGAGGCATTAATGCAAGTATAGCAGAACATATCAATAATTGCGTAGACTCTGCCTTGGTCTGCAAGGAAGAAGGCTATAGAAGATTCATCATTCATAGCAACTCTACTCCATGAATGAAGCTGACTGGAACATCTTCCAGGGCTGAAGTAATATTATCAGCCACTTTAACCAAAGCAAGAGACCCATTGTCTACCATGCTTTCTGATTGAATGACTCCCATTCTAGAACAACTGCCTACAGGGTCACATAATGAATCAGTTATCCCTCTAGAAGCGTCCAACCTGCAGTCACCTGAGGAATGCTAATCTATGGAAGTGTTTCCTGAGACACTCGGAGGTCTCTTATGACCAACTCCAAGTCCCCATATTTCCATGAAGAAGGCAAGTTAATACCTGGGATCCACACAAATAAAATCCAGGAGTGCATCTAAGTGCCCTGGAAAGAATTATTGAAACTTATTGGAATCCCAAATAAGACTTTCATTAGTTAGAGGGCATAAGATAAAAGCGATTCCACAATGATCTCCCCCTTAGCCTGTAGGCCTCAGGCTGCCCAGTTCAGTTCAGATAATTACGCTTACTGCTCATTTTTGGAGCACAGCATGATGGAAGTCAGTCTAACACATACTGTTCGCCACACTGTCAGAAGGTGGTGTTTTTATGACCTCAAATCAACTGAGCAATGGCTGGAGAATGGGAGTAGGAAACATTCAAAGATGTTTACAGATGTTTTGTTGGGAGGTACAGGTGTTAGGGCCACCTTTGTTATTTCTAGAATATTTCCTAGGAAAGGGTAAGGGAGATGGCATTCAAATTATGTCAGGCACAGGTGACAGTTGGGAGAGCTCCATCAAGGCATTTAACTCTGCAAGGAAGGCTCCAAGGACAATTACGGAAGACAAAGGCCATTACTGTCCTTCTCTCCCCCATTTCCATAGGGGTTGAAGTATTCTCACCGTGGGTGCTGAGGTTGCTATTCTTACTTCACCATAAAAAAATCTGCATATCCTGATCCAGTAGCTAAAACCTTCCAGCCAATCTCAACAGAGACCAGGCCTTTAGGGTAATCATCTATAAGAAGATAAGGGAACAGGCTTCCTGCCAGTGAGAACTGCTACCTTTACATTAACAGCTGGGCCCAGGCCAGCCATTTCTTTAATACCCCATTTTCATGTGACATGCAAAACCTGTTGAGCTACTATCCTTCCTCTTGTGAAAAGTTCTATTTCTGTCAACATCCTATTATTGAAACCAACACTGGCAAGGATGGTAAGGGATCTGAGATCTTATTCTCCTGGCAGACTAACATGTTACCCTGCCATGGTTTCACTGATGCTGTAAAAAAAACAGGATGCTCCTGGGTCAGAGAGGAAGTGTAGTTCTTACCCGGTAGCAGTGTCAGAATATCAGTATTTTTTGCCAGTTGTTGAGGCCCTAGTTCTCATGGAGCAATGCAGAGAGGGGTGAGTGTCGCCTGCAAATGCAGTGGTTGACATCACAGAAGAGCAACTCTGAGCTTAGGGAACCTAAATCTTTTATAATGGGCAGTAAGCCAGCTGCCCCTTTCTCCAGAAAGAGACACTACCTGTATCTTCTTAAGTTGTTTGATCTATAAATATCCTTGAAATGATAGTCCAAAACAGATAACCAAGTGTCTTGCTCATAAAATAGGCAGAAACACAAAAGCACCATGGAAAATTGTCTTCACCAAACCTTTTGGTCAGAAGATACAGCAAGCACAAACAGTTGAATGCTAAAGGATGGAAGAAACTTGGCAAGTTTTCAACCATAGAGGGAAGTCAATGTTTCCAGAGCTGTGGAGAGGGCGAGAAGAGGTGAGGCAGGGCTCACGCCACTGAGCGTCTTCAACAGCTCCGCAGTGAACCATGACGAAAAAGAGAAATTCAGTTTTCTGCTTTCAATTTTGTAAGGTGTAGGAATTAAAGAAAAAGATTTACTCTCTTAAGCAAAATGCCATTAATTTAACTCTTCATTGAATTCATGTTTTACTTTATCTACCCAAATCAAAACCAGGGTATTCCTCTACCTATTATGTGAGAGGAAAAATCGTAGAGCCACCAACATGGACATCGCGGGGCTTGAGTTTGATAACCTGCTGATGGAAACACCTGTCTTTTTATTTTAGAAAATTAATCAGTTAGAAAGAAACGTCCAGCACCTCAAGGAAAGGGACTGGAAGGGATACTCATAGCACTGATCACAAATGTTTCTTGTGATGAAAAAGTGAAACCATTGGCTCCCCCTACTTAATTGTGAAAGCAGTTTAAATAAAAGAGTAATCATTATTTCTGTTGGCACTTTTAAAATAATACTTATTATAGCAAACTTTTCGGGCAATAATTTATGCCGTAACATAAAGGGTTATTACATTGCAATTGAATCGATTTCATCCATATTTTTTAACTTTCTAGTCATATTCTGCTTCTCTTTTTTAAAAAAATTAATGCACATACATATTTGAGAGTAAAGACATAAACTCCTGTATGTATGAATATCTCCAGTTAGAAAAATTGGTCTTATTTAAATGTGGCTGCATGCCTAAGCTACCAAAGTAGTCCCAACCCTAACAAAGATTTAGAAGGGCAACCAACCTTTAGAGCAGAAGTGAGGACTATTTTTGTACTGCAGAAGCCTTGGTTTTATGTTTATTTGTAAAATTCTGGCAGCTATTTTGAGATGTTTCTGAGTTGCAATAAGAAACATTATGTCCATGAATTTGAAAAAAGAGGGAAAAATTAAAAATAAAAATGATTTTAGCGTATGGATTTTTTTTAAATTTAAATTCATTATCAAACAGATTTTGATATTCTTGTGTGGGTTTTGTGTAGGGGGATGTGTCTCTTCTAGCTGGCTGTTCGGGAAGATGCTTCAGGGGAAAATAAAGATCTTTTTAAAAGATTCTATGTTCTAGTTTTCCAAAGTACATTTTTAAACTTGTAAGAAAGTTTATGTCTGCAAAGATGATGGTTTCACCCTGATTGCAGGGAAGCAAGCCACAGCCAATGGGATTCCCAGGTTGACTGGGCATTAAGGAAGGGAGCTAAGAGATCCCACAGGCTTGGGGGCCACACTTCTCTGGATCTGAAGCGGGGTGGGCCACTGATTTGTGGCTTTGAACAAGTCATTTCATCTTTCAAAGCCTTGATTAGACTTTTGGTTGAGAACTCAGGGATAGTTAATGGATTTACGTTAGAAATAAGTGTTATTTTTCTATGAAGCATTGAATATACTAAATTGAAACACATCTAGACTTAACCCCTCTAAAAATACTCTTACTTCTAGTGTTTACAATAATATCAGCTATTATTTATAAACAACCTACTGTTCAATTTGAACACAATTAAGATTGTCAATTTGATATCTACTCCACACTATAGAGCTGTGGATGGGCATAAGTAGCCATATATATATATATATATATATATATATATATGTAAAGAAATAGATGAAGAAATGTCACTTTCAAGTGAGAGAGATGGAATTTGAAATCAATTCTGTCTGGATCCAAAATTCATGCTTTCTTTATTGCACTTTGTTGTGTTTCTTTGTTAAGTCTTTGATTTATCTTTACCCTAAGTTCTTGAAACATATAATGGATGAATTGAAGAAAAAATTAGATTGAGGTATTTGGCCATAATTCTGTTATAATCCATGGCATTCATAAAAGCTTTAAGAGACACATTTGATATCATCAATGTGTGAGATGCCCTGAAAAATAAAGAATGAGGAAAGCAGGATTTTAAATGTAAATTTATTGGTAATGTAGAATGTTGTACCTGCCTCAAATATATTGCTTGGTTAGTTACAAGGTGAATAACACCTGCTAGGGTCTTTACCAATGTATTTAATTAAAAAACCGCATTGCTCTACACTAAATATACTTTTCTTTTTAATACAAGAAAGAATTATATATAAATCACTTTCCTCGATACACACACATCTTGAATCTCTTGTGTGTTCAAAAAAGTCAGAATAAAATCTACTGAGCACTTGCCACAATATGATCAACTTTATATAATGAGAATCATGAGGTTAAAATCAGAGGTTGTGATTAATTTAAGATGGCAGATAGGAGGCAGGCCTAGCTTACAGCTCCCATTCAGACAGACAGAGCAGTGTGTGGAAACTTACATAGTGAACTTTTGCTCCAAGAACTACCACGGCAACATACCGGGAAAGCTGAGAGAACCCACAGACCCTTTGCAGGACTACTGGATCACCGCTGCAGGCTCCTTGAGACACTGAAAAACTGTGAGTCAGCTTGCTTTCTCAGCAGGGAGGCTGGTGGGCTGGGGCAAGTTTTCAGTCCTGGTGACCAGCTGCCTGGAAATAGACTCAGTGCTGTTGTAGAGGCACGGTGGGAGTGAGACTGGCCTTTAGGACTGTGGGCTGCATGGGAGTGGGGTGAGGCCTGTGACTGCTGACTTTCTTCCACTTCTCTGGTTACCCTTGTGGCTCAGCAGAGGCAGCCATAATCCTCTTGGGAACATAACTCCATTGGACTGGGAACCACACCCCCATCCCTCACAGCAGCTGCAGCAAGCCCCGCACAAGGAGAGACTGAGCTCAGACACTCTATCCCTGCCCCTACCTGGTGGTCTTTCTCTACCTGGCCTCGTTGCTGAAGACAAAGGACATAATCTCCTGGGAGCTCTATGGACCTGCTCACCACCCGAGTAACCTGAATACTTAACCAGGCGTCCCTAGGGCAAGTTTGTTTCTTCCCTATAGGACCACAGCTGATGCGCTCTTGAAAGTGCCACCTCCTGACTGGAGGCCAATCAACACAAAACCAGCGCGCTAAACAAAAACACAACTAAAAACCCTTACAGAGTCCACTTCACCCCCCTGCTACCTCCACCGGAGCAGGTGCTACTATCGATGACTGCAAGACCTGAAGACAGATTACATCACCAAACTCTGAAGACACTCCCCAGTACCAGCCTGCATCCCAGTAGCTCTGCCGGCTGGCTAGACCCAGAAGAGCAAAAACACTCACTGCAGTTCAGTTCTCAGGAAGCCCCATCTCTAGGGGAAGGGAGAGAACACCACATCAAGGGAGCACCCTGTGGGACAAAATAATCTGAATAGCAGCCCTTGAGTTCCAGATCATCCCTCTGATACAGTCTACCGAAATGAGAAGAAACCAGAGAAATAGTTCTGGTGATATGACAGAGCAAGGTTCTTTAATACCCCCAAAAGATCTCACATCAGCTTATCAGCAATAGATCCAAACCAAGACAAAAATCTCTGAATTGCCAGAAAAAGAATTCAGAAGGTGGATTATTAAGCTAATCAAGTTAGAGTTCACCAGAGAAAGGTGAACTCTAACTTGAAGAAATAAAAAATGTGACACAGAATATGAAAGGAAAATTCCTCAATGAAATAGATAGCATAAATAAAAACAATCACAATTTCTGGAAATCAAGGACACAGAGAAATGTAAAATGGACTGAAATGTGTTAGCAATGGAATCAAACAAGCAGAATAAAGAAGTTCGGAGCTCAAAATAAAGCTTTCAAATTAACCCCATCCATCAAAGACCGCAAAAAAAAATTCTTTTAAATGAACAAAGCCTTCAAGAAGGTTGGGAATACGTTAAGCATCTAAACCTAAGAATAATTGGTGTTCCTGAGGACAAAGAGAAATCTAAAAGTCTGAAAAACGTATTCGAGGGAATAATCAAGGAAAACTTCCCCAGCTTTGCTAGAGATCTAGACATCCAAATCCAAGAAGCTCAAAAAACACCTGGGAAATGGATCGCAAATAGATCATCACCTAAGCACGTAGTCATCAGGTTATCTAAAGTCAAGACAAAGCAAATAATCTTAAGAGCTGTGAGGCAAAAGCATCAGGTTACCTATAAAGGAAAACCTATCAAAGTAATGACAGTTTTCTCCACAGAAACCCTATAATCTAGAAGTGATTGGGGTCCCATTTTTAGCCTCCTTAAACAAAACAATTATCAGCCAAGAATTTTGTATCCAGTGAAACTAAGCTTCATCAATGAGAAAGATACAGTAATTTTCAGACAAACAGATGCTGAGAGAATTCGCCACTACGAAGTCAGCACTATAAGAGCTGCTAAAAGGAGCTCCAAATCTTGAAACAAATCCTCGAAATACATCAAAATAGAACCTCCTTACAGCATAAATCTCACAGGACCTATATAATAATAACACAATGAACATAAAACAAGGTATTCAGGCAAGAAATAGTATGACAAATACAATTGTACCTCACATCTCAATATTAACATTGAATATAAATGGCCTAATGCCCCACTTAAAAATATATTGAATGGCAGAATGTATAAGAATCCACCAATCAAGTTTCTGTTGTCTTCAGGAGACTCATACAACACGTAAGGACCCACATAGACTTAAGGTAAAGGGGTGGAAAAAGATATTCCATGCAAATGGACACCAAAAATGAGCAGAAGTAGCTATTCTTATATCAGACAAAACAGACTTTATAGGAACAGCAGTTAAAAAAGACAAAGAGGGATGTTGTAGCATGATGAAACTACTAGTGCAACAGGAAACTATCACAATACTAAATATATATGCATCTAACACTGAAGCTCTCGAATTTATAAAAAAAAAAATTACTACTGGACCTAAGAAATTAGGTAGATGGCTATAGATGGCAGCACAATAATAGTGGGGTATTTTAATACTCCACTAACAGCACTAGACATGTCGTCAAGACAGAAAGTTAACAAAAAAATGGAATTAAACTGTATCCAGAAAAAATGGACTTAACAGACATTTACAGGATATTCTAGCCAACAACTGCAAAATATACATTCCACTCATCAGCACATGGAAAATTCTCCAAGATTGACCATATGATAGGGCAGAAAAATGACTCTCAGTAAATTTAAGAAAATCAAAATTATATCAAGTACTCTCTCAGACCACAGTGGAATAAAATTGGAAATTAACTCCAAAAAGAACCCTCAAAACCATGCAAACACATGGAAATAAAATAACTTCCTCCGGAATGATCATTGGGTCAACAATGAAATAAATATGGAAATTAAAAAAGTCTTTGAACTGAATAATAGTGACACAACTTGTCAAAACCTCTGAGATATAGCAAAAGTAGTGCTAAGAAGAAAATTCATAGTGTTAAATGCCTACATTAAAAAGTCTGAAAGCGCACAAATAGACAATCTAAGGTCATACCTCACAGACCTGAAGAAACAAGAACAATCCAAACCCAAACCTAGCAGAAGAAAATAAATAACAAAGATCAGAGCAGAACTAAATGTAATTGAAACAAAAAAAATACAAAAGATAAACAAACAAAAAGCTGGTTCTTTGAAACGATAAATAACATTGATAGACTATTAGCAAGATTAACCAAGAAAAGAAGAGAAAAGATCCAAATAAGCTCAATTATAAATGAAATAAGAGATATTACTACTGATACCAAAGAAATACAAAAGGTTATTCAAGGCTACTGTAAACACCTTCACATGCATAAACTAGAAAATCTAGAGGAGATGGATAAATTCCTGGAAATATACAACCCTCCTACATTAAACCAGGAAGATACAGAAACTCTGAACAGACCAATAACAAGCAGCAAGATTGAAATGGGAATTCAAAAATTTTCAACAAAAAAAGTCCAGGACAAGACAGATTCACAGCTGAATTCTATCAGACATTCAAAGAAGAATTGGTCCCAATCCTATTGACACTATTCTACAGAATAGAGGAGGGAATTCTCCCTAAATCATTCTATAAAGCCAGTATCACCCTAATTCCAAAACCAGGGAAGGACATAACAAAAAAAGAAACTATAGACCAATATGCCTGATAAACATAGATGCAAAAATCCTCAACAAAATACTAGCTGACTCCAACAGCATATCATCAAAAAGACAATCCACCAAGATCAAGTGAGTTTCATACCAGTGATGCAGAAATGGTTTAACAACCACAAGTCAATAAATGTTATACACCACATAAACAGAATTAAAAACATAAATCACATGACCATCTCAATAGATGCAGAAAACACATTTGACAAAATCCAGCATCCCTTTATGGTTAAAACCCTCAGCAAAATCTGGATGGTAGGGACAAACCTTAAGGTAACAAAAGCCGTCTATGACAAACCCACAGCCAACATTATACTGAACAGGAGAAAGTTGAAAGCAATCCCCCTGGGAACTGGAAAAAGACAGGGATGTCCACTTTCACCACTTCTATTCAACATGGCACTGGAAGTTCTAGCCACAGCAATCAGGAGAAAAAAATAAAGGGCATCCAAACTGGTAGAGAGGAAGTCAAAGTGCTGCTGTTTGCTGATGACATGATTGTATACCTAGGAAACCCTAAAGACTCACTCAAAAATCCCCTAGAACTGGTAAATGAATTAAGCGAAGTTTCAGGATACAAAATCAAAGTACATAAATCAGTAGCTCTGCTATACACCAAGAGTGACAAAGGTGAGAATCAAATCAAGAACTCAGCCTCTATTACAATAGCTGCAACAAAAAAATAAAATGCTTAGGAATATACCTAATCAAGGAGGTGAAAGACCTCTACAAGGAAAACTACAAAACACTGCTGAAAGAAATCATAAACAACACAAACAGAAACATCTTCCATGCTCATGGAAGGGTAGAATCAATATTGTGAAAATGATCATACTGCCAAAGCAATCTACAATCTACAAATTCAATGCAATTCCCATCAAAATACCATCATAATTCTTCACAGAACTAGAAAAAACAATCTTAAAATTCATATAAAATGAAAAAAGAGCCTGCAAAACCAAAGAAAGACTAAGGAAAAAGAACAAATCTGGAGACATCACATTACCTGACTTCAAACTATACTTTAAGGCTGTAGTCACCCAAACAACATGGTACCAGTATAAAAAGAGGTACATAGACCAATGTAACAGAACAAATAATCCAAAAATAAAGCCAGATAGTTACTGCCAACTGACCTTTGACAAAACCAATAAAAACATAAAGTGGGAAAGGACACCCTATTCAACAAATGGTGCTGGGATAATTGACAAGCCACATGTAGAAGAATGAAACTGGATCCTCATCTCTTACCTTATACAAAAATCAACTCAAGATAGATCAAAGACTTAAATCTAAGACCAGAAACCATAAACACTCCAGAAAACGACATCAGAAAACCTCCCCCCCAAGACATTTCTTAGGCAAAGACTCTGTGACACAGAACCCAAAAGCAAATACAACAAAAACGAAGATGAATAAATGGAACTTAATTAAACTAAAAAGCTTCTAAACAGCAAAACAAATAATCAGCAGAGTTAAAAGACAACCTACAGAGTGGGAGAAAAATCTTCACAGTCTGTATATCTGACAAAGGACTAATATCCAGAATCTAAAAAGAATTCAAGCGAATTTGTAAGAAAATAAATCAATCCGATCAAAAAGTGGGCTAAGGACGTAAATAGACAATTCTCAAAAAAGGATATACAAATGATCAACAAAGATACGGAAAAATGCTTAACATCACTAATTATCAGGCAAATGCAAATCAAAACTACAATTCAATACCACCTCACTCCTGCAAGAATGGCCATAATAAAAAGAAAAAGATAATAAATGTTGGTGTGGATGTAGTGAAAAGAGAACACTTTTACACTGTTGGTAGGAATGCAAACTAGTACAAGCACTATGGAAAATGGTGTGGAGATGCGTTAAAGAACTAAAAGTAGATCTACTATTTGATCCAGCCATCCCACTACTAGGTATCTACCCAGAGGAAAAGAAGTCATTTATATGAAAAAGATACTTGCATACACATGTTTATATCAGCACAACTAGCCCAAATGCCTATCAAGCACCGAATGGATAAAGAAAATGTGATACACACACACACACACACACACACACACACACACCATGAAATACTACTCAGTCATAAAAAGGAATGAAATAATGGCATTTGCAATAACCTGGATGGAATTGGAGATTATTATTCTAAGTGAAGTAACTCAGGAATGGAAAACCAAACATCATATGTTGGGAGCTAAGTTATGAGGACACAAATGCATAAGAATGATACAATGGACTTTGGGGTCTTGGAGGAAAGATTGGGAGGGAGGTGAGAAATAAAAGACTACACATTTGGTATGGTGTACATTGCTTGGGCTATGGGTGCACCAAAATTTGAAAATCACCACTAAAGAACTTATTCGTGTAATCAAACACAACCTGTTCTCCAAAAACTTATTGAAATAAAAAAAGATAAAATAAATAACATATCTACTGCCATCCATTTTAGAATTCTAGAGAAAATGATGCATTTGTAATAAATGCAATGCAATATAAGAATTTTAAAAATGCTATGGAAGATAAATTTGTGATTAAGAAAAGGCACTTTACAGGTTACAAATGCTCTGCCTTCTCTGTCTTATGTGAAATTGATAATAATCCTTTGGAGTAGACTGATTTCCCTACTTTACCCTGCTTTATGTTTATGAATGCGTGGCAGAAGGCAGGGATATTGAGAGCTAAAGGGTCCTTTTGGCCAAGTTCACAAAGCTAGGATGTAGCGTGAATAAAACATCAACTATAGTTGGCAGAATTCTGAGATGAGGACCAAGTTTTCCCATCTCCCAGGTGTGTAAGCCTGCAGGTCTTCAGTACTATAAATAGGGTGAGTTATACCTCCCAGGATCAGGTTTTGTTATATGACACAGTTGACCTTAAGACAAAGTGATGATCTGAGTGGGTCTGGCCTAATGATAAGAGCACCTTAAAGGAAGAGGGTTTTCTCTGTCTGGTTGCAGAAAAGGAAGTCAGAGACTGAAAGCACATGAAGTTCTGATGTTCTCTTGCTGTCTTGAAGAAGGAGCCAGAGAGGAAGGAATGCAGGTAGCCTCTAAGAGCTAAGAACACCCTACAGTAGGCAGCTAGCAAGAAAGTGGGACCCCAAACCAACATCTGGAAGAAACTGAATTTTGCCAACTAGAATGAACTCAGAAATGATTTTTTTTTTTTTCTTTCCCAGAGCCTCCAGCCAGAAACTTGGTGTGGCCAGCACCTTGATCTTGTAAAAGTCTGAGGACCCAGTCTCACCTTGTTGGGCTTCTGATCTACAAAACTGTGAGCCAATAAATGGGTGTTATTTTAAGCCACTAAGTCTATGGCAATTTGTTACACAGGAAGTGAAAATAATACAATCTACACATCTTTGAACTCTAAGAAGTACCAGAATGAGCCAACGTTGAGTGGCTGCATAGGGCCAGGCATCATTCTGGACACTTTCAATATTATCTCATTTTAAAATTTTAATTCCTGGCAATTCTTTGAGGTCAGCACTGCTATCTTCATTGTACCACTGGCAAAACTGATGATCATGTTAAGGCACGTTCCCAAGATCTCAGTTAATGGAATTTAGGGGTGGGTGAAATTTAATCCAGCTTGCCCGAATCTTTATTCCTGTCTCTTTCTAATTCCATTTTGTCTTCTCAAGTGGTAGGATCAGGGTTATCTCCACTACACCATGGTGATTATTTGCCATGTAATGTGCAAATCTTATGTAGATAGAAAAATATGAATATTTACACACATCTGCAAGAATGACATGGCTGAAATCAGTGTCAGTATTAAACACAAAAATGCATTTTACATATACATGTTATTTTATTTCTGTTATCTTTATATTTAACTGACTTCTTTACCAGTGCTAAACATTCATCAGATATTATCATTAGAACCATTTCACAGATGAGAGTACTGAAGTTCAAGAAGCTTAGAGTATACAAATCTTGATAATTGATCTCTTGACTCCTAAAAGGTTACATCACAACTGATATGGTTTGGCTCTGTGTCCCTACCTAAATATCATCTCAAATTGTAATCCTTATGTGTCAAGGGAGGAACCTGGTGGGATGTGATTGAATCATGTGGACAGTTTCCCCCATGCTATTCTCATGATAATGAGGGAATTCTCAGGAGATCTGATGGTTTTAGACATGGCAGTTTCCTATGCTCTCGCTTTCCCTTCTGCCTTCTGAAGACTTCCCATTCATCTTCCACCATGATTGTGAGTTTCCTGAGGCCTCCCCAGCCATGAGGAACTGTGAGTGATTTAAAACTCTTTTGTTTATAAATTATCAGTCTCAGGCAGTATCTTTATAGCAGTGTGAAAATGGACTAATACAGATAATTGGTAGCAGGAGAGGAATACTACCATGAAGATAACCTGAAAATGTGAAAGCGACTTTGGAATTGGTAACAGTTAGAGGTTGGAACAGTTTGGAGGCCTCAGAAGAAGACAGGAAGATGTGAGGAAGTTTGGAACTTCGTAGAGACTTGTTGAATGGTTTTGACCAAAAGGTTGTTAGTGATATCGGTAGTGACATCCAGGCTGAGGTGGTCTCAGATGGAGATGAGCAATTTATCGGGAACTGGAGTAACGGTCACTCTTGCTATGCTTTAGCAAAGAGATTGGCAGCATTTTGTTCCTGCACTAGAGATCTGTGTAACTTTGAACTTGAAAGAGATGATTTAGAGTATCTGGCAGAAGAAATTTCTACAGGTCAGTTGCTACACAGATCAAGAGGTGACCTGACTTATTCTGAAAGCATTCAGTTACATGCATTCATAAAGAGATGGTTTGAAATTGGAACTTACGTTTAAAAGGGAAGCAGAGCATAGAGGTTTGGAAAATTTGAAGCCTGGCCATGTGGTAAAAAAGAAAAAATAAATTTTCTGTGGAGGAATTCACCTGCCAGAACTGTATGAGGATAAATTATTGTTGTTTTAAGCCACTAAACAATTTGATATAGTGGTAATGGAAAACTAATGCATCTCATTTTATCAAAAAAAAAAAGCCTCTGTGAAGGTTAATACTGAGTGCCAACTTGATTAGATTGAAGGATGCAAAGTATTGATCCTGGATGTGTCTGTGAGGGAGTTGTCAAAGGAGATTAACATTTGAGTCAGTGGGCTGAGAAGGGTGAACCCACCCTTAATCTGGATGGGCATCATCTAATCAGCTGCCAGTGTGGCTAGAAATGTGAAAACACTAGACTGTCCTAGCCTCCCAGTCAACATCTTTCTCCCATGCTGAATGCTTCCTGCCCTCGAACATTGGACTCCAAGTTCTTCAGTTTGGGGACTCCAACTGGCTCTCCTTGCTCCTCAGCTTGCAGATGACCTATGCGAGACTTTGTTATCCTGTGAGTTAACACTTAATAAACTCCTATATACATATATAGGAGTTCTAGAGAACCCTGACTAATACACCTTCCAATCCAGGTCGGTTTTTCTGTTTTATTTCTTGAGCTTCTTTTGACACAAAACATAAAGCAAGAGAGAGAAAGAGAGAGAATAAGAGGAAAGAAAGAAGGGAAGGAAGGAAGGAATTTTTTTTTAAAGTGTATAGCCAAAAAAAGACTTGACTAGAGCATTCATGTCTACAAAGGACGGATGAGCTTCATCTTTATGAGTTTCTTCTGAACGATGAAGAACACTTATTTTTCTACTGTGGATCCTGTGACTTCCTTTATTCCACAGCTGGATCTATGAAGTAGAGAGCTTGCTGGGGATACAGGGGCCCAGGGAGAGAGGAAAGCAAGGGAGCATTGCCTGCAGGCTCCCATCATGAAAAAGAGCCAAGGTAAGAGACCCATAGTGATGTGAGCAACTCAGAAATCCACTACACAAGAGTGGCCACACCTACTGTATACTTGCCCTATGTTATGTGGGTGAAAAGAATGTGCCTTACTGGAAAGGCATGTTTTCCCTTAGAAAACATGCAATCCAACAGGAAAAGAGATATGTTAAACTGACTAACAATGTGGCATAAAAGTTAACAACAATTTCCATTGTTGTGGGTAGAAATGAGAAAATGCAACCACACTATATATAGCCATGCACCTTTTTCCTATAACTTTTTTTTTTTTTTTTGAGGTGGAGTCTCTCTCTGTCACCCAGGCTGGAGAGCAGTAGCACCATCTCGGCTCACTGCAACCTCCGCTGCCCAGGTTCAAGCAATTCTCCTGCCAGCTTCTCAGGTAGCTGGGATTAAAGGCACATGCCATAATGCTTAGCTAATTTTTGTATTTTTTAGTAAAAATAGGGTTTCACCATGTTGGCCAAGTTGGTCTTGAACTCCTTACCTCAAGTGAACTGCCCACCTTGGACTCCCAAAGTGCTGGGATTACAAGCGTAAGCCACTGCACCCGGACTTCTTTTAACTTTTTAACTGATAGTGGCTCTGCTGTCTGGTCATCGCCTGCCTCTGGGTATTCTTGTCAGTTCACTGTCCCCCTCTCTGAGTCTTCACAGAGTTCTATTCAGCTACTGTAGGCCCTGGGAAAAGGCAGGAATTCTGCCTGCCCTCGACCTCCCTCCTCCTTGCCCTGTGACTGGTTGCCCACATTGGTTGAGTTGAATTTCTGCTACCACCTCTAGTGATGTCCATTATTTCCATATCTAACAGGGACCAGTAGTTGACTTCCCCTGAGCTGCTTGAATCAATGTGGTTCTCTTACCTAGGCTCTTCTTTGTAATGGGAGCCTACAGGCAACTCTCCTTTGCTGCCCTCTCCTCCTAAGCCCCTGCATCCCCAGCAAGCCCTCTAATCCATAGTTCCAGCTATAGGAGTGCCCTGGATACTGATAAGTGGGGCCCTTGGTGGTGATGGCTACCCTCATCATCATCTTCTTGAGTCATAGAAAATGTACTAATCCTCCTTGGTGGGTGATATAATTTGGCTGTGTCCCCACCCAAAATCTCATCTTGAATTGTCATCCCCATAATCTCCATAATCCCCACGTGTCAAGGGAGAGACCAGGCGGAGGTAATGGAATCATGGGTGCAGTTTCCTGCATGCCGTTCTTATGATAGTGAGTGAGTTGTCACAAGATCCGATGGTTTTATAAGTGTTTGGTAGTTCCTCCTGCGTTCATTCTCCTTCCTACCACTTTGTAAAGAAGGTACCTTTCTTCCCCTTCACCTTCTGCCATAATTGTAAGTTTTCTGTGGCCTCCCTAGCCATGCTCAGCTGTGAGTCAATTAAATCTCTTTCCTTTATAAATTATCCAGTCTTTGGCAGTTCTTTATAGCAGTGTGAAAATGGACTAATACTGTAGGTTTGAGAATATGGGCTTCCCCAGACACCCGATTTCAACAACACTCACGCTCTCACCTCATTTCCTGATCATCTTTAAGTTTTAGAGGCAGAAACACTGGAGGTGGGAGAAGAGCTAGGAGGGAATGAGTTAGGAAACTGTGCTGGAATGGCCAGGGTTAAGGCTCACTTTCTGACTCACTCACTCCCTTCTGGAGGCAGCAGAATGAAAGGGGTCATTGATCCCTGGGAATTCTGAAATTCCAAGGAAATGGCACTGTGTCCTTTCACCTCACTTGGTGATTTCCCCTGCTTAGTAAAGGGAAAAACTGTAGTGATGACATTTTTTTTCTAGTGTGCTTATTTGTGTTAGTTTCACAATGGTGGGTTTCCACTGAGACATTCATAATCCTGTGCAGAGTCCCAGGGAAATAAGTGTTGATGTCTCAAATAATTGCAATAAGTGACTAATAACTTCACCTCCATAGGAGAGTCTTTTACGAATCCTAATCTCAAAAAATTGATGTAGAAAATAATTTAGATAGTAAACATCAATTGGGGTTGCTAGATTTAGCAAATAAAAATTCAGGACATCCAATTAAATTTGAATTTCAAATATCTAAAAACATATTTTAAGTAAAAGTATGTCACATTTAATATTTTGAATGTATACTAACAACTTTTGTTACTAACCTGAAAAATTGAGCTAAACACCCTGCACCATATCTGGGAATCCTCACGCCAACTGTATACTTGTCCCATGCCATGTGGATGTAAAGAAAGTGCCTTACTGGAAAAGCCAGTGAGGCTCATTCTCTCCCTTAGAAAATACATAATCTGGCAGGGAAAGAGATTATGTTGAACTGACATAATAATGTGAAATAAAACTGCAATAATTGACACAGGTAATATTAACGGGCTCTGTCTGTCATGAGCCGTGTCTGTTGCATATGATCTCCATCAAGTCTCACAGCACCTTGGAAACAGCCTTCATTATTCTTATCACTTCTTTGTAAGTGAGGAATGAAACCATGTGAGGATAAATGAATTGCTAAGATTATCTGACTAGGGCTGAAGTGGGTTTCAGACATGGTCCTGTCTGCAGCTGCCTGCCTTGGAACCACACACACTGTCATGCCCGCAAAGGCTACAGAAAGACAGCTGGCTGAGCCAGCTGGACATGGGTCGACATAAAAAGACAGAAGAGGCCAGGCATGTTGGCTCACGCCTGTAATCCCAGCACTTTGGGAGGCCAAGGTGGGTGGATCACCTGAGGTCAGGAGTTCAAGACCAGCCTGCCAACATGGTGAAAAAAATCCTCTCTACTAAAAATACAAACAATTAGCCAGGCGTGGTGGAACGTGCCTGTAATCCCAGGTACTCGGGGGACTGAGGCAGGAGAATCGCTTGAACCTGGGAGGCGGAGGTTGCAGTGAGCTGAGATTGCGCCACTGTACTCCAGCCCGGGCAACAAGAGTGAAACTCTGTCTCAAAAAAAAAAAAGGGGGGGAGGTGGGGGGACGTTTGTATCTTGGCAATTGGGTCTTTAAGGTTAAACAACAATTTACTACATGGGTAAAGGAAGAACCTCTGGGTTTAGGGAGAGAGAAAACAGCAAGCAGAAAACATAGTAAAAGCAATGGTCTAAAGGTGTGAAATGTGTCATGTGTTTGGGAACAGGGAAGAGGTATTCGGAGGAAATGGACACAGAGGAAGTGAGGTGATGGCCCATCTAAGTTTAGCAGAGACGTGTATGAGCCATGCCTATGAGTGGGAGCTTAATTCTGCTGAGTAAGGGGATGAACATCATTCAACATTTACTTTATAAAATTACTTTGACTGTCAAAGAAGATGATGGGGTAGAGAACGGAGCACTAGGTAGTAGAAGACTGAGAAGAGATAAGTAACGAGAGAGGCCCCAGTTGGTGGGAATGAACATTGAGAAGAAACACAGGTGGGACATTCAGGATGCAGGAGGTAGAAGGCAGCCACTCAACTGACAGAGGAGGGTGAAGATGACTCTTCCGCCCTGGCAAGCTCAGCTGGGAAGATGACAGTCACACAGTCCCAGCTTAAACACACCTGCTCTGCTCCCATTTATTCTCCCCAGCAGAAAGACATCTGGACAAGTACGGTGTCTATGTTCCTTAACGTACTGTAGCATTTGAGAATGCGATTTTGACACCTTTTTGAAACTCTATAAAAATTCATCGTTGACCTTTCTTTCTTTTTCCAAGGAAATCTAAGGAAGCTGATGAAAATGAGGGCACAGATGACTCAAACCCAGTTATGGAGAAAACTGACTCTATGGAAGCCTTTTTGTTTGCGATGAGTAAAAGCAGAAATATGACAACTCATATTGTCACTATAATAAATTACAAATTGATGAAATAAAAACGCTGTGGACAGAATCCAAAGAAATATGGCTCAAATTAAAATATCCACAAAGCATTCTCTGTGTGTTGCATTCTTCCTGAACTTAGACCATGGACTGACCAAATGGTTCCTGTCTATGTCCTTCTCTCTAGCCCCAGCCCAACAAGGTCATGGAGTGTTACAGGAGAGTACCAATGAGCAAACTGAAGTTTTTCCTTGGCGTTTGCATTTACATGTTCCCCAAACTCAGGAGCATAATCCCTGCTGCAAACCATTTGAATTACTTTTAATAACTACTATGTGGAGTTAAAAATAGGCAGCTGTTGCCCACTCTTAATGTCTCAGAACAGTTCTGGCAACAAGATGTTGCTTTTTCATAATATTTTTCTTTTCTTGTTTTTTCTTCAGGGAAGGGGTTTAAAATAATTTATTCTTAATATTATGCCTGCCTAGTATGTGAGAGTAAAGATAAGCTTGACTGTGGTACTCCAAATAAATTGCTCAAGCAGAAGGCAGCTGACTGGTGGGTAGTTGGGATCACAATGCCTCATGTACACCTCTCTTTATGTTTCCAACCCTGAATTAGATGTTGGATTCCCGTGTTTGTTTCAGTACCTTGTGAGCCTTTGAAATGTTATAGTAGATGAACTAGAGAAAGGAAGACGGGGATGGTGACGTGCTTCACTGCCAAAGCGACATGCACGGTATGCATTTCTCAACAGTAAGCACGTTGATTCAAAGTCCAGGTGAGCAGGCTTCCGTTTTAGGTTCAGAGATTGAAGCATCATCTTGCATTCTACCTCTAATGATCTTCCAAGTAAATAGGACCCTTCATTTCCTTAGCGCTGAACTCATCTCTTGTTAACTTTCCCGGAGCAGACTTGGGAAGAGATGTGGAAAAGCACATGAGAATTTAGGAGTGAGGTTCAGATCCAAGAGTACAATCTGGACACCAGTGGTAGATCTTTTTAAAGGAAGCCACTTCTTTTTCTTTGCCTCTCACGTCTATCTGGATAAATATTTGCAGCTGAGATGTGATTTACACTTCACATTTGACGCATTAATTTTGAGCACCATCCTGTTGTTTGTTTCTGAGCCAAACATAGACTCCGCCTTTACCTCCAGACAATCAGAGGTTCACATAGTTTTGTTTGTGTGTTTTTTTGTTTGTTGGTGGGGGCAGAGATGGTAAGTGTGTATTTTAACACAAGAAATTACGTGTCATATACACACTATGACTTTAAGTCTGCCTCTGCCGTCCCTGGTTTTCACATGACTCCTTCAGTCAAGGGCCCATCACAGCCTCAGTTTCCCCTGAGGTATTGAAGTATAAAAGAAAAGTATTGAAGTAGATGCCTACAGCATGGATAATACACTAAAACAAAATGTACCTGGAATCTGGAAGTCAGCCTATTGACCTTAGGCATTTAGCTTGAACATTTGATCTTTGGTGAGTTTAGATAAGCTCTGAAATATTACATATGCCAGAGGACCCAAAAGGATGAGTGGCAATTAGCAATTAAATTTTTTTTTAAAACCTGCTCAGAATATGCAGTAGATCCATGTTTCCACCAAAGTAGGCTCAAGAAATTAATTTTCTAAGGAAAGGAATGGGAGGGCAGCCTTTCCATGGCCACAATGTGGATGAAGCTGAGAAGCAGCTACCAGTGGACACAGACTCCTCTCTAAGTGAGTGTGCTGTATGGTAAAGGCTTTCATTTCACAGGTATCAGAGGGAATACCATTAAAAGTCACTTCACTTATCTTTGTCTCAATTTTCTTATTGTGAATATGAGAGATTTGGCTTGAATTATGTGTGAAGTACCTTTGTATCATCAGACATGAGGCTGTAATCCTTGGAATATGCAGAACTGGTCATTTAAAGGACCCATGGAAGCAGAAGTGTGTTATCTATGCAGAGTCAAAGAGAAGATGAGGTGCCATGACCCAAAGACCAGAAGAAGATTGACATATTCAACTTCATCCAGTTTGCTCTTTCTACCACTGTCTGGCCAAAATTTCTAAAACACAAAAGTAAAAATACCAATTTCTCTGAGTTTAAAAATATCAGATTATATTAATGTCTAAAAATGAGCCCAGCTTCCCAGCCTTGCCTTTTCCCTCCAGCTACAGCAGAGAACAGCTGCCATTCATCCTCTGTTCCCACTTCCATCCTCCTGCATCCCACAGCCAAACATCCTGCACCAAACCTGGTGTCCCCAGAACACAGCTTGGGCCTTTCTGCCCCTGCGTGCCTTTGCATAGACTTTAGTTATGACCTTCCTCCATCAGACACCTCCTTCTGTCTGTCCCAGTCTGGACTTTCCATGTGTGCCTTCTAGAACTCTCTACCACCTCTGTTCTGCATTCCAACTGCCCTTCAGCAGTGTCATTCTCATTGCTGGATGATAAATGCTTTAAAGAAAGGGACTATGGATTCCCTATGTTGATACTCTCTATCTCCCATAGCTCAATGTCTTATTCTTAGTAACTGTTAATAGATATTTATTAATGCAAATAAATATGTGGTAGCGGATTTGATGAGATTCCATAAGCAGAGTAGTTGTATGAGGAGGGCCACATGGTGCCATGGAAAGAGGGCCAGCTGGCATCGCTCCATTCCTCCTTACCCTGCCTCTGTGCATGCAGCCCTGTTGCCTGGACTGGGAACCACGTGGAGAACATCAATGGGTATTATCATCTTTGAATCCCCACAGCCTTGCCCAGGATCTACTGAGTGGAAGATATTCAGATGTTTGTGATGCCAAGTTGTCACTTACTGACATTTTTACCTGGGAAAATCGGTTCTCTGAGTCTCCATTTCTTCCCGGTAAGATGAGGGTCTTTGATTGCATGACTTGTTTTACAAATGTCATCAAGTTTTAATTTTGCAGAACTGTTTTTCCCTTTGTGTGGAACTACTAGGTGTTTCTGTAGTAATCATTGCCTCGCATTTTGCAATCAGTCAGGTTTGGTTTGGTTTTCTGCTTTGTTTTGTTTAATGAAACTCTCCAGAGTAAGCATGTTTAAATATTATTACATTGTTACAGTATCAAAGAAAATAGAAATAGTTACAAGGCAGAAGAACACCTCAGGTGTTCACAGTGGGACTGTCCTCACTTACACCTGTGCCCCGCAGGTCTTCACGTCCTCACTGTGTGTCTGTAGTGAAAAACAGTGCTGTGAGGGACTGACCAGGAAAAAGAGAAGTGCCTGAGACCCAGCTTTGTGATTGGAAACTCAGCAACCAAGTCCCTCTCCAACACATTAGCTACGTTATGCATTCGTAAAATAAAACCCCGTAATTCCTGGGAGAAGTATCTTTGACCTGTCAGACGGAACATCCTTTGAGGATGAGTAGGTGGAAAACGCATTGTCCAGGTGCTGGTTTCTGGGAACTGCTTTTAAAAAATTTTTAAAGGCAGATCACTAAGCTATAGCTGCTATTGTAGTCTAATCACTAGTTTTCCACAGTAAATGATGAGCCAGTGTCTGTGTAAGTGGCAGCGGCAGTGGTCTTCTTGCTTCCTTTGTACTTCCACAAACTCATTGTTTTTTAGCATCTGACAGTGTGACGGCCCTGCAGAGCCTAATTCTCCCAATTCTGACTGTGAAGAAGAGGTTCAGGGGGTCTTGTGCAGTAACATGCCCGCCTTCATGCACTTTGCCATGAGAGTAATTTGAAGGTCTTCAGGTAGCTCAGAAATAAGATTCATGCTCTCAATCATACAAAGGGAAATATTAGTCTGTGCTAAAGAACCTCAAGAATGGACAAAGAGATTTTGCGAGAGCCTAGGAAATCTGACTTGAAATTTCTTCAACGAGTTGCTGAAAATTTTGGGATGTGGTGCTGCTTCCAGAACCGGAACAAAGGAGAGGGTGGAAGCATCCAAACTGTTTTCCACAGATATATATATATATTTAATGCTTTTCACTGGCTCTACCATCTTAAGGGCAATGGCAGTTATATTGGAAGTCTGCTCCTTATTCCAATGAAATGGCACAGACGAATAAAACATTTAAAAATTAGAAATCATCCGTATCTCCATGAGTGATATTTAATCCTCATCCATTCCACGTAGAAAGGAACAATTTTCAGTGAAGTTCTTCTTAATGTTTTCTAAGGGACTAACATTTTAAATGTTGTATGATGTATAATGTTATATGGGTATAATATTTCTCTGGGGGCTTCTGAAGAGAATTTTTTTAAAAATCATTATTTTATAAAATTATGCAAAATATTTAGGTCACCATCTAATAATGTCACTATAAATTATGGCAAAAGATTGATTACAAATAGTGTTTGTGATGTTTTCAAAGTCATGGTTTGTAAGATTACAATCTTCCCTCAACCAAAAAAAAAATTCCTCCTTCTGAAAGTGCATTTTTCAAAATTAATGAAAAAACCATTTCCCACTGATCTAAGCTCAGAATTGACCTTTACTCCCCCTTATCTCTTAGGCCTAGACTGCTGTATGGAATACATCATCAAATATTATCTGATTTCTTTTATTTCTTTTATTGCTTTTAACATCTTCATTCTTCATCCTTTAAAAAAAAATTGAACCCACTGCTTACCTATCCTTATTTCCTAATGTGAACTCCAAACCAATTCATGTGCAGCAAGGTCACCAGCGGAAGGAACCACCAAGGACATCTTAGTCCCCGCTCCTTTCTGCCCCTGTCTCACAAGCTCCTGGGGATGGCAGTTTTGCTTCTCTGAGAACTACACTTTGAGTAGCAGCCAAGGCTTTAAAACTCAACACTCTGTGCCTCAGCACCGGTTGTCCTGGCTTCTAATGTGATAAATGAATCTTTCTACTTCATCCTGAAATTCAGGCCCTTAAACATGCCCAGGTTTGGTTCTGGCTGTCCTACTCCTTTTACCTGAAGATTAAAAGTCACTCATTAATAGTATTCAGTCTTTTTTCAGGGATGACATCCCAAATCACACCATAAAACTTGTCTTAAAATAAGAGTAATGCTTTTGAATCCCCACCATAATGTGTGGGGCTGTGACACCACCTGCCCCTGCCCTGAGGCTGAATGAATGCTGTGTGGCCACATCTCCCAACCAGACTTGCTGCTGGATATACCATCTTCCGGTCATGCACCTGCCTTGATGTCCCCGACTCTGGATGCTTTTGCAAGCTTCAAGTGTGACTCATTACAAGTTCATCTGGAGAGCCCTCCCCTCACAAATGTTCCCTAGGGAACAGGTTCTAAGAAGGTAAAGCATCTCAGTCATGCTCTACAATTATAAAATTCCCCTCCCCAAAGAAATGTCATTTTGCCTAAGTGAGACTTCAAATTAATTTTTCTAAGCAGACTTAAATACAAAGCACTTTCTCTAAAGGGATGGCATTCAGAAAGATGCTATGATCTGTATTGGGGCTCCCCAATTATGACCAGAAGACCGGGGCTTGAGTCTTATTATTTTTAATTCCATTTAATTTATTTTCTATAAGACATAAAATCTATGTTGATGAATCTCTAAACAATTCCTCCACCTCTGACCTCTCTCCCGAGCCCTATTCCTGTGATGTCAAAATATGTTCACTTAGGAATCCAGACAACATCTTGGTGTAATACTTGTCTTCCCCAAATATCACAGGTGTCTTTCTTTGGTTAATGACCATGGCATCCTTTTAGTCACTTGGGCTAAAAATATGGTCACCTTTATTCCTCTCTCACTCTTGTCACCCACATTAAATCAGTTGTCCTGGTTATTGTTTCTCCTTTTATTCATCTGAGGTTCACCTCTCTTTTTCATTTTATTCTATTATTACTCAATTTAGGCAATTATTATCTCTGATCCATACTTTCATAATCATCTTTAATTGGTTCCCAGACTTTTATTCTCAGATTACTTTCTTTTCTACATTACTTCCATGTTCATTGTCTACCTCAAAAGAGATCTACAAAATAAGACCACCTCCAGAAAAAAGCACGTATTTCTAAAACGGGTACTAACTGTCCCCCAAATCTGTCCTCAGTTTGCCTGTCTACTCTACTCTTTAGTGAGCTTATTGTTGTAGTCTATACTGCACTTTTTCAAACATTATTTCCTTTAATAATTGCATCAGCTGTGTGAGTTGGTATAGCCTCTATGATCTTTTCATTATTCCATTTTACAAATAAGAAAATAAATGTACACAAAACTGTCTGACAATTGGCCTCAGTCATTCAAAGTCACACTGGAGTAAGAGAGAAAAGTAAATCCAAAGCTCACACCCTCACTGTTTTCCTATCTCCCCATGAACGTTTGTTGAAATGCCAATTCTGGAAATGCTTTGCTCTCTCTCTGGGCAGAACTAGTTTCCCACACCCTGGGTTCCCAAAAGACTTTCCCCGTACACCTCCTAGGACACTGATCACATGCAAAGCGAGTGTGTACGTTCATGTTGGTTTACAGTGAGATTCTTGCGGGAAGGAGCTGTGCTTCTGTTTGTGCGTGGCGTTTGTCAAGTGGCAGGATCTGACACGTGGTGACAGGAAGCGCTGCCTAGTGAGTAACCGCATCTCTCTATTACGTAGCTTGAGACATGCACTGATACCCAGTGCAGTAGGACATTCCTATGCCCCTAAAGAAGTCACAATCATATTTTGATTTTGATAGAGAAGACTATTTACTTGCTCTACAGCATGTATGAATGTGAATCTTGCTAAACCTGAGACCAGAATTTATTCTAGAAAATCAAATGACCACTCTAGTTGTAAAATAGAAAATAGATTTTATGAGAACCTAAATTCTTACCATGAGTCACAGTGAGTTAGGGCGTAAAGTCATGTTTGGTTTTGAAAGAACATTTGTGTTCTTCTGCAAACGCCTTTATTAAGAATTTAACTATTATAGAGCATGGGTTTTTTATATATTTAACCAAAGTTGAACCAATAAACTTATCTAATCTCTGATGGTTTCATAAAATGACTAATATTGAACATTTTAATATTTTATGAGCGACTAGGCAACATCTTGACTATGTTTGCTGCTGAAAGATGTACTTAACTGGGAATTAAATAAGGAATCTAAAGCTTTGCTTTTTATTATGGTTTAATAGGTCTAGTCTTGCAAATTTCAAGAAAGTGAATTATGTCAACAAAACAAATAAAGGCTTATGTTATAAATTGTACGTAGTGAAAGAGTCCAGAACTAGTAGCAAGATGATCAGTTGGACAAAACATATGCTTAGGAATTTATTAATGCTGAGTCATTGCAGTTCATTCGGTTGAGTGAAATACGGGTGAGAATGTAATTGATTGAAACAGTGGTTCCTGATCATCACCAGGCACTGTCTGTTGGATATTTAGAAAAACCTCAGTTAGTAGGAGGAATTCTAAAGTCTCATAGGCGTTTATGAAGGGTAAACATCATAGCACTTGCTCTGTACAACCCTAAATAAACATCTTTCCCACTGCCTGTCTGTGCATAATCATATCATCTGCATTAGAACCAAGTGTGAAGGTGGCCCTCGTCTGCATATTCCATCTGCATGGTGTGAAGAAGTTGGAAAACTCGTGCCTTTTAATTCTAAGCATTAGGTTTTCACATTTTCAGAGCCAAGGACCAACACCTAATGTGTGTACTTAGGCTTATGGAATGATTACTCTGGGAAAATCCCAGGTTTTAAGAAGATGATGCACAACGCAAGTAACTGCTTTGTTGGTTGCCCAGCTCTCAACTTCAGTACCCTGATCGTAATCTCAAAGCATCAAATTGGTGGATCCCTAGCACAAAAGCCTTTCCTTTTTATTTTTCATATTTAATATTTTTTTCTTATTTTTCAGATTCATACGACCATTGCTGATTTGAATTGTTAAGCAACTGAAAAGTATTTCCATAACTATAATGGTCAAATATATTCTAGACTCAATAGTCCGATTACATTTGAGAAAGAAAAAAAAAACCCAGAGATCAAAGCATAATATTTGATATTAAAAATACTTCTATTCTTTCTCCAAAGTTTCTTTTTCATCATTCCCCATATGTTAGTTTGTTCTCTGTCTTAAATCAGCTCATATTTACCCAGATTATCTTAAATATTTTTCTTATTATACGCTTATAGCTGAAGTTCTTCAGGGCTTTTAATGAAGTGCTTTACTGGGAGCCAGTTCTAACCCAGAAAACCAAACTAGATCTAGAAATAGAAGTCAACAATATGTGGTTTTTACATTTGAAGAGTTCACAGCCCAATGAAGGAAACAGAAAAAGTGAACAAAAAAACCCCAAAACTACACTGAAGAAAGCTTCAACAGAGGTTTTAAATAAATAATAAGAACACTGATGAAAGGGGAATGGTCCCAGCCTTTGGAAAGAGGAGATTAAAAAACAGCTTTACAGGGGACAGCAGGTATCAGAGAGAGATTGAAAGTTTAACTTTCCATGTTCTACCCTAAAGTACAATATTTTATGAACCGGGAGATCTCCAGCTGCCATTGAGAATATTGGCTTTCATGAAATCCTTTCTTAAATGTATTGTCTGAATAAATATCATTGAGGCACGGACTTCATTGCCAAGTAATAATTCTAACGTTTGGTTGTAGAAGAAATTGGAGTTACAATGTCATGTAGATATTTATAACAAACAATGGTGCTTGATGTAACAGACTCCAAATTATTCTCAATTGTCCTATTGTGTGAATTATTTATGAACTTTTACACATCTGTAAACTCTTAGAATAAACCACTTTAACCACTGCATCCATAGCCAGAAAAACATTATCAGACATCTTTTCACATGACTTACTTACAATTCATTGATTTACTTCAACATAGCATTTCACATGTACAAATTACAACATTTTAGTTGTCCAGATGCTTAACAATTAGATATTTCCATTGCGTATCTTTATTGGTGCCCGCAAGTGGATTCAAACCCTTCGGGAATCACTAGGTGGAAGCTCGGTAGTAGGCAATATAGATATCTATATTATTTTTTCTATTTCTTAAAATTTTCTTTAATGAAAATAAATAATCACTGGATTCTTGTAACAATACTGGAAAAATAGAATAGGAGAAGGTTAGAAGGGAACTAACATTTGTTTAGCAACCACCATGAGCAAATGTCTTTACAGGCATTATCATATTTCATCTCTATAAGATGTTAGTAAATGAGTATATCATTCTCCTTTAGATTATCTCCCACTGAGTTTTATTAGTCCCATTTTATCAAAGCAAACATGAGAGTCATTTTCCCAAGATCCACATATTCAAGGTGGACCCCATGTCCACCTGCACACATGGTCAGTATATAGCCATCCCAGAAGCTGAACCTTATTGTGACTTTTAACCACAAGATAAATGACACTGTTTGTACTACCCTTTTATTTATGCTGTTAAGGATTATAGGCCATCACCCATGTCTCTGCATGGATATAGAAAGTGGCTAAATCATGCTGGACACATTAAAAACCTTGTACCAGACTTGACCACTAGCATCCAAAGAGTGAGTGTGTCTGTGGTGGCCAGAATAAAGGCCACCAAAGATAAATATGGCCAGTCCCTGGAATCTAAAAATATGTTACATTACATGGTATAAAAGACAATGCAGATGTAATTAAGGTTACAGTTTTTACAGTTGGAAGATTATCCTAGACTATCTGAGTGGGTCTAATATAATCACATAAACCCTTAAAAGTGGAGCACTTTCTCTCAATGGAGTCAGACAGATGCAGCAAAAAGGGAAGTCAGAGTGATTCCACAAGTGCGAACGTTTCAGTGCACCATTGCTGGCTCTGAGGTCTAGAGGCTCACACACAAAAACCAGAGAGAGGCCTCTGGAGCTTAAAGCTGGCTGTCAGGCAGCAAATGAGAACCTAAGTAGTGAAATCAAAAGAAAGTGGATTCTGCCAGCAATGTGAATGGCGTTGGGAGCAGATTCTTGCCAGAACTGTTGATTAGAGCTTAGCCGACGGACACCTTGATTCCAGCCTAGTGAAACCAGAAGCACAGGAATGAGATGATCCACATTTCAACCTACAAAACCAGGAAATAAGAAATACATGTTTAAAAAAACCAAGTGCGTGATAATGTGTTATGGCAGCAAAGGAAACAAATGTAGCACCCTACCACCTGGTTAGTAGCCCTAGCCGTGGTCAGCCTGGTAGATCTTTTCTTTCCTCCTCCCTCTCCCAGTGTTTATCTGTTTCATTACTTCAGAGCTGCATCTGCCACCATTAGAACATTATGTATTTAGTTACAAAATTCAACTCAACAAGCGTCCTCAGAGGCCACCCTTCCTTCCTCTTTTCTTGTTTTTAACGAAGTATCTCCATCCCAAAATACTACTCTTGAGCCAAACTCACCATGACTAGTTTTAAAGATTGTATAAAATTAATTCATGAACTGATAATTCCTATATACTCAGTTATAACCAATAATAAACAAATCTAGTCATTTTAACAATTTGTATTTTACTATAAATTAGTGTATTCTTATGTTTAAAGTGCCTGTGGTATCATAAGCAGTTGGCATAATTTATTAGGCAGTGGTGTTAATGGGGGCCACACAGCAGTGTGATTGGAGCCTCGAAGTCCTCCTCTGGATGACTGTGCTGCTTCCTGGACATGCACACAGCAGCAACGGATGAGGCAGTCACTTTCCAAAAAGCCAGAGTGAGTCTGACTTTAGCAAATATTTTGCTTCTTTTTTTCTTCCCTCCAAAGAGCTGTTGAGAAATATGTTCCTTGATTTTGCTGCAGCTTATCCTTCTGTAATAGTTTTCTATTGCTGTGGAGCAAATTACTACAAACTTAGCAGCTTTCCACAACACATATTTATGATCTTACGGTTTTTCTGGGTTAGGAGTCCAGGCGTGGCTTGGCTGGATTCTCTACTTTAGGATCTTACCAGGGTGCAATCCAGGTATTGGCTGGGGCTAAGTTCTCATTACAGTCTTGACTGGAGAAAGATTCAATTAACTTTCATGCAGCTTTGAGTCTGAGATTCTCTTTTTCTTACTGGCTGTCATCCAGAGAATATACTCAGCTGGAGATCCTGCCATGCAATCCTCTCATAGCCCTTCCTAAAGACCCTCCTCTAATGTGGCCACTCACTTCTTAAAGACCAGGAGCGTAATCTCTCTTGCTTCAAATCTCTTATTAAGGGCTTACCTGCATTGATCAGGTCTACCCAGGATCATGGCTTTTGATTAACTCAAGGGCACCTGAATAGGAACCTTGATTGCTTTTGCAAAATCCCTTCCCTTAACCAGGAAAGTGAAAGCTCACCATATTCACAAGCTCCACCTGCAGGGGAAGTACACCAGAGGGCAGGGTCTGTGGCCTATCTTCAAATTTTGCCAACTACACCTTCCTCAAACCAAGCTGAGGAGAAGGGCTGGAAAGAAACAATGCATCCTGAGCAATAAGAACCCCTACAGAATAAAATAACCAAGGCTTAAAGACAAAGACCGTCTGGTATTAGCAGATTTACTGGACACAGTTCAGTTGTGTAACTTAGAAAGAGATCTCTTGTTTCTAAAGAGGGGAAAACTGGAAACTCAGGGAAGAGAAGAGTATATTTCAGTTGTGCACATTTAGCATCTGGTAATTTCCTATAGTGGTTATGAACTCAAGCTCTGGACTCAGACATATCGCACTGGAATGCCAGTGCCACTACAGAACATGATGTCTTGACCAAGAGTTTGAACTTCTCAAATGATGCATAAGCATTCATTGAGCATTTCCTGGGTCATAGATACTAAGCTAAGTTCTTTATCTAAGTGAATTAAATTAATAGTCATAGCAGTTCTATGTGATAATTATTTATCACATAGGCACTGAGGCTTGGGGAGATGACGCAGCTTGACACAGCACATTAAACACTGGAGGCAATTTAAACCCTGCCCATGTGACTTCCAAGCCTTCACACTTTACCACTACCTGTAATGGTCTCTAAGCTTCAGCTGCCTTAACAAACCTGGTACAGTGAGCACTCCTACCAGGGTTGCGATGAAGACAAATTAAGCTAATGTGGGGCGATGATCCAGCATGGTGCCACATGCTGGTTTCTAGGGCAGGGACTGGCAAGCTTATCTGTAAAGAACCAACAAGCAAACATTTCAAGCTTTGCACATCACACTGTTTCTCTTTGCAGCTAGTCAGCTCTGTTGTGGAAGAACGAAAGCAACAACACACAATAAGTTAACAGATGGGTGACACTGTATTCTAATAATATTTTATATACAAAAACAGGCAGTCCCCTGTTCCAGGACAGCAAATTAAAAATCGAGCAGCTCATCTATCCATTTTTTCTGGAGAAACATACCTTTTAAAATCATGCCGTAGTGTTCCTTAAATATGCCTCTTAATATGGAATTTTATCAAATAAACTTATTTGAGTAGCCAGTACTCTAGGATTTTTTAAAAATATTTTTACTATGTGTAAGATAATTTCTGAAAAACTAATATAAAAGTAACATTGCCATTTAATGTTTTCATTGGGTTGTTCAACCACTGAGCAGAAACTGAGCCACTTGGCTTTCTGTAGGCACTTGACTGTTGGCTTCCTTACGTGCGATCTGTCTTCCTGACTTGATGTTGTGCCATGCTGTTCTGTTCTTTAATGTCATATAAGAAGATATACTTTTATTATTTCATTTTCCTCTTCCATGCATTGTCTTCATATTTTTGTCCACTCTTCTTACATCTCTGCCTGAATCCCTGGTGATTCATTGTATCCTTAAAGATTCAATCAAGAGATAAGCTGCATGTTAACTTGAACAGAGGAAGCTTAATATAAAGAATTTATTAAACATAACAGGGGATTGGAATAAGGCTGGCTGAAGAAAAGAGAACTCTAAGGGATCTAGAAATAGAAGATATAAGGAGACACCACTAGCCCTAGGGCGGAGAAAGAGTCCCCAAGAAAGTGCACCTCCTCCCCCAAGGCTGAGGTGAAGACTTTGTTGAGGAGGGCACAGCTGTGGGCCACCACGTGGCAGGTAAGTCACTGTGGTACTGCACTGGCAGAACCTGATGGAAATCCATCCTCAGGGATTTGCAGTAAATGGACCCTCTCAACTGCAGGGGAAAGCCATTCATAGTGGGGTGCTCACTAGAGACTCAGTGCTAAAAGCATGCCCATGGGCAATCCCAGGATAGGCATCTAACCCTGCACACTGCAGGAGCCAGGCACTAGAGAGGATGAGCGCCCTGCAGGCTGCCTGCCAGGCAAGCACCAAAACCAGAATACAAAATCCATGCTTCCTGCGACGTCTCTACCACCCTCTACTGACAAAGTTTAACGTCGTGACAGCCGGCAAAGAAAAAAATAAATAAATGAAAGACCCAGATTCACTTCCACAAAGCAGACAAAAAGGATGCATTTGGAGCTGATTAGCAATAAATCAGTAGTGAACATACTCATTTTCCATCACATCTTTTGTTTTACACATGGCCTATGTTTTCTGTATTTTATCAACTTGAAGTAAATACATTTTCAGAATCTCTTGGTGATTCTGTACCATATTGTTTTAATGGCCCATTGGGCAATACTGCCAACCCTCTGGGAAATCCTGCTGTGAATGATGAGGCAGTTTCTCTACAGGAATTATGCAGCTCACCCACAGTCTTCTACCATGCCTTGCCATTGACCAGCCAGCCCCTCCATGTCCCAAGGAGCATTTAAACTCCTATGTCTTATGCAAGGCATTGACATTTCTCCTTATGATGAATCAGAGAATTGTGTCACAGCATATTAAGGGAGCATGCACATCTCTCTACCAAAACTTTGACATGGTACATGTCACCAATCGGCTTCTGGTGAGCTCAACCCACCAGAGTGTTACACTGCAAAAACATATCTGAATTCTAACTTAGGTTCAAACGCAAAAGCCCAGCTACTATTAAGTATCTTATGGTATGTCTGTTAAATAGATTGGTAAACAATCATGAGGAAACATTCATGAATATGTAATAACATGTAAAATGTCCATAATATAAATTGAAGTTAAAAAATCAGAATGTAGGCCAGGCACGGTAGCTCATGCCTGTAATCCCAGCACTTTGGGATGCTGAGGTAGGTGAATCACTTGAGGCCAAGGGTTGAAGACAGCCTGGCCAACATGGTGAAACCTTGTCTCTACTAAAAATACAAAAATCAGTCAGGAGTGGTGGCATAAACCTATAATCCCAGCTACTCCGGAGGCTGAGGCAGGAGAATTGTTTGAACCTGGGAGGCGGAGGTTGCAGTGAGCTGAGATCGTGCCACTACACTCTAGCCTGGATGACAGAGTGAGACTCTGTCTCAAAAACAAAACAAAACAAAACAAAACAGAATGTATCTTATACACACCTATATAACCAACATAATGCATTAATAGCAACTATTTCCATAGTAAGAATGTTGAATTTTCTTCTTTATATTTATACATATTTTGATAAATTTTCTTTAATGGACACTATGTTTTAAAATAAAAAAATTAAGACTCATTTAAAACATGTTTCACCTCATCTCTGTGTTTTTCCCTTTCTTTCCCAAAAGATTATAGCGCCGTGAAGAAAGCATTCCTAGAATTGTAGTACATACAAGTAGCTCAATAAATTCTTATTATATTGAAATTATTTGACCACATAAAATGAATGGAAGAATGCTTTGTTATTTTTATCAATGATGAAAACAAAAATCATTCTTTCAGTGCCCCTATCCTCTACTCAGCTCATGGACAACTCATTAGAAATTCTATTTCAAAGGTCTAGGGTTTTATTTTTAGTGCTAAAGAGAGAATACATTGTTTTATTTGGTGCTAGAGGCTTTGCAACTTTTTTTTATAGTTGTTCTAATAATTTTAGAAAGTTGTGTTGTATTTTTAGTTAATGTGAAAGTTACATTGACACACATCAATTTGGAAGATCTATAAACGCTACCAGGTGACCTTCAAGGAAGAAGAGTTCAAAGCTTATCTCAAAATCTACCCTTGGGAGTTAATGCTTCAGCTCATATTCATTTGATCAGTCATAACTGGAAGATATGGGGGGGAAGTTACAGGCTTACAGGGATCATTCTTCTCCTCCTAAAAGCCTTTGTCACTAGGCTCAATGGAAGATAAACCTATTTTATCTTAAAAATGAAAGACGACATATAACAGCTATAGACAGGATTTCCTTTTCACTCATCAGCCATCTATGTTACAAGGCATAATTAATCAATTAAGCATTTCTGAAATAAACATTTCTGGCATGCACACTGGGTGAAGTGAAATGTTTGAATCGCTGGGATCGATAAACCATCCTACGTAATAAAAGCTATTGGCCTTGTTTTTACCTTCCCTTTTAGGGGATTAACAAGGAACTGGCAAGAAACACAAAATTGTTGATACAGGCTTCCAGCTGGGATTGATTACAGGCTGCAGTCTAATGCTATAATGTTTTGCGTTAGTACAATTTAACTAGCGATGGCTCACCTACTGCCTCCTGGGACTTGCCAGTGGAGCGCCCTTTAATGTCATTTGGGTTTTCATCTTTGAACACATACATTCTTAAAAGACCTTGCCTAGCAAAATATTGTCCTCTTCAACATGGTTTAGTGTATATTGGTGTTGAGTTGAAAAATGTTACTTAAATCTGGTTACAAGCTTTTCTCATTCACTTGTTCACAATGTTATTGAACACTTGTGTATGCCAAGAATATGTTGAACTATAGAGATAACAAGAAGAAAAATATTCTCCCCCTGCCTTCAAGGAGCTTTTAAGGGGGACACGTGTAACGATTACCATGCAAAATAATGTTAAATCAGACTGGTTGGTTTAGACTTCCAAGGCAGAGAATAAAACGAGTCCAGGCTGCTCACCAACTGAAACAAGACACTATACATTGACAGAGTTTTAAAGGTGGCCATTAAAAACAGTTTCTTTCATTAAATATAACACCAAGTCTAATAAGGCTAATATTGAAAGACCAATTTTTAAATGTGTTTTTTTAAACTAAAATGAGTTTTAATTGAGGATAAAGATCAGAAGAAAATATATTATATTTCCCAGAGATTGCACTGAAAGATTTGGGGGGTAAAATGACAGAGTAGTTTGTAAGGAGAAGGATTGGAAAGAGTAAAATGCATTTCCGCATCCTGGGAAGTCCAACTAATACTCCCTTGTTGTTGTTCCACCAGTTTCCGGAGAGTGTCTAATTTGTTCCTCATAACCAACCTCTCCTGACCACAGTATGAGACAGGTATCATCACCATTCCTATCTGACCACATATATGGAAACGGAAGCACACGTCCAGGATCGTGCAGCACACCACGACCAATGGGCAGGCCAGGGAATTGAATTCAAACCATCTGACTCCAGATCCCATCATCTATCAGGCTGAGATGTGTCACAAGGCCAGGGTCCCAGAAGAGAACAAAGCAATTACTTCTGGAGGACGGAGGCAGTGCCCGCTGTGTCTGAGGAAGTGTGCAGGATACTATCACCCAGAAAGAGACTCTGTGGAAAGAGCCTGGACATGCACTCTGATCACAGGCTCTCAAGAGCGCCCCCAGAAGTGCGATGCTTCACAGGGCAGAAGACTCACACATGTCCCCTCACCATAGGAACCCACTGGAAAAGCCACGGGACACTACCAGTTGGCCCCAGAGTTCCATGCCTTTCTTCCCTAGTAAGAAAGCGGTGGCCAGACCCAGGTCACGGACTGGAGGCTACATATTTGTCAGCCTCTCTTGGATCTTAGAGTGGCTGGCAATTAATTGGCACCCAAAATTTCAAATGAAAATGATGTGTGCTTGCTTGAAAGGAAATCCTCCCTTTCTATTTCACGCACCTTCCACATTGTTCCATGTGGATGGACCCATGGCCAGGCTCCAACCCCATGGATAGCAACAATATCATAGAGGAATACAGGAGCAAAACGATGGAAGGAATCGAGGTCCTTGAATGATCTCATGTTTTTGAGCCACACCGACAACCTGAGCTCTCTGCCTGCCTCTGATCTCTCACATAAAAGAGAAATAAACCTCTATCTTATTTAAGCCTCCGACATTTGTGTCTCTTTGTTAAAGAAACATGGCCTGCACCATCAAGTCCTATAACACTTCATGTTAATACTTAAGAGAAATACATAAGTATTAACATTGCTGAATGACTAATCAGACCAAATAAATGATGACATGTCCAGGATTCAGAAGTCAGAGCTGATTTGGCTGAAAGATAACTCATGCATGTGATGAACAAGGAACACACCTGCGAAGGTGAAAACTATTTCTTGTATGTTAAAGTGCTTTAGTGGATATTCACTTCTCACTGGGAGACCAATTACTTGAGATTTATTTGAGTCAGGAAGTGAAATCCATAGAACTGAATGTATCATCTGAGATATTTTTATTGATTTTTAGATCATCTGACAGTAGAGGTTGACTCATCTTAGTTGTTTGAGATATTCTTGGAGGGTTTTCATGAAAAACACTGAACGTAAAATACTTATTTCTCAACCTCTTATGTGATGGAGATTTGGACAATGGTCAGTTTAGTCGATTTTGGGTCTAAAAGGAGTTGTTAAGGAACAAAATCACTGACAGTCAAAAAGATAAATCAACAAGAGAGTAGTAATAGAAATTTCTCTCTCTGTGTCTTTCTCTCTCTCTCTCTCTCTCTCTCTCTGTGTGTGTGTGTGTGTGTGTGTGTGTGTGTGTGTGTGTGTGTGTGTGTGTATTTCCAATCACTAGGACTCAACATATACTGGAACCCCACCATTGCAAGACACTTAAATATAACCGATTAAAATCCTTAAAGATTTGTCGACAGTTGGATGAGTTTATGAGAAATAATGAAAATGTTCAGGACCAAGAGTAAAGGAAGAACTTAAATATGAGAAATAATAAAAATTTTCAGGACCAAGAATAAAGGCAGAACTTAAATCTAGTGAACATAACTCTGATAGTCTGCATATTTGGTTTTAGGGGCCACATATGGAGTACAGTAATGCCAGGCTTGCAATAAGATTGGGAAGGGGCATCTTCTGATCAGGTTGAATAATAATTTACCTTCTATAACGTAGGGAAAGCTAAAAATCCAGCTTACAGAGATAACTAGTTAGAAGTTTGTCCGTCTCAGCCTTGGAGACTGAGAGGCATCTTGTCTAATAATTTGTGTTCGCCGGCCAAGCAGCATTAGGATTGGAATTTTGAATTAATACTATTTATATGTTTCATAAAATAGCAAGCTGAGACTCTTAAGTCAAAAATAGCAAGACAACAGAGTGCCCTCAGGAACTAGACATTATCAAATGAGATTCCTCCCTGTAAAAAATGCACCCTTAGCAGAGAAAACTGGAACCAGAATTCCAAAACTTTAAAAATAATTGAACCCACAAGCAAAGGAAAAGATACTTCAAAAGTAAGAACCAGCAGTTTTGAAAAAGACTCAGATAGACTGCATAGAAACAAGTAATAGAAATTTAGACTAAAAGAAAGGGTTAGTTCATTGGACACAGGAGAGATAATTAATGAACGTGAAGATAGAATGCTGGAATTGTATAGAATTTAGCACAGTGTGACAAAATGCAGAATACAGTGAGAAAAGAATTGACAAGAGAGTGGCATACTGCAACATCTGTAAGAAGCTAATAGGGAGTGGAGAAGGCAATTTACTGAAATTGACAAGGACTAAAAATTCTCAGACTTAGATTTCAGAACTGCTAAAGGAATAGATTTTAATGTTTTCGCCACAAGAAAAAATAAATTGGTGAGGTGATAGCTACCTTAATTAGACTGGTTGAATATTTCTACAATGTATATTGATCAAAACATCACATTGTACCCCATAAATATACACAATTATTATTTGTCAATTAAGAATGCCATTAATTCTCCAGGAGCAGAAGTCCACCATGTATTAAGCAAGATTAAAGAAAAAAAACTATTAAAATGAATCTTGGTCAAATTGTGAAAGAATTGTTGCAAAGAGATTATATGGTTATTTATTATTTAGAACATAGTCAAATAAAAAGACAATTTAACCAACGGGAATAACAATTAGACCAACAGTTGTCTGACACTGACAGATAAGTGTTAGGGAATAGTTATCTTTAAAGTGGACTAAAATAAAAATATCTGATTACCAAAATAATATATACAATAAACTAAGGAGTAGATCAGCATGCAAAAATATGAAGAGATAGAATTGAACTTCAACTAATGGATTTAAGCTACAGGAGTCCTCTTAAGGGCAGATTTTCTTCTGCCTCTGCCATCCTGAGACAGCAAGACCAATCCCTCCTCTACCTCCTCCTCCTCAGCCTACTCAACGTGAAGATGAAAATGAAGATCTTTATGATGATCCACTTTCATTTAATGAGTAGTAAATATATTTTCCCTTCCTGATGATTTTCTTAATAACATTTTCTTTTCCTTAGCTTACTTTATGGTAAGAATGCTGTATGTAATTCACAGAACATACAAACTCTCTGTGAATCGGTATTTTATATTATCAATCAGGCTTCTGATCAGCAGCAGGCTATTAGTAGTTAAGTTTGTAGAAAGCCAAAAGTTATATAGTGATTTTCGACTATGTGGTAGATCAGTACCCCAATCTCTGTGTTATTCAAAGATGAATTGTGTTTCAAATAAAAGAAAGTTTCAAAAAATTCAAAAATTAAATAAGATTTTTAGATTAAAAGAATTGATAATATTCACCATTTTATTAAGAAATCCTAAAGAAGGCATTTTAGTAAGAAATTAAATTATCATTGGTAAAAGTTTTTAAATCAAAAATAAAAGGCAAAAAAAGAAACAAAAACTAATTAGATAAAATAATAAAAGCTGGTTTAATTATGACTAAAATATAAAGATATTTAAAGCTGTAATTCTGGACAAAACAGTGTTGAGTCCTGAGGTAGGAGCAAGGCAAATGAAACTCAAGCCTTGTAAGTTACAGAGATTTGCACTGTCCTGGAAGACGGTAACAACTCTGATTGCGTTTACTTCGATAATTAAGTTTATAGAAGTATAAGAGAAAAATGAAAAAAGATAAAAAGGCACAAACAATACAAAGGGAGAGAAGAAAGAGGGGAAATACAAAAAATTGAAAAGTAAAAGCAAAAAAAATGGTAGAAATAAACACAAATACGTCAGTAATTACAACCCACATAAAGGGACTGAACATTCTAACATAGAGATAGTTTAACTGACTCTATGAAACATAAAATTCAGCTATTACTATTTATAAAGACAAAAATGTCTGGGGTCATCAGATCACAGGAAAGCTGAAACAAAAACATGGAAAAATGACAACACTATTTTCAAACTTAATGTGCTCATCTACTTTGACTTTTCTTTCATTATAGTCCCAACTATAATGAAATTCAGAACTAAGGTCTTTAAAGTGGACTAAGCCTTCGTTTATGCAAATTCTCCCTTATGAAAGAACTTAAAAAATGATCGTGGCCAGTCAGACATTGTCACTGCATCTGAACAACCTTCTTCGGGTTCAATATTTCTTGGCTAATGCCAAGTAGATCAATTCCAAGTCAGAGTAGCCCAAGGCTATCGGAACTGTAAATAATGACTTTTTGCAAAGTGTGAGTCAAGAACATTTCCATGGGAAACAGAGTATCTTAAGTTTGTGGATCACCTTATTATTTATGATTTCTCACATGCATCGTCTCATCTGGTATTCAACTTCAGCCTCGCTGGGTGTTACCAACATCTTTTTATAGACTGAAGCCCCAAGAAATAGATTTACGTAATATATTCTGCATCACGTGGTCAATAAGAACAAATGGATCCACTACCAAAAGTCTCTGTATCTAAACTTAATGCTTTTAACCACACATCAGCCATGTATTCTGCAGCTCTCAAAGCCAACAGCTGGAGAAGACCAGCTAGCAACACAGACCATCACCCTACAAGACATGGAAGGAGTTGTTCATGATTTGTATTGATGAGGTAAAGTTAGATTTATTTCCATATGTTATCTACCACCTCATGAAACTCTGCAACACTTCCAGTGCTGTTTGTAAAATCCCCTTTCTCTCAACTAAAAAGTAAGAAAAAAAAAATCCCAGCAGACACCAGTCACTATTTGAAGGTGTTAATTCCATAGCTGTTTGAATTCCCAGAACCTGCATCTGCACTTAAAAGTCCTGTATTTAAGTTTCTAAAATTAAGACAAACTGAAGTTAATTCTTTTTGAATTTAACCATTCTGGAATTAAATGAAGATTATGATATATTGCACAAACAGAGGGCAATTCCAGTTCTGTAAACTCCACAGTGGAGGAAGTACAGCAGCAAGGGGGATACAAACAGAACCTTCATGTGCAACTTGCTATGAAAATCACGTCAACCTAGAGACAGGAAGTCCAGGCTATAGTCAGTGCTTAGCAAATATCAGCTATTGCTATTACTATTAATTTAAGTGACACCCAGCGTGTTTTCTTTTTTGTTAATAATGATGCTTCCAATGTCTTCTGGTAGTATTTTAAATATTCTACTCTTGTGTTTGGATGACTCTTATTCTCTTGAAAACTCAGGCTGTATTTTTGCGTTAAGGTAGAAAATGACTGACAATTTCACAGATTTTGAGAATGGGCTGCACTAGAATAAAGTCATATGATACCAATTATTTGTTTTATATTTACAAAGGTACTGTTCTCTACCAATATTGGAATTATTCTATATTAATAAGAATGAATCAATATTATTTTTCCAGGCTCAATTTTTTTAAACTTTAAAATTAAGCAGTATAAATATAAAAAAAAAAAGCTAAGCTAATATATACTCATATTGATACAATAATTGCATTGTTCTTGAGTGCTTGAGTTCTTGACTGTCCTCTTACTTCCAAACCTCCCACTGTGCCTTCCTCCCTAGTTTCTTTCTCTTTTCCTTCCTTCATTCCTTCCTTCCTTCCTTCTCTCCTTCCCTCCTTCCCTCCTTCTTTTTTATTTCTTTTCTTTCTCTCATTTTCCACCTTCCTTCCTGTTTCCTTCCATCTCTTCCTTCCTTTCTTCTTAACTCTCTTTCTTGATAAAAAATTCCAATATAAAGTGTAACTTCACAGAATGCCAGAATTTGGGACAACTGTTTTTTTTTTCCCCCCTTCATTTTTGCCAGCATGTTCTTTTTTCCTTGTTTTTTCTCCCCCACCCGCCACCCCAGCCCTTGGTGTTTTTGGGAATAGCCATTCTAACTGGGTAAGATGATGTCCCACTGTGGTTTTAATTTGCATTTCTGTGATGATTGGTGATGTTGAATATTTTTTCATATATTTCTTGGCCATTTGTATGTCTTCTTTTGAGAAATTGCTATTCAGATTCCTTGTCCATTTTAAAATCTCGTTATTTGTTTTATTGCTGTTGTTTAAGTTCCTTTTATATTCTGGCTATTACTCTCTAATTGACGGTTGTCATTTCACTCTGTTGATCTTTCCCTTGCTGTGCAGAAGCTTTTTAGTTTGATATGGCTCATTTGTTTATTTTTGCTTTTGTTACTGTGCTTTTGTGGTCTTAACCATAAAATCTTTGCCCAGACAAGTATCCAGAAACATTTCCCGTACGTTTTCTTCTAGTTGTTCCATAGTTTTGGGTTTTACATTTAAGTCTATAATCCATTTTGAGTTAATTTTTGTGTATGGTGAGGGCTACGGGTCTAGTTTTATTCTTCTGCCTATAGATACCTACTTTCCCCAGAACCACTTATTAAAGAGACTGCCCTTTCCCTAATGTAAGTTCTTGATACCTTTTTAAAAAATAAGTTGGCTGTAAATATTTAGATTTATTTCTAGGTTGCCTACTCTGTTCCTGGTCTATGTGTCCATTTTTATGCATTTACATTACAATATATTTGTAGTATATTTTGAAGTCAGGTAGTGTGATACCTCCAGCTTTGTTTTTTTTTTTTTTTTTTGGTTTTTTTATTCGTTTGTTTTAGTTATTCTAACTAGGACTCTTTAGAGGTTCTCCTGGTGGATATTTGGCTCCAATTTAATTACATATAAAATGTAAATAGAACACTTGTATCCTTTGCTATAGAACTTTCAAATCTAAGCAGTATTTTCCTTAGAAAATTGATTAATAGATTCATTCATGTATTCTTCCATTCATTCATTCTTCCATTCGTTCATCTATCCTTGGACCTAAGAATTCTCCCATCCATTAATTTCTTCAAAATTTCCATATGTTTTTGAAAATTATTGGACTATTATTATGTGCCAGGTGTTAAGTGCTGAAGTGTGCGAGACAAAGTTGCTGCCCTCATAGAAATCCCGGTTGTCTAAGGATAATCCTCTTTGAAATTCATATTCTTGTAAAGTCAATGAAATTATTTTATAGACAGAAAACATTTAGTAAAGCATTTTCCATAACTAATTAGTACTAGAAGGAAAAAGAATTATTAAATTCCACATTCGCAAAGAAGGCCAATAAAGACAAAGGAAAGCTTAGAGGGGATAAGATCTCTGGAACTGCTGAAATCATAGTGACACATTTTTTCAGGTGCTGCTCTTGGAAGTTTGTGACAATACTATCTAGAATTTAATGGCTTAGGATGCCTTATTTACTATGAAGAGATTTTTTTTTTGGAGAATTCAGGTTCATAAATATAACAAGAAACACGAAGTCAGTTAGCAATCAAACAACTTTAGCACGGCTAAAGGTAGCAACACATCTGCCCTGCAAACTAGTTTAATGTCTAATAGCTGCAATTGTCATGAAAGTCTTCTTGTACAGGAGTATATTCTTTGTGCTAAATATATCCATGTTAATTTGTAATGCAGCCACTTTCTCAATTGAAATGCAAAATGTTCCAAAAGAACATATGTCCAGCAACTTCTTTAGCTTTAGCTTAAGAAACAGTTTGTGTGTTTCTTTTTCTATTCTTTTCTTTTCCCTCTCTTCTCTTCTGCTGTTTTTTCTCTTTAATCAAGACAGCAAAGGCCTGCTATGTGCCTGGGAGACAGCCATATTTTTGCTGAGCTCCAGAACTGTGAATCCAACAGCCTACTGAACACATTATGAGGCACAACAAATTAAGTACATAGTGTTTGCCACTCTGAAGAGTTCAGCAAATTTTTGAGATAAAGAATCAAAAATGGCTAGTGATCAAGAGCTGCTAAATCCATTAATGAAATGAGTGGACAGGAAAGGGAGAGACTAATATTAGGCTGTAGTTTTCTGGGAAGGCTTCAAAAGAACAGTATTAAAAAATCTACTTGAGAGGGGTCATGAATTTTCTGTACTCTCATAAGCAGAGAGGCAACGGAAAGAGAGTGTAGAGAAGGAAGTGAAGTTGGAGACACTGAAATGTCCAGTGGTAAATAAGCAGAGATTGACTTGTTTGTAATGAGGGGATTTTTATGGGTGGAATTGTGACCCCTCTCTTACATGTCAAAGTCCTGGCCCCCTGTACCTCAGATTGGGATCATTTTTAGGAATAGAGTTGCTGCAAATTTGATTAGTTAAGATGAAGTCATACTAGAGTAGGGTAGAGCCTTAATCCAGTATGATCGGTACTCTTATAAAGAAAGATTGTGAGCACAGACATGCACACAGAGGGAACACCAGGCGAAGATGAAAGCAGAGACTAGAGTGACAGTTCTGTATGACGAGGGACACAAACTACTGGAAGAGATTATCCACAAACCCCTGGAAGCTAGGAGAGGTTCCTGGAACAGATTCTCCCTCACAGCCTCGGAAGGAACCAATCTCGCAGACACCTTGATCTCAAACTTGTGGTCTGCAGAACTGTGAGACGATGCATTCCTGTTGTTTAAGCAGCTAAGTCTGTGGTACTTTGTCACCTCAGCTCTAGGAAACTGCACACCAGAATGAATGGAGGGGCCCCTTACCCATAATATGTACTTCCTTTGGGGACTCGTGCTGGAAAGAGCCCTCCGTGGGGTCATCCATAATAGCTGACTGTCTCCTTTGATTGAATTTGCACTTTCATAAAAATCAGAAGGAATGACCCACTCAAAACAGTCTTTAAATATGTACTACATGTTATTAGAATGCCAATAAAGCCTAACCCAGAAGTCTCTGTACCTCATTAACAGGCCCTCAAAGACAGCACTAATTAAATCCTGGAAACTACAGGGTTTTGAGCAGTTGGAATTTATGTTTTAAAAATAGGCAACTTTTGTTTCCTCCCAGCTCTAAAATCTATAATTCTGGTTGTGACACACTTATCACCCACCAGTTCTTATGTTCATTTGGATCTTTCTGGATTTCTTAGAAAGTGCCAGGAAAACATTTGCATTCTGGCATACATGCTGAACTGGACATTGCCATGAGGATTTTAATAAAATGAAAGAAGCACGTGGCTCCCAAATATTCATCAGATCCTGCTACCTCCTACTATTTGAGAAGAAGTGCGTGCTTTAAAAAATTTTTTTAAAGTGATCTCCAAATTTTGGTGCATAAGGTTTTTGGGTTGTTTTTTTTTTTAAACAAGTCATAATGAAATGATGTGGTCTTAAGATGTGGGCTACACAGTGCTGTTATAAGACGAGTGGGTCCTCAGTAAATCTTGTGTATGGAGAGCTGTTGTTTACTGGCCACTGAGTCAATGCTGTGTGCCCACTACCTGTTATAATGGCAATCTCCATGTAGTTACTGTTCACCTCTTCTCACCTCTCCTTCCTACCTTGCCACCATTTACAGCAGAGAAAATAGAAAGTTCACCAGCCCAAAATAACATCTGCATTAGGAAACATAAAGAACGTCAGATGTATCATCAGTTATTGGCCTTGAACTTCATTCTGCTTTGGATTAGAAATGTCACTTCTCTTTTCTAATTTAATTATTTGATTTCCCTTCGAAATGCAACACAACCTGCTATTTTTGTGACTTTCTCTGAATATTGTCTTCTTACTGAAGGATAAACTCGATGTTTATGTGCTATAATGTTTAATAAATAATACATGCCAAAGGAGTGACTTAGACAAGTTATATGTCCTCTCTGAGCTTCAGTTTCTTCATATGCAGCTGAGAATATTAATATCCACCTAAGCAATGTTGCAAGGACGTAGTGATATATGTGAAAGTGCTGGATTAGTAGTTCTCCATTGTCAGCAAGCTGATTTCAGCGGAACAAGGGATTTATTGAATGGATGAGTAGTTAACAAAACATCAGAAGGCAAAAAACATGTGGATAAAATAGGTAATATCAAAGGAAGGACAGACAGAGAGAATCACAGGAAAAAAAAAAAAACCAACAACAACAAAAAACAAAAAACTGCTCTGCAAAACCAGTTAGGTGAAAAGAGAGCAGCTGTCACCATGAGCAGGGGAACCTGAGGCAGAGCTTTCTGGGGCAGAGCTGTGACTGTAGACAGTAATGGCAATTGCTAAAATTGTTGCCTCTGTAGTTTTTTGAACCTGAATATTGCTGTTGCCACTGCTGATGTCATTGCTGAAGGAACACAATCTCCCCTCCCCAGGCTTCTTTGCTTTGCTATGTCTTGATTTAAATTCCTAGGTGGTTGCATCTGATCTACCACTCTTGCAAGAACAGAGTCTGGGAAAGTGAGTATTTGACTTTTCACCTTCTGTAGAGGGAGGCCAACTCTGCTTTCAGAACAGGTTTATGTGGTAGGGAATTTCGCAACTAAGAAAAGAATTAAGAAACAAATCAACAAACAACAAAATGTCACTATGTCCACAATAATCTATTACTTTCTGCAGTATCATATGGCCTAAATATATTATTTAAATATTATTATATAGAATAAGAAAAGAATAAATAGAAATAATTCCCAGGTGGTTGAGGTTAGGAACAGATTGTTTAGAAATATAATTTTGTGTTGAGATTAAGAACAGGTAAGATTCAGACAAACAGGCACAGAGGAAGTCAAGACTTCCAAGGTGGGGCAAACCGTATGGACAATGGTTTTACATTTTAAAATGTCAAAGTATATTCTTAAATGAGCAAAATCATTTGTCTGAAACAGAGCACTAAAGATGTAAGTGAAACATATAGAGAGTAAATCTGGAAAGGTAATGGGTATCCTAGTTACATGATACCTTTTAACTTTATATTAAGGACTAAAGGAGTTTTCAAGGATTTCAACTGGGAGATGATCTAGAGGGATAGTTATTAGACAACACGGAGCCACCCTGAGAAGATCAGCTGACTCTCTGATGACTTGCAGGTGACTTGGGGAAGAGGGACAGCAGATGAGGCACTTAAACATCTGAGCTTGAAAATGACTTTGCAGTGATATAAATAATTTACCGTCTAAGGCTATTTGTTATATACCCTTATAGGAATGTCAATCACCTTGAAAATACTCAGCAGAAATAGCATGCCCCCAAAAGCTTCGTTTGTCTGGCTTCTGCTCATTATAGTATAAACTATTAGAGTATCCTTTTATTTAACTTTTATTTTAGGTTCAGGGGTACATGTGCAGGTTTTTTATACAGGTAAATTTCATGTGTCAGGGAGCTGGAGTACAGATTATTTTGTTACCCAGGTAATCAGCATAGTACCTAATAGGTAGTTTTCTATCCTCACCCTGTCTTTATTGTAATTTTACCTCTTTTGAATATAGCGTACAGATTACAGATTGCAAGCAGGCTGCATTGTACATCAGCATCTCTTTTCTATTAGTCATATATCTTAATAAGGACTTAAACATATTTTAAATGGTCATTTGTATCAATCCTGGAATTTAAATATCCATCATCTGGTGAGTAGATAAACAAATTATGGTTTACCTATAAAATGGAATACAACTTAGCAATAGAATGAAGCAAACTACAGACACATGCAACAATATGGAGAAATCTCAAAGAAAATGTTAAACAAAAGAACACAGAAATTTAAGGCTATATACTGTATGATTCCATTTAGATGCCTCTTGTCAAAGGCAAATCCTGAGGAAGTTCATCTTTACTGCTTTTGGTACTAAGATAATAATGGCATATCATATATATATATACACACTATATATATATATATATATATATTTTTTTTTTTTTTTTTTGAGGTGGAGTCTCGCTCTGCCACCCAGGCTGGAGTGCAGTGGCGCAGTCCTGGCTCACTGCAAACTCCGCCTCCCGGGTTCACACCATTCTCCTGCCTCAGCCTCCCGAGTAGCTGGGATTACAGGTACCCGCCACTACGCCCAGCTAATTTTTTGTATTTTTAGTTGAGACAGGGTTTCACTGTGTCAGCCAGGATGGTCTCGATCTCCTGATCTCGTGATCCACTCACCTCAGCCTTCCAAGTATATACAGATATGTATATGTATATATACATATATGTGTTATATATATTTATATATATTGGAAAAGTATGTGTACAATTAATATTAGTTCTTTCTTAAACATTTGCCGGTAAAGCCATTCAGTCCTGGAGATTTCCTTGTAAGAAGCTTTTAAAATGTGACTTCAAATTCTTATTAGACATGAGATTATTTAGGTTTTCTATTTCATTGTGAGTGAGATTTGATAGTTTGTATCTTTCAAGGAATTTGTCTCTTAAATCTGTGTTATCTTAAAGTTTTGCATAAAATTGTCTTATCATCCTTTAACATCCACGGGATCTATGGTTATGTTCATTCTTTAATTCCTGACACTGGTAAATTGCATATTCTCTTTTTGTTTGCTTCATCAGTAGACTAAAGGTTTAACAGCTTTATTAATATTTTAAATGAGTAGTTTTTGTTTCATTGATTTTTCTCTATTATTTTGCTGGTTTTAGTCTTATTGATTTCTGCTCTGACCTTTATAATGTTTGCTTCCTTGCTTGGTTTGGGCTTAATTGGCTTTTTTTTTAATTTCAAAAAATGTCTAATGTGGAAGACACATAATTATTTAAGAATATACTATTGTTTCTGTTTTATGTGAACACTCAATGCTATAAATTTTCCTCAAAGTGCTGAATTAGCTACATCCTAAGCATGTTGTTTCTAAATAATTATCAAAATGTGATAAAGTATAACATCCTGGAGATAAGATAACTTCATATTTATTTCAATTTAAGATATCAAAGTAACTATATATACAGGTTCACATAAGTTTTGTGGCAGATTGTATTCTTCAAAGATGGTTGCAACTACATTCTCCTCCTGTATTCTTCTACAAGGTGACTGACATTGAATTCATTCATTAATAGATGGAGTCAGATTACCCTCCTTATAAATGTAGATGAATTTGTAATTAGAGTATCATAGAAATGACTTTTTGTGACGTCTCGGTTTGGTTTATAAAACGTGATGCAGCTTCTCTCCTGTTCACTGAAACACCCATATTTGAAGACCTGACTTACCGTGTAAAAAATTTAACTTCTATAAAGTAACTATGTTGTGAGAAAGCCAAGAATCATGGTGAAGCCACATGTATGTACTTAATCATATAGTTTGTAGCCATTTTGGTTGGCTTTTTTCACTTAATACTAAGCATTTAATTTTCCCCCATGTCTTCATAATTTGATAGTGCATTTCTTTCTAGTGTTGAATAATATTCCACTGCCTGGATGTATCATAATGATACACAATGGATGTGTATTTGTCTATTCACCTACTGAAGGACACTTTAGTGGTTTTCAGGTTTTAGCAATTATAAATAGAATTGCCATAAATATTATGTACAATGTTTTGCATGGACAAAACAGTTGAACTCATTCGTCAATACCAAGGAGCATGATTGCTGGCTTATATGGTAAGAGTGTGGTTAGCTTGGTAAGAAACTGTCAAATTGTCTTTCATATAATCGTGCCCTTTTGCATTCCTAGCAATGCTGAATGAAGTTCTTGTTTGTTTGCATTCTGATTAGCATTTGATGTTGTTGGCATTCTGGATTTCAGCCATTTTAATAGGTATGTCATGGTATCTCATTGTCATTTTAATTTGCATTTCACTAATGACATACCATGGGAAACACCTTTTTAAATGCCTGTTTGCCACCTGTGTATCTTCTTTGGAGAGGTGTTTGTTGGCTTGTCTATTTCTTCTCTTGAAAGTGTCTTTCACTGAGCAGACATTTTTAATTTTTTGTTTGTTTGTTTTTGTTTCTTGAGATGGAGTCTCACTCTGTCACCCAGGCTGGAGTGCAGTGGCTCACTGCAATCTCTGCCTCCCAGATTCAAGTGATTCTCCTACCTCAGCCTCCCAAGTAGCTGGGATTATTGGTGCCTGCCACCATGCCCTGCTAAATTTTATGTTTTTAGTGGAGGTGAGGTTTCACCACGTTGGCCAGGCTGGTCTCGAATTCCTGACCTCAAGTGATCTGCCTGCCTCAGCCTCCCAAAGTGCTGGGATTACAGGCGTGAGACATTTTTAAATTTAATGAAGTTCAGCTTATCAATTATTTATTTAATGGATAGTGCCTTTGGTGTTATATCTAAAAAGTTAACACTAAACCCAAAGTCGTCTAAATTTTCTTTTCTGTTAATTTTTAGGACTTTATAGTTTTGAGTTTTACATTTAGGTCTACAACCCATTTTGAGTAAATTTCTTGGTCAAAGTCAAATTGTGAAAATAATTTACCAATGCACAGGCAAACCAATATTTTCCTAATGGTTCCAAAGTAAACACAATCTCTAAAGTAAATAAGAAATTCCAGTTAGTCACAGGGTAGTTACTAGTATTGATCCACATACTGGTTAGCCCTGAGTAACTCTGAACTTACAGATAAAAGTATTTTCATACAGTGATGGTTTTATGCAACATTCATTTAAGAAATATTTACTAAGTTTGTTCCCTGTTCAAGAGCCCTGGCGTCTCATTTTCTAGGCCCTAGAGATATAGTAGCCCACTAAACAAACAAAAATTGCTATCCTCAGGGAGCCTATATTCTAATGGGATAGAACATACCATAGACAAAATAAATAAAATGACTACAATAAATATTAGGCACTGGTAAATGCTACAGATAAAGTATAGGAAAGAAGAAGAGCTCATTTGGTTGTGATTTTGCGATGTTTAATATAATTAGATGAAGCTCATGGATAAGAAGACATTTGAGAAGAGATCTAAGGAGATAAGGAAGAAAGTCATGTAGGTATCTGGAAGAAGAGCATGGAAGAAGGTAGGCAAAAAGTAAATCAGAGACCCAGTGGGGAGCGGAGATCATGCAGGACTTCGCAGACTTTTGCTCTGAGTGAGAGAAAGTCACAGAGAATAAAGGGGAAGTAAGAATGGGTGCTATAGAAATAAATGGAGGGGCTCTACAAAATGTTCTGTTTTCTTACAGTTTGATAAGTACTCTAGAAAATCTTTAAGACTCTGAAAGCAAGAACTATATCTACTCTAGATACTTCTTGGCTGGAACATTAGTGTTTACAACACATTTATTTGTGAAGAAAAACCTCAATGTTGAAAGGATAAGACCAAAAAAGATTAAATTTCTATATCATCTGAAGAAGTTGTAGTTATTATGCATGGAGAATAATCTTTGGTTTCAGAAAAGATATTCTCTTTCTTCCAGAAAAGAAGATGGGATTTGTTTAATTCCCCACAATTCCAATGACAACAGAGAATACCAAAAAACAATTAAAATAACATAATTATTTTCAGAGAAAAGTTGAAGTTGGAGCTCTGACACTTAGGAACTGTTTAGCCTTGGGCAATTTATCTCACCTCTCAAGGCCTCTGTTTCCTCCTCCAAAATGGAAATAATAATAGCGCAAACTTCTTAGATAATGGCAGGGTTAAATTAAGTTAGGTGATATATATAAACATTCAGAAAATCATCTATTAGACATTAAGTGTTTGGGTATATTATTATTAATGTCAATGATATTATTATCATCTTAGGGAACAGAGAAACTGGGCTGATACATTCAGCTTTAAGGTTCAGGACATGGTCAACACAATGTCATTTGCTATGTACCTTATCTAATCATTGTCGTTAGCTGTTATTTTTATCATAAAAACTCTGTATGTAGATTCTGCTAATATAGCTGTTTGTATTACATTGCATAAACATAATCTGAAAGTTTATTGCTGCACGGTTAATACAGGCTCACCATCAAAGATAAGTAAAGTTATTTTAAAAAATAGAAATTAAACAATCTCTAGATCACTCACATGCATAGAAAACTACGATTGTTTTTCAGTTTGACCAAACTTAGTTTCCGATATATCAACTCATTTTATTTTTATATTTAGAAGTTCTTTGCAACTTCTCAAATATCTTCTTTATTTTAGAGATAGTCTTGAGTGAGTGAATACACTCCTAATTATTTTTCTAGAAGAGGTCTAAAAGAAAAGCTGTTTCAGACAATTAGTATAAAAAAATGTACATCCTCTAGGTCTTCCCAAGTTATCTTTGCATAGAAGCTTTAATCTTATGCTTAAAATGAATATCCTAGGAGTAATAGTCAAATTGGAAAATAAACATATGAGATACATTCACAGTAAATATTGCTCTATTATTTTAGGCATAAATGCAAAATTGAGTGACATGTTTTCAAACACATACCCAAAACTACATGTCTCTGTATGTATGTGTGTGCACACACACAAACACACACAAACACATATATATAAATACACTCACATATATGAGAGGAGAGAGAGAGACTCCCTTTTGGTGTACTCACTCTCAGCGTACTCAGCTCAGTAAATATTTATGGTGTGCATCCTCTGTACTTGTCAATCTGCTAGGCATTGGGAATACATAGGAGTGAAAAAAATGGTCCTTGTTGTGAAATACAGTTAAATGACACATAAATAAACGGGTCTAACACGATGTGATCCTCTGTCAAATAATGACGCTATTCATAAAGACATGAGGAAAAAAATGAGTAAGCTATGTAAGTTCCGATCCTAAGAAAAGGAAAGTAAGAAATGCTGAGCAAATCACCAGAGATTTAAGTCCCACCTTAAATTATTCGTTAAAATGTAATAGGAAAAAGAATGGGGTAAGGAATTCCAGAAAGAAGGAACGACATTAACGAAGACTAAACATATGAAATACATCAAACATTGGGAGGTATCCTATTCTAGTGATGCTGCCACTGCTTTAAAAGTAATTAATCTTTGAGAATTGTCCATAGACAATGATGACAAAGTGTAAGAAATTACTGAGAGTAGATTTCATTTGGGAAAAGTAAAACCATTCAAATGGATAAGTTCAATGTGAATAGAAATCTATAAAATACTAAATGGTTGGAGAATAAGTATGGGCCATCTTCCCCATTTATTGATTCAACCAGGTTTGAGCAAAGCACTGGACGATGTCAGTGGAGGGAGGGCTCACCCACCCAAGGTGACAGTCACTGTTCAGGGAGGAGGTGGTACTTGAGCTGCACATTGAAGGATGAGTTCCGAAGATGGAGATGGGGTATTGATGCACCTAAACATGAGTATTGCCTTTCAAATCTTTGGCTTGAAGAGCTCAGCATTTGTTCTTCTGGTGCTGCCATTATCTCCGCATGAAATGATTTTCAAAGGTCAGATAAGCCACTCAGGATGATCCTTCTCTTGTTTGTGGTCACTGTTTATGTAACTCTGCAGATTCCCATTCAAATGAGATCTCAGCCCAGGGCCCAATACAGTTGAAGAAATTTGTACTAAATATGGTAGCAAATAAAACGAACTACAAACACGCACATACTGAGAGAGAGAGAAAGAGGGAGAGTGAGAGGGAAGTATTTCCCTGGGTGGTGATTTTGCAGTCACCAAAGGGACGCTCTGACCAGATGTTTGCCGTTAATATTTGCCTGGCCTTAGTTTGGTTTGTCTAGATCCTCCTGATATGGGCTGTAACATGTCGGGGAATATTGGTCCAAATCTCACCCCATACTACCTTTGCCCAGATTAACAGGCTGACCTGGACTGAATTAAATTGCTGTGGCACACCCCACAGGAAGGCTGGGTATCAGGTAGACTGAGGTAAGTAACCATGTGGTGCCCAGTATATACTACTGTTACCAGGTCAGAGCACATGAATGGTGGTCCCAGGACAAGCAGCAGCTGAACAAAACATGACCTCACTGGTTGGAAAGCACGTTTACAAAGGTAAGTGCTCATCACACAGTAAATACATCAGTTATACCATAGACATTAGAGATTTAAAACAACACCAAGTCCCTGAGGCTTCATAGAGGAATGGTTCTTACATAGTCTAGAGGTCTGGCCAAGTTTTGGACCAAGGTAATTTTTTCCTTTTCTTTTCTTTTCTTCCTTCTTTTCTCTTCTTTTCTTCCCTTTCTCTTTCCCTTTCCCTTCCTTTCCTTTCCTTTCTTTCTTCCTTCCTTCCTTCCCTCCTTCCTTCCCTCCTTCCTTCCCCTTTCCTTCCCTCCCTCCTTCCTTTCCTTTTCCTTCTTTCCTTCCTTCCTTCTTTCCTTCCTTCCTTCCTTCCTCCATTCCTTCTTTCTTCCTCCCTCCCTCCCTCTCTTTCTCCCTTTCTTTCTTCCTCTCCCTCTCTCTCTCTCTCTTTCTTTCTCGTTTTTGTCAACTGATTTTAACTAGAAACATTTTTATTTTGGATTTTATCATTTTAGCTTATTCAATCACTCATGCTTCCTTTTTATTTTTGAAATTATGATATAATTTACATACAGTAAAATTCATCTTTTTACAGTTCTGTGAATTTTGACAAGCACATACAGTTTTATAACTACTGTTACAATCAAGATAAAAAATAACTTCATCACCCCCCAAAATTAACCCTGGCTCCTTCTGTTATCAACTCGTCTCCATTCCCTTGACCATAGATGTGTCTTCTGTCTCTGTGGTTCTGTTTTTGCGAGAATGTCATATAAAGGTTATGATACGCAAGTAACTTTTCAGATCTGGCTTTTTACAATTAGCATAATGCATTTCAGATTCACCCGTGTTGTGTGCATTAATAGTTTGTTTCTTTTCATTATTCACAGTATTTTGTATTAGTCTGTTCTCATGCTGCTAATAAAGACATACTTAAGACTGGATAATTTACAAAGGAAAGAGATTTAATTGACTCACAGTTCCACATGGCTAAGCAGGCTTCACAATCATGGTAGAAGGTGAATGATGAGCAAAGTCACGTCTCACACAGTGGCAGGTAAGAGAGCTCGTACAGGGGAACTCTCATTTATAGAATCCTTAGGATCTCGTGAGACTTATTCACTGCCAAGAGAACAGTCTGGGGACAACCACCCCCATGATGCAATTATCTGCACCTGGCTCTGCCCTTGTAATAATGGGGATTATTAAAATTCAAGGTGAGATTTGAGTGGGGACACAGCCAAACTGTATCATATTTCAAATGCATAGATGTCTTGTACTTTGTCCACTTCCTACTTGAGGGAATTTAGGTTGTTTCTAGTTTTTTATGGATATGAATAAAGCCTATATAAACATTCTATACAGGTTTTTGCGTAAATGTAGGTTTTTACCACTTGTGTAGCTATCGAAGAGTGAAAACTGCTGGGTTGTATAGTAAGTGTCTATTCAACTTTAGAAGAAATTGTAAACTGTTTTCCCAAGTTGGTACACCGTTTCAAATTCCCACCAGCATTGCATGACAGTTTCAGTTGGTCTTCATCCTTGCTGACTCCTTACTGTTAGGTTTTGTTTGTTTATTCCTTTTTTTTTGTAGTTGTACTTCTTATGTATTCTAATAGGCATATAGTGCTGTGTCATTGTGGTTTAATTTGCAGTCCCCTAATGACTAAAGATATTCAGCATATTTTTATTTGCTAATTTCCATCTATCTTTGTTGGTGAAATGTCTGTTCAAAACTTTTGTTCATTTATAAACTGGGTTATGTTACTATTTTTGAGACTTGAGAGAGAGAGAGAGAGAGAGATAGTGAGGGGCTTACCATTTTATTCTCCTAACAGTGTCCTGTGAAGAGCAGATATTCTTAATTTTGGTCACATTGAAATAATCAGTCCTTCTTTTCATAGATCTTGATTTTGATGTTGTATCTAAAATATTCATACCTTACTGAAGGTCACAAATATTTTTCTCCTATTATTTCGTTCAGAGTTCTATAGTTTACATGTAGGCCTATTACCCATTTAATTAATTTTTATCAGGTGCAAGGTATACACTGAGATTCATTCAATTTCACATGGATATGAAATTATTCTGGCAACATTTGTTGAAAAGATTGTTTTTATTCCATTGAATTACCTTTGCATATTTCTCAAAACCCAGTTAACTATGTGGCTACATTCTGTCCCATTTATCTACATGTCTATTCTTTCTCCATTGCCATACTGTCTTCACTACTGTAACTTCATAGTTAAAGTTTAGTAGGAGTCAATATTTAGAAATACAAATGCCTTTTGTATATTGCCCTTGTTTCATTTGACATTGCCAAAGTTACTAATTAGTACTAGGAACTATTTTGCACATTTTTTGACATTTGCTACATAGACAATCATGTAATATACAAATAGAGGTTATTTTACGATTTTATCTCTAAGACTTATGCTTATTTTCCTTTACTTTTTGCAATGTGTAAGATCTCTGCTGTGATATTAAATAGAAGAGTTAAGAGCAGAAAGAAAAATCATTCAATACATCACCACTAATTGTAATATTAGTTGTAGCTTTTTATAGATGCCATTTATCAGGTTAAGGATGTGTCCTTTATAGCTAGTCTGTTGAAGCTTTTACCATGAGTTGATACTAAGTTTTGCCAACATATTTTTCTACATCTATTGAGATGAATCTATGTTTTGCCTTATTTAGTCTTTCATATGATGAATTATACTGGTTGGTTTTTCTGCTGTTGTCCCAGTCTTGCATTCCTAAACTGAGCCTGCCCGATATTTTCTCTATAAGGTTGGATTTGAATTGCTAATGTTTTGTTGAAATATTTTTGTGCCTGTGGGCTTGAGTACTATTGACCTCTAGTTAGTTTTTTCTTAATGTCTTTTCTTACTTTGAAGGTTACTTTCAAGGTTATACTGTAAATAAGTTGTGTTGAGAAGTGTTCCTTCCTCTTCTGCTTTTATATGCAAATTTGTGTATAATTTATATTTCTTCTTTGTCTTTGGTAGAAATTGCTAGGGGAGGCATCTCCATTTGGATTTTTCTGTGTTGGAGAACTTTTTACTTTGGGGTTTCAAGGGGAGGCTTTAAATAATATGCAATTCCTTTGATAGACATTAGACTATTCAATTTTCTATTTTTTCTTGAGTGAGGTTTGGTAGCTTTTATTTTTCAAGGAATTTTTCCATTTTATTTAAATTGAAATAACAAGCAATTATATCTGATTATTTTAATATTTATTAGAATCTGTAGGTCGTGTCCCCTCTTTAAATTCCAAATAGTTGTAAGTTGCATCTTTTTTTTCTGTTAGAAGTTTGGTTAGAAACTTATCAATTTTATTTATAATTTTGAAACACCTGAACATTTTGGTTCATTGGCTTTATTAACTTTCTTTTTGTAAAATTTCATTAATGGCTGCTGTTATTATGCTGTTTCTTTTACTGATTTACTTTTTAATTTGCTCTAACATTTTTAGTTTCTTAGATCACAAGTTTAGATTATTAATACGAAATCATTCTTTTCAATTGTAAGTATATGGTGCTATAAATTTCCCTTTAAACAATGCTTTCGTTTCAGCATTGACATTCTAATTTCAATATATTGCATTTTTATTTTCATTAAAATCAAATTTTTAAAATTTCTCATGTGATTTTTTTTGAGCCGTGGATGATTTAGAATTTTATTATTTAATTTCATTTTGTGGATTCTGTATTTTTCTGTTATTGATTTGTAGCTCAACTTTGTTGTGTTCTAAAAGTACATTTTGTAAAATTTTAATTTTTAAAATGCTTTTAGGTTTATTTTATGGCCTGGAATATCTTCTATCTTGTTGAGTGCCCACGTGTATTTGAAAAGAATGCATATAGGGCTGTTTTGGATAGAGTATTTTATAAATGTCAATTAAGTTGGATTGTTCAAAAGTGTTTTACAGGTCTGTTATAAACCTTGTATTCATATATACATATTTTTTCCATAACTTTGTTAAATGAATTTTGAAGCTATCTTGTTATAGATACATATAGTGCTATTATGGTCTCTTGGAGAATTGACTAATATATTGCTACACAATATTTTTCCTTTTCTCTAATATGCCTTTCTTTGAATTCTAATACTTCTCTAGCAGTAGTATAGCTATGCAAGCTTTCTTTTGATCAGTGTTTAGATGAAATATCACTGGTTTTTCCTATTTAAATAATTAATAATATCTAACATAATTTTAATTAAACATTTATTTTGAGATAATTGTGGGTTTTCAAGCAGTTGTAAGAAGTAATATGAGGAGATCTATGTACCCTTTACCAAATTTCCCTAAATGATAACATCCTGCATATATAGTACAATATCACAACCAGGAAGTGACATTGACGTGATTCAGTAATCTTATTGCATTTTTATTTTCGTTAAAATCAAATTTTTGAAATTTCTTATGTGATTTTTTTTGACCTGTGGATGATTTAGAATTTTATTATTTAATTTCATTTTGTGGATTCTGTATTTTTCTGTTATTGACTTGTAGCTCAACTTTGTTGTGTTTCTGTTTTGCTTGTATTCATTAGTGTGTGTATAGTTAGCTCTATAAATTAATTTCATCACATTTGTAGTACATGAATTTATCACTAAAGTCAAGGTACGGAACAGCTCCCTCCTCCACTAATTCCACAAGTTACCCTTTTATAACCATATTCATATCCCCCAGTTCCTAACCCTTGGCATCTACTATTCTGTTTCTTATTTCTATAATTATTTTATTTTGAGAACTTTATCTAAATTGAATCATAAATGGTGTAATTTTTGAGAGCTTTCTTCACTCAGCAAAATTTTGTAGAGATTGAGTCTGGTTGTTGTATGTACCAATGGTTCATTCTTTATTGCTGAGTAGTATTCTATAACATAAATATACCACAGTTTGCTTAACCCTTCATTCATTGAAGGACATTTTGGCTGTTTCCAGTTGTGGTTGTTGTGAATAAAGTTGTCATGGAAATTAATATACAACTTTTCATGTAAATATACTTTTTCATTTCTCTATGGTAAGTGTTCAAAAGTACAATTGCCAGTCACATGGTGATTCCAGGTTTAGTTTCTTCAAGAAAATGCCAAAGTGAGGCTGACAGCAGTGGCTCACACCTGTATTCCCAGCACTTTATTTCTGGGTTCTCTAATCTTGGTTTCCTAATATTTTGTTGATGATGTTTGCATCTGTGTTCATCAGGGATATTGTTTTGTAGCTTTCTTTTTCTGTTATGACCTTGTCTGGTTTTGGTATCAGGGGGATGCTGGCTTTGTAGAATGAGTTAGGGTGTCCCATTGAACTATGTGTCGATTTTTGTACCAGTACCATGCTGTTTCAGTTACTATAGCTTTGTAGTATAATTTGAAGTCAAGAAATCTGATGCCTCCAGGTTTTTTCTTTTGCTTAGAATTGCTTTGTCTATTCAGGCTGTTTTTTTTTTTTTTTTTTTTTGGTTCCATATGACTTTTTCAATTTTTTTTTTAATTCTGTGGAAAGTGACATTGGTAGTTTGATAGGGTTTACATTCAATCTGTAGATTGCTTTGGGCAATATGGCCATTTTAATAATATTATTCTTCTAATCCATGAGCATGGGATGTTTTCCCATTTGTTTGTGTCATCTATGATTACTTTCATTACAATTTTATAGTTCTCCTTATAAAGATATTTGTCATCCTTGGTTAAATATATTCCTTAAGTACTTTATTTTTATAGTTACTGTCAATGGGATTGCCTTCTTGATTTGGTCTTCTGCTAGACAATTATTGGTGTATAGAAATGCTACCAATTTCTGTACATTGATTTTGTATCTGAAACTTTACTGAATTCATTTTTTCAAAACTAAGATTGTTTTTGGTGAAGGCTTTAAGATTACCATAAGTGAACAGGGATAATTTGATTTCCTCTTTTCCAGTTTTGTTGTCTTTTATTTTACTCTCTTGCCTGATTGTTCTGGCAGAGACTTCCAGGACTATTTTGAGTAAGAGTAGTGAAAGTGGGCATTCTTGCTTTGTTCCAGTTCTTTGAGGGAATGCTTCATGCCAGTTTTTTGAAAATTTTTATCATGAAGGGATGCTGAATTTGATCAAAAGCTTTTTCTGTGTCTATTGAGATAATCATATAGTTTTTATCCTTAATTCTGTTTATGTGATATATCACTTTATTGATTTGCATATATTGAAACATTCTTGAATCTATGGGATGAATCCCATCTGATCAAGGTGAATTCTAATCTTTTTGGTGTGATGTTGGATTTGATTTGCTAGCATTTTATTGAGGATTTTTTTGTCTGTGTTCATCAGAGATATTGTTCTATAGTTTTCTTTGTTGTGTTGTGTCAGCTGGTTTTAGTGTCAGGATGATACTGACCTCATGGAATGAGTTGGGGTGAATTGCCTCCTCTTCAATTTTTAAAAATAGTTTTAGGAGGATTGGTATTCGTTCTTCATTGTGTGTTTGGTAGAACTTGACTGTGAATGCACTTGGACCTGGGCTTTTTTTTTTTTTTTTTTTTTAGGGGGAAGGGAGGAAATTTTCTATTACTTATTCAATCTCATCACTCATTATTGATCTTTTCAAGAGTTTTATTTCTATCTGGTGCAATATCAGGAAGTTGTATGTTTACAGGAATTTATCCATTTCCTCTAAATTTTCTAGTTTTTGTTGTTTTTGTTTTTGAGACAGGGTCTCACTCTGTCATCCAGGCTGGAGTGCGGTGGCATGATCTTGGCTCACTGCAGCCTCCTCCTCTGGCACTGAAGCAGTCCTCCCACCTCATTCTCCCAAGTAGCTGAGGCTACTTGGCACATATCACCACACAGCTAATTTTTTTTTTCCATAGAGATAGGGTTTAGTCATGTTGCACAGGCTGGTGTTAAACTCCTGTGCTCAAGCTATTTGCCCGCCTTTGCCTCCCAGAGTGCTGGGATTACAGCCACTGCATGCAGCTTCTGATAATTTTTTCTATTTCTGTGTTATCATTTGCAATGTCTCCTTTTGCATTTCTAATTGTGTTTATTTGCATTTTCTCTCTTTTTTTTTTACAATTAGTGTAGCTAGTGGTTTATCAGTTTTGTTTATCTTATGGAATAATTGATTTTTGTTTTGTTAATTTCCTGGGTTTTTTGTTTTGTGTGTGTGTGTGTGTGTCTTTATTTCATTTAGTTCTGCTCTGATCTTTATTATTTCTTTTCTTCTGCTAACTTTGGTTTTGGTTTGTTCTTGTTTTTCTAGTTCCTTGAGGTGTGATGTTACATTGCTAATTTGTGATCTTTCTACCTTTTTTTGATGTAGGAACTTAATGCTGTAAACTTCCCTCTTAGTGCTGCTTACATTTTATCCCACAGGTTTTAGTATGTTGTGTTTTCATTTTCAGTCACTTCAGATGTTTTGTAATTTCTGTTTTAATTTCTTCATTTACCTACTGATCATTCAGGATCATAATGTTGAATTTCCATGTATTTGTATAGTTTCCAAAGTTACTCTTGGTATTGATTTCTAGCTTTGTTCCACTGAATTCTAAGAAGATATGCGATATGATTTTGATTTTTTTGAATTTGTTAAGAATTGCTTTGTGCTGTAACATGTGGTCTGTCTATGAGAATGTTCCATGTGCTGACGAAAAGAATGAATATTCTGTAATTATTATGTAGAATGTTCTGTAAATGTTTGTTAAGTCCATTTGTTCTAAAGTCCAATGTAAATCCAATATTTATTCGTTAATTCTCTGTTTTACTGATCTGTCTAGTGCTGTGAGTGGGGTGTTGAAATATCCCAATATTATTGTATTGCTGTCTATCTCTTTAGGCATACTGATACTTGTTTTGTGAATTAGGGTGCTCCCATTTGGATGCATATATATTTAGGATTGTTATATCCTCTTGCTAAATGATCCCTTTATCATTACACAATTACCTTCTTTGTTTTCTTTTTTTTAATGTTTGTGATATAAAATCTGTTTTATCTGATATATAAAGAGCTACTCCTGCTCACTTTTGATTTCTATATATATGGAATATCTTCTCTCATCCCTTGACTTTCAATCTATATGTGTCTTTATGGGTAAGGTGATTTTACTTGTAGGCAACATGTTTGTATATAAGTGGATGATGTTTAATTTTACAGGTAAAAGGAAAGTCATAGAAGGGTGCTGAAGTCAGTGTGTCAGAATAAGAGGATGGCAGGGAAGAGAGAACAAGAACATGATTCATCAAATTGTGTGCTTGTGGTTGCATGTGTGCATGAGTGTACATGTGCCTGAATGTGTCTGTGTGTGTGCACATTTGTGTCGTCAGTAAAATCCAGCTGCTCAGGGGCAGCCATAGAGAAAGCAGATATTTGAATTTCACAAGGGTTTGAATTAGGCCTTTTGCAGTTGTGTTATAATGAAAGCTTAGGGAATCTGAAGGTGTATCAATACTCTAAGCTGGAGAAAGAGAGAAGTGAGAATATGAGGATATTTACACTCCTATCTACAATGTATGAAAATGTGAATTTCTTATGCTCCCTTCAGATGTTGCCATGAATCTATTATATAACTTGTTTTTCCCACTTATTGACCTTTTGATTTCTTTTTTTATCTATCAACCTTTCCTATCTTCTCAATATTTTTCTAATTATGTTTGTGTCTTTAAAACAAATTTTAAGAACTTACATATTTTAGCGATACAAAACTTTGTCACATATGTTACACATATTTTCTCTGTAGATTACTCGTTGACTAAGTTTCTGTCATGTTTGATTTATAGAAGTTTGAATGTTTAAATATTGGTCATTATTTGTTCAGTAGCTTTAAGCTTTCCTATTGTACTTAGGAAGACCTCCTCCACAAATGCTTTAAAATAATCTCATACTACTTTGAACAAGCTTGCATTTTTTGAACACTTTACTTTTTGTAATTTATGTATGCTGTAAAGTAGTGATCAAACTTATTTTTTCTCCAAATGTTTGCTCAATTTTCTCAACATAATTTGGGAGAAACCCAGTTTTTTTCTTACATATTTGCAATACCAAATGCACTATGGATTAAATTTCATGCATTCTTGGATATATTTATCATTCTTATGTTTTGTTCTTCTGGGATAGCCATATTTTGTTATAATAGTAACTTCTTAGAATGTTTTAATATCTGATAAGACAAAACCACCTCAATTATGCAAAGATTTCACATTGTTCTTGGCAATCCTCACACATTTATTCTTCAATATAAACTTTATATTCAATTTGTCCACTTCCCAAATATGCCCCTGTTAAGTGCATGACAGAAATATTACTGAGTTTAATTATTTATTTTGGAGGATTGACATTTTAACTAGGACAGGGCTTGTGATTCTTAATTGTATTCTTAATATTTTTCCATAAAATACAGTTTATTGCACATGGAACTTACATATTTTTGCATTTAGCATTATGGATTTTGTAGTTATGTCATTGTATGGATGAAGTCCATTAGTTATTGTTTCATTTCATTCTCTGACAATTAATAGATGTTACTACAAACCTCCTGTATCCTGCTACATATCAAAACTATCAGTTCTAACTATTTTAATTTAAGCTCTTTTATTTTCTAAATATATAAAAATATCTGCAAGTAAGGATAATATCTCTATTTTAGATATACCACTAATTTTATTTTTTAAAATTATATCACATAGTCCCTATAAAACCATTTTAAATAACTGATATCCTTGTATTTTTTTCTTGATTGTAGTAAAACACGTTTTAAGCAATTATTCTTTTAATGTAATACTTGCTCCTGGTTTTTGATAAATACTTTTACCCCGTGCTTATATTTTCTTTGTTTTTATTAGACTTTTCATTAAAAAATAATATCTACTTTTACTCATTGTTGCGTTGGCTTTTTGGTTTGCTCTGTTTTCTAGTGGAATAATCTCAGTTTCAGTCTTTATTAATTCTTACGTACTTTCCTTTGGTGTGTTTTTCTCTGCTTCTTTTACTTCTGGTGTTGGTGTGTGTTCATTCTCACACTCTCCTTTAATTCAGATGCTCTGATGACGGGCAGGAGATGCCGGCTCAGTCTGGAGACACCCCTCCTCCTTCTTACCACAAATCTGGGGAAATCTTTCATCAAGGAAGACTTTCTGTCAGAATCTTTCATTTTTCACAAAAAGAAGGAATGCTTTTCTCTGACCTTGGTAGAGCATATTGATCTTTCTTCAGTCGATAACACAAAATGTCTGCACTTCTGGTCCTCCCAGATGACAGTCATTTGAGTGGTCTGGCAGGAGGTCTTACCACAAGGCCATCTGAGACAACTTGGATCTGTAAGGAATGAGCTAAGAATTCTGTAAACTATTTACTTTGCAGGATTTTCTAGTTTTTATTATTATTATTATTATTATTAATTTTATCTGATTTTATTTATTTATTTATTTATTTATTTATTTATTTTTGTGATGGAGTCTCGCTCTGTCACCCAGGCTGGAATACAGTTGCACAATCTCGGCTCACTGCAACCTCCGCTTCCTGGGTTCAAGTGACTCTCCTGTCTCAGCCCCCTGAGTAGTAGGGATTACAGGTGCATGCCACCACACCTGGCTGATTTTTGTACTTTTAGTGGAGGCAGGGTTTCATCATGTTGGCCTGGCTGGTCTTGAACTCCTGACTTCAAGTGATCACCTGCCTTGGCCTCCCAAAATGTTGGGATTACAGGCCTGAGCCACTGCACCCAGCCTTATATGCGTGGGGTTTTTTTTTTCCCATAAATTAAGTACAATTTTTAAAAAGCTACATACCTGGGACCAATATCTTTTGCTGTCTCTACAGCCATCAGCCCCAGCACCAGGATTTTCTTAAAGAATTACTATGAACTTAAACTCTCTACTGGCTTACCCTGGAAGCCAGTTTGAAAAAACAAGTCCATAAAATTTCTCTGCATTTGTAAAGTATGATTAGTGAAGACTTGTTCTATCATATTCCAACTGTCACATACATAAAGGTTTTTAGGTATTTATCTCAGAACTTTGAGGCTGGAAATGATTTTGCTCTCCTATGAAATGTAATGAATTCCATTATTAAACAGTGAATGCTGTGTCATTTATGCTCTGTCATTCATAGCATTCATAGAATGACACAGCATGTGTTATGGTTGGTAGGAAGCTCAATACTCTATTTCTGTATCATCTTTTTCTCTCCTTGCTCTTTTCTTCTTTTTCTTTCTCTTCCTCTTTCTCTTTCTCAGCCTCTATGGGTTTCAATCCTACTTGTTCTTTAATTGTAAGTTGCTTTTGTGAAAATAAGGCAGATATAATCAAGTCAGAACATGTATAAATATGGAATAAAAACAAAGAAAAGTAACTTCAATATTTATAAGCCAAAGGAAAAAGAACTGTTTTCTTTTTCTTACCTACCTACAGTAATTTTTGGGCTTCCAAGACTTGGAATCAATCTGAAAAATAAAACAAAACAATAACAACAACAACAACAAACCAAGGCTCTTCTATAGAAGAATCATTTCCTGGCACTGCACTCCATCTCTCTATTTGTGAGAGGGTAACAAGTTGATATTAACTCTTTAATCCTGGGGTTATATGCCAGAAATAATAGAAGAAGGGCTTTCTATATATCTCTTTCCATACTTGATGTGGAAAGTTCAAGACCCAGAAACAAGTAGAATTGTATTTTATTGTAACCTATTTTTGATGATATTCCAGGCTTCTTTCTACACATAGCTTTCAATGTGTACTTTTGTTTACTCTAACAAAAAATAAGCAGTAACCAAAAGCCTTAAACATTTCTTTCAAATACTCCTAGACACAGATGCCAAGCACAGAGAACCTATATGATCATCTCTTACATTTTCTAGAAACCCATGAGTCCTTTTGCCCAGAGGTCAAGTCTAAAATGCAAATTCAGTCCTGAGAGTTTCCTTATCTGGGCTTTCTTCTATCATGGCTCCCTCAGGAAGGAGGGAAGAGGGAAGTAGGCCTGCGTGACTCCAGAGGCAGGGCACAGTATCTGTTTCAATGCTGGCCAGCTCTTGGCTCCTTTATTCTGGGCTCTGAGGTAGGTCACAGGACAGCCCGCCATACCTGGGCTCAGGTGGAGCTCCCGATTGCTTTAAGGAGTCCCTTCATGGGTTGCGCAACTCTATGCATTCCTCCAGGGAGACCCAGGCTCTGTGGGGAGATTACACACACATTAGGCTCATCATTTTGATAAGAGAATGCCTAATTCAAACAACCCCCAAGAATGATTGCACATGTTTATAAGTGTCCTGAGCTCTGCAGTGTTTCCAGGCTTAGGGTTCCCAGGGCGACACTGTATCCACTGCTTTCACTTTCTTCTGCAAAAGAAAACACGATGCAATGGGGATAATGTTATTTAACTCTTTTCTGGTGCATTTTTAAAATTCATATAGATGTTTCTAGCCCTGAGTTTCACCACTCATGGAATAAATGGCATTCACTAATTTAGGAGAGGAGCAGAGATAACCTAAAACAAAAGATTCATTGAAAGGTAGGCTTTGTTCCAAAAACCCGGGTAAAAGAGTGGTTCTAAACTCCAAAAATGTTTCTTCACATATCAAGGACAGTGCTATGAAATGCAAGCTAAGAAAATCTTTCCCATGAAAAGGGAAAGAAATTAAAAGTGTGTGCAATAGGTGAGAATTCTTGGATGTAGAATACGCAGGACTCCATAAGAATGGAGAAGATTCCCCAACCGAAGCAAGAAGGGTTGTGATTCAACATTGTGTTTGCTGTGCAGTTGAAACACATAGAACACTAGAAGCAACCTCATCTTGTGGGTGAAGGAGGCCTGCATCCTCCAGGCACAAATGGAAAAAGTAAAAGTAGAAACATTACAAAGAAACCATAGCCTACTTTAATCCATACGTCTCTTTCTGTGGTTTGGAGCCATTTTGCTTCCCGTTCTTCATCTGTCTTGCCCTAAAGCTGGAGAAAGGGAGCCCTATTGAAGCTGTGTAGTAGTTATCATTTGTGCAATGCTTTGAAATGCTGAAAAGCCCTATACACCACCCAGCATCTGTTATTCTGTTTTCCCTTGCCCTGTGAGATGCAGCTAAGCAGGGCACCTCAACCTTCCCATGACGTCTTCCAGTGCTGTTTTTATTAGTTCTTTAAAAAAGTTATGCCATAGAGTAAAAAACAATTCAAAATGATAAGAATTTTTAGGAGTAATATTAGTTTTCAAGGCTGCTGTAAAAAAGTACCTCCAGCAGAGTGACTTAAAACAGCACAAATTTATTGTCTCACAGTTCTGGAGACTGGAAGTCCGAAATCAAGGTGTTGGCAGGGCTGGTTCCGTCTGAAGACTGTGAGGAAGAATCTGTCCCAAGCCTCTTCTGAGCTCCTGGTGGTTTCCTGGCAATCCTTAGTGTTCCTTGGCTTGTGGAAGCCTCAACCTGATCTCAGCCTTCATTTTCACATGCCATCCTCCCTCAGTGTGTGTGTGTGCGTGTGCACACGCACGCGTACGCACGAGCGTGCATGCATGCATATCTAGTACAGAGTTTTTCTTTTCTTAAGGACACTGATTATATTGGACTAGGGGTCCACCCTACTCCAGTATGACCTCATTTTAACGAATTACATCTGCAATGATCCTGTTCTGGTCGCAATCAGAAGCTATGAGGCCAGGACTTCAGTTTATGCATTGGGAGGGAGTGCAATTCCACCCATAATAGTTGTTTTATCTATTTTCAACTTTAATATAGAAGAGTACAAGAAAATAGAAGTAAAAGAAATTTGGTGGGTTCTGATTTTACAGAAACATTGGAAAGTCTACACAACTTACAAATTTGTTTGGCTTCCGGCCTATCCATAAGAATGAATTCACCCATTCACCCTTCTCCTCTTCTTCAGACATCCTGTGGCTCATTAATGTCAGGCTTTCTTGGGGCTTCTAGAAGCAGACCCCTGCTCTGTCCTGTGCACAATGCCGCTCCAAACGTGCTCCACCGAAAGGTCTCTGTTTTTCACATTTTATATACTTGTTTTTCTTGCTTTAATTCTTGAAGTTTCGTTTTTCCCATGCAAATATGAAAACACATTTTTTTAAAAAAAGAGGTATTTTCTCCCTCTCAGCAGCAGAAGTTTGAAAACGAAGATTTATTTTGCATCTTTGACAGACAGATCTATTGAAATTTATCTTTTTTAAAAAGGCATATTCTCTCTTTTTTGCAGTAGGAGCCAATAAACAAAGTAGTGGGCCCCTAATTTACATAAAAATTAATAAGAAACTTTATCTGAGACACAGATGCTTTATTGCCTGACTTAACATGTCACAAAAGTCAGAGTAGAAGTATTGAGCACTGAAAATTCAAGAACTTTTTGAAAAGCTGTGGTCTCCAAATTAAGGCTTCCAGAAGAAATATTAAAAGTCTGCTCACTTTCATAGCTTTATTCTCAGATATATATTTGTAAATAAATCTCAGAAGGCAAGTCCAATTTATCATCAAAGCATTTCTTATGTGCCAATTTGAGGAGCATCAAATATTTATTACATGCTCCCCTGGAGATGACAATTTATACAAAATAAATAAATATTTTCTGATTTAAGGAAGTGCAAATTTTATGTGTGTTAAAACTTGTACAGATAACCTCCAAATCAAGGGCGTGAGATCCAAATGTGTTCAAAAGAAGCACATAACCACTCTTATTGTGACCAAAGTAAACTTCAAGGAATACCTGGATTGTATTAAAAACAAAAACAAAGCTCAAGCAATAATGAAATCTGAACATAGCAGAGGGAAGGAATTGGGAGACCAGGAGATACGATGTATGATTCTACTTCGGTGGCCTCCAGTGGTCCTAGCACTTCTCTTTTCCGAGCCTCTTCAAAATTAAAACAATAGAGGGATGACCGTATTTCAGCTCATCCTAAGTTTACAGCTAGTTGTGTGGTGAGGCTGGCTCTGATTTTTAACTTATTTTGGTCTTTTAAATTAACTAACACACCATTTAAAAAATACTTTTTCTATGTAGAACCAAAATTTTGTTAAGAATTAGATTCAGTGATTTTCTTGAAACTTTGCTGATTCACTTTTAAGGATATTTCTTATACATAAGACATTAGAGTTTAAGAGGAAATACATTTACCAAATGAATTTTTAGTTTTATCTGGCTCCTAAATATGTGAATAGCAGTTTCAGATTTCTAATGAATGCCATGCCCAGTCGGATTTGTCTAGGGGCAAAATCCCTTAAGATGCCCCTTGCTGTAAATCTCTCAAAAAGAAAATCTCATCACGAGTCAAAAGTAATGGGTCCAAGGGGTGTTGTGATTCCCCTAAATTCTCAGGTCAGCAGCATTCTCATTTCTGACTTTTTCACTTCGGTCAGCTGGAATCTACAGTAAAGAGGCTGGCAATTCTTTTATCTCCGTCTTACCAAATAGGTAGCTTTGGAAACTACTTCCCCACTTGAGTATTGCAAAAGCCTCCCTAATTGATAAATCTTCCAAGTTCATCTCCAAACAGATAGCACAATGCTTGCATCAGCACTTTGCCTGGCATTTGAACTCCTCATTACTGACTTAAAAACAGGAGGATCAGGAAAAGGGAAAACAGATTCCGAAATGCAGAGCCTGATAAAACACCACTGGGGGAAATTAAAGTAGAAGTGAGAGAACAATAGCTCTTTTGTCCTTCATCACCTCCTCATAATGTGAAAAGGAAAATGCAAGCGTTTACATGAGAAACGATCCCCTGGGGTAACCCCCTTGACAAAGCTTGTGAGATTCAAAACAGAAAGTCAGTTCCAATCAGCTTCCCTGAGATATTTCCATTTTCTCCCCTCTGAAGGTAACAGTCTTCATTTTTCAGTCTGCAAATAGTAAGTTCTAAATACATGCTGGATGAAGGGAAGTGCACATGAAAAATGTATACAGAAATTAATAGTTTGGAACGATCTCCGGTAGATTTTGAGTAATATTGCAATAGTATATGAAAAAATAGATTTAAAAATTCTCTTTAAATGAAATACATGTAAAAGAAATTAGCACTAGGGGCTATAAGGGAAGCTGAAGCATTCTGTGGATTGCATTTGTCTTTCAATCCACTTTGTCCTCTATATGAAATGTGGCATAAAGACATCTGCCGATATTTTAAAGGCTTCTGCTGGTGCCTGAATTATATTTTTAAATGAGACCCTAAAGCTGCATTCTAATGCATTACTTTCATTTAGTAAAGTGTGCATCCAGCCTCATTCTACTCCCTCAGCATCCTTTATTTAATCAGTCTGAGAGCGGCACAGAACATCTCCATCTCCACATGCGTCTCTGCCAGATACTGCTGACTTTTACATTTAACCTTTCTGGCAACACATGACCTACTTGAAGGAAAGGAAATAGACATACAACCGAGCAGGAGATGGAGGAGGGGGAGAAACATTCCTTTAGATAATCAGTGAGACATATGTAAATCTGACTCTTTGCACCTGATGTGATGCATGTCATTGGAGTTGCCATAATAAACAACTTTAGAATTCCTTTGTAAGATAAGAGCACTGTGATTTCTATATTTGACACACAATTTAAGCTTGGTTAAGAAAGTCGATCTGCTATTTGTTTTTGTTTGTTTGTTTTTTGAGACAGAGTCTCACTCTGTCTCCCAGGCTGGAGTGCAGTGGCGCAACCTCGGCTCACTGCAAGCTCCGCCTCCCGGGTTCACGCTATTCTCCTGCCTCAGCCTCCTGAGTAGCCGGGACTACAGGCGCCCGCCACCATGCCCGGCTAATTTTTTGTATTTTTAGTAGAGATGGGGTTTCACCCTGTTAGCCAAGATCGTCTCGATCTCCTGACCTTGTGATCTGCCCGCCTCGGCCTCCCAAAGTGCTGGGATTACAGGCGCGAGCCATTGCACGCGGCCATTTGTTATTTTTAGAAAATAAAAATACTGCATTTACTGTGATGGCAGTGGTTGTGATGAACACATCGGGTTCCTTTGGAACCTGCATGAACCAAACGATATAGTTGGTTCAGAGTGTAAAACATCATGGAGTAGTGGATTTGAACTCAGGAGGACTCTGCTACTATCACAAGATTTTCACTGTTCATCTGGTGACATGGAACAGTGGGGAGTGCATGGGCAGTGGGACCCAGAAGGATTGGATTCCAGTCCAGTTGTGCAGCTAGTTATTGAATGTGGGGCCTTAGAAGTGGATGGAGGCTCACTGAGTCTCAGCTCTTCCCCTAACTGTAAAATCTATATAGTAGAGATTTCAGCTCCATCATAGACTTCTGTAAGAATTAAGCGAAGTTGTGATTCAAAAGCACCTGACAGAGTAAGTATCAGAGAAATGTTAGATCTTGACCTAGTCAGGCTAATTCAGTGTATGCTAAAGTAACACATGACCTCATTCTTCCATAATAAGCAGCAGATGAGTTTATTCCTTCCTGATGCTCTTTGTGCTAAAAGGGTTGTCAGCAGGTGCTGAGGGAGATGAAGACAAGCCACCTCTGTCTGGTACATGCATTTGTCCCTGTAGCAGGGAAAAATGAGCAAATTGCCTAAGAGTTTTCTACCACTTCAGACCAGAAATGATGCGCGTTAGTTTTGCTCACATTTTATAGGAAAGCTATAGTCACTGGGCCCCGCCTAACATTCAGGAGCTCCGGATGTGTAGGGAAGAAGATGGGATATTTGGTGAGCATCCTCTCTCAGATATAGTTGTCTCTTCCCCACTAAAGACACTTTTTCAGGCACTCAACAATATTTTAAAGATCACCTAAAAATCAAAACAAAGTATGGTTAATAAATAATGCACAGCATTTGTCATAGTTTGGGTGTTATTGGCACGTTTTCCTAGAGATCTATCAACAAATAACAAATTTGACTAAATTGTCACCATCATTTCAGCCAAAAGTAAAGAAATATTATCTCCTCCTCACCTACAAAACAACTTAATTTTTACTATTTTGGCAACTCAATGGATAACAGAAATCTGAGTTTCATTCGTTTTTTTAAATTATCGTATTTTACTTTTTTTTTTTTTTTTTTTAAAGACAGAGTCTCACTCTGTGGCCCAGGCTGGAGTGCAGTGGTGCAATCTTGGCTCACTGCAACCTCCGCCTCCCAGGTTCAAGCGATTCTTCTGCCTCAGTCTCCCAAGTAGCGAAGACTACAGGCGCACTCCACCACACCTGACTAATTTTTGTATGTGTAGTAGAGACGGGGTTTCACCATGTTGGCCAGCCTGGTCTCCAACTCTTGACTTCGTGATCCACCCGACTCGGCCTCCCAAAGTGCTGGGATTACAGGCATGAGCCACTATGCCCGGCCAGATGTTTTTAAAAATATGAAAAAATGTCCTCATAAGGCATTTGCCAATTTTTGGTATTCCAGGGGGGACAGGGACCCTATGTTGTGCAGCATAAAAGTAATCATGTGGTGACCCAGCGACCTCCTGCAGGTGACTTCCTTCTCTCAGGTGGGCTTCACCTCCGCAACTGTAAAATAAGTTGTACTGCCAATTCTCTGGGAACTTTCAGCCCCTGATATCAAACCATCCTATAGAGTTTTTTTTTTTAATAACAAAAAATTTTTTAATAAAAATACGTGGAATGTATAATGCCAATAAAATGTCCTCTGCTTTCCACCAAAGGCATTCTATCCTATGGGCACTCAGGAGACAGAGGCCCTGCTTCCTGCCAGGGAAACCATCTCTCTTGATATCTGCAGTGGGTCAAGTGAGAAGCATCGAGATGAAATCACATCCACAGATTTCTTCAAGTGCTGCTGACTAACCGGGCATTATTCTTTACCTTTCATATGTTTGAATATTTCAAGTCAGGTTTTGGCTTCTCCCTAGGATGCTCTTCTCCACTTCAAATACAAATCCATGTTTAAATCATTGAATTTGCCCCAGGAAATTTGAGCATGGTTCTTGTCAGCCAAGATTTGACTATTTTTCAGGCCTCCTATTGACTTAAGAGACATGGAGGTAAATAACATGAATCTCTTCCTCGGTGACCACATTACCTACTCTGAGAAAAACAAATTGGTAAATAAATAAACAATTAGAATACAGCATGATAAATATAAAGATGGGGGAAGAGTGATACATATTCTTTGAAAACGGGAAATTTGTAACATGCTGGAGCACAAGGACTGCGGTTTATGAACGTTCTGAAGGAGAAAATGGATTCACACGGTCTGATTCCTTCATACTCAATCACGTCATTGACACTTGGCCACTTTTCAGGATGTGAAAAGGAATCTTTCAGTGATTAAGCGCATTCCCCTTAAAATCACTATACTGCAGGTATGCTGAATCTTTACAGCAAAATATACATCACCAGTGCTCATTTTCCCATGGATAATTGAGAGATTCTCGGGGGAATGTCCTGACTTTCAAGCTGTCTTCTTTTCTTCCTTTGCCAATTCGTGTATTTTCTTCCTTATCCCACACCTGATATTACAGATTTCTTTCTTCATTCCGTCACTCTTGCTTCCCCACCTGTTCCCGTAGTCCCTCCCCATTCTAGACAAATTTCCTCTTAACGGGTCTCCTCATAGCACCTTGCATTCTAAATATCAATAGGTTGGTCTCTGTCCTGATATTTCAAAGAATCAGGATTGAAAGTTTGAAGCCTTTCCTCTGCTAGGATTGAGCTTTCTAAAACACAAATTCAGTTATTAGGGGCAGGGACTATTGCACCAGACATAATATGTATCCCTGGAATGTAGATCCAGGTGCCAGAAAATTGCAGGCCAGTAGGAAAATGGTGTAATCTGTGATTCCATCTGGCCCATGAATTTCCAGTGGCCTTGCTTATAGATTGTCAGAACTGTTCATTAAGTTTGTTGTGAAACCAAAGGCTTAATATCTGTAATTTAGAGGGTTCAATAGGCAGTTAAATTGAGTGAAACTATTTTTGAATGACTACTCCAGTTTCAGAGAAATAGCCGACATTGCAGCTCAGAAGAGCTGCATTTCCAGGCAGCACCAGGGACTCAAAATTATTTATAGGCCCTTTAGAAAACGGTTTTGCTACACTAAGTTGAGAAACTTTTTCTCTTCTTAAGAAAAAAAAATTAACAAAAGCCACAGTGCTGACAAAAGGATACATTTTTAATGCAAATAAGTTATCAACTACAACCACATAACTTTAAATGGTTCAAGCAGAGCAAAGGTTGATTGTATTTTCTGTTTCTGTCTTTCTCCCTCTCATCTGTGGTTATCTTAAAACGCATTAACTACAGTGAAAATTTGTTTGCATGTAATGGTACGTAGTGAAGGGAGACTGTTTAGTGTTGAATGGGTGGTAAAAAATGGAATTCCGTATAAGGCAGTCCTTTTATACTAGTAATGCATAAGTAATTTCTTACACAGTATATCAATAATGAGGATATTAGCCGCTTCTGAAATAAAAGAAAAGGATAAATGCTTGAGGTGATGGATACCCCATTTACCATGATGTGATTATCACACATTGTATGTGTTTATCAAAATATTCCATGTACCCCAAAAATAGATATACCTACTATGTACACACAAAAATTAAAAATACTATTTTTTTGAAATGTGGCAACAAACTACAGATGGAAATTATGATTTTTATCCTGGTGGTTGACATGAAAAGGCCATGCAGATGTCAGGATGATGACCAACAACAAGTGGACATCAACAAGCACCAAGAGACCTGTCAGAAGGAGGCATGCTGAACAGGAGCCCTCATGGGCCCTGGGGTTACTCAGCTGAGTCTCAAAGTGTTTCAGAACGGCTCCTCCTCTTGAAGCATTTTTACCTTTGCTCCGGGGCACTGTGAACTTAACTTTTAAAGGACTAGGTAAATTATCTTTTCATAGGAAAAGAGCTCTAACCCAGTGTGGCAAACATTACTAATTCATTACCCCAAATCTATTCTCCGTTTCTTCACAGACTCAGCACTGATGTTTCTCAGGGTGGCAATGTGCTGGGATAGGAGAGTAAAAGAACATTTATCGCCCTTTCTTTGCAGCTTGGGTCACATGGTTACGGCCAAGGAGATGCAAGTGTAAGTCAGCTGGGAATTTCTGGGAAAGTCTGCTTTTCTGCAAAAGATGGCCACCTCTTTTTTGGGTAACTTTCATATTCTTTCTTCCTGGAATGAGGGCTGAGGTTGCAGAGAGAGCATTGCTTTTGTGATCAAGAGGCAATCAGGCAGGCAAAACCATATATTTAAGATGATAAAGCACAAAGCTGGAAAAAGCCTGGGGCATTAATGGTAGTGTGGACTTTCTCGGTGGCTCACGCCTGTAATCCCAGCACTTTGGGAAGCTGAGGTGGGCAGATCACAAGGTCAGGAGATCGAGACCAGCCTGGCTAACATGGTGAAACCCTGTCTCTACTAAAAATACAAAAAATTAGCCGGATGTGGTGACGGGCAGCAGTAGTCCCAGCTACTCAAGGCTGAGGCAGGAGAATGGCGTGAACCCGGGAGGTGGAGGTTGCAGTGAGCCCAGATGGCGCCACCACACTCCAGCCTGGGCGACAGAGAGAGACTCCATTTCAAACAACAACAGCAGCAACAAAAAAACAAACTGTAAAGCCAACACGATAAATTTTGTCTCAGAGGTCCTCAGTTACATTTCAAATTCAAATAACTTCTTAACAATTTGAAGAATATGCAGCTCTTGTGGGACATTTCCACACATAATGGAAGTAAATAATGGAACATGGAAAACAAAATGAGAAACTCCACCATAACTACTCAATCTGTCAAAGTGCAAGAAATCATTTTTACAAGTGATGAGACATAAATTACCATCTAAAATATAATTATAAAAGAATATTATGATTTTATTTTGATTCATTAGCTTTCAATCAGACGTTACTGTTTGGTAAATAATAGTAGAAAAAATGAAGTGAACTAAAACTCTGTCTTGCAGTGAATACTTCTTTGTAATCGTATAAAAAATAAACTTTGGGATATTTTTATGTTTACCAAGTACCTATACAATTTTCTTTTTGCATGATTTTCACTAATGCCTACAGTTTTAGAAATCATTTTCAGTAGTTATCTGATCTTTCCTTTTTTTTTTTTTTTTTTTTTTTTTTTGGTCCATCACCTCCTAATTTGGTTTTCTTTAATTCCTCACCATCATTCAAATGGAAAAAAAAAAAAAACAAGTAATTAAAAAAGTTTTTTTCTGAGCAACATACTCTCCCAACATTTCCTCAAAGGTCTTACAAGATTATCTTGGTACCAGGACACAAACAAATAAACAAAAAACACCTGCAATGCACTGTGGGACTTGCTAGAATATGCTGATAATGATTTCAGATTTTGGAGGAGTGAAGCTTTCTGTGGTTGCGCAAGACCTTTGAGTGAAGGGGTATTCAAACAAGGCTTGTAGGGTGTTAAAAGTAGCCAAAGAGATGAGAGTGTTTTCTAGGCAGAAGAAAGCAGTGTCAGGAAAGAGAGGGCACAGGTTAGATGTGGGTGGATATCCATAAACCACTGATTTGTTTGGAGTGCAGGGTGAGTAGTGAGGAGGAGTAGAGGAGGGTAGGAAAGCTATATTGGACACAGATTAGGATGGACCATGGATAGTAAATTTAGGGGAATAGACTCTGTATGACCTATGTTTTGAATGTCCTGTATATAGTGAGACTGATAAATCACTTAGCTTTCTTACAATGAACACTTAGTCTTCACCCCTCAATACCAATATTTTATTTTTATCTAAAATGAACACAATCTTACTGGGATCACTATTCTACAGACATTTGGGGGTACATGTGAACCATTTGAGGAACCTGAAATCTCACCCCCACCAGTAATGAGACATCCTTCCCCTCTGCCTAGAGTAGACTCATCTGAACCTAGTGAAGAGTCTGGACTTTCACCGTCACCCAGAATTAACCAGGCCACTCTACACGCACTGTGTTGTTAGAGGCTGCATAAGGAAGAGCAATGTGCTTCTCATCCTTCCAGCCAGGGTGGTATCAGCAAGAGGCCAAGTGGAGAGAATAAACCTCCATCCTCACCCAACAGCAACACTGAGTGTCAACTTCACTTCACTGTAATGAGGGAGATCACCTTTCACCAGCCAGAGGACTGTAAGAGGAGGCCCACTGACAGACAAGATTTAAATAAAATTCTAAGTCTCAAACCATAATTCTGCAAATGTCCACACATCAATAAAATATTTATCATACTAAGAACCAAGAAGATCTCAAATTGAATACAAAAAGATAATTATTAGACAGCAAAACCATGATGACACAGATATTAGAATAATCTGATTAGGATTTTAAAACAGCTATTATAAAAATGTTTCAATGATCAAACACACACACAAATAAAAATATAGAAAGTTATCAAATAAATGGAAGACAGGAACTAAATTGAAATTATAGAACTAAAACAAAATGCATTAGCATTAGCCAAAATGAAGAGAAAAACAAAACTCACTGTTTGGGCTCACCAGCGCACTAGGGAAGACAGGAGAAAGTATCAATGAATTTGAATGTAGGACAACACAAATTACCCAACCCAACAACAGAAAAAATACAATAGAGAGAGAGAGAGAGAGAGAGAGCACCTCAGAGATATGTGTGATTATAACAGAAGATCAAATATAACAGAAGATCAAATATTCTTGGAGCAGGTAGAGTAGTCAAAGAAATAATGACTGAAAGCTTTCCAAATTTACAAATAAGCATAAATGTATAAATTCAAGAAGCTGAGCAAATAACAAGATAAACACAAAGAAATCCAAACACATCATCAAAATTAACCTTTGAAAACTAAAGTAAAAAATTAAATAAATAAGAAAGAAAAACATTGAAACTTCTAGTGAGAAATGGCACATTACCTACAGGGTAGAAACAACTTGGTAGATTTTTTTATTTTTATTTTTCAGACGGAGTCGCCCAGGCTGGAGTGCAGTGGCGTGATCTCGGCTCACTGCAAGCTCGGCCTTCCAGGTTTACACCATTCTCCTGCCTCAGCCTCCAAAGTAGCTGGGACTACATACTCTCCCAACATTTCCTCAAAGGTTTTACAAGATAATCTGGGTACCAGGACACATATAAACAAACAAAAACACCTGCAATGCACCATGGGACTTGCTGGAATATGCTAATAATGACCAGATTTTGGAGGAGGGAAAGCTTTCTGTGGTTGAGCAAGTGCCCACCACGACGCCCGGCTAATTTTTTGTATTTTTAGTAGAGACGGGGTTTCACTGTGATAGCCAGGATGGTCTCCATCTCCTGACCTTGTGATCCACCCACCTTGGCCTCCCAAAGTGCTGGGATTACAAGCGTGAGCCACTGCACCCAGCCCTCAGTAGATTTTCCATCAGAAACTACGGAAACCAAAAGGAAATGGTACTACTGTGTACCCACAAGAGTTATATGTATATATTTTTTTTTTACAAAAAAGGTAGGAAGGAAATGGCACGCAATTTCCCAAGTACTGAAAGAACTGTTAACCCATAATTCTATATTAACTGAAAATATCCTTCACGAATTCAGGAAAATCCAAACATTCTCAAAGAATAAGAAAATTTGTCACCAGTATACCTACTCTAAATAATAGTTAAAAGAAGTTCTCTAAATAAAAAGAATATATTAAGAGCAAGAATATTGGAATATCAAAAAGAAAACTAAAACATGGGTAAAGTGTAATAGAATTCCTTTCTCTTCTGCAATTTTCTAACTTATGTATGACTATTGAAGCAATCTATGTAGAGAAAATATTTAAGATCCTTATTATAAATGAGGGAGGGTAAGTGGAGATTAAAGGGGGTAACACTATTATACTTTGCTCAGACTAGTAAAATTTATATATATATGGTTAAGAGCACTTTAAACAGAGATACAGTTACTGTCACTACAGATAAATTGAAATTTAAAATATATTCAAGAAACCTCCTGGAAGGTAGAAAAACAAAAATGAAGAAATGAAAAAACAAAACAAATTGATCATTTCATTAACTGTAAATGGGCTGAAAACAAAAGACAGAGAATGGCAAAGTAAATTTTTAAAGTCAAACAAAAGATGATCTAACTATATATTTTCTACAAGAAAGTCACTTCAATATAATAATATAGGTAAGTTGAACAAAAAAGCTTAAAATAAGATATACCAGAGAAACATTAATCAAAAGAGTGCAGAGGTGGTTATATCGGTATCAAATAAAATAGACATCAAAATAAATTACCGTATATGAAGAGGAATGGTTCATAATCACAAAAGGGCCAATCCACCAAGAGGAAAAAAACCTTAATGTGCACGTGCCATACAAAAGCACTGTAAAATAATTTGAGGCAATCAGTAACAGAATTGAAAATAGAAATAGATGAATCCGCAGTTAAAGAATTCAACAACCCTCACTCAATAATTGATAGAACAACTAGACAGAAAATCAGCAAGGATATAAAACTCAACAACATCACCAAAAATTAGTATCTAATTGATATTTATAGAACATTCCACCCAACTACTACTGTAGACTACACATTCATTCCAAGTACCGATAGAGCATAAATAAAGATAGACCAAATTCTGGACCACAAAACAAACCACAATAAATTTTTAAAACTCGAAATTACTCAGAGCATGTTGTCTGACTATAGTGGGATCAAACAAGAAGTCAATAACAGAAATCCAGCAGGATAATCTCCCAAACCTCAGAAATTAAATAATGCACTTCTAAATAATCCCTATGCAGAAAACAGAAGTCTCAAGGAAAATAAAATAATACAATGAGCTGAATTAAAATAAAAATAGAAGATACCAAAATGTCTGACATGCAGCTAAAACAGTAATAAGAGGAAAAATGGTGATCCTAAGGCTTGTATTAAAGAAGAGAACATTTAAAATCAGTAATCTAAGCTCCCATATCAGGAAACCAAGGCAAAAAGAACCAAACCAAAAAGAAAATCAAGGCAAGCAGAAGAAAGTAATAACAATAACATTAGAAATCAATGAAATTGAAAACAAAAATACAACGTAGAAAGCAGATACACAAAACTGAAAAGTAGAGAGAATTATGAAATAAAAAGTTGGTTCTTTAGGATGATCGATAAGATTTATATATCCCTATCAAGGTTGACAAAGAAAACAAGAGAAAAGACACAAATTATGAACATGTGTAATAAAACACAGTACATCATTACAGACCCTGATGACAGCAAAAGTACACTAAGTGAATATTAGGGAAAATTCTGCACATGTAGACTTGATTAAATTAGATAAAATATAACAATTCATTGAAAAGTAAAACTACTACAGCTCTTTCAATAAGAACCTAATCATTTGAATAGCCTTATAAGTATTAAGGAAGAGCCCATAATTTAAACCCTTCTAAAAATGAATTTCAAGGCCTAGATGGCTTTACTGGTGAATTCTACTGAAAGTTAAAAAAAAAACAAAAACAAAAAACAAAAAAAAAAAAACACTCATTTTACACAAAAAGAAGAGGACGCTTATCTTACAAAGCCAGTCAGGATTATCTTGATATCAAAAAGCAGACAATGACAGTACAAAAAATGAAACCTACTGACTAATGTCCCTCAGGAATGTAGATGCAAAAATTATTTATTTATTTTAAGTTCTGGGATACATATGCAGGATGTGCAGATTGGTAAACATGTTACATTGGTAAACATGTGCCATGGTGATACGCTGCGCCTATAAACCCATCACCTAGGTATTAAGTCCAACAAGCATCAGCTATTTTTCCTGATACTCTTCTTCCTCCCACCTTGCCACAGGCACCAGTGTGTGTTGTTCCCTCCCTGTATCTATATGTTCACATTGCTTAACTCCCACTTACAAGTGAGCATACATGATGTTTGGTTTTCTGTACTGTGTTAGTTTGCTGAGGATAATGGATTCCATCTCTATCCATGTCCCTCCAAAGGACAGGAACTCATTCCTTTTTATGGCTGCATAGTATTCCATGATGCATATGTACCACATTTTCTTTATCCAGTCTATCATTCTTGGGCATTTGGGTTGATTCCATGTCTTCGCTATTGTGAATAGTGCTGCAATGAACATATGCATGCATGCATGTATCTTCATAATAGAATGATTTACACTCCTTTGGGTGTCTACTCAGTAATGGGATTGCTGGGTCAAATGGTATTTCTGGTTCTAGGTCTTTGAGAAATTGCCACACTGTCTTCCACAATGATTGAACTAATTTACATTGCCACCAACAGTATAAAAGCATTGCTATTTCTCTGCAGCCTCACCAGCATCTCTTGCTTCTTGGCTTTTTAATAATTGCCATTCTGACTGGTGTGAGTATCTCATTGTGGTTTTGACTTGCATTTCTCTAATGATCAGTGATGTTGAGGTTTTTTTCATATGTTTGTTGGGCCCACAAATGTCTTCTTTTGAGAAGTGTCTGTTCATGTCCTTTGTCCATTTTTTAATGGAGTTGTTTGTTTTTTTCTTATAAATTTGTTTAAGTTTCTCATAGATTCTGGATATTAGACCTTTATCAGATGGATAGATTGCAAAATTTTTCTTTCATTCTGTAGGTTATCTGTTCAATCTGATGATAGTTTCTTTGATGCAAAAATTATTAATAAAATATTAGCAAATAGAATTTCACAAAACATTAAAAAAACTAAAAACATAACTAAGTGAGGCTCATTCCAGGAATGGAAGGTGTGTTCAATACTTTTGAAAATCAATTGATGTATTTAATGTTAACAACTATAGAAGAGAAACCAGATGATTAAATCAAACGATGTAGAAAGAGCATTTTCCTAATGAATAATCATTCTTTTTTTTTAAGTTTCTAAGTTTCAGAAAACTAGAAACCGAGGAGAATTTCTCCATTGGCTAAAGAGCATCAACAAAAACCTATGGCAAACATTATACCTCAATGATGAAAGACTGAATACTTTGCCCCTAAGACAACAAAAAAGCAAAGGATGTCCACCCTCACCACTGCTATTCAGCATGTTACTGGAAACCCTAGCTAGTGAAATAAGGCAAGAAAGAGATAAAAGGCATATAGACTAGAAATGATGAAACAAAACTGATTTTATTTGCATGTGACAGTATGGTCTACAGAGAAAATCCCAAGTAATCTGTAAAAACTGTTAAAACTAATACATGATTTTAGCAATGTCACATGATATAAAATCAACAAAAATTAATTGTATTGTTGTATATTAGCAGTGAAAGTGTTAAAATTAAAATTACAATACTGCTTACAATTACTCAAAGATGACAAAATACACAGGTGTCAATCTAACAAAATATGCAATAAATTATGTGATAAAACTATAAAATTCTAATTAAAGAAATAAAAATATCTAGATAAATGAAGAGACATATGATGTTCATGAATTGGAAACCTTAACGTAGTGAATTATCAAATCTCCTCAAATCAACACACCAATTTAATGCAATTCCTATCATAATTCAAGCAAGATGATTTGTTGACACACAGGTGATTATTCCAAAATTTATATGGAACTACAAAGGCACTGGAACAGCTAAAATAATTCTGAAAGAGAAGAATAAAGTTGGAGAAAGCACTCTTCAAATTTTCAAGGCTTATCAAGCTACACTAAACAAAACTGTGTGGTATTGAAGGAGTATAATGGAACAAAGATCAATGAAACTGAATAGAGAATTCAAAAATAATCTTTCACAGGTATGGCCAACTGCTTTTTGATGAAGCTAAAAAGAATTCAGTGGAGGAAGAATAGTCTTTGCAATAAATGGTGCTGGAGCAATTGAACATCTATAGGTTAAAAACTAAATCTTGATTTAAACCTTATAACCTACTATAATTAACTTAAAATGGATCATAAATTTAAATATTCATTATAAAACTACAAATCTTTTAAAAGGTAACATAGGAAAATCTTCAAGATTTACCACGTGACAAGGTATTCTTAGACATGACACCAAATGCTTGATCCATAAAAGAGAAAAGAGTTTGACTTTATCAAAATTAAAATTATATTTTTGGTGAAAGACCCTGTAAAGAAGATAAAAAGGAAAGCTACAGACTGGGTGAAAAGGTGTGAAAGCCATGTATTTGACAAAGGCAATCATATATAGAATATATTAGGAACTCTCAAAACACAATGGCAAAAAAAAAAAGCAATCCAGGGAGAAAATGGGCAAGAGATATGAAGATATCTGTCATTGAGGGGAGTATAAGGATGGCAGATAATATGAAAAGATGATCAGCCTCTTTAGAACATCTTCTGAACAATAGCCGTTAGAGAAATGCAAACCAAGACTATGATATTATTACATACCTATTAAAACACATTAAATTAAAAAGGGTGATAATATCAAGTGCTGACAAAGATATAGAGAAACAGAATGTTTCCTACATGGCTGGTAGGAATGTAAAATGATGCAGTAACTCTAGAAAAAAAAATTGGCTTTTTAAAAATAGCACCAAACATGCAATTACCATTTGACTCAGCAGTTGCACTCATGGGTATTTATTCTTGAGAAAGGAAAATTTATTTTGGCACAAAAATCTGAACAAGATTGTCCACAGCAGTTTTTTCTGTAACAGTCCAAACTAAGAAATAGCACAAAAGTCCTTCGCTTTTGTTTGTAATAGCCCAAACTAAGAAACAGCCCAAAAGTCCTTTGATTACATTACAAATAAATGAGAAATCTGAACGGTTAAACAAAATGTGGTATTTTGTTTACCATAGTATACCAAGTATACCATGAAATACTACTTAGCAATAAAAAGGTGAAGTAATATATGCATGCATGCATCAACTTGGACAGATCTCAGGGGCCTTAAGCTGAGGTTAAAAAGTAAATCTCAAAAGTCACACACTATATAACATCCTCACAATGACAAAATTATAGATATGGGAAACATTAGTTGTTGCCAGGGTGTAGAGATAGTGTATGTAGGTGGGTTAGATGAGGGAATGTGACTATTAAAAAGCAGCATAGGGAGATCTCTGTGGTGATGGAATAGTTCTCTATCTTAATTGCAGTGATGATTGTACAAATTGGCATGTGATAAAGTAGTAGAACTGTATATATACATGGTAGACATGTCAGATCCTGTGTTTGTCATTGTACCATAATTATGTAAGATGTAAACATTGGGAAAAATCATTGAATATAAGGTACATAGGATCACTCTGTAGTAAGTTTTTAGCTTCCTGTGAATTTGTAATTATTTCAAAACAAAAAAGCCTAAAACAGGTGCTATTGACTCATGAGCAGTAGAATGGATTCATCTCATGTTCTAAGGCAAGATATATATCTTCCCGCTGTCTGCTTACAGACAATCTCTTATGGATGTATGGATTTGTGAGCTCATTGTGATTTGACCCAGATGGGCTTCGACCTTCACACTTTAGTGCATCAGAACCATGGCCAGATGCACACTGAGATTACCCAGCCTTTCGGTCTACCTGGAAGATACTTGTAGGGATAGAACTGCTGTCAACTAATAACTCCAGACTTCCTGAGCTGCTGTGTATTCCATCACCTTTTGGTTTTAGCTGGGTTACAACTCAGATTTCTCATTTAACGTAATGCGTAGTTATTGAGCACCAACTCGGCCAAGCACTGTCAAGGCCCCCAGTGCCCAAATGGCCCCTTACAGATGGAATAAGTAGATTAATGTGGGATCTTGACTCTGACTCTCTTCTGTCTCAGATTCTATATTTTCCTATTTTACTGGAATTTGGCCAGGCTCTAACTAGTGTCTCCTAAAACAAAACACAATAAAATAAATGAGTTAACTGAATCTCCTTAAGGATCTAAAATAAGCCAAAACTCCAAATATGTTGGTGTAGATTCTTGAGCACAGGTAACATTCCTCGTGAAAGATAAAATAAAAACCAAAAAATGTGCATAACTTTTGACCAGTAAATGTTCCTAAAAATCTTTCCTATGGAAACACTTCAAAATATGGGATGAAAGTATATGCAAGATTTTGATTATTAGCATTAAAATGTAACATGTAAACTACCTCCAAAGAGAACTTGCTTTAGGCTGTTCTTGCATTGTTATAAAGAAATACATGAGGCCAGGTGCAGTGGCACATGCCTATAATCCCAGCACTTTGAGAGGCCAAGGAGGGTGGATCACATGAGGCTAGGAGTTCGAGACCTGCTTAGTCAACATATTGAAACACCATCTCTATTAAAAAAAATGCAAAAATTAGCCGGGTGTGGTGGTGAATACCTGTAATCCCAGCTTCTCAGGTGGCTAAAGCACGAGAATCACTTGAACCCAGGAGGCAGAGGTTGCAGTGAGCCAAGATCACACCAGGCACTCCAGCCTGGGTGATAGAGCCAGACTGTCTCAAACAAAAAGAAAAGAAAGAAAGAAAGAAAGAAAGAAAGAAAGAAAGAAAGAAAGAAAGAAAGAAAGAAAGAAAGAAAGAAAGAAAGAAAGAAAGAAAGAAAGAAAGAAAGAAAGAAAGAAAGAAAGAAGAAAGAAATACATGAGACTGAATAATTTACAAAGAAAAGAAGTTTAATTGGCTCACGGTTCTGCAGGCTGTACAGAAAGCGTGGCACCTGCATCTGCTGGGCTTCTGGGAGAGTCTCAGAGAGCTTTGACTCGTGGTGCACAGGGTGGTGAGAGCAGGCATCTCACTGGTGAAAGCAGGAGCAAGGGAGAGAGGCTGGGTGGGGAGAGGTGTTACTTGTTTTCAAATGACTGGATCCTGCAAGGACTTGGAGCGAGAGCTCCCTTATCACCAAAGGGATGGACCAAGCCATTCTTGAGGGATCTGCTCCAATGATCCAGCCATCTCCCACCCAGTCCCACCTCCAACACTGGAGATTACAGTTTGACATGAGATTTTAGTGAGAACAAATATCTAACTGTATCAGAACTGTTACATAAATTAAACCAACCCCCAATTTTGCAGTCTATATAACAATATGCTGAAACATTGGATGAAAAAATGAGGGAATTTTTACATGTACTCTGTTTATAAATACATACACACATATACATGTCTGTGTGTGTGTGTGTGTGTGTGTGTATTGAAAAGAATATACCAAACATTAACCAGTTTTGTGCTACAGGAGTGGAAGCATGAGCTTCCAAACACCCCACTTTTCTGTTTTATTTTATTTATTATTAATTTTGCAATTAATGCACCAATAAATGTACATAATATTGTGATAAAAATTGTAAACCTAACAAGGTTAAATCCTTTTTGATTGCCACCCCTAAATCTATTCCTATGTCTTACCAAATGCACAAATATGCAGAAACATTCTAGAGGTGATTTATCTCATCAAGTTGATGTACTAAGTCTTGAAGTCCCTTTTCTATGCATTTATAGCACCTATTGTTATGTGTATGTTTATACAAATTACATCATGTTCTATGATTGTTTGGTTCTTTAATGTTTGCACTCAATACTGTGCCTTTGTGGGCGTTCTATGTCCACATATCTCTGTATGTCAATATCTACCTCATTATTTTAATTGTCAGATTATATCCCATGCTAGATTATTGAACCATTTTTCTATCGATGAACATTTAGTTGTTTCCATTGTTTTGCTATTACAAAATTCTGCAATAAACATTAAAGTAGAAATCATTTTTTGCTGTCCACAAATATTCTGTAATGTGGTTACACTGGTTTTATAATGAAAAACACATTTCAAAACAAAATTATTTGATTATGTTAACAAAAAGAAAATAAATCATGCATCCCAGAAAGCATTAGGAGAAAAAATGTACTTTGGACTAGAAATTCAAATTATTGTATAGTAAATGCAAATTCAAATGGCTCTCAAGTGTTTTCAATATTCTTTAAATATGTTTTAATTTAAATGTTAAGGCAATGTTCTATGAAAAGCCGGTGCATTAATCATAGGAACTTCTTTTCTTTTTTTGAGATGGAGCCTCACTCTGTCGCTCAGGCTGGAGTGCAGTGGCACGATCTCGGCTCACTGCAACCTCTGCCTCCTGTATTCATGCCATTCTCCTGCCTCAGCCTCCCGAGTAGCTGGGACTACAGCCGCCCGTCACCACGCCCGGCTAATTTTTTGTGTTTTTAGTAGAGACGAGGTTTCACCGTGTTAGCCAGGATGGTCTCTATCTCCTGACCTCGTGATCCGCCCACCTCGGCCTCCCAAAGTGCTGGGATTACAGGCATAAGCCAGGGCGCCCGGCTCGTAGGAGCTTCTAGTGGTAAAATTAACCCAGAGATATGGCTTTGTTAATACTTTATTTTTAAGAAAACAAACTTATTGTTTTTTTCTCTTCGGATCATAGCAATAGTGATCTTTTAATTTGTTATTTTGTATCTCAGTTATTCTATTTTCAGTGACAGAAAAAATACATCTGATCATTGGTCATCAAAAGAGCTATAGTTCAATCTTCTAAGCTCCAGACATTTCAAGTTTCCTAGAGCTACATTAATTTCATAATTAACTTTACCTTTTCTTTTACTGATCAAACTCTAGCACAAACCCCCCAGTTAAGATTAATGATTATTCAGGAAAATGTTTAATTATTATCTTACCCAACTGACATAAAACTAATCTAGTAACAAATGTGTTATTTTTAATGTAAAAGAAAATTTGAAAATTATTATTATATGTTGTATCAAAACAGGAATACGATGTATGTAAAATGCCTTCCAGGTTAATGTATCTGTCAGAGAGTCTGTTGCATGAATAAAGTGAAAGTTAACAAAATAAGACGGTTCAAAACTAGCTAATAAAAACCCGTGTTATTTTCTTTTAAAATGTAAACCTAAATTAATGGATAATGATATTGCTTGGCTTACAGTATAAGCTGATTAAAAAGGTCAAACTGAGAGACAAGTTATGAACCGCACAGTCTGTAGATTCCTCTCCATCCCTGATTCTGTTACCCTGTTTGAGCTCTCACCAGCTCTTGCCTGGACACTGGAAATGGCCTTCGCAGGGTCTCATTACCTCTGCGCTCAGCCATTCAGACGCAACACGGACAGCGAATCCATTCACATAACTTATCTAAAAGGCAGTTCTGATCATGGCTCAATTGCAGCAGTGGTACCTTGAGACTTGCTGAAACGCCGTGCTCCTTTCCGGGGCCCTGAGATCCTTCAGAATCTGCATCTCCTGCATCCCGCGTCCTTGACACATTTCTGGCTCCTGCCTGTGCCTAGCATGCATGTCATGTCAAAACAGGGCCATGCTTGCAGCTGTCCACACTCCATGCTTCCTCTACTTTTTATTTCACTCAAAGACTCTGGAGCTGGAATGCCCTTCACTGGCCTGCCTCTCAGCCTCTGTCCCTTCCCCACCAGGCGGGTTAACCACTCTCCTCGGATGTCACCTGGAGAGTGTCACATGGCTCTCCCCCTGTGTCCACATTATTTTACACTTTACATCTCCCTGACCTCCTGCCCTTGAGGGCAGGGATTAAAATTCCATGTTTTAAAACTCTACGGCAAGTGCCTGGTGTCTGGTTATAATTTTTTTTAAATGGTTTGAATAAACAAAGCAATGATACACAATGAATGAGTGAGCTGGCTACACACAGGTGCTAGAACTTTTTCATCTGTCTTTATTTATTTCCAAATGGTGTGAGTCTGTTAAGATGCACCTCAGGTTGTCTGTGCTCCCTAAGACCTTCTTAGACTCTCTTGGTCCACAGACATGTAGCCCTTCTTTTCTGAATTGAGTTCCCACTTTGAGACTAGGCCACTTTGGCATCTTTCGGCAGAGCCAACTTGTACTTTTGGAATTGTATGAGCCAGTTCTTAAATGAGTGGGAGCTTAAAATTAGCCATGGTAAGAATATTTACACCATGGAAATTGGCAAACCCTACAAATTAAGGGTTTTGTTGTTATTTTTGGAGAGCCAGCTGTGAAAGCTGCAGTCACAGCACTGTGTGTGTGTGTGTGTGTGTGTGTGTACACACAGACATCTATAATTTGACTTCTACTTTTTGTGTATTTTCCTACCCTTACAATATTGTAAGTCCTACATGACAGGGAGCCTATATTTTCTGTTTATATAAATAAAAAATTATGTATTTACTTATTTATAGAACCTATCTCATCTACTCTGAAAATGTGTTGTTTGGATAAAATATGGACTTCAGAAATCTAAATGTCAAATAAAAACAAAAATAACATGAGAGGAAGAGAAAAGCCATGTAATGAACGTCCAGATTCACATAACCACTGTGACTAAGGATTAAACGTTTCTTCTGAGCTTCACAGCAGCCAAAAGAAAAACTGGCATTTTTCATTTTACTTTATTATCTGTTACTAAATAGTGACTAAAAGGATAACGTACATTGACACTGAACAAAAGTATAAAAAAAAGTGATTTTTAATTATGTCCTAGCCACGTACGCCATTTTATATATTAATTTTACTCAGTTTCACAATCACAGAGAGCATTCTTATTATCATTTTTGGATAAAGAAGGCATGGAAACTTTGCGCGGGTAAATGCCTAGTCAAGTTCACGCACAGCTAGTCAAAGAGGAAGTACCCATGGGCATGGCTTCCAAGACAGTGATACGTTGTTCTCAGCCATGATGTTGTACCACCTTTCTTGGTGACAACGGAGATGCCTATCATGCAACTGTATAAAACAGGCAGATATGTATTCTATATGGTAATTATTTGCAAAACTATTCTAAAAATGTAGCCGTCATGAGTTTCAGAGGTAACTCAGGGGTGATAGTTTACCAAGACTCACTAATAAGGTCTGTGTGTTATTCAAGGGTTTAGTCTAATAGGAAGACAGGATTTTGAAGCTCTGGACACAGGCATTCACAGGTCACTCCTGGCACTAACTTCCTCAATGGCTAATTGCTCAGCTGGCTTTCAACACCTAATGAGAGACAGTTCAAGGTTAAAACTCAGATTGCCACTTGAAGGTGAGTCCATAAGTTTGGGTTTAAGAACAAAACAAAAATTATTTACGTACAGGTGGAATTTACTCATAGTAAGACGGTTCCAGTGTGATGAATGATTTGAACAATTTGTTTCGATCTTCTTACTACTTATTTGTATCACATAGATAGTAGGATGTCCCAGGCTTCCAGCCTCAGGACTATGTGCTGGTTCCTCAGAGCTAACGCCCAGATGAGTAACAGATACCTGTATGCAGATACCTAGAAGCAGATATCCACATGCAGATGCCCACGTGCAGAATGCAGATGCCCACGTGCAGCTGCCCATATGCAGAATGAAGATATCCACGTGCAGCTGTCCATATGCAAATGCCTACATGTAGATACCCACGTGCAGATGCCCAGATGCAGATGCCCACATACAGACACCTACATGCAGATACCCACAGGCAGATACACACATGCAGATGATGCTCACGTGCAGATGCCCACATACAGACACCTACGCCCAGTCAGCATGAACACAAAGTTCCTCCTGTTTATCTGCCCCTAAACAAGATGCTGAGCAAACAAGATTCAGTCTCTGTTCTTTAGGACTCAAGTTTCATCAGAGAGGAAGAGAACCACAAACATACAAGTGCAGTGTCATTTCTAAGGGCACTGGAAGGGACAAATTCAGGATTCTATGCCAGCACAGGGTGGGGAGGGCCTGACTTTGGTGGGGATGGAGGAAGGGCAGTGTTGTACAGAGATCATGGAAAGCGCTGGTGAGATTTCAGTGACAATGAATCCAAAGACTAACTTGTAAATGTTTAGCATTTTTCTGGATATAAATATTCTTCTCATGATTGTAAGAATGTGAACTGGATAAAGCAATTTGCGCAACAGTAAACCTAATTCTTATGAAAAAAAATAAAAAGTGATGTGTGCATTTAAAACCCACAAATAAAGAGTGGGCACTCTGTGTAGATTCTTGGATCCTGGAAGCATTCAGTGGGTACTTCCTGGAGGAGACAGTATTTCAATTGGGTCTAAGGAACAGAAAAAAACCCATATCAGACCACCCGTGAAACACAAAATTCAGGGTAACGTTCTGCCCTAAGATAGTCTAGAAACATGAATAAGCTTGATGAATAAATGTGGAAAGATAAACCAATGTGGAAGGATGAATAAATGTGGAATTAAGAAATAAACATCAACGCAAAGGCTGGTGATGGGGATAAGAAGCACAATGTTCCCAAAATGGTCCATGGTAAGGATGTCAAGAATACCTGTTGGCTGGCCACACACCTTGAAGTGAGTAAGTCATGTGCACTTTGTGGTTGATACTGTTACCAACTCCAAATCTGTCTCCAGTATTCAGTGATGAGAATTCTTTTTCCTCTTCTCTTAAGTATCCCATGTGTCTTATTGTTATGTACATAGAGTTATTTGGCAACTGGTTGCTTTCTCTGGAACTCCTGAGCTGGAGGATTACGCTGGAGCATCCTCTGAGCCCAGCACAGTGCCTGGCCTGTAGCAGGCACTTGGTCGATTTTGTGCTTTGAATGCTTTAGAATGTTTCCTGTTAAGTTTGTTAAAATTTACAAAATTACTTGCAGACACTCTTCACCCCAGTTGGGCATCCTTAATGAGCCACTCTGGATGATAGAATGCAGCCCAGAACCACACATGGATGTTATTTGACTGAGTTAAGTGAGTGTAGGAAAGAAGTCCTTTGTACAAGGAGTGATGGGACTAGCTGGCTCACGATGGCAAGTTGGAGCCATCCATGAAGAACTCCCTTGAGTGACAAACACTCTTTCCTCTCCTGCTCCTCACAGCAGGTGTGGAGAGACCCAACATGGCAGAGCCAGGGATTCTGCCTCCAGGGGTTGTAGGAGAAGGGAGACTGCTGCTATTTTTGGAGCACAGACCATAAATTACTCACTGATTCACAGCATGAGGCTCCTCCTTCCCAAGTCTTTCTTCCACATCCCTCACACCTGGATGCCACCATGCCCAGATGCACTCTCTATGCACTTTTCCTGCCCCCTTTGCTCCTGGAATTTGCCAGGGTGTGTTGGCATCAGGCCTGCCTTTAGGCATCTGAGTGGAGCCACGGAAGACCTAAATTAGCTGGGATGGGTCCATTTGACAATCACCCAGGCCAAACTGACACCTGCAATCTGAGTCACTGCATTTTAACTGTTTATTAAGTGGTGACAGTGACAGCTAGATAGTTTAGAGGAAGGGCCCCTTCCCAGCGTGTTCCGGGAGTGCACTGCTCTAGAGAGAAGGCAGAGGCATGACAGCATGGGCGGTGCTGACAGCAGAGGGGCTGCTGTTACTGTAGACCACAGAATGAACACGCAGCTGAATCTCTCTGCTCTTTTGTCTTGTGTAAAAATGGTTTGTTAGAAGTCACTCTGGTAAGTAATCCTCTCCTCTGTATCCCTAGCTTTGGGCAGCTTTTCATGAGTGTTGTTTTGGGGAGCATGGAGAGCTCGTTTGGCAGTAGGAAAACATTTTCTTGAATCTGACAGGCACCGTGTTTCCACTGAAAAGCCGCAACGTGAATGGTCCTGACACCCCAGAAAAGAGGACAGGCTTTAATGGGAATCTGATCTACTTTGAAGAGGCCAGGAAGCCGTTCCTGCTTACCAGGAAATGCGCACATTCTGAGCACACCATCTTTCCGCCTGGTTCGCTGATTAGCTGCTATATGGGTCTGGTATATATTTTACGAGTGAGATGCATTGAAGAGGGGAGTTAAGCATCCCTGGCCAGGACAGAATGAGAACACACAGGAGTTGACTCTCTAGGGTGGCCACTTTGTTGGAGGCACCACTGACAAACACAGGAGGACACAAGCACAAAGATGGGCTTGGCTTTTTCTCACAATTTTGCCTCAAGTCAGACTTGTTTGCCTCCTAGAAACTGTTTGCTGGAATAAGAGTGTGGATGTCAGGAAAATTCATGTGCCCCCACACACTTCTGTAGAGCACATATGCTGTCAGCTACAGTAAACAAAAGTGCCTTATGCAAGCAGGACTCATGCAAAAAAAAAAAAAAAAAAGTGGCTGGAGTGAGTGTGGAGGGATTTAGACTATAGAGTCCTGAATTCAAGACCCAAGTCCTTCACTTTGTGCCCTGTGGTTATCCTGGATACAAATCTCCTGGCTCATTTGGGCCTAAGTTTTGTTTCGTTTTGTTTGATACATAAAATGAGGAGACTGATAACAATCCCACCTTGGAGGATGGTTTTAAAGATCAAGGAGCTAATGCAGGGGATCTCAACCTCAGTGCTACTGACATTTTGAGCTGAATAGTTGCTGTGGAGGTGTGCCTGGGCACTGCAGGGGTCCCTGGCCTTTCCCCACCAGACACTAGTAGAACTCCTTCCTTCCCTAGTTATAGCAGCCAAAGATGTCTCCAGACTTCGTCAAATGTCCCCTGGAAGAGCAAAACTGGCCCCAGTTGCAAACTACTGATTAAATGTATATACAATTATTTGAAAGTGGAGAGAACTCTCTACACATTTGTTAGGCATGGAGATAAAAATAACAGTGAGGAGCTGACAACATTTACATATTCTAAGTGGGCATAATGGAAGTCGGGCATAAACTGATGCCCAATGTCAAGCTGATGGGGTAGGAAATCAGATTAATTCAGCCTGATCTATTTTGGCTCGATACTACTGTTAAAATGCCATATTTAATTAAACAAATTCTTTCTTCCTACTAAAGGGGAGGGGAAAAAAGAAAATGAGTAACACATTAAATTGCAGGATATTAATTATACAGAGCTACATATTAACTGTTATGCTTCTAAGGAGCTAATTTTCTTCACACTGTTATTATTATTTGTTACTTGTATAGCACCGTGGATGTAAACAGACTGTTTTAGAAATACGCCCATAAAGTTCATTGCTCTTCCATGAGTGTGCTATATAATTACGCATTTACCTTCTAGTAAGCGAGTGAGAAGCACAACTCACTCACGGCAAAAACCCATTGCAGTCGCGTCGATCTCACTTTCTAAAAATCTCTGAGTAGCAGCTACAACATGTTGTGCTGGAAACAGAATTGATATGATCTGAATAAACAAGAGTCTTGAGAAGAAATCTATTTTTGTTATATATATGTTTTTACATTAAAGAAAAGGGCCAGTCTTTCTCAGAAAGAGTTTCACACGGGGGGTATTTTTCGGAGGAGGGGTATTTTTGGTTTTTTGTTTTCTCTTCTATGGGGCTGATCCATCCCTGTCAAGTCTGCAAAGTGTGTTGTGCGTGGGTGGAAAGGCAAACCACACAGAACATGCTCTTTGCCATAGTCAGGTCACCTTCAATACCGCATGACGAGTTTCTTCAGAAGGGAAAAAACTGCAACAAAAAGAAAACACACAGACACAAATGATTGAAAAACCAATATGAATTATATTCCAAAAGGTGGCTTCACTTTTTCAGCTCAGATCACTGATGTCAGCAAAACCCTCTCCCACCCTGTGTCAGCCGTGGACAGGTGGAAGATGGAGGGCGGCAGGCAGGCCTCTCTGTCATGGAGCAGCTGGGCTGGTGCTGATGAAATCGCCGTTGATCCACCCCGCGGTATTGACTGTAGATGATTTCTAGCTTAGATACGTGTGTAGACAATCCTTTGGGGAATGCAGTGTAATCACTGTATTGGCCAAAAATATTAACAACTTGGTGTTGGTGTTTTTTTTTTCTTTTTATTCTGCACGTGGCTTGGAGCAATGAACACCTACGATTCTGGATACATTTCTTTAGAAAGGATGCGTGGCTTGTGTAGCTCAGACAGAACTCTCTCAAACAGAGCTCCTCATAACAAACAATCTTTCAGTTTCAAGAGTAGGGCTGTGGTCCTCAATTTTGACAAGAATGGCAGCCTCCCTACTTCTTTATTAAAGAAAATGGCTCCAAAATGGAAACTACACATCTCTTGGACTCCAGAGTTCAGAACATTATGTAACCGGTGAACTGCTCAGGTGGATAAACTTATAAGGCTTGAAAAATCTCTTGACTGGTTTCCTTGTAAGTTCCAAGAAATAGATGCATGCAATGATGGGTATTGATCTTTAGAGAAAAAAGCGAAGATTAAAAATAAGAAAAAACAACATTTGAATAAATAATTTCTCATCACAAAATTTTTAAAAAATATCTGTCCTTTCTCCTCACCTAAGATGATGGTTATAGGTGTTTTAGCCTGGAGAAAAACAAAAAAAAAAATCTTTGTTCAAATACATATAAACCTATAAAAATATGTTTAAATTTCTCTGCATATTAAGGATTTTGCCTAATCCCCTAACAATTAGATGATTTTATACATTTTTCAATTCAATCTATTTGTCAGATGTGCTGTATCCTTGACAGGAATGGTCAGCAATTCTCCACCAAGGAGGAAATCAGATGTGGGGAGGGGCGTGGAGCTGCCGTGAGAGAGCAGGTGTTTCTCTGCCCCTCCCCTTAGATGGTGAGGAGAACCACTGACACAGGAGAAGTCCTGGGGTGCTGTGATCACTGTTATTCTCTAAGGCAGACATTTCACTGAGAGATGAGACTTCAAGGGTGAATTTCCAACACTTGGAATAAATTCTTCCTGAATTTACCAAAAGCCTGATTACCTCAGATGTAAGTTGAGAAGATTTAACACACAGTATTTGAAGAAGTTAATTTTTAGGAAGATAATGGAAAACAAAGTTTATCCAAACACTATGAGACAATAACTTAGATGAGACATAGAAACACATTCCAATGGAGCAAATTTAAATAGAATGGAGGCGAGTGCCTCGCTGGTAGGTTCATGCCTCCTTCTGTGAAAGCAGAGACGTAAGTCAGGTTACATGGGAGCCACCAAAGCTTTCTTCACTGCCCACCCCTGCCCTTACCTGTGAGCACACGGTATGCGTGTGAGTGCTCTGTTCCAGGCCTGATTCTTACCCTTCGGGGCTTGTGATGCAGCCAGCTCTCCGTGAAGTCCATCTCACATCTCAGGACCCAAGATCAGGCCTCTTCGGAAAATAAAATTTATGTAGGAAATAAACTGTGCTTTTATGTTGTTACAAAACAATAGGAGCGGGACCTTCACCTGCCTTGCCTGTGCTCAGCAGTTTGAGATGATGTGTGGGTGCTCACTGTCACCTCTTCCAATCACATGTTATGCCTTTTCCAGGATAGTCCCCAGTGAAAACCTCCCAGACTGTGGAGGGAGCGTTTGAGAGCACCAAGAGGGCGATGCGACTCAGGTAACGGTAGGGACAAAGGTGAGGGCTCCCAGGGAGGAGACCCAGCAGGGGTGCCTGATCCAGACTGGGGGATCTGGAGTACAGGTTTTTATCATGAAGAAAGTAATTTTAATCAGGAAACAGCTAGTTTGGTGAGAGTGAATTGGGGAGGCAGAGAACTCTGGGCGGATAGAACTGTAGGTGATAGATCGTGAAGCCAGAGACCCTGGAGCATTTTAGGAGCTTGAAAAATTTCAGTGTGGGTCCAGTTAGAGTAAGGGGTGGTCACGAGGTAGGACCCAGCATGCTTAGGCGGGCAGATGCTGTTAATGGAAGGCTCTATTAATGATGGATGGGGCCAGAGAATTATGAAGGAGTCAATACTAACTTCTAAGGACCTCGCAATACCCATGCAAATTTGCATTTTATTCTTGGGGGGATTCCTGTAGAAAAAGGAAAGATCGACCCTGCACGGTGGCTCAAGCGTGTAATCCCAGCACTTTGGGAGACCGAGGGGGGTGGATCACGAGGTCAGGAGATCGAGACCATCCTGGCTGACACAGTGAAACCCCGTCTCTACTAAAAAAAAATATGAAAAATCAGCCAGGCATGGCGGCACCTGTAGTCCCAGCTACTCGGGAGGCTGAGGCAGAGGAACCTAGTGAACCCGGGAGGCGGAGCTTGCAGTGAGCCGAGATCGCGCCACTGCACTCCAGCCTGGGCGATAGAGTGAGGCTCCGTCTCAGAAAAATGGAAAAGGAAAGGAAAGGGAAGGGGAAGGGAAAGGGAAAGGGAAAGGGAAAGGGAAAGGAAAAGATCCAGGAGAGAAAAAATGGAATCCTGTCCGATGAAGGGTACCTTTGCCTCAACAGTGAGCCCTGGGCAGGGAGTTCGTCCCGTGACTTCTCTTTAGACGCCCAGATGCTGTTTTATGCTTGGCAGACAAATTGTTTTAATGGAGAGATTTTAATGAATAAACCTAACAGATGAAAAGACTTAACATTAAAAAGAAGAAAAATGCTTGGTGATTTCTGATTTAGGTCTAGAGAGGACATTAATACACCACTACAATTTTTTTTTCTTTTTAGCCTTACACGTATTTTTCCTTGTAAAATCTAACTCTGTGTCTAAAGTTAGCAGGGAATTATAAAAAGAGAAAAAAAGTCATTCTTCATTCTCCCAGTCTAACTCAACAAATGCTTAGGAGTTAATGAATTTTCTTCAAACCTTTTCCCCTTAGGAGTGTTTTACCACATTTGTACTCATATTATACACACAGTTTAAATCCAGTTTTTCATATAACGTTATGTCATAGATATTTTTCTTATTATTGGAGTCCATAGCCATCATTTTAAGTAAAAAGAAAATAATTCATCAAGAAAATACACTATAACATATCTATTCTCCTATTCTTAAATTATGATCACCTTTTTGGTACATAAAGAATCTATTTTTGTGAGTCTTCTCAAGAGTTTTGAATTATTCCTTTGGGGATTGATTCCAAGACCTGTGATTTCCATTGAATGTGTATCAATGCACTAATATGTCTTTTTCTTCATTTTCCCAAAATGTTTTCCAAATGGATTATACCAGTCTACACTTCAGACTATCTGCTCCGAGACAAATAGCCTTCTGGAGAACTTGTGGGGACTTCTCATCCACAGTCCACGTTCTACGTTGTATCATCCTTCTTGGCTGTGCAGAGAAGTCTGAGCAATGCAAATGCTATGATGCTATGCAAGCCCAGCAGATGGACACATATATGAATAGAGTTTGCTTCTGGCCACATTTTCACCTTTAGGAATTGTCAGGATGCAGTTCTCTATGGCGTCTCTGCATCTCAGACTACATTTGTCCAGCAGCTTTAGAAGCTAGTGTCTCCCTTAAGGGCAAAGGGCAGACTTATCTTGTGATCAAGATAATAAGGATAGTGTCTCCCGCAGAAACAAAGTTTGGGCAGGTCTGCTAGCAGCCCCACTAAGGTTAGGGGTTTGGCACTCCGTGTTTCTCAGCTGTGATGCAGACTCCACTGTACGTGGCAATCACCTGGGCCTACCTTGGGGATATATGGAACTGATGCAACAAGAAGCTCATGCTGCCTGTTGTGCTATGACTAAAAGGCTGTCTAGATCCATTCCTCACCCATGGAATCTACAGAAGGGTAGGTAGCCAGACCAGAAGCTGCAGTGGCTGCTGCTCCTGAGGGATTCCTTAACCATGAGACAACAGGTTGTGGAAGTATGGACCCACAATGTCTGTGCAGAAGAGGCTACAACCAAGGGCAGAACAGTGGTCTGGCTTCTGGTACAAACTACAGCACCTATTATTTATTTTGGTAATTTTCTGAGGGCCTATGTAGCAACTACTCCTGTTTGCTTGTAGAAGACCTGAGATCCAGGAATCAGACACACTCCAATGTAACTGCTGGTTTCAGTGCTTACTCCTTCCATGACCCTGAGCATGGTACTCTCTGAGCCTCAGTTCCCGTGTATGAAACAGAAATCATAAGAGAATCTCACAAATTTGTTTAATGAGATGATATAGTGAAGTGCAGGGCATTGTGAACTGGCTCATAGCATATACTGAAAATATGTTAACCAGTACTTCTTTGCTTCTTGATTATAAGATTTGAACAGCTTTTCAGTCTCCAAAGACCAGATAATTTGGTACACAGAAAAATCTTAATTGGTAATCAAACCCAGCCTTATAATTTTACTGATTGAAAAAAGGAACGCAGTGACTTGCCTTCTGCTAAACTGGACACCAATTTAGTACCGGGCAGGATTAGCATGCAGACCTCCTCAGTATCAGCTTAATTCCTTCTCTCCTGGAACTTCAATTCACCCTGTAGTAATCGACACTGAGTGAAGTGTTGTGTAGATAGGAAGCAAGGAGAGACAAGATGGAATTAAGTTTAAAAACACGTAGAGAAGCTAAGGATTGCTGTAGGACTACTCTTAAAACTAGACAGACAGAGGCTGGGTGCCGTGGCTCACACCTGTAATCCTAGCACTTTGGGAAGCCAAGGTGGGCAGATCACTTGAGGTCAGGAGTTCGAGACCGGCCTCACCGACATGCAGAAGCCCCTTCTCTACTAAAAACACAAAAAATAACCAGGCGTGGTGGCATACACCTGCAGTCCCTGCAACTTGGGAGGCTGAGGCAGGAGAATCTCTTGAACCTAGGGGGCGGAGGTGCAGGGAGCCGAAATCGTGCCACTGCACTCCAGACTAGGTGACAGAGACAGACAGAGACTCTGTCTTAAAATAAATAAATAAATAAAAATAGACAGGAAGCAATTTGAAGTATTATTGAGATAATATTTCTGATAGAAAACAAAGGCTTCAAATTCTATGGACTGAGAGTAAAATGGCTTCCTCAGAAAGGCGGTTCTCATTCTGAGACAATTTACTTTTGCTATTACAGGTAAAACTAAGTTTGAATGTTGCCTACTAAAATCACATGACATGAAAAGTGCCAATAGGATAGAAGACATACACAAAAGCAGAAACATGTTATTAAAAGAAGATATGCAAACTCAAAAGTAAAATAGTATGAACTCATAAATGTTGAGGAGAACACATCTCAAAACCGTCTGTGCCCACAGTTGCATTGTTGTAGAAATCATGAAATACTTCCTAAGCTAATGATTAGGAAAGCCTTAAGCAAGCTATAAATCCATCTAAACATGTAAATTAATATAATTAATAATGCAAAGTAATAAGATTAATATAATAAATAACATTACATAAGCATTTTCTTAGGCTAGAATATGCTCTGGTAATAACACCTGTTTCTTAGAAGGTAGATGTAATAATGGTTTGCATTTTTGAGTCATGAAAATTCCACTGCAATTCTTGGCAATTTTTCAGGGTAGTCCTTCATGTAGTAATTCAATGGTTCTTATTACTCTGATCTAGTGCATCCACCACTTCAATGTGAGGCATCCTTGATCACCATGACAGGGGAAGACAGCTTGAAGTTTGCAGCCAATCTGGTATATGTTGGCCCCAAATGAGCATACTTTGCTTACATCCACAGCCTAGGGCAACAGCTAACTAGTCAAGAAGAGCAGGAAATGGGAGAGACAAACTGAGTGCTTGGAGGATCCCCATTCTCATATATGAAATTGTTAAATTTTTGTCTGTGGATGATTTTTTTCTAAGACAGCACCTAACTGTGCAATGCATTTGGAAAGAGCTTCGTGTAAATATTTCTTAAAATTTAGATGAAAAGTGGTGCTTAGTGTGATAAAGGCTTAATTACCAACAAAATTCAAATCTCCAAAACATGTCATTACATAGAATTAATAAGCAAGGTTTTACTCTGTTGTGAAAGTTGGTGTGGTTTTAAAAATGAGGGCTTATAAACTGGTTAAATAAAACATTCTTCTATTAAAACACTATACAAACACCAAGGATAATGCAATAGAGCTGTATGGGCTGATATGGTAAAAGCAATGTGCAGCAAAATATGGGAAGAGTATCATTCCATTTCTGTGCATGCATTCATGTGTACACACATGCACGGTTGGTCTTCATTTTCCAGGATCTCTTGCAGTTAGGTGTGTCCATGTAACAGAGTTCTAACCAATAAACTATGAGCAAAATAGCTGTATACTGTTTTACAATTTCCAGCTTGGTCCATAAACCCTGCTCTAGCCATCTTCCACAAGTTACTCTTCTACTTGGGCTTCTAGTCAATATGAAAAAGGCTGGGCGGGGCACAGTGGCTCACACCTTTGGGTGAGCACTTTGGGAGGCTGAGGCAAGAGGATCACGGGGTCAGAAAATCGAGACCATCCTGGCTAACACAGTGAAACCCTGTCTCTACTAAAACTACAAAAATTAGCTGGACACGGTGGCACACGCCTGTGGTCCCAGCTACTTGGGAGGCTGAGGCAGAAGAATTGCTTGAATCTGGGAGGCAAAGGTTGCAGTGAGCAGAGATCACACCACTGCACTCCAGCCTGGGCAACAGAGCGAGACTCCATCTCAAGAAAATAAAAATAAGAAGACGAAAAGAAAAGAAAAGAGTGCACCTTGCATCCCTGCTTGGAAGAGGGACACCTACCAACATGAACACCTCCCTTATAGTCTATGTGAGTAAGCAATTAGGCTCTATTACCCTTCAGCCTTCGTGCATATTAAAGTTTCCCTGTTCTACAGCTGTCTTACTCAGACTGACAGAAATTAAAGTCTGTGGTTGCTCCATGAGGGAGTGAGATGGAGGATAATGGTGGTATTAAGTGCCCTTTAATTTTTGAATTAAGATCTTCAAAAATCAAAGATTAAAAAGGAAATAAAGCAAAACAATGATCATGTTATACGCTTGCCTTTTTGCACTTATCTCTTTCTGCTAAATATTTAACATTGGAGAGAAAACAAAAAAATTCATTTAGTTGACAAGCACATGTGTCAATTATATAACCAATATTTCAACTTAAGCACTTGGAGCCTCAGCTTCGCCACTTGAAAGCAAGGTCTTTTAGCTTAGTGACGACTGCAGCGTCTTTCATAAAATGTCTTTAATTACAGGTTACATGTAGGCATGTGGGGGAATGATCATCAAACTCACAGTCAAACATATGCATCTGGAGAAAGGAAAAGTTCAGTGCTAATAAACAATATTACTTGAAACAAGGAGAGGTGAAAATGTTAGTTTCCTTTAACTTAGAGGCATAGGGCAACAAAAAATAGTGTTTTGGGGTTTTGAAAGTGTGTGTGTGTGTGTGTGTGTGTGTGTGTGTGTGAAATACACATAAAACAGAGACTCTAATGATTACAAAAAAAAAAACCTAGGGGATATAAAAACAAACAATGAATGTGAAATGTTTCTAAAAATGTTAATTAAAAAGAAGGAAAAGCAGCTGCCTGACCACAGCATAATGATGTAAACACACACACACACACACAACTTGTAAAATTCCATACTTTCATTCTCTCTGGCGAAATTATATCTGATTTAGAACTCCAAAATTATTCTTATTGTAACAATCTCCTTTGTTTATCATTGCCTATTGAGAAAACTTTTGTCACTTTCGACAAACCAATAAATCCCACTGATGCTGCTGAACCACGACAAGCTGTGTTGAAAGTTTGGCAAGAGGAAGTGTCGCATTACCTACGCTGCAGTCTGTTGTCAGCTCCTCTCCTCACCAATGGTTGTACAAATAATCCTTTATCCAAAAGAGCTTTTATTTCTGGGATAAACCACAAAAGGAGTGCTATGATACATGTATCCCTACTGCCAATTCTCTTTTGAATATTCTAGATTCCCTCAGCATGTATTCTCAACCACCACGGTTCTCCTTGAATATTCTTACCTTCAAGAATTTTCACCCTCTTCCCCTCTCTTCCTGTTTTTTGACAAGATGGGTATATGATAGAGCTTTGTATTAGTTTGTTTTCACGCTGCTAATAAAGACATAATTTAGACTGGGTAATTTATAAAGGAAAGAGTTTTTGTGTTTTTTTTTTTTTTTCTGTTTTTTGAAACGGAGTCTTGCTCTGTCACCCAGGCTGGAGTGCAGTGGTGCAATCTCGGCTCACTGCAAGCTCTGTAAAAAGGAAAGCGTTTTAATTGACTCACAGTTCCACATGGCTGGGGAGGCCTCACAATCATGGCAGAAGAGCAAGGTACATCTTACATGGTGGCAGGCAAGAAGCTTGGGTAAGGGAATTCCCATTTATAAAACATCAGATCTTGTGAGACTTAATCACTACCATGAGAACAGTATGGGGGAAATTGCCCCCACGATTCAATTATCTCCACCTAGCATCGCCCTTCCTTTGTGGGGATTACTACAATTCGAGGTGAGATTTGGGTGGGGACACAGCCAAATCATATCAAGCTTAGAGAATCAGACACTTGGGAAAGAATCTATAACCCTAGTAAGAACTACCATGCATTGAAAGCCAACTGTTGAAACAATGAGTAAAGTCCATTGCTTATATTACCCCTGCTCGTTATGTACTAGTGTATGAAATGGGTATCTCCACCTGTTTCTCGGGGAAGGGAGGAAGTTGGGGCTAAGATGGGCCAAATAGGTTGCACCTGGTTTTATACCTAATTAGGGTCAGAGCTGGGAGGTAAACCCAGGTATGCTTTAAATACCATTTTCATTCCAGGAGGAAAGACATCCATTCACTTATTTATTTAATCATTCAGAGAGTATTTGGGATCCTACACTGAAGGGTATTTTGTGATAAATTCAAAGTCAGAATTTCTTTCCAACACTCATTCTGCAGTTAAGATGGGATGCAATGATCAAAAACAGGAGAACATGTTCTATTTCCCCATGCTTCAGCCCTAGGCACAAAGGTCTTCTTATAGACAGAGCTCCACTGGCTCAAATGACCCTTGGACACAGGAAAATGAATACAATGCAGTGAGCTAATCCCAGACCAATCTTATATATCCATCCTATGTCTGAACCACTTAACTTTTTTACTCAAACAAATCAACAGAGTGCAGAGTCAGCCTTCTCTGGGCATCTCTAGAGTAATCAGAATAGGCTCTAAAGGCTCTCTTTGTCTAGCTTGGTGTGGAGGCATTGCTGACACGTTACTGTGTGATAACGGGCAAGTGACAGCCACAGACTCATCAGTTCACACATCCCTCACCTGGTATTTCTAAAGCCTTTGTACTTTTTTCTCCTATTTTTTAAAGAAATATTTTATCATAGGAAATTTGGTGTGTTCAGCTTTTAAAATTTTTTTCTTATATGCATTTGCCCAGGATGAAATCCTTTGACATCATCACATTTGTCCCAGACACAGTTTTGGACAGAATAGGCTTTTACAGGTCATTCAGAGAAATATGCATTCAGCAGTAAGTGAATTACAGTCAGTCAAAGCTTACATAAATTACAGCTTCTGACTGAAGGAAATAAGAAGAAATACATGATGAAAGCTGAGGCACATCAAGAAGCCCATCACCTAAGATTACTGTATTTCATGACATATCATCCCCCTAAACATGCTTCTCTTGGCTTTCCCTGCACGGTAGCATGTATTCTGTGAGAAAATTGTAATAATTCTTGATTACTCATGTTCACCTCCACATTTCACTGTTCAACTAATGTTGAACATTTTAATTCCCAAAATTGTCTCCAATGCGTCCTTTCAATGCACTGTCTCTCAACAGGCAATTGAATTTTATTCTCCACCCACCCCAACATATGCATACACACTTGTCTCTATTGTCTTTGTGCTCAGCCCTTCACTGATGTACTGCCAGAAGGATCTTCTACATAACAAACTAATGGAATCACTGCCTTGGTCAAAGTCCTTTAGTAATTGCAAATTGATCAAAGCATAAAATCCCCAAAAGTGAAAAATGTCCCCACATTCTGTTCAAATTATCCTTCCATCCTTATTCCCAGAAGGTTAATGTTTTAAAGAAACCAAACTGCTCACTCTTTCTGAAGCACATCCTGTCCTTTCACTTGGCTTAACATAAACGGACTGAATAGAATGCTCTTCTTTCTCTTCCCCACTAATCTGGAACTTTTTTCTGTTTTTTCAGGTGGTGTTAGTTCTGCCCACCTTTGAGTCTCAACACTTGACATATGTCAACCATGAATGGTCCTGACACCCTGATGGGAATGACTCTCCTGTTTGCTTCATTCACAAAAAATGAGCTCTTCCACTTAAAGGGCCTTTTCACTTCAGTTGTTACTGAAATATTTCGTTAAAAATATGTTTGAATGAATGAATGGATGAATCTTGAAAAAGTTTGATTAAAATACAGTGCCAGCGGTCAGTAACAGTTATGTTAGTGGGTGAGTGAGTCAGAGTATTGAAGTTCTCTTCAATGAAGTCTTTACATAATGGTCTTCCTGGCCTTGACCAAACCTCCCATCATCAAGGGGAAATTCTGCCATTTCTTCATCATCATTTACTTACCTTAGTGTCTAATGACATCAGATGAACCAGATGCTTAGTTTCACCAGTAATGTTTTTGTCCTTTCTTGAATAAAAAATTGTATAATGTTACTTAATCACATATGAGTTTTTAAAAATTATATAATGTTACTTAATATACATTCTTTGTGATGGGGCAAAAATGGCAACTTTATTAGAGGAAGAGGTAATGTGAAAACCAATAAAACCAATAATCTATTCTAATAATCTTTTCTAATAGTAATTGCAATCCTTATTCAAAAATTCAAATCAGCTGATAAAACTGACATAAATTTTCAGATGTAAAACAAAGACATCTTCATCCTCTTAGTCTTGAGATAGATATCACATGCCCAGAAAATTTTCCCTGACTCCTCGATTTGGGAGAAACTCACTGCTATGAATTGTCCTAGCACCCTGTGCTTACCATGCCACTCATAATAGTGGTAGCTATTTATTTCTTGTCATCCTTCCATAGGTATCTAGGAACTCCTTGGGAGAGGTACAGGATCTTCCTAACCACTGTATTCCTCATGCCTACTACAGTGGTGACACCCAGCAGAATTTCAATAATAGGGTTTAATGAAAGAACAAATGAATAGAGTTTGCTGGTAGGAAACAAAGCTAATTTTCAAACTTTTCCTGCTGACATGAAAAAGAAGGTATTTTCTTTAGCACCAACATGGTTTTTTTTAGCACTCCGCAGCACTGAAGTGGAAATATGACAATGTACAGTTCACAGGAAGTAGATATTTCACACTATGATTAGTCTTTTTGGGTTGTTGACTGAACCAATCATAGGACTTTAAAAGTCATAGGAATGCTGTAACCCTATAACCATGAGTTCATGGCTGACTGACTAGGCTCCTGAGACTAAAGCAACAGACACACAATCAAACCTCCTACTCTTGCTGCCTAAAATTTATTTATTTATTTATTTGTTATTTTTTGAAACAGGGTCTCGCTCTGTTGCCCAGACTAGAGTGCCATGGTGTGATCTCGGCTCACTGCAACCTCTGCCTCCTGGATTCAAACAAGTCTCCTGTTTCAGCCTCCTGAGTAGCTGGGATTAAAGGCGGCTGCCACCATGCCCGGCTAATTTTTGTACTTTTAGCAGAGACTTGGTCACCATGTTGGCCAGGCTGGTATCAAACTTCTGACCTCAGGTGATCCACACACCTCACCCTCCCAAAGTGCTGGGATTACAGGTGTGAGCAAACATAAGTGAAAACTGCAGTAATGTAAACTAAGCAAAAGTGACAATAAGGAGCTGAAGGCAACTGAGAGTTGAATGTGTCCTGCAACAGTCTCAAAGTTTGCCCTTTTACTCAGAGAACTCTCTAGAGCTCTGGTCTAAGGTCCAGACAGGCATGGCATTATCTGACTTTCTGTTCCCAAATCCCATCTGATTACATTGCAGCCTCAGCTCTTTATCTGCTTCCCAGCCTATATGGGTTTAGTGAATGACTGGCTCCCTGAAAACCCCTGAGTCCCGATAGAGCTTTTCAGGGGAACCCTTTTCCTCCCAGGCTTACACAGTGTATTTCAGCTAGAATGGCTCCTGATGACTCCCTCCGGCTGGTTCTGCTGCATTTGCTCACTAACCTTTAGATATTGGTTCATTATTAATGCGAAAGTGACTGGTCATTGCTGAGTTGCACTGGAAAGTCATACCTAAATTTCAATACCACCTTTCTCTATTCCTGAAAGAGCCCTGGATAGCCATGAGATGCTATTAGAATTTAGACGGGATTTTAGAAACTGAGACAATAGCAAAGGAAAAGCGTTTGCCTGCCTTCCAACCTCTCATAGCAATGATTAGAACACATTAAGGATTCTTTTCATTCTAGCAAGTATTTTTCTAGGCTTGCTCGAAGACCTAAATCAAGTTAGAGTAGGTTTTCATGAGTGCCCGTGGTTTGGGCTGAAACCGAAAACTGATTCAAATGATGCAACTATCATGAAAGTTTTTCTGTAATAAAGTAATCATAAAATTGAAATTAGGAAATGACTAGTGTTCACTGCCTTTCCATTTTCCAAGTAATTATCTGACGCTTCTGCGGTTGAGCAGAGTTTTCTGCTAATTTTTTTATTAAGATGAAAATAGAAACATTTGTAAATAGCACCACAGGTAAGATATACTCAAAAGATACAGAGATACTCAAAACGCGCTGAAATAAACTCTGTGTTTAATTTCTACTGGGGTCTTGCAAGTTTTTGGATACACAAGTCAAATATTAAAACAACATTAGGGATTTTTTGTTAAGTTCAGAAACCCCCCCCATCATCTAAGCAAAACATTTAAATTCTATTTTGGCCTTTGTTAGAGTTGAAGCATCATCAAATGGTACTTTTTCTAATCTGACATTTTAGAGGTTGGCAAATAATAACCATGAGCCACATTCAGCCCACTGTCTGTTTTTCTAAATACAGTTTTATTGGAGCACAACCACACCCATTTGTTTATGTCTTATCTGTGGCTGCTTTTCACACCTCAATGGCAGAGTTGAGTAGTTGCAACAGAGACCATATGGCCTGCGGAGCTGAAAATATTTACTATCTGGCCCTTTACAGAAGAAGTTTGACAATGCCTGCTTTAAATAAAGTATACATTCTATTCGCTGGAGCTAGGCTTTTACAGATTATTAAAATATAACTAAATCCAATCCTTAACTTTCTGAGCTGCCATTACTTCCAAATGTATTCCATTTGCGGCTGCTAAAAACAATGCTTTTATAAATTTTTTTTACCTCTCAAAAAATTCACTGAAGAAAACCTAGCATATCAGAAGACCTGTCTATGGAAAAATAGAGTGAAAAGTCCCCTAAGAACAACCTCAGAGGGTCTTTAGACACTGCCCAATTTGTTCCCACCCAGTCCCATTTCTGTTGGCAAACTAAGCACACGGCTTCAGTCATTACTCCTTGGGCCAGCAAGATCAAAGATGTGTTTATGTGAATGTGCCAGGGAAGGAGACAAAAAGCAGAGGTTCTCCACCGTGGCTGCATATTGGAAGTACCTGGGAGATGAAGGCAGTTCGAAAGCCAAGTCCCTCCCCAGACCAATTAAATCAGAGTATGTGGAAATGCAACCAGAGCAGCAAAATGTTTGAAAATTCCCCAGGTGATTCTCCGTTGCAAACAGAACTGAGAGTTCCTGGGTTCCAGTGAGGAAGGGTGCTATATGGAACAAGGACGTCACTTAAATTTGGGGGTTTTGCTTTCCATCTGTAAAATGAGAGGGTTGAAATGAAGTTCTCTGAGGTCATTCCCATCTGTGATTATAAGTGCAGTTCAATTGAATTAAATTAATTTCCCCAGAAGAGGAAGCATGGAGCATTTTGACACCTTCTGTTATGAAGAAATACATGGAATGGAAACAGAGCATGAATGGGTTCACTGCCATGGGAACATGGGAAAGAAGGCTTGATGGTATTTCTGCTACTACTCTGTGGTTCAATACATCAGAAAGAAGAGAAGCCAGAACTTCTCTGGGACCTGTGTCAGACACATGCTGTTACTCCTGCTGGCCTTTGCAGGCACCTCCAGTTCTAGTAGGTTCACTTTTAGTTAACAGACAATAAGCGATCACATGGTCTGAGGCTCACGCTGTGTAGAGAGAGGGTGAAGCTTCTCAAGGGTGAATATTTTCTCTAGAGGAAAACAATGGTGGGATAGATTCTGGTTCTGCTGCTTACCAGCTGTGAAAAATGGGATTTATTCATTCTCTCTAGACATCAGTTTTCTCATCTCATTACACAATAAGAGTAACAATCATCTCTGTATTCTAGGCTCCGACAGAGGATTAAATAAAATAATGCATCAGAAGGCTTGGCAAAGTGTTCACCACAACGTAGGCTAAACAAAGGGTATATCATCATTACAATCATTTTCATTATTATTACTATAATCATCATGATGCATTGGCAATACACTAGTGAATCAAAGGTACTGGCTACCAATGATTTTCAATTTGTGGTTACAAATGACACCTAATAGGGCTGACTTTGTTAATATTTGAGGGACTTTGTAACAGTAAGATGGGAAGGTGTCTTTCTGTATAAAATACTTCAGACATTTACAAGAATAGCAGAGGGAGCCAGGCGTGGTGGCTCACGCCTATAATCCTAGCACTTTGGGAGGCCAAGGTGGGTGGATCACTTGTGGTCAGGAGTTTGAGACCAGCCTGGCCAACATGGTGAAACCCCGTTTCTAAAAATACAAAAATTAGCCAGGCATGGTGGTACATGCCTGTAGTCCCAGCTACTGGGGAGGCTGAGGCAGAAGAATCACTCGAACCCAGGAGGTGGAGGTTGCAGTGAGCTGACATCATGCCACTGCACTCTGGTCTGGGTAAAGGAGTAAACTGCATCTCAAAACAAAACAAAACAACAGCAGCAACAACAAGACTAGCAGAGGAGAGCATGTATGACAGGCAGGGTGCACACTAACTCTCATTCCCTCCTCCACTGCAGAACGTACAGCATCCCATGTGCAGATCGTTATTGCACAAGTGTGTGTCCATAAGCAACCTATGATGTGTTTTGAATGTTTTTAAGCTTCCTATAAATAGTAGCAGATTAAATGGATGCTGGTGAAACCTGGGTTTTTGCTCAACATTATGTTTTTGAGATTTACCTATATCAACACATGCCATGCAAACCCATAGGTTCTAACCGCTATATTCTATGTCACTTTACGATTTTGCCATGATTTATTTATCCTTTCTTATGTGGATGAATATTTGGATCATTTCCATTATTCTGTATTACAAAAAAAGAAATTTTGCAATGTCCATTTTACGTGTTTCCTTGTGTACAAGTGTGGGAGTCTCTTAGGGTGTTTACTTAGGAGCTTTAATACACAGAATATGCCCGTCTTTAAATTCTCAGTCTCCTTTCTGGGCTTGTTGTTATCTCCTGAATTTGTAAGTATCGGTGTGTGCCCCGCAGCTTGGTTCTTGCATCTCTTCTCTTCTCTACCTGCATTCAGGTAATATCACCTGGTTCCATGTCTTTAAATACCACCAAGGATTACTATCTCTAGTCTGGACATAGTTCCTGAAGTCTGGATTCACACATCAACTTGCTCACTTAGTATCGTTGTAGATATCTAAAGGGACATATGATGGATAAGTTAATGCTCACCAATGGGGTTTCTCTTCCAGGAATATAGACTGCATTTCGCGTCGCACTTTCACCAACATGGGAGAATGTGACTACTTCTTGCTGAAAAAAATAAGAATGTACCACTTGTCTTCAGTTCCCTGGGAAACTGAGTCACATATTTGGTATGGGGGGTTATAGGGCCAGCCCTTCAGGCAATCAACCTATAGGGGAGTTAGAGGCGGAGATCTGGGAACAGGGAAGACTTGAACTGTGATTCATTTACAGCAGAGCCTTAGCTGATCCCACAAGGGCCCTGGAGGTGAAATTGCCTCTCAGAATTGTTCCAGATGGAGGCATGAGCTGTGTCTTTATCCTCCCATGTCAGCCATCATTGGAAGTGGGTTGCTTCTGGGGAGAGGACATTTCCTTGTGCTAGATGGCTTTCTTTATCTGAGAAATTTATGGGGAGGGATGCCCCAGGGAGCCACCCAACACTTCAACAACAGGGATAATAAATACCTCAGACCTTAGGGGGAGTTCTGGGCAACACACCCCACATCCACTGCACACTCCTAAGCTGAGGTGGTATGAAAGAGCCTGCTCAGTTTTCTTTTCTTTTCTTTTCTTTCTTTTTTTTTTTTTTTTTTTTGAGACGGAGTCTCACTCTGTCACCCAGGCTGGAATGCAGTGGCATGATCTCGGCTCACTGCAAGCTCCGCCTTCTGGGTTCATGCCATTCTCCTGCCTCAGCCTCCCCAACAGCTAGGATTACAGGTGCACACTGCCATACTCGTCTAATTTTTTGCATTTTTAGTAGAGATGGGGTTTCACCATGTTAGCTAGGATGGTCTCCATCTCCTGACCTTGTGATCTGCCCACCTCGGCCTCCCAAAGTGCTGGGATTACCGGTGTGAGCTGAGCCTGCTCAGTTTTCAATCTTGTACTTCCTTCAGCAATAAGTGTGAAGACCATGAATGGCCCCGACCTCAAATCCTTCAAGGAGCTACAAGGGCTCATGTCATCTGAACCTGCATCACCTCTCCAACCTCATCTTGAACCATTCATACTTACTGTTCTCCAGTGTAGAATGACACCCCACCCCGCTCAGCTATTCACTAATTCCCTTGCTTCTTTCAAGGCACTGCTCAGATGTCATCTCATTGTTATGAGTCCTTCTCTGATCACCATCTATTTCAAAAAATATATGTGAACAAATTTATTTTTTAAATTATTTTCCAGGGCATTCATGTCACCATAAGACACATTACAAATTTATTTTTAAACAAATAAAAGACTAGCCCCATCTAAGCATAACTGTCTGCACTTCTCACCTGCTGCAACTGGAATAGCCACTGCATTCAATGAATGTTTGTTGAATAAATGAATTGAATATAGTAGGCATTAGTGTTAATGGTTTAGGGATTCTTTTGAATTTTCCATTAAAAATATTTTATTTGCATATAATAGCAATTTTATCTATTACTTAAATGTTTATAGTTTTCATTTCTTTCTTTTTTTTTTTCTTTTCATATTGCAATGGCTGGGACCATTCTTGAAGATTATTTTTACCATAAGAAAAGAACTAAATTTTATCAAGTTATTGTTCTGTGTGAATGGAAATGGTGATGTAGCTAATAATTAATGGAGTTTCCAATGTCTAACCATACTTACGTCTCTGTGATAACCTTCTTGATCTTTGAAATCTATGTCAAAATGCAGAGCCCAAAAGATATTGACCACAGATTCTGATGGCAATAAGACCTTCTGATCACAGAGAGAGCTGTTTTTCTATGAGAGACCATTCTACAGACAGAAGTGGTGCTCTGAAGCATAACCAGGCAAAGTTAATGCCTTCAGGAGCCAGACAGAGGCTATGAATCAGGGAAACAGGCTGAGGGTGAAGATGGGCACGTGGGAGACACCACCTTCATACATGGTCTCAGAGGAAAATCAGTACCGACTGTTGCCATGTGAAAATGAAGGCCCAGTGTGGCCAGGTCATCTGCTATTTGTCCAGAGAGACTGGAAATCTGGATATTTAAAATGTAAAATATTCTAATTTTTAAGCACCTTTTAATAAATTCAAATTTATACAAGAAGACATCATATGGTCCAAACAAAACTCATCTCTAAGCCAAGTAAGAATTCTGAGTTTGAGACTTCCAGTGTACAAGAATGAGTGTATGACCTTTTCTGATTTTAATAGGCATTTTAATTCTTTTATCTAGATTTCTTCACTTGTGAATTATGGCTAACAGTAATTGTCTCACTGAGTTGTGTTTTTTGTTTTTGTTTTTTTTTTAGAAAGAGTCTCACTCTGTCTCCCAGGCTGGAGTGCAGTGGTACAATCTTGGTTCACTGCAACCTCTGTCTCCTGGGTTCAAGCGATTCTCACGCCTCAGTCTCCTGGGATTACAGGCACGCACCACCACTCCTGGCTTATTTTTGTATCAGTAGAGACAAGGTTTCACCATGTTGGCCAGGCTGGTCTCCAACTCCTGACCTCAGGTGATCCGCCCGCCTCGGCCTCCCAAAGTGCTGGGATTACAGGCGTGAGCCACCGTGCCCAGCCTGTGGTTTGTAAATCAGTATCATAAACATTAAAGCAATGTTGAAAAGAAGGAAGTTCACTATGACTCCGAACCGGTGAAGGCATCACACCGGAGGAAGGGAGAGGAGTGGGGAGAGGGAACATGGAGCTCACGTCCATTAGGCCTTGAAGAAATCCACTCTGAAAGCAGTCCATGAGCCACAGTAGCCAGAGTAAGTAATGGGAGCTGTTATATACATTTTTGTTTCCTACTGTCCAGTACATCCCAAATCTACTGTTTACCATTTTAAAAAAAAATGGCGAAGTTAAGAACTCTCCTTGTGGGTGGCCGCATGAGTTAAGTCATGTGGGTGACAGGGATGACCCTATTGCAGGTGGCAGTGTAGGTGCTCAGGACATTTCTGGACGCCTCTTTTCTATCTCCTTTATCCCTTGTGTCTGCAAGGTGGGCCCTTTAGGGATCACCAAGAGGAAAGACGCTGGAGTCCAGTCCTAAAGGAGATCCCAACCCCAGGAAAGCCATCAGACACAGAGAGAGGACACCTACACAAGGTAGTGTGGGGGTGGGGGTGGGGGGATGTGGGGCAACTAGCCATGGTAGCCACGGCCCCACCAGCACTCAGTCTCTGTGCCCTGGTCCCCTGCATATAAAATGACGTTTATACAATTCCAGTGTTGAGGGACTGTACCAACCCCGATGAGATTAATGCATGTGACAGGTTTTAGCACCTGGAACTTAGTGAAGCCTCAATTACTATGAATCTTTGGTATTCTTATTAAAGACAAGCAAAATACCACGGTGAAATAACACGGTGTTCCAAAGAGAAGACGTTTGGAATGCCTGCGGGGCTGGGAAGCCAGCCCATATAAAAGAGGACTTCACGGATGGATAGGGTTTCCACAGGCAGTGACGCTCATGGTACAAAGCAGAAGGTTCTCCCAAAACAAAGACCAGGGTGAACAAAAGCACTCAACTGGAAACAAACTGGGATGAACAAGTTGAAGCTGGGTTATTCCAAAAATCATCTGACTCTGGCCAGGATCAGGACTCCCCCGCCCCCCGCCCCTGCCCACACCCAGTGTGTCCAGATTCTTTGGTCACCATCATAGAACCAAGGGCATTTCTCCAGTGCATGCAGAAGCCTGGCTTCCAGCACCCTGCGCCAGGCCACATTCCTGGGCGGAGACTCGGGCAGAGCTGTGGGGCTCAGGAGCTGTGGGCCCTGGGAGCCTGGAGAAAACACCAAAGCGAGTTGGGTGCGCGCGCGGAGTGCACACCTGCGGTGACGCCTGGCCGGCCTCACCTGCCCGGAAGCCTCTGCGGGCGGGGAGGGCGCATCTGCGCGGCCTCCCGGAGCCCAGCTCTGCGCGCCGCTGATTAGCATGCAGGGCCCCCGCGGCCAGGCGCGCAGCTGGACGGCAGCTTCCCCCCGGCCTTTGAAAAAGCCTCTCTCACAGCTGGAGAGAAAAGAGCCCCCGCGCCACTGGCCGGCCATTGTGAGCGGCAAAGAGCCCTTCTTCGGGCGGAAGCAGAAGTTGGCCCAGCTGTCGAGCATTTGAAATGTAAAAGGCCGAGGCGCGCGGGAGGGGAGGCGACAGAGGCCGCGGCGGAGGAAATGCAAGCTGCCCCGGGGGTGAGGAAACCGTGGGCTGAGAAGTTCACTCTGAGCAATCAATAAGGCTTTCAGAGCCCAGGACAGAAAAAAACAGTTCCGGAGAGAGGGCAGCGAGAGCGGCCAGCCCCAGCCGCGCTCCTGCAGCCGGGCTGCGCCTGTCATTCGCAGGCCTGCGACAGGCAGCCCATCCCAGGACGCAGGGAGCGGCTGGGCTAGCCCAGAAGTCTAGGGCTGACCGGGGTGAACTGAGAGATGGACTCAATGAGGGTGCCTGGCCGTTCCATACACCCCACTCCACTTCTTGCCCACAGTGACCTCCTCCCTACGGCACATAGTCTTGCATCCCGCGCTTAGTCTCCACCCACGCTGCTCTGTGACACGCTGGGGTCTCCACCTCACTCTCTGTGTCAGGGCATGCACTTCCTTCTCCCTTTGGGAGAAGGAACAGTCCTTAAAAGCAAGCTCAGTCCCCTCCTGCCACTCTTGTCGAGTCCCGGCCCCAGGGCTCCAGAAAAAAGCAGGCGGTCCCTGCTTCTCTGTCTTTCTCATGACTTTTGTCAAGCCTCCACCATGGTTCCTATCACTCATCAACTGTGTATCCACCACCCGGCCTTCCTCAGACCTTGCGCCATCTGCTAGGAATCTGCATATCACCACCCTGACCTTAGGGAGTTGGCAGGGGAGGGCAAATGCAGCTGTCTGGTGACCTAATCGAGGCAGGAGTCACGCAGGGCAATCTCTTTAGGAGAGTGGAGGAAAGAGAAATACGACTGTTTTCCTGCCTGGTTCCAGCACTGGGCGCTGCAGGCCTTTAAGAATGCCTATAAACCCCTTGGCTTACCTGCAATGGACAATTCACCGTGTTGTGACTTCTCCACTGCAATATGGAGCATGTTATTTTTGTGTCCGACACTCCCTTTAAACCTACTTGGTGGGCTAGTTCTTCCTTTTGTCCCTAGATGAAATTTAAGGTAGGCTTCACTACTTTTTTTTGTTGTCTTTTTGGTCATGTAAAAAATCAGGTTACTTGCTATCATACAAACAATATAGCAGATAAGTAACAGTACATTCCCATGTAGTAATCCAACCTGAAAACTTGATTGAAGCTGAGACTTCCTTCTCCAACGACACCTGAAGCCTTGGTTGGCTGCTTCAGCCCCTGTCTACCTAGGCGTGCTAGGGGTCCTCTGCCTGCTGTAACTGTAATACCTGACTCCACCAGGAATAGGGATTTGGGACACTAGGGAGCTGAAACGTCTTACTTGACAACTTCGGTGCTCAGTGGGCATCCATACATGGGGCAGTAGGTGTGTAAAGGGACTCTTCCTCTCTTGGGATGCTTTTGTGGCGTCTCACAATCTCCCCTTACCACAGAGGATGAACACTCGCAGTTCTCTTGATGTGGGAATGCAGCTTATGTGTATCAAGCAGAATCCAGACTGGAAAGCAGAAACGTATCAGTTATCTTAACAGAGAGAACTGAATTTAATGAAGGGGTTAGACAGGCATAGGAAGAAATGACCTGCCCTGAAGTCTGGGGAACAAAGGAAAGAATTGTGTTGGGAGAATCTGGAAGCTTAGAGGAGACTCACAGAGCCAGAGCCAAGCCCTACAGGAGTGGAGTGTGTGCTACAGCTGGTGCTGATAGTTCTAGGGTCTGAAGAAGTCAGGGAGCTTGGACTCAGCTTCTGTTGGGGGAGTGCTATTGAGGGAGGGAGAATGGTCATAGAAATGTGCAAAAACCCAGACACTGAACTGAAATCCGACTCAAGAAGCACTACAGGGCAAGCAGTATTGCTCGGATGCTGCTGGCATAAGCAATGTGCAAAGAGAAGAGTGATGTCCCCTCTCCCTCCTCCAGCCTTACCGTTTCCCTTAGTAGCACATGGGCAGAACGGATCAGGGAGCCCTGGCAAAGGGGAAAGGTCGTTTGGCCTCCCCCAGCCTTCCCACCACCACAAAGCTAAGCAGTGAAGGCTGAGTTTGGAGCTGAGAAACTAGCTTAATAATCAGAGCACCATGCCTGGTGGTCACTTATATTTGCTTCCTCAGAGCCTCAGCATCTAAGTACTCTTTGATCAACGTCTTCTTGCCCTAGTAAGGGTCTCTCTTTGACGGGAGTTACTCTAACACACTTTTGCTCCCATGTTCATGGCTCACGTCTGTTCCGTGGGGAAAAATCCTACGTCCTTGCTCAAAGGTAAGCTTCCTCCACTCAGCAGTCCCACGGCTGCCTCCCACTTCTCACCCTCCCAGTATTTGAGAAGGGAGCCAGACATGATTTCACTGTGTCCACCAAAATACAACCACAATATCTGGCTCATGAGTGATTTCTTTAAAGTGCCTTTTCTTTGACTGGGGATGGCAAGGGAGAGCATCTTCATTCTTTATAGTTCATCAAAACTCATCTGAGGAAACTCTGGCTCCAGCTCTGGCTTCCTTCAAACCTTTCATATCACCAGATGGGTGAGGGGTGATGAGCCATGCAACTGGTCTTCTCTTCCTCTTTCTGAAATCCAGCCTCAAGATCTTGCACCTCGTTGTGGAGTAAGACATCTGTCGATTTGTTAGTTCCTCAGCTGAAATTTCCATTTTATCATTGTTAAATTTTAATTAATAAATTCCAAGTTAGAGGAAAATATTATATGTCTTATAAAAATACCATTTATACCTTCGCTTCCTTACCATGTATGAAGCTTTATCAAGATAACAAAAAGGAAAAGACATCACCGTCTCCCATGGTGTTTGAGTGACCTAAAAGGAAAACAGAAATACAAAGAAATCATTAGAATGCAGGATGCGTGAAGTTAGGAGGAGCTGTGTGGAAGAATGCACAGATGAAGGAACTCTGGAGTTAGATTTTGAACAACAAATCTGCTGACTGGAGAAAGAGCTACGTCCCTGTCTTTCCAAGCAGGGGCGGGAGTACCTACAATGACTTGGGGCTGTAAAATAGAGGATGTCAAAGGCAAAGAAATATGACAGTGATTCCGCTGCACTTGGTCATATATACCAAGCAGCTTGTTTGGGTTTTGGAGGCAAGGATGAACTAAAATCAAGTCTTGGTGACTCACTGGGTATGATAATTGAGGGGCAAAAGAAGTCAAATAAATCACTGAAATATTTTATATCACAAAATTGACTTTGTAGCCTTGCCAATGGTTGAATATTAGGGAGATTGGAAGGACGGTGACAAGAAGATGTCCCAAACGATGGGTTCGTGATGCCTGTGGGGCCCGTGGGTGGAGACATTCAGCATCAGTCCAGAAGTCCAGTGAGAGCCCAGGCTGAAAGGAGAGCCGGACATATTGCCTCACTGCTTTCAGTTTGCTTTGCTCTCCATCTCATGACACAAAGCTATGAAAAAATGGGTATTCCAATATGACTTTTGAAACCACTGATGCATAAAATATACACATCTCTTATGTGCATGCTTATTTGAAATAAAGCCGCATAGATGATAGATAAACCTTATAATATTTGGTCCAAATGAATATTTAAGAGACCACTGAGAAAGAATGATTATTTCTAAAGATATTTCACCTCTCGCCACCCCAAGGAACACCTTATTTAGAGCCACACAAAAATGCATTCAAAATCCAAATTTTGTTGCAACACAGTGCCATCTAGTGTTCAATCTGACTAATACCAAGAGACAATTCCCCAGGGATGCATTGAAGCTCTTTTGGACTTAAAACCTGACCTGGGTGTTAAAGGACAAGTTTCAGATGAAGAGCAAAGTCTCATTGTCTAGTCTTCCTTCTGGTGGGTGGTGATGCTCTCTATGTGTTTAGACATAAAGAAGCACATGTGTTCATCAAGTCTGATTCGGAAGTTGTGCTTTTAAACTAGAGCCATGCACCTTCCTGATCTGATGAAAGTCTTCCTGGCATATTCGCTTTTGAATAAGATTTTTAGTTAATTATAATATCATTATTAGAACTTGGATGATCCATTTTAATTATAGTCATTAAAAATTTTCATGTAAATATAATTACACCAAATATTATGTTGGCTTAAAATTGCAAGATTGGTTTGCAGATGGATGTGCTCTCAGCTGCTAGACTCAGAAGGGCAGAGGCAAGAAATGTACCTATTTGTCTTAGTGGATTTTCACATGTGGAACAGCATTGCAAAAGTGTGTAGCTTGGAGGTGGGAGCCTTCCGCAGCACTCGGGTAACCTGTGTTCTTGCCCCAACGTTGTCATCAACCTGCCATGTGACCTACAGCAAGACACTTAAGCCTGTGAGCCGTGTCTGTATCTTGGGTACAAAACAGGCTGATCTTTCTCACGTGCTTATCATAAACTCGACAATATGCTTCCTTTATTTTATTTTGTCAATCTTCACTACTTCACTTTGCTATACATGCTATTTTCCTTGTTTTATAAATGAAGAAAGTAAAATTTAGAGCGGGAAAAGTAAATATGTAGGCAGTCAGCTTGTCCATGACAGACCTGGTGGGGTGAGCCAGGGTGACCTGTGTGCAAGGGGACCCTGTCTTTGTATGCATCACAGATATCATATACATTGAGCATCATTTAAATTCGGGGTACAGTAAAACACCATTCAGTAGAGACTGAAAGTTTCTTCACAGAAGCAAAGGTTAAGAGGATTTCATAGATCTAACCCTATCTGTGTCTATTTCTGCATCTCTATCTTCATCTATTTCTGTTGATTATCCTTTATCAATCTAGGCACCTACCTATCTACTTATTATCTCTGTCCACATTCATCTATCTATTTGTTTCTATGCTATATCTGTACTATCTAGCTATCAATCTGTTTATCTATCCATCTAGCTAGCTAGCTATCCCCAAGGAGTAATTGGTTCAAGGAAAAATATGTTATTAATAGTGAGGCCAACATTAGATGATTTGGGTTTGGCAGTCTCCCCAAAGGAATGCTAATCTTAAGAACTTTATTTAAATACCCCATTTCATGTTTCAGCTCACGGCAACCTTATAGTTTAAATATTGATCTTTACTACTGTCCAGATAAAAGGCTGATAATACCTGCTCTCTAACTTTCCTGTGATAGAATTCTGTCTGGAATTAAAACCAAATCAAGCTGTTATTCTTCAAGACCTCACGTTAGTAAAGATTTCTAAGAGTTTGACCATCCAGCTTTTGTGACTGTGGGGGCAATGGGTCTTCTCGCGTGCTGCTGCTGTGGGTATAAGTGGAGTAGCCCAAGAGTAGAAATCTGACGTGATTGTTTGTGTCTGCAAATCTTCATCCCGTCTCAACAGTTTGACTTTTTATTCTACATTTTTTTCTACTCATGCAAGTACAAATATATTTATTTATTGCATTATATATTGCAGTATTTAAAATACTAACTTTGAAGACAACGCGATTGCCCAGCCAAAGAATATTATTAAATAATGTAGAGTCCATCCATATAATACCATGCGATCTATGTAACGGTTACAAAATTACGCTATATTTGTGTATACTGTCATATAAGGATATCTAAGACATAATCTTCAGTAAAAAACTGCAAGTTGCAAACCTCTATATTGAAAGCATATGTGCATGTGTGTTAACCACATTGACAGTGTGATTATTATGTTCCAGACGTTGGTCTTAGAAGTTTACAAATATTAACTCATTTAATTGTCGTAATAGCACTATGAAGAGGGAGCTATTATTAATCCTCTAGATAAGGAAACTGACGTGGAAATGTGAAATAACTTGCCAAATGTACCTCTCTCTCTCTCTTTCTCTCTCTCTTTGTCCCTCTCCCTGTCCCTCTTCCTATCTCTGTCTCTACTTCCGCATTCACATATGCAATGGTGTCTACATAGGTAGCAACCTTTTTTTTTTCTTTTCTTTTCTTTTTTTTTTTTTTTTTTCTTTTTCGAAATGGAGTTTTGTTCTTGTTGCCCAGGCTGAAGTGCAATGGCGTGATCTCGGCTCACCACAACCTCCGCCTCCCGGATTCAAGCGATTCTCCTGCCTCCACCTCCCAAGTAGCTGGGATTACAGGCATGCGCCACCACGCCTGGCTGATTTTTGTGTTTTTAGTAGAGACAGGGTTTCTCCATGTTGGTCAGGCTGGTCTTGAACTCCCGACGTCAGGTGATCCTTCCGCTTAGGCCTCCCAAAGTGCTGGGATTACAGACATGAGCCAGCATGCCTGGCCCCAAAGGTAGCAACCTTTTAGTCAGTAACTAGTTAATCTAGGAGAGGGAGATGAATTGAGATGGAAGGAAACCTTTATTCCTCTATATATCTGGAAGTTGCTTATTTTAGATCTATAAACAAATGAGTGCTATGTTCCCTCTCTGATGTGGGATACCGGCTCTCTGCCGAGCAACTTTCCGAGGTCCTTCAGCCGGTCTGAGGCAGTTTGTGAATGTGGAGGTTGTGTACCCCTCTCCCAAAAGCTGGACTAGAAATGAAAGCAGTCGGCATTTGAAGCCTTCCAGACGGCATGCCAACTTTGCCATCTGCTCGCCCAGTAGAAAACGTGCGTAGGTCTTCCTTCCAATACTAGATCAGAACCTTGAGCTCTTCCAGAGCTTTCTTTCAAATACCTTCTCTCTTGTGTGTATCAAAAGCTAGACTTGGACAAGGAGATTTTAAGAAAACTAACCCGAGTCACTAGTTCTCCAATCACTCAGAGCTGTAGGAATGATTTGGAAAGTTTTTCTAAAAAACTAAAGTACACATTCCAATGTTCAATCTTCCATTCAAATTCAGTTCAACTAAGACTCCAGAATCAGTATGTTTGGAATGTTTCCCAGGTGACACTGAAGGGCAGTCAAGTTTAAGAACCAAACGATGCTGTGAACTGCATGACATGTAGGAAGGTTCGAGTTCAAAGAAACTGGCTTTTTACAAAAGACATATGGGGCCTATGAGGCCTATGGGGTCTATCTGAAGGAACAGAAATAACCATGATATGGAGATACATAGAAAATTCCCAGATCCCTAACCAAATGGCCTGGCAGAAGAGCAGAATGTAGGGTTCCATCAAAGCAGGCTAGGGAGCGAAACAAAGCCAGGACAGTAGGCAACAATTCAAGCTTCACGTAAAGGGTAACCATACCTGATAAAGTGAAGGTTACTTCGGGCCCAGTGCTTACCTCCAGTGAGATGAGAATCAGTGCCTGGGCATTTTGACTCACTGTAGGATGCTGTGGTTTAAGATTCATTTGTCCAGAATTTAGGAAGATGGATGTCAAACTGGGGAAAGAGATCTTTCTTTTCCTTGCTCTGATTCTTCTGGGTAAAGACCAAGGCTTTGAGTATTTCTCACATCTTTTTCGTTCTGTTGCCTAGCCACAGGATCATGGCTCTTTGCAACCTTGCCCTCCTGGGCTCAAGTGATCCTCCCGGCTCAGCTTGTGGAGTAGTTAGGACTAAGGCATGCACCAACACATCTGGCTATTTTTTTTTTTTTAATTTTTTGTAGAGATGGGGGTCATTACTATGTTGCCCAGGCTGGTCTTGAATTCCTGAGCTCGAGGGGTCTGCCCTCCTTGGCCCCGCAAAGTGCTGGGATTATGGGTGTGAGCCACCGTGCTGGCCTCCCAGCATCTTTCCTCCCACATAGGAGCCTAAGATTAGCTGGAACAAGACTTTGTGTGTGTGAAAGATACCAAGACTGATTCTCTGGAATTCTTCTACAGTCAATTGTCGGATTTCTTGCCCTGCCAATGGCTAACATCCAACCAGGCCACCGGGTGAACTGCTCTGTGGTAGGCAGGAAGTGAGATGGGTGCAGAAATTATCCACTCTTCCTTATCTTGCCTGTCTCATGGTAGAAATAAGGAATTTATCCCCCTATCAGTGCCCTTTCTGCATATTCGATTTGGCAGTAACTCAGTTATGTTTCTTTCTGATCCCTAACCTTAGAAAGAAGTGCCAAGAAACTAAAAAATAAAAATAAAAATAAAAAATAAAAAAAAATCAACAGATCACCTCCAAGACAAAAGGTCCTATGTCTAATGAGGTCCTATGTCCTATGTCTACTATGCACAGGTCCTATGTCTAATGAGGTCCTATGTCCTATGTCTACTATGCACAGGTCCTATGTCTAAATGAGGTTGCTGAGGTAGTCACCATATGAAAGGAAGTTTCCAACTCCACCCCTGCACCATGCCTGCTCTCGTCCATCATTTCTTCTGTCCAATAAACCCTTAATTCACACCAAATCATGAATGCCCTTCTTCTCGTTGCTTTACTCTCCAAATCAGTTGATCACCAAGCCCCATCAACTATTCTGCCTTCTCCAGCTCTGCTGTAACTGTCCTTCATCTTCTTCTGCAAGAAAAGTGTAGTTATTTCCTAACAGAGCTCCCTTGCCTTCAAGTCTCCCTCATCCAAACTCAGTACTGTAGCAAGCAGAATAATGTTTCTAGAATGCGAACCTTATCTTGCAAATCCCGTGTTTAAAAATCCTTCAAGATGGCCTATTTCTTCAGCAGGAGCTTCCAAACTGTGCGCTGCAAAGTTGTGGCAATTTCCTGAAACATCTGAAGGAGAGAAGGGATTGGGTTGAGTTCTAAGACCCTGCCATCAACAGTCAGGTAGCTCTCTGCTGGTATCCATTTTATACATTTGGATTCTGGCTCAGATTTTATTTTGAAAGGGATCAACTTCTACTTTTTTAAAATCTGGTCTGCAGAAAAAAGACAAATTTCCTTAGTTTGGCTCACAAAATTCTGTTTGGGTTCCTATCTAATTGTTTACTCTCTGCCGTTTACTATTTTTGCTACCATCTCTATGTCCCTTAAAATGTAGTCACTTGAATTTTGCCTGTGATTTTGATCTGAAATAATCTATCCCCTCTTTGCTTTTATTCACCTAATGTTAGGTATTTTTCTTTACTCCTCAAGACACATTTTAATCACTGCCTTTATGAAGCCCTCCTGCCCTCCCACCCTACTCCCTCACACTCTCCATTGGCTCACTCAGCCCATTTCCTGTGCTTCTTTTTATATGTTTGTCACACGGTCCTTGGTTTTGTGGAGGCCAGGTTACCATCCTCACTTAGAAATTCTCAAGAGCAAGGACCAGGGCTTGCTGTGTGTTGAATTTTGGGTTCCCCCAAGAAGCAGACTGTGGGATGACATTTAGGTACAGACCATTTACCAAAGGAGCTCCTTTGAGGAGCACACTTGTGAAAGTGGAGGTGGGAGAAGAAGCACAATTGGAAAGAAGAAGCCAGATGTGAGGGAGACCCAGGGACAGCTTCCATCCTTGAGGAATGCTGGAGCTAGCTAGTGGTCCCTGGAAGTTTTCCCCAGTTGAACAGAGATGGCCAGGCATTTATAACCCTGACATTTAGAGACAGATAGTGGCTCTGGGTGGAAAGATCATCTGATGGAATTCTCAGCACCTGGGACAAACATTTCTTCGCTGAAAGGGGACGAGGGCAACATATCAATGTGTACCGCACTCTGCCTACTGCTGATCAATTCTTAGGTTTAAGTAAATGACTGACATAAACACTAATGGAGAGAAGGCAGGGGATGGGGGATACACAGGCTTCAAGCCAATAAAAATTTTGTAAACATGGCTCATGATTTAATAGAAACACATTAAAATATTAAAAACATGATAATAAGAGACATTGCAGTGAAAGGCAGCAACAAGGTGGCTATATGACATGTGGGAAACACTAGGAATGGTTGAAAGCACATGCTCCTCCTCTCCTCTTTCTGGTTCTCTGGTGCAGTGGCTCTTTGTCCCTGTGAGCTGAAACATGCCCTTTGCAGAAGTCATATGCAAGGGAGGTGCTCTCCAAGGTTCAGGCTGTGGATAGGTGCCAGAATTTTACCTCATTTCTAACCACCCGGAGGTTCTAAGTTCTGCCCATAATGATCTCATCTCTCCTTTCCTTCAGGTGACCACAGGCAGTGGTAGAAGACATAGGGAAAGACATGACATTAGAATAGGACAAGAGGGGTGTGGGGCAGTGACATCAGTTCCTACAAGACTATCAGAGTAGAGTTACACACTCCACACACCCAGAAGAGTCTCTGTGGCGTATTTGGATATCTGTTAAAACCCTGCTACAAAGTCCTTAGCAAGATAGTTTAGTCTTTTGAACATTATTGGTCCGTGGGAAATGGCCCTATTTGTGAACATCTGATTGCTTAGAGGGGTTCTCGTTTACAGACCACTAACAAGATTAAAGTGCTAATTTTAAAAGTACTTAGCCTAGATATTTAAGCAGCAGCAGCCCTGTAACTTTGTAACTGCTGTTTCTGTATTGGTTGTTATACTGTATTGGTTGTTATACTGGAGCCATTTCATTCTCTTGCGTTGAAATGGATCAGATAAATCACATTAGCTGGATTTACAGAAGCAAGCAATGACAGGTTCCTCAGAACTGAAAGCTAAATAGCTGGCTGGGGTCTGACTTTCCTTCATCATGTGCTCTATCTTCAAACTCAATGCCTATTTAAAGCTGCTGATAGCATGCCACAGAAGGTTCCCGTCCTTGTCCTCAGACATAACGCATGGTTCCACCAATGCTATGGAACTTAGACATTTTTGATACAGTCTATTAAAAAGAGAGATTGTAGCTAATTCAAATGCAGTAACTTCTAATAAAAAAGTAAAAAGTTCATGAAATCACATGCTGCATTTGCAAAGGCAACTGGGTAGAATACACACAAAGAAGCTCTCTGTTCTGTCACAAAATTATCTGTACTGGGCAGGCAGAATTGATAAGAGAACTCATTTTATGCACACCTCAGGAATAGAACAAGAGTAGATCTCATGATCTCCCAAAATACAAGGGAAGTTCAAATTACTAAGGGGAATTAAGCTCCTGTGTGCTTTTAGATGTGGCCATTTTAAATTCCCCTTTATATTGCTTCAAAAGCCTCCCCTGCAGCACCTGAGGTGCAGGTTACCTGTTTATACATAGCTTCACTCTCTTGTCAAGGTAAACTCTCACACCTCACTGAGCACTATCCTCTCATGAGACAAATACACTGAAATTGTGCAAGAAACCAAAATGAGCCTAAGATGACTTTATGTAGCATAGTATTTTGCAACATGGTATTTCAGGACAGTTTATGTTACTTGATTAAATGGTTTAAGTATGTAACTTACTCACTTTCCTACATTGAGGTCAAATTCAGTAATGAGTAAATGGAAAAGCTGCTACTTTTTATAATGACTTTACATAATTCATTTTCTAATCAGACACAAAAATAGGGAAATAGAGGGAAAAGAAGACAAAAATGCTAGAGAAAATTGTCAGAAGATTTTGATAAATAAGAAATAAAACTAAAAATGACTAAAGGTAACAGATTAAAGAGGGAAACTATCACTGTGTACAGATTATAGAAAGTTGGAAATGTAAATATAGAGATCTAAATCTATATCTGTTTATTGAAAACAAGAAAGTTGAATAAAGGCAAAAGAGGGCCATCCAGAAAGTTCCCATAAAACATGAAGCAGCGTGTCTGTTGCTCAGGAGGACTGAAAAACAATAAATCCCCAGTCCTGAATTTGCCACTCACTAGCTCTATGACCTGTACAAATCTTCTCAATCTTTTGATCTTAAACTTCCTTATTCATAAAATTATAATTACAGTAGTATCTACCTCATGGGTTTTTATAGGAGATATGGATAGTATATTGTTTAATATCTCAAAATATTGTGATTAAAAACTGCAGCTAGCAAAACCAGAAGTGGAAGTATGTGATAAGTTAAGCAATGGTGATAGAGGTCATAACTTTTAAGTAACATTTAATTATTTTTAAATGAGTTGACCAGTGTCTTAATTACACATGCAGTTATGCAATATCATGATTATAAAATTATTAGAAGAGAAATGACAACATTGATTATAATATCCATTTAACAAAAGGAAACTAAAGAAGTAAAATCTTGTTATTGAATACTTCTAAAGGACCATTACGGAACTCAATTTAAGAATCATGGAAAGGATTTTTGCAAAGAAAAACTCAACCTTCTTATTTTCAGCTGTTGATTCTTTCACTTGCTCAGTGAAGTGAATTAGACAGAGACACACCATTGTAGAGAGCACAGGCTGATGGAGAAGGAGAAATGCAGATAACAAAAGAAAAGCTGTGAATGCTCTTGTCAAATACTACAGGTGACAAGGGAGAAGCCACTTACTCTAGCTTAGGTTTTAGGAGAAAAGGGGGAGATGACTTTTGCACAAAAATCTTGAATGAGTATATATGCAACAGGTAAAGAGGAAGGGAATGTTCATTCAGACACAGGCTATGGCACTTGCTAATGTACAGAGTTGGAAGGGAGGACCCCAAGTTTGCGAAAGGTTTATAAGTTTGCTACGGCTGTGGTGTAAATATGCTGGGAAAACAGGAGGCTGCAGAGGTAGGGAGAGCTTGAGAATGAAACCACGATTGTGTGTCCTACTTAGGAAAGTGAATCTCATTTTAAAGACAACTGAGAGCCAGGGAGTGACTCAACGTGTTGCATGAAGAACGGAGCAGCTCCAGTTTTGATCCAGCACATAGGAGGCTTGAAAGTCAACACCCTATCCCAGCAGTAAACAAAAAAAACTGAACAAACTAAAAAAATCAACAACTCTTCTCACATCTCTAAGGGAAATGAGGTCATAGGGCAAACCACTGTTCCTCAAATTAGAGAGAAAGATAGGCAAATAGAGATTTACAACTTACCAGAGCAAAAATCCACGAGCAGAAGCTTCCGTGGGAACAAGTGCCAGGGTGGGAAAACCCAAATTGTAATTCACAAATTGCTAAAGGCTAAGTTTGAGTAATTGCTAGAGTTTAAAACAAAAGGGGGACCCAGTCATAGGAGTATTTCCACACTTTTGCAAGTTTTACCAACACAAATTCAACCCAGGTTCTTATAGTAAATATCAGAGAAAAAAATCCCCTTGTGTTCCCAACAGAGGGAGGGGGAAAGTAGCCATTTTTTTTTTTTTTTTTTTTTTTTTTTTTTGAGACGGAGTCTCGCTCTGTCGCCCAGGCTGGGGTGCAGTGGCGCGATCTCGGCTCACTGCAAGCTCCGCCTCCCGGGTTCACGCCATTCTCCTGCCTCAGCCTCCTGAGTAGCTGGGACTACAGGCGCCCACAACCGCGCCCGGCTAATTTTTTTTTTTGTATTTTTAGTAGAGACGGGGTTTCACCGTGGTCTCGATCTCCTGACCTTGTGATCCGCCCGCCTCGGCCTCCCAAAGTGCTGGGATTACAGGCGTGAGCCACCGCGCCCGGCCTGAAAGTAGCCATTTTTAAATATGCCAGAGTATTCTGCTCTTTTTTTTATAGGATCTTCCCTCAGGAGAAACTATTTAGCCAGACCCTAACCTGTTGGGGCTTTATCAGAGCCTCACTGACCTGGAGGAAAGGAAATACCAACTCCAGCCAGCTGCAATCTTTCACGTGGAGGAAGGAAAATACCTAACTCTGGACCCACCATTTATTCTCTACCACCTAAGAAAGTGAAAAAAACAAAACAAACAAAATTAAATTAAGCATACTTGTGAATGAGTCAGAGGCACAGGCTCATTAAAAAACTAAGACCTAATTAAGTATAGGACTACAGAATGTTTTCTTCCCCACATACTTTATCACCACATTACTAAAGGCTTATATACAGCAAATTCTTTTTACCTAGTATATCATGTATGGCTATCAAGACAAAGTTGCAAGTTTGTAAGGCACATTATTTTAGTCTGTTTAGTGTTGTTTTAAGAGAATACCTGCGGCTGGGTAGTTTATAAAGAAAAAAGGTTTATTTGGCTCATGATTCTGGTGACTGAAAAGTTCAAGATCAAGCAGCTGTATCTAGTGAGGGCCTTATGCTGCTTCAAGTCTGGGTGGAAAGCAGAGGAGAGTAGGTATGTGCAAAAGAGGCAAAAGAGGGAGTAAGAGAAAGAAACTGAGGAATCCAGGCTCTTTTTAACATCCCTTTTCTCTTGGAAACTAATGCTTTCTCTTGAGAGTAAAAACTCACTCACCCTTGAGGGAGGGCATTTAATCTATTCATGAGAGTTGTACTTCCATGACCCAAATTGCCCCCACTGGTTTGTATCTCCCAACACTGCCATACTGGAAATCAAATTTTGCCATGAGTTTTGGGGGAGAAAAACCACATCCAAATTATAGAATATATACTAAAGAGCAGAAAACAGTTTAAAGAGACAGAGCACCCAAAACAGACTCAGATATGGCGGGAATGCTAAAATCATCAGACTGTGAATTTCACACAACTGCAATTAACATGCCAAGGCTTCTAATGGATGAAGTAGACATCATGCAAGAACAGAAGGGCAAGGTAGGCAGAGATATGGAAATTCTAAGAAAGAGTCAGAAAGAAATGCCAGAGGCCAAAAACACTGCAACAGAAATGAGTATGTTTGATAGGCTTATTAGGTGACTGGAAATGACTAAAGAAACAATCCCCAAGCTTGATGATATAACGACAGAAACTTTCCAAACTGAAAAGCAAAGATAAAAAAGACAAGATGAAAACCCACCAAAATACGTAAGACTGTGAGACAATTACAAAAGGTGTAACATATGCATATTGGGAACACCATAAGGAAAAGGAAGAGAGAATGGGACAGAGAAATATTTGAAACCACAATGGCTATTTTCTCCCAAATAATGTCAGATGCCAAACCACAAATACAGAAGCTCAGAAAACTTCAAGCAGGATAAATCCAACAACAACAAAACATTTAGTCATATTATATTCAAGTTGCAGAAAATGAAACATAAAGAATAATTCTTGAAAGATGCCAGGAGGAAAAAAATCAGCTTAACTACAGAGGAACAAAGATAAATATTACCTCCAACTTCTCAAAAATTATGGAAGCAGAAAAAGAGTGGAGCGAAATATTTAAAGTGTTTAGAGAACCACGTGAATTTTGTACCCTGTTAAATTATCCTTCAAGAGCAAAGTAGAAATAACTACTTTCTCAGACATACAAAAATTAAGAAAATATATTGCCAAAAGAACTGCCTTCGAGAAATATTAAAATACATTCTTTATGGAGAAGGGAGAGAATATAGGTTGGAAACTCAGGTATACAGTGAAAAAAGGGAAAGCATTCAAGAAGGAGCAAATGAAGGTAAAATTAAAAAAATTTATGTTTTATTCTTAATTGATCTAACAGTAGATTGTTCAAAATAACAACAATATATTTGATTATTTATTACACGTATGTATTATGTTTGTATATGCTTATGTATAAGTAAAATTGAATGACAGTAATGATAAACAGAGATAGAAATTAGAATTATTTTGTTATTATAAGGTGCTTGTCACTAGCCATGATATAGTATAGTGTTATTTGAAAATGAACTTGGATTAGTTGTAAATGTATATTGTAAATTTTAGCGCAACCATTAACGGAAATTTTTTAAAAACATGTAACTGATATTCCAAGAAGGAGGAGAAAATGGAGTAATAAAATGCACAATTAAAATTACAAAGGCAGAAAAAGACTGAAAGACAAAAATAGAAAAAAAAAATAAGGAACAAGGACAACACATACAAAACATTCCAAATATGTTAGCTATTTATTTAACTCTATCAGTAACAACTTTAAACATCAGTGGTCTAAATACATCAATTAAAAGGCAGAGATTGTCAGAGTGGATCCAAAAAACAAGATCCAACTGTCTGTTGTCTATAAGAAAGACACTATATATATATATTTTATATCTATATTATATAGATTTTATATATATATTTTATATATATATTTTATATATATATGGATTAAGTGTAAATTCATGGAAAAAGATATACCGTGCTAATACTAATAAAAAGAAAGCAGGAGTACCTGTATTAGTTTTAGATAGGACCAATTTCAGAGCAAGAAATGCTATCAGGGATAAAGAGGCATTACATAACAATAGCAACAAAAGATCAATTTGCCAAGAATACGTAACTTTCCTAAATAAATTGTCCTAACAGCTAAGTGTTAAAAAACCATTGGGTAAAAACTGATAAATCTATAAGAAGAAATAGCTAAATCAACTGTTAGAGTTGGAGACTTCAACACCCCTCTGTCAGAAATAGACAAATCCAGCAGTCAGAAAACCAGTAAGGATATAGCTCAACTCAACATCATCATTAATTAACTGAATATAATTGACATCTTAAGGCGACTACATTCAACAATAGCAGAATACACACTTCTCAAGCTCACATGGAACATGAACCAAAATAGACCACATTCTGTGTTATACAACACACCTTAACAAATTTAAAATGATAGAAATAATACCATGTCTGCTCACAAAACACAAGGATATTGAACTGAAAATGACCAATAGAAACATATCTAGAAGGCCGGGCGCGGTGGCTCAAGCCTGTAATCCCAGCACTTTGGGAGGCCGAGACGGGCGGATCACGAGGTCAGGAGATCGAGACCATCCTGGCTAACACGGTGAAACCCCGTCTCTACTAAAAAAAAAATACAAAAAACTAGCCGGGCGAGGTGGCGGGTGCCTGTAGTCCCAGCTACTCGGGAGGCTGAGGCAGGAGAATGGCGTAAACCCGGGAGGCGGAGCTTGCAGTGAGCCGAGATCGCGCCACTGCACTCCAGCCTGGGTGACAGAGCCAGACTCCGTCTCAAAAAAAAAAAAAAAAGAAAGAAACATATCTAGAAAATCCTCAAATATTTGAAGAGCAAATAACACACTTGTAAGTAATACATAGCTCAAAGACGAAATGCCAATCAACATTTAAAAATACTTTGAACTAAATGAAAACGAAATCACAATTTATCAAAATTTGTGGAATATAGTGCAAGCAATGCCTTAGAGGGAAATTTATAGCATTGAATGCATATATTAGAAAAAGAAAGATTTAAAATCAATAGTTTAAACTAGCATTGTAGGAAACTAAAAAATATATAAATAAGCCTCTATTATGGCCAAGTAAGAAAGACAAGAAAAAAAATTACTAATATCAGAAATGGAAGAGGTGACATTACTCCAGATCTCATGGGCATTAAAATGATACAAAAGAAATAACATGAATACTCTAGAACCACAAATTTGATAACCTAGATGAAAAGAACCAACTCCTTGAAAGTTGCCAGAACACACAAGAAGAAATAGGCAATGTGAAGAGGCCTACATTTATTTTTTTAAATTGAATCAATAATTAATAACTTTCCAAAATAGAAAGTATGAAGCCCAGATGGGTTCACTGGTGAATTCTATCAAATATTTAAGAAAAAAATACCAATTCTTTATAATACCTTTCAGAATATACAAGCAGAGGGAATGCTTCCTAAATAATTCCCCATGGGGCCGGCATTATCCTAATACGAAAACCAGACAAAGACATGACAAAGAAAACTACAGCCCAATATCTCTCATGAGCATATATGCAAAAATCCTTAATAAAATATTAGCAAATCAAATTTAACAATATAAAAAAAACTATACACCACAATCACGTGGGATTTCTTCCAGGTGTGAAAGACTGGTTAACATTCAAAAATCAATTAATGTAGTTCATCACATCCATAAACAGGCTAAAGAAGGAAAACTGCATGATTAAATGTAGAAAAAGCATTTGAAAAAGTCTAACACCCATTCATGATAAACATTCTAAGTACATCGGGAATAGAAGGTAACTTTCTCAGGTTGATAAAGAATATCTACAAAAACCCTACAGCTAACATCATGCTTAATAGTAAGAAACTCAAAGCTTTCCCACTAAGATCATGTACAAGGCAAGGATCTTTTCTTTTTACCATGTTTTTTCAATGTCATACTGAGTATCTTAGCCAATGCAATGAGACAAAAAGTGGAAGCAAAAAAAAAAAAAAAAAAAAAAAACACATACTAATAGGGAAGGAAGAAATCAATATTTTTCTTTACATGTGGTATGATTGTCTATATAAACAATCCAAAAGAATCAGCAAAATAAAACTCCTGAAACTAACAAATAATTATAGCAAATTTAGGAAATATAAGGTTAATATACAAAAGTCGTACCTTTCTCATGTAACAACAATGAGCAAGCGGGATTTTATATTAAAAATACCTTATCATTTATATTAGCATTCCTCCAAAATAAAATGCTTAAGTATAAATTTATGAAAACACATACTAGAATTGTATGAGAAAAACTACAAAGCCTTGATGAAAAAAACAAGAACTAAATAAATGGAGAGATATTCCATGTTCATGGATAAGAAGATTCAATATTTTCAAGATGTTATTCTTAACTTGATTTATAGGTTCAGTGCAGTCCTAACCAAAATCTTAGCAACTTATTTTGTGGATATCAAGACACTGATTCTAAAGTTTATATGGAGAAGCAAAAGACCCAGAACAATCAACATGGCATTGAAAAAGAAGAACAAAGTTTTAAGACTGACACTGCTCAACTTTAAGATTTGTTATAAAGTTATAATAATCAAGAGAGTGTAGTATTGATGAAAGAATAGACAAATAGATCACTGGAACAGAACAGAGAGATTAGGAGTAGACACACATAAATATATTCAACTGATCTTTGACAAAGAGTAAGGACAATACAATAGAGAAGAAATAGTATTTTCAACAAATGGTGCTGGAACAATTGGATATCCACATGCAAAAAAATACATAAAATGAATCTAGACAAAGACCATATATCCTTCACGAAAATTAACTCAGTATGTATTATACACCTGAATATAAAATGTAAAACTGTAAAATTCTTAGAAGATAACATAGGAAAAAATCTAGATAACATTGGGTTTGGTGATGACTTTTTACATACAACACCGAAGGCACAATTTTAAAAGGAAAAATTGATAAGCTATACTCTATTGCAGTTAATATTTTTGCTCTGTGAAATACATTGTCAAGAGAATGCATAGACAAGCCACAAACTGGGGTAAATATTTGCAGAAAGAAATCTCTGATAAAGGACCGCTACCCCAAATATACAAAAAACTCTTAAAAGTAAAAAGTAAGAAAATAAGCAATTCAATAGAAGTGTCCTAAAATCTTAACAAACGCCTTGCCAAAGAGGATACACAGACCTCATATAAGCTTATGAAAAGATACTCCACATCATATATAATTAGGGAAATGTAATTCAAACAATAAGATGCCACTACACACCTATTAGAATGTCCAAAATTCAGAACATTAACAACATGAAATTCTGGTGAGGATTTGGTACTCCAAATCTCATACGCTGGGAACTCACGTATGTTGCCGATGGGAATGCAAAATGGCGCAGCCACTTTCAAAGCCAGTTTGGCAGTTTCTTACAAAACTAAACATACTTTTACCATATAATCTAGTAATCATGCTTCTTGTTATTGATCCAAGTGAATTGAATGCTTATGTCCACAAAAATATTTGCACATAGGGTTTATAGCAGCTTCATTTATAATTGACAAAACTTGGAGGCAACCAAGGTGTCCTTCAGTAGGTAAATGCAAAAACAAACTGGTAATCTAGACAATAGAATATTATTTAGTATAAAAAAATAAACTTTAAGCCATGTAAAGACATGGGGGAAACATAAATGCACATTACTAAGTAAAAGAAACCAATCTGAAAAGGTTACATAAGATATGATTCGAAGTAAATGGCATTCTGGAAAAGGCAAAACTATGGAGACTGAAAAAATGTAAATGCTCCCAGAGGCTGGGGAGAGGGAAGGATGAATAGTGGATCACAGGGTATTTTTAGGGAAGTGAAACTATTCTGTATGATATTATAATGGTGAATACAGGCCATTGTAGATTTATCCAAAGCCATGGCATGTATGAATTTGGGGTGCTAATGATGTGTCAATATAGGTTCATCAATTGTAACAAATTTCACACTTTGGTGAAAGATGTTGATAGTGGGAGATTATGTATATGTGAGGGCAGGGAAAATATGGCAAATACCTGTACCTTCTGTTCAATTTTGCTATAAACACAAAACATAATTTTAAAAAAAGGGGGGCAGAGTTGGAAAACACTGCTGGCAACTGCAACTGCACAGATGTGAAATAAAAATGAGTACTTAACAATGGAGACCTTCGAACTCCACAGTGAAACTGAGATCAGGGCTGGAGAATGTGATTAGATATAGCAGTCATAGCTCAAATAGAACCCAGAGAATTTAGGCATGGAGTATAGGAAGTGGAAGGTAGAAATGAGGGTAGTTCCTGAGACTCTAGGGCTCTTTCTTGGAAGCCTGAGATTTTTAAACCTACATTAACTTAGATGGCAATAGAAACAAATGTAGGAGTAGGACTGGCTCAGTTGGTGAAAGCAGTGTCATCTCAAAGTACTACAATGCTCTCCATTGCACTAGTGAGAATATTGGCATTTTTGAGTGCATTAACTTAAATAGTTCTCAAAAGAATGTAGTATGTTAAGCACTAGCATACCCATTTATTAGAAGAAATATGGTTAGAGTGGTTAAATAACCCCCAAAGCCATTCTGTGCTCTTCCTCCAGACACTAGGCTTGAAGTTATCCTTTGAAGTTCACATTTTCATTTGTTGACTTGGGTATTTTTGGGAGAGAACAAGTGTTTCTCTCTTGTTCTAAAGTCTAGGAAAACGGATTCTGCCAACTGAGGGAACCAAGGGTCAACTGGAGTCCTGAAATTGAATGTGTAATTCATTATTTGCTCGTCCAGGACAGGGCTTAAGGTAGAGCTTGTTCACTAACACCTGGGTCTACAGTGAATGTTCCTGCCGGCCGCAATTCTCTCTGGGAGAATATTGAGTAATAGATCAATCCAGTGATCTCTATGAGTGTGACACCAAATCTGAAGCAAAATGGGCACAAATCTGGAAAGGAATTAAGACCGGGAAAGAGGAAAGAGAGCACAGATCTGGGTGTGAGAATACCTGCAGGTGCTGGAAGCAGGAATTGGGCAAGTCACTTGCATCTCTGAGCTTCTGCTTTATTAGCTATAATACAAGGAGGACACCTTCTTTATCCAACTGCTACATGATCCATGTGGAGCACCTCATGCATGTAAAGCAGGGGCGCATCCCGGGGCCACTGCTGCTAGACTATGACTCTGGACTCAGGATTTTTCCTCTGCCTTTTCCTGGCCAACCTTTCTTAACACCTCACTCTTAATTAAGGTAAAACGTTTCAGAAAGTCTTCCATGACTCTAGCACTTTAAAGCTCTCATTGTCCAGGCAGTGAATGAGGTGAGGCGTTGCACTGTTAAATGCCAAATACCAAACTGTGTAGGAGAAAAAAAATACCACCTTATTTAGGACAGCAATTATTATGAGGGGTAAGTTGCACTTTGAAATAGAAATGATTTTATGTTGATCCTTTCCCTATGAGCATCGGGGGCTGAGCTAGGAAGGAGTCCTCAGCCAGGTTTTCAGGCTGTTGAGAGCTTATTTTTCCCCTGCAGCAGAAATGTGGCAAAAAGAGAAGTACAAAAGCAATATAGAACCTCAGTTTTCATAATTAAAAACAGATTCCCAAACACTGATGCTGAGCATGAATTATGATCAAATGAAGTAAGTATTAAAACAGTAATGCTTGTGATATCTGCTTAGCGGCCACCAAATGTACAACTACTCTTTTGCAGTTGCCATTTGAGAGATACAGTACGCGTTGGGACTAAGTGTTCTCATGACTACCTTTAGGCTAAGCAGTTTCACCGGGTATTATGGAATGAAAAATACCAACCTATCTCTAGCTCTTCTCTACTCAAGAATCTTTTTTTTTTTTTTTTTTAATTTGCCTGCTATTCTGCAGTGAGAGAGACTTTCAGAAATATTCACTACTTTCTATCCTGGTACTAGGAAAATGAGGATATAGAAATTTGTCATTCGAATGAATTTTCCAGGGATTTATAGCCTCTGGAGTTACTGTAGTGAGTGTGTATCTTCTGATGAGTAATCCACAAGAAAATCACTGGGCTGAAGAGTTCAGTGTTTGAATATTGTGTCTGAAATTTCAACAAAATTTAAAGCTCTTTGAGAAATCTTGTAGATGATTTCCCAATAGTAATGCAAATTCAACTTTTGATAAAAGAGCTCTCAACAAACATGAAAAAAATGAGCCAAAGTTACCCAAACCAGCTGACGTTTGTTTATGATGGAAACATTACGTTTAATTCACTTTTATTCTTAAATGTTCACATTTACAACAACCAAAATAACATGTATTTAAGTAATGTATAATTTGAAAAAGCTTTCACATAGTATGTTAAATGTAAAATGTATTACCTCATTTGATATAAGACATGTACTTTAAGAAGTTCTTGTAAACTAATATTGGGTGAATTAATCAGTGGTTTACTTCTTCATTCTGGGGCCAGTGTGGGTCTTCAAATGAACATTAGGTGATAAGGAAATGCATGCTGGACCCAGAGCTCAAAGATCTCATTATCACACACTTCGTATCACTAGATGTGTTGCTTTGGGTAGGGCCTGACCTTCTCTCTGGGACTCAGTTTCCTTGCCTTATGGAACAAAGGAGCCAGTGCAGCCTGACATTTAGGGCCTCGGGAGCTTCCTCAGGATGAAATCACCCATTAGGTCTCCTGTGTGGTGAGCCTCGGTTAGCGGCATCCAGGGCTTGCCTCCCGGGGCATTAGCTATACGTGGTTGTCTCCATCAGTGGAAGAGTGAGTGCAAAGGCATTTATCTTCCAAAATGGCCTGCATGCACACGGATGTCCCCAAGTTCAGTGGCACCATGGTTAGTCTAGTGCTGTGCCCTTGAGCCGGGCAGACCCTTCAACTTTCCGAGCCTCCATTTCCCATCTGCCCAGTGGAGATAAGAACGCCTGCCAGGGCTGTGAATTGTGTGAAATACATGAGATAATGTGTGTCAATCCAGGGCACAGGAGTTGACCCCCAGCACCAGCTTGGAAAATGAAAATTCTTCCATTCAGGGTCCCAGGGGGTAGAAAGTAAGAAAATATAACAATAAAGGAGGGAGGGGGAAGGAAAGATAGATTGCCATTCTTTAAATAAAATCAGGGAGCGAGGTGTGAGAAAAATAGAGAAAGGCAGAGAGTATGAGAGAGAGGAATAGCTACAGGCACTTGGAATAGTGCTGCAAGATTCTCATAAGTAAAAGCTTCTCTTAAAATATTGGAGTTCCTCCATATGGGAAGCTTGGGGAGAGAAGAGAAAAAATTAAATTAAAGCATTTGAAAGTATATTATAGTTTTATCTCTTTGGCTCTGCGATTTCAGAAATAATATAATCCTATGGAAAACAGGCTGCCAGAGGATTTTGTATAGTGGCGCCCCGACAGGATGGGACTGAATGATGTCAAAAAAGCTTATATAACAGTTTTGTTTTATTCATTTACATAAATCACATTTACCGTAGGTGTTTTATTCAAAATAAAGTTTGGGAAAAATAAATTGAACAGATGAACCTAGGCAAACCTGGTGATTTTTTCATGAGTAGTGTTTGATGATAAAGGCATAAAAGCATAATGTGGTATCATTTCACCAAGGCACAATATGGATCACCCATATGGAGCAGAAGTTGATAATACTGCAAAGAAGCAAAAATAAACAGAACAGATGTACTTGTAAAATCAAGTCTGCACCCACCCTTGAGTACCTGCCTTGTACTGGAGAAGTTTCTACTAAAACTCCAAACTGGCTTCAAGTCCCCTTCCCACAGAGACTCTTGGGAAGCCAGAGATGAAATCTCATATGACCAAACAGAAATGAGAAAAGGTTTTCTAAAGCAGCAAACTCCCAAGGGAGGCTGAACCAGAGCCTGCTGGATCCTCGCAAGAAAGCCGACCACTGACAATGCCTCGGTTGTCAGGATCGGAAGGCATGGGTTCCAATCCCGGCTCCTCCTGCTGCTAGCTGAGTCTTGGAGAAATCCTCAAATTTCAAAGCATTGGTTCATCAAAGGTGAAGTCTCAGAGGTGTTACCTGCTTCACAGGGATATTGTAAAGCTTAACTTAGAAATACAGGGAGGAAAAAAAAAACACAATGCCAAAAGCACCAGACAGACCGAATTCCATCTAACATGGTTTTGTTCCAGGCCTTTTCTGAGGGACATGCCAAAGAAGACGTGATATAAAGTGTTCTTGTTTTCACAAAGAAGTAAGGTCTTTGGGAAGTCTAGGTTTATTGTTTGATAAAGATTCCATGTAGAATCATAATATCCCTGAGAATATGTCAGCCTTAGACTACTCGTAATATTAGTAACATGTACACAAAACTTTATAATTTCCAAAGCAGTTTCTCAAATGGATTTTCTTCTGACCCAACCTAATCCTGTAAGGTGGGCAATGTGGGGAATAATCCCCATTTAATAGATGAGCGGACTGTCACTCAGACAGGGACTTGGGACAGCCAGGACTGGAGCCCACGTGTTTCACGACGCCATGCCGCTTGTCACTCACACATTCACAGACGCTTTTATCGTAGGAGAGGATTTTACATCTCATCAGCCATGAAATATTGAGCCTATGTCTGAAGGCTTGGCTGTCTTGCAAACACAAGAGGCCCCAGTAGTTGGTGTTTAGCTGAGAGTATTTGAAATCACATTTGTCATGTGTAAAGTATAGAGCTCTTTGCAAACTGTAAAGTGCAAATATGCATATACAGTGTTATCTTTTCATTACTGGTTTCCATTCCAACAGCAGAGGCATGTCTACCGTTAGGAGAAAGACCTCAGACCTTCCTGCTGTGACTGCAGAAAACTCACTTCCAACCCTCTGCTGTGAGCCAAGCTCTCCTGAGAGCGCTGCTTTGTCTTATCTACACGACTTGGGAGAAAGTTCACGGCACTGCTTCGTTTAGAAAGTCCAGGCTCTGACCAAGTTACCTGAATCCTGCAAAGCCCCTTTGCATGTTTCACAAAGAGTACTTGGAAATTCTTTTCCCCATGGAGGCTCCATGGCTGCCTGTTTCAGAGAGAAGGAGGCAGACATGATTTCAGTAGCCCAGAAAAACAATCTAAGGAGGCTGAGACCAAGGGAGAAGCAGAGCACAGGAGGGAAATTCTCTTCTTTGCCCATAGTAAACGTGTTCACGTGGTCAGCAGCTGGAATGCACCATCCATGGCCCCTGATGTCATCAAGTAGCCACCCATCTGCTTGGTTCCCAAAGCAGCTAGGAAAAAATAGCGTCCCACGTCCCACGCACTCCAGCTGTCCTCGGCATCCAGTGCTCAGTGACTTTTTTTTTTTCTAAAAATAAAATGAAATAAAATCATCACTTTTCCAATCAAGAGAGCACTTGTTTAAGGAGCAATTATGTGTGACAGAAGCCATTGTTCTAAATCTACCTGTAGGTTTGTCGAAGCAAGTGTGGAAGTCACCCCTTTATCAGAGATAGGCATCCTTTGAAAATTGAGCAGCAAAGCTGGCTGGTGTTGGAAGTACCTGCTTGTCATGTCCATTTGGAGGAGGAGAGTTGTTCTCTGGGTTCCCCTGGGCCATGGTGCTAGGTATGGGACACTGTTAGCTCCTGGGAATTGACTTCTTGGGTAACATTGTGGGCTCCATTATTTCTAATCGGATCGCAAAAGCATCCTTCCGTAGAATGTGGACATATGTCAATTTTCAAGAATAGAACTGGCAGATATTTGCAGACATGCAGCTTCTGGGTATGCCAGCATTATCTCCAGTCAAATTCAATCTCAGAGGAAACACAAATCAAGCAAACATTTCCCCTCAGACTTCAAGTTTTAGAGCAGAAATTCCAAACAAGAGTCAGATCATTGAAAGAGGAGAAAGAGATTTCTCGTTGTGGCCAGGAGAGCCTACCCTCCTCTCTTTTCTTTTCTTTTCTTTTCTTTCCTTTTTTTTTTTTTTTTTTTTTTTTTTTTTTTTTTTGAGATGGAGTCTCACTGTTGTACAGGCTGGAGTGCAATGGCACAATCTCAGCTCACTGCAACCTCTGCCTCCCAGGTTCAAGCGATTCTCCTGCCTCAGCCTTCTAAGTAGCTGGGATTACAGGCACACACCACCAGGCCCGGCTAATGAGCCTGCCCGCCTCTCTAGCGCAGCCCTCAAACCCTCTCTTAGGCACCCATTATGCAGCTGTACTACGCTGCAGGCCATTCCCCAGGTACAACCTGCCTGGGATGATATCCCAGGTGCATGCCAAATAGTCTCCTTTTCGTTTGTCCTGTCAGCTCATCTTTCCTTTAACATAGGCAGTACTTAAGAAATTCCCTGCCTGCTGTTTGATTATAGTAAAATTATATAAAATATGTTTGTTTCCTTCACTAGAACATCTATTTTATATATATATTTAAGAAACATTTATAGCATTTATCATGTACAAGCCATTCTTCAAAGTGGTGTACATTAAAGAGCTCACTGAATTCCCCAGCAGCCCTGCAGTTTAGGGATGGTTGCTGTCACCATTCCACAGATGTGGTAACTGAGGCCAACAGAAACAAAAACACCCAGCATCACTCAGTGAGAGGGTGGCAGAGTCAGCACCCTTGGTTTGGGTGCCAGTCTGGCTCCAGAGTTCAAGCTCCATTGCTGCACTCCGAGCAGCCAGAGGACAGGGGGACCACCCTACAACTTTTAATTTATTCCTCACCTATTCTTTGCCAGTTCAATAAATTCCTATTGATCAAAACATTGGTGGCAATAAAGCCTATGCAGGCACATGATAATATACATGTGTAGGTTTGCAGTGGTAGTCACCGTGAGGGCAATTTCAGAATGGACATTTTATACCAGTCAATAATTTAGGCATAGTAAGACGTGACACAGAAACACCGTGGAATAAATCAGGCAGACATCATTCAACCCATTTTACAGATGAACAAAGTCTTATAGATCAGGTATATAAAAGAATCTGATAATCAAATAGCCCCCTAAACTTATATTTTAGAAAGATGAAATTTCACATGTGATTTCCAGGTTCAAAAGAAAACAAGTGATTACAAAAGCAGCCAACGTTTGATTTACGTCTGGAGGACCTGAGTACATTTTAAAAAAAAATCTATCCAGAAAGCTGCTGAGCGTAGGAAACCCAGGAGAATATATTCTAAACTAATGCCCCAGAACATAGAGAGGTGACAGCTGCATTGTCTCATCCTAGACAAGGAACAGAGAATTGTACTTAGCTACGGTGTGGAGAACACAGGTGCACCTGTAAAGCCCTGGAGAGGTGGCTGTAAGTGGCTCCCACTAACATACCTTCTTCTGAAAGGAGGCAGAGAAATGCAAGTGTACAGGACCCAGAAGGGAAGATGTCCACTTAATGATTCTGAACTGACAAGATGCTGGCTGGGTGTTGGTCAGGTAGCCACACATCACGTGGTTTTCTGTTGAGCCTTTGCTTTCAAAAGGGGAAAGCAGCAACTCGTCAACTCCTTCATTCACTAACATAATCTTACCCTGGAGCTGAAATCAAAAATAAAGAAAATTCACTGAGTTCAGAGTCTTGACTCACAAAGCCAAAGAGAGCCAGTTTCTGATTCTGCATGCTTATATGTTTCCCTTGGTAGTTAGTGAGGACACATTAAAACTTTGACAGAAGCTGAGAATGATCATCTTGCAGACTTACCTAACTGGAAAAGCCAGAGCTTGTCCTTGCCCTCTGGGGAGCATTTAATACCTCACAACATAGTGTTTTATTAGTAAAATAGGGATTGTACCATTTTACTATAGATCCTAAGAGATATCGGTTAGATCGAATATGATAAAATTTCCATAGCACTTTATAAACTATGAAGTTTTGCAAAAATACAACAAATTAGAGCCACTTGTTTCAAGACTTTTCCTCTGCAAATTGATGACATGTGGAGCAGATACTAAGATAATGATGAATCTAGAAACGTCTCACTGGATACTAAGCTGGAAATGTGCTGATCACATAGAGACCTATGGAGGATTCAATGGAGAAAAAAAAAACATTGAGAAACGACCCTCTGTCCCTTTGTGAACTACCAACTTCATGCAAATTAATACAGCCCCAACAATCTATAAATGCAGGAGACACAGGCAACCTTAGCTAGATACCTATCAACTGGCTTTAGATTGATATGAAGATAAAAGACTGAAATCAAAGAAGCTCCATCTTCAGATCCTGGAACAGAAACAAACCACAGCTTTAAAAATTGGTGAGCTAGCACCACTGTGGTTCCCTGTTCAACCCTGGAGGATTTAATTGAAGGAGCCCTTCTGTATGATTGCTGTCCTACCTGAAGTCTTAAAACCTCTGATATTTGTAAATAGCTGAATTAACATAATGATATATATTAATGGTATATAAAATTTACTATAATGGTAGCAGTCATTATCATCTGTGCTTGGCTAATCCTTCATATTCACCTTCGCATGCATTTTGATTGGGGAGCCTCCCCAGATACAGGTGATGTAAGACGAGCCATTGGACACGTGAGCCTGATGCCATCCCAGACACCTGCTGTGCCCCAAATGCGCTGGGCCAACTGGGTATATGTACGCAGGGCGAAGGTAGGTTCCTCTCCAAGAAGGCTCAACTACAGGTAATATGTTGATTTCGTTGCAAATCTTTTAGTCCCCTGAATTAGGTGGTGATAGAGGCTAACATGTAAGGAAGTGCATTTTCTGCAGGGTTTCCAGGAGCCTTGAACAGAGCACAGGTGAAGAGAGGATGGGTTATGCAGGCGCCGGCCACACAGCTGTTCCCAGGGACCCTTTAGGAGCGCTTGTACCGGCCACAGGAAACAGCAAAGGAACGGCAGCTGAATCAGGAAAAGGGGGTGAGTCCTTGTTTTCCACTCCCTTCTGCTCCCCTCTACTCCAGCCCCACACAGACTGCAGAGCTGGCCCTTTTCCTTCAGGGCACCCAGGCTGAAGGCAGCTCCATGTTTGTTTTTTAAGCTCTCTCCCTCTTTCTCTCAGTTTGCCTCTCTCTCTTTCTCCCTCCATCTCTTTCTCTGTCTTGCTCTGTCTCTGTCTCTCTCTTTATCTTTGTTTCTTTCTCCTCTTCTTTCTCTCTTTCTCTCTCTTCCTCTATCTTTCTGTCTCTGTCTCTTCTTTCACTGTTTCTCTCTGGTGCAGCTTTTTAAGTCTTGGACACTTCTGTAACGGTCACTTCACAGCGTTGTGTTCCTCTAAAGTCCTCCTACTACATCTTAGGATCCAATATTTCATCACGCTATAGTTTTATTTTTCCTTTGAAAGTATTTTAACAAACATGCAAATCTAAAATTACTCCAATCTCAATTATCATGAAGCTGCTAAAAAAAATCCACCAAGAACAATAAAAACAAGTTTCTTTAAAGATGTTTAAGGACTAATGAATGTTTTATAAAATACTTGTCAGGATGAATCTTATTTCTTATTTTACTTATTAATCCGGAAGAGGGGGTGCACTGTGTCATTTCTAAGTTTGCAGACAAGACTAAAAATGCTGTTGAATAGAAAGACGTCAAGCTGACAGGGATAGACGGCAGCAGGAGGATTGCTCCAGGCTGGCTGAGGGCGTGGGAAGTGGCAGATGAGTTTCAGTGTGGGTTAGTGTGGGGACACCGTGGGGAGAGTCAGTTATAAAATGATTATCTCCCAGCCATCAGACCCATGACACAGAAAACACCACTTCAAGACATCAGGAACTAGGATCTCAACATACAAATATTAGGACCCTATTAACAGGGTTCTATAATTTACAAAAAAAGCTGTGTGTGTGTGTGTGTGTGTGTGTGTGTGTGTGTACACATACGTTCAATAATCACTGTAAACCATTTCAACCATTGTGGAAGACAGTGTGGCTATTCCTCAAGGATCTAGAACTAGAAGAACCATTTGACCCAGCCATCCCATTACTGGCTTTATACCCAAAGGATTATAAGTCATGCTGCTATAAAGACACATGCACACGTATGTTCATTGTGGCACTATTCACAATAGCAAAGACTTGGAATCAACCCAAATATCCATCAGTGACAGACTGGATTAAGAAAATGTGGCACATATACACCATGGAATACTATGCAGCCATAAAAAAGGATGAGTTTGTGTCCTTTGTAGGGACATGGATGCAGCTGGAAACCATCATTCTCAGCAAACTATCGCAAGAACAGAAAACCAAACACCACATGTTCTCACTCATGGGTGGGAACTGAACAATGAGATCACTTGGACTCAGGAAGGGGAACATCACACACCGGGGCCTATTATGGGGAGGAGGGAGGGGGGAGGGATTGCACTGGGAGTTATACCTGATGTAAATGACGAGTTGATGGGTGCTGACGAGTTGATGGGTGCAGCACACCAACATGGCACAAGTATACATATGTAACAAACCTGCACGTTATGCACATGTACCCTAGAACTTAAAGTATAATAATAAAAAAAAAATCACAAAGAACTTTATATGTACATTATATAAAAGTGAGTTAGGTTAATGATGTGGTTACAATTCCATGGCTATTTAATGATTAAATATTAGACGTTCTTCTTGATCTCAAGCACTTAGAGCCCAGAAGAGAAGTCACACATAAAACCCATGTAGGACAGTTTCTCTTGCGCTGTTTCAAACAAAAAGGTTGACTGCTATACAGCATCAGAAATCCTTCAGAAGGAACATAGTAAAAGAATATTGCGTAAAACAGGACTTTAAAACTTAACATTGCATATACCTTACAAATGTTGTTGAAAATGTTAAACATTGTATTACATGATGTCCTCCTTAGGATTTTAGTGCTATATATAGATTTGCCTGTCTTGGATAGAAAAGAGAGAACATTTTCCTCTTTTTTATGAATCTGTGAATTTTATAACTGCTCTTTTTTTTCCTCTCTGTGTTAATTTCTAGAAAGTAAAGAGTCAATATGAGTAGCAAGTTCGGGGGGACCTTACAGAAGAAAGTAAAGATACTTTATCATAGACTTCCCCAGTTTAATTTAATCTGAACCAGACGCCACACGCCTAACAGTCCATGCAACAAGCCATGGCTACTTCAGTTCCGTGGGCAGTGCTCACACAGGCCTCCATGTGTCCACACAGGACACAGCTTGCAATCCAATCTGCCTTATTCTTAGAGGCATTCTCTTATTTTCAGATCTGTCCCTGTCCACCCTCTGCACATAGCTTTGCTTTAGTTTCCCTGTCCACCATCTACACATAGCTTTGCTTCTGTTTCCCTGTCCACCCTGTGCACATAGCTTTGCTTCACTTACTTTGGCTTTGATCTGTAACAGTTTTGAGACATCTGGTCCCTCTCACCCTTTAGCATATTCCACTCTTAGCTGCCAGGCCCAGCCACACACAAGGGGATGTTTGCTGAGGTGAGACAGGGAGCAGCTCTTTTAAGTTTCTCTTCAAATTGTCGCTGTAAATGGAGTCATGGAATCATAGAACCATGATTCTATGTTTCAATGGAAGCCAGTTTAACTTCTTAAATAATGAATGATCAGGCACAATTTGTGATATAACTCAAAGAAAACATTTATTACTGGGATATGGAGCCAAACAATTTGAGGCAAATATTTATTTCTTCCATAGGTACATACTATTATGTATGCTATTTATAGGGGATCGAAAGTGTGTCCTTGATCCTTGAGTGTGTTTGCTGGAAAGAATGAGTCATCCCCAAGGAAAGATCTTTCAAGGAAATGACAGATTCATGCTTGCCATATGAATAAACTTTCTACAAGTTTCTATCTCTCTATCATCTATAAATAACACTTTCCCCACTTAATGTCAGACATCCTACAAATTTTTAAATGAACTTGTATATTCTTTATTGACATTGTCTCATCAGAATAAAGATAAGTTTTTACCCATATACAACTCAATATCTGGTACACTTTATCTGTAAATCAAGTGTTTGTTAAGAAACCCAGATTGAGTTCAATCATCTTGATTGCTTTGCTTGACCTTCTCCAGTTTTCTGAAGACAGGTTTGTGAAGTGAAGAATTTGCAATAAAATGGTCAATATGTAAGTATCTATATAGTTGAGTGATATTATTCAAAATTGAGAAGAGTTCCTTGGATTTTGTTCAAAATACTTTACAGTTAAGGAAACTAAGTAACTTATGCTAAGACATACAATGAATTTATGGCCCAATAGAAACTCCCCAATCAGAAACTCAACACCTGCATGCCAGTGGTCCTGGTATGGAATCTTTTTCCTGAGAGCATCTCATAGATTCTAATTTGGAGGACCCATCCTTTTCTCCAGAAATGAATTTAATAATTAAGCTGGGTATGATTAGCTCCTGTGATGTGTTTCCTGTCTCCCAGAACTCACTGCACACTGTTCTTATGTCTGATCTCTACATAAACAAAATTTGGAGGAAAATGTCATGTGAAATTTGAAAACATGACCAAGTGGCTTTGAATATAATCTCTTGAAGGAAAAGATGATGCATTTTTTCCTTGAATGCAGACGACCTTCAAAGCATGACAGCATTCTCATGTGAGATCATCACAAGGACCTGTGAGTTCCTCCTTCTTAACTGCTGCAACAAGAATCCCTTCCCTATGTTTCTATACTGCAGAGTGACTATTTCTTACTGATTAAAGCAAAAACCATTTAGTACGCATCCCACCTCCTTTTGACACAAGCTTTCCTATCTCTTGATTACTCCTTCTGAGAATCATGTTTCTCATACGAGGCTGCTTTCATTTCCTTGAGGGAATTGCTTCATTTCTTCATTGAACCACTTGTCTTTACTGGAAACAACAGTCAACAAAAGGATCGGACATGCAACTCCACACAGACCAATGCTGTGGTCCCGTCCTAGACTTTGAAGTCTGAGCCAAGTAGCAGACAGCACAACCACTGTGAGAGGTACTTGAATCCAGCAGAGTGCTCACATGAGAGGGTTGCTGTGGCTGACAAGGCTCTAGGCATTCCCTGGCTCCTCATTATTTTACGCCTAGTTCTCCAGCTGTTCTGTAGATTTACTGAGCTAGTCAATATCTTTCCCTCACTTCCCCTTTTGCTTAAGTTACCTAATTTTGGTATCTGTGGCTTGCAACCCAAACAACCCTAACTGATAACACTGCTCTAGTCCAGAACCACACCACCCCTGGACATGGAGCACTGCAGCTTCCAAACGGATCATCTGGCCTTCAGTATCTCATTTTCAGTTCATTCCTGTATATTGGTCTTCACCGACATCACTCGTAACATGATACATCCTGATGAAATCCATGAGGGCACAGAGGAGAGGCACGAAACCATTCCTAGATACTTCTGGAAGGGCTTCCACTAGGAAAGGAGGTCTGGAGACACAAAAACTGAGAGAGAGTTGATGGGAGACCATGGTTGATGGGGACTGCATTTGGGAAAATGGTGGATGCAAAGAGAAAAAGATAAACCTCTAAGCACCAGAGGTAAGAGAAGATGGGACTGAAAGCAGTTCTGTGTGACAGTGCAGCTCTGTGAGACCTGGTGAGGGTGCTTGTCCTTATGCTGAGAACAATGGGGAGCCACTAAAAATCTTTGAGCAGAGCAGAAACACCATCTAATTGGCACTTTGAAATATACATAAGAGTCCAGAAATGCAGTCGAGGATGTCAGGTTAGTGCAAATTTCCATAGCAGCATTCTGGGGGCCACACTCACGGTCATTGCTTCCAAGTCTTTCTCAGTTTCTCTTTTCACGTATACTGTTTAAATGCTGGATTTCCTCTCCTTTTCCCACAGCATTCATTATTTCTGGGCAACCTAATACAAACCTGCACTTAACTTTCCATGTATTATATTAATTGTGTATGTTCTTTGTCTTTCTTTTTAGTCCAGTCTCTCACCTTCTCGCCCCCCTTACTCTAAACAAATTATTTGGCTTTCTCAATATATCATGAGCATTTTTGCACCCCTATACATTTCTAAGTCCTCTTCCCACTGTGTAGAATGTTTTCCTCACCCTTCTTTACCAAATTCAACACTACCTAAACCCTCCTCAAAGTTTCAGACCTTTACCTCTAACTGCCTGCTCCACATCTCCATTTGGGTTTCACAGATGCCCATAATTCAACATTACAAAAATAACTTCATTCTTTTCCTACAACATCTGTTTCTTTCTGTTTCCTTATCACAATGAAAGTTCCAAAACCTCCCAAGCTATTTGAGTGAGAAATCTTGGCCTTACCCTTTTTCTCCTTCAGTTTCCCTTGGTGTAACCTAAAAACATTGAATTAACCAACAAATCTGATAGGTTTTATTTTTTAAAAAATACTGGCTGGGCGCGGTGGCTCACGCCTGTAATCCCAGCACTTTGGGAGGCCTAGGCGGGTGGATGACCTGAGGTCAGGAGTTCGAGACCAGCCCGGCCAACATAGTGGAACCCCATCTCCACTAAAAACACAAAAAATTAGCTGGGCATGGTGGTGCACCTGTAATCCCAGCTACTCAGGAGGCTGAGGCAGGAGAATCACTTGAACCCTAGAGGTGGAGGTTGCAGTGAGCTGAGATCCTGCCATTGCACTCCAGCCTAGGTGACAAGATCTAAACTCTGTCTAAAAAACAACAACAACAAAAAAAAAAAACTTAATATACCTTCTCTCATGGTATTGCTTTAGTTAAGGCTGATATTTTTTGACTCATATTACTGCAGTCATATTCTTAGTAGTCACTCCGTCTTCACCACTCACAACTTTAAGATGTATCCTTCCCGTGACTTTCAGAGTAAATACTTACAATTAAAAATATGATTAAAATATTTCAATAGCTCTCTATGGTCATAGTAATGTCTAAATGTCTTAGTGTACTATATGTTTACATAGAGTACACTGAGTCTAAATGAAGTTGATGGCTTAGTGTTCTAAGCATCATGTATCAGATGACATGTTGGGGTTCTAAGCAATGGTATTTGTTCTTTGTCTATCTCTTCAGTCCAGTCTCTCACCTCCCTTACTCTAATCAAACTATTGCCTTTCTCAATAGATTGTGATCATTTTTGCACCACTGTGCATTTGTAAGTGCTCTTCCCTCTGCTTAGAATGTTGTTCTCTCCATTCTTTACCTTTAACCTTCCAGTAAAGTGTCCTCTTCTCCCTTTTGGGGGGTTATAGCCTTTGTCTGGGTTCAAAATGCAACTTGCTTTGACCTCACCCTTATAACATCTGATTATAGCTAATTGCATGGGGCCCATGCAGGTAGAAGTGGCTTAAGGTCAGGGACTCTGCCACATTCCTCTTGTTCCTCCCATGGCCTTTCTGACACTCAGGAAATGTTGGTGAACCATGATCTCTATGTAAAGGGAGAGGTGAAACATTACCTTGGTCAGCAGTGTAGCATCGTATGGCTTACAATCTTTTAAGTGAATCATTTGCTATACTAACATTCTCTTTATATATTTTTAATGAAATCTGTAGATTTACATTTATTTTTTCTTATGGTATTAGTTCTGCCACAATGAACAGTTCTATACAATTTGAATATTTTTCTTTAAAATCTTAAGTCTGACTTTTCAAAAGAAGACATACATGCTGCCAATAATCATTTAAAAATCTCAACATCACTGATCATTAGAGAAATGCAAATCAAAACCCCCATGAGCCCATGAGATATCATCTCACACCAGTCATAATAACTATTATTAAAAAGTAAACAAACAAACAAACAAAAACACACACACACAAAAAAAAACACATGCTAGCAAGGTTGCAGAGAAAAAGGGATGCTTATACACTATTGGTAAGAATATTCAACCATTGTTTAAGACAGTGCGATGATTCCTTAAAGGCCTAAAAACAGAAATAACTGTTCAACCCAACAATCCCATTGCTAGGTATATGCCCAAAGGAACATAATTCTTTTTATCATAAAGATGCATGTATGTGTATGTTAATTGCAGAACTATTCACAACAGCAAGGACATGAAATCAACTTAAATGCCCATCAATGGTTGACTAGATAAAGAAAATGTGGTAAATATACACCATGGCATACTATGCAGTTATTAAAAAGAATAAGATTATGTTTTTTGCAGGAACATGAATGGAGATAGAGACCATTATCCTTAGCAAACTAACTTAGCAACAGAAAACCAAATACTGCATGTTCTCACTATAAGTGGGAGCTAAATGATGAGAACACACGGACACATAGAGGGGAACAACACACACTGGGGCCTATCGGAGACGGGAGGGAAGGGGAGGGTAAAATCAGGAAATATAACTAATGGGTACTAGGCTTAATGCCTGGGTGATGAAATAATCTATACAACAAATTCCCATTAAATAAGTTTACCTATATAACAAACCTAAATGTGTACCCCTGAACTTAACATAAAAATTAAATTAAAAAAAATAATGATCCTTAAAGAAAACTTACAATAGCAGAATCTGTAGTCAGCAAATTCTGATGAGGCCACAGATAATTTAAATAAAAGTAAAATGATCCTGAAAAAAATATTCCAGTCTGGAACTGATAAAACTGAGGAAATACATTCACAAATGAGAACGGTCTAGTCTATGCTGACTGATTCATCAGCCTATTTGACCATCCCTCCCCAAAGTTGTTTTCTTAAATACAAATGTGGCCTATTTTTGTGGAACATTAATAAAACAGAGGGTTTTAAAAAGTAAACAAAAAGTGGAATTTTGCTCCCCTAGAAGTATTTTAGTAATTATAAAAAATCTAAGCAAAGACAGGTATAATTTAGGCAAAAAAAAATTTCTTCATTTTTCGCTTATATGTTACACATTTTACAACATGGCTAATTTGAAGTGTGTCTTTTTTATGCCACTAAAGTATGTTTTAGTAAGTACTTTCTGCTGTATTTATCTTTCCGAGTTATCCGATGAAATAAAGCATTTGAAAGTGATTTGTAAACTTTGCAGAACTGTATACATATCAAGTACTTTTATAATACTAGCAATCAGTCATTAATTACTATCTACTACATGTGTAAGTTGGCATGCTCAATATAAATACAGTTTAGATTTAAACATCCTGATCTCTGTTTTTACATAATTTGCAGACAATTTTGGAGAAACCAGTCAGAGAAATGATAAACTATCAACACAACACAGAATATAGTGGGGACCAAAGGGCTGGTTCAGCCATGTCAGGAGAGTTCAGACCATGGGAGCGTCAGTTATGACTGCTTTCTCAAGGAAGTAGAATTAGAGCTTCTGGCCTTCACTGATGAATGGAATATATAAAGTAGCCTTTTTTTTTTTTTTGCATTTGGATAGAAATTGTAAGATGACCCCCAACATCCTGCTGTTTGGTGTCTACACCCTGAATACTCTCCTGTCCTTGAGTGTGGAGGGAATTCTGATTAAAAAGGATGCCACTCCCATGATTAAGTTCTATCGTAAGGCAAAGGTGATGAGATTTTGCAAATGTAATTAAGGGCCCAAATCAGATGGGACCTTAATCAAATGGGAGATTATGCTGGGCGGGCAGGACACAATCAGTGAAAGCTTTTGACAAAGGGACTGGCCCCTCCCTCAAGAGAGATGCTCCCCTGCTGGCCTGGAGGAAGCAACCATGAGTTCTGCAGCCACATGGAAAACGAATTCTGCCCACAACCTGCGGGAGCTTGGCAGCAGACCTTTTCCCATGAATCCTCTAAAGAAAAAGCGTTTTGGCTGATATTTTGAGCACAGTCTTGTGAGACTCTGAGCAAAGAACCTGGCTAAGCTATGCCTCGCTTCCTGTCCCACAGAAATCATGAGATAATAAATGCGAATTGCTAAGTTTGTGATAATTTTTTATGTAACGGTGGAAATCAAATACAACAACTATTCCACTAGATTCTCCAATTTATACCTAAAAACTCATCTACACCTACCATTTGGGGCTTCGCAAGTCACTGTTCTCTGTGGCATCCTTTGCTGTCTGAGCTGTTCAGAGGCAGGGGGAAAGGAGTCACTGTCAATCAAATTTTGTGAAGAGTGAGCACTCTCCACTGGTAGATGAGAAAGCTGATGGCCCAGAGGAGATCCTACAGAACACAGTAGAGATTTGCCAGCATACCTGAGAATCACAAACTCCATCGCTGTAAGAGACCACCAAGCTCATGATCTGATTCTCTCAATTAGACCCCCAGAGGCTCCTGGTGGTACAGCTAGCTCCTGCAAGAGCTGAGAGAGGAGCCCAAGTCTTCTGACAGCCAGGCCAGTGTTCTTGACACTAACTTGACCTCCACTGAGTCAAGGCAAGGTTCCACCCAATAAACCATGATTATTATAGTCTCAACTCCATGGCATCTTACTAAAGTTCAAAAGAGCAACATGAGAAATTATCCAGTTTTCTCTGCCTTTATCACAGAGGCAGGTTTTTTTTTTTTTCATGATAAATTAGTAGTAACTCTCAGGCACATTTGGCAAGCCAAAGAAAAATGGATTTTTTACAATGCATTGAATAAACATCTTCTGCTTGAATATCTCCTATACTTCACTGACTTCAATACAGTAGAAGTTTATTGACGTATGTACTGCAAGCTATGTTTGAATGATTGCTTCATATATTATGCTATGCTACATTACATCGTGTTCCTTTTCTGCTTCCATAGCCCAGAGACTTATTGGAATTAGTTGTTTCAGACTCATAAAATATACATGACTTTAAAAAAAAAAAGATTATCATAGCAAGAATTTCACCAGTCTTTTGAAGCTGCATCCTTGATTATTTGTTGAAATTCATTTCATTTTTCTATCATTATCCCAGTGCATGTTAAGTCCTACCATCGAGTATAAATGTACAATCTGCTCAACGAGGCAGTTTGTAATAAGCTAGCATGAAACAACGTTTTCAGTGTTATGGTTTGTTGACTTTTTTTTTTTTTAAGAAACTAACATCCATAAAGCAGAAAGTTTGTTTGAAAGTGTGAATTCTAAAATGAGCCTTTTCTTAAAGCAATTCCATCTAAAACTTAACTAAACTGTCTTGTCTTTATCAATAAACCATCTCCATTCCACATGGTAGACATTTTTAACAGGAAGATTTATGAGATTGTTGAAGCAGCAGGGTTGAGGAAAAAATGCACAGAAATTGGAGGCTGGAATCAATGTCTGGGTGTCCTGTTTGCCCTTCCAGATCCTCCGTCCATCCCCTTCAGTCTGCAGCATGCCAGAGGCCCATGGGCACAGACTCCTTTGCCTTCTGCAAGCGATCAAGGATGGGGGCGGGGTTGTATGTTCAGCTCTCCTGATGCAGATGACCACAGGTGCTAACTTTCTTCTAGAGTCAGGGCACTCCTTCCACATGATGCCCCCTCTCGGTCTCTGCTGCAGGGTGGTGATAGCGTCTCACTCCTGGTCCTGCTTCATCTTTGTTGTTTTCCCTAAATACTACACGTCATTGTAAACAATGTGTTTTTAAACCCTCCTCCATACCAAATTTGAATGTGCCAGTTGTGTTTTTGCAGAGACCCATGATTGCACAATTACGGTACTTGGGTATGTCATTTACATTACTTGGTGCCTGTAATCTTCTTTTTCCTTTTCTAAAACTTAGGGGGAAATATTCCTGCTCAAATTGCTTCATGAGCTTATTAGTGTATAAAATGTGAAAATACACAGTTGAATGACTTTAAATACTTAACATTTTCATTCAATCCATGTACATGGAAGCCTTTGTTTATGCAAGACATTATAAAAAGTCATGATGCAAGAATGCAAAAATGAGTTAGGCATCATCTCTGCAAACTGGTAACTATAGTGGAAGGCTATGGTGAAAACCAAAGCTGATACCAACAATTTGACATGCGAGTTTAGTGTAGCTAAAATTGGGGGAGGTAGGGGTGATGAAAGCTTCCGCAGAAGATGTCTTTTGAACCGGATATGAAAGGATGTATGAAGTTTGATGCCAGGATGGAATTGCTCATCGAGGATGACAGAGTCATGCACAGGAGCAAGAGATCTGGCAAAGCCTGACCATCACCTGACAGGGTCCAATGTGTTTTCTTATACCACAGATTTCTAAACGGGAGTCACGTTCCTAATGGGCTGTTCCTGCGGCTCTAGTTCAGAGGTTGTTTCTTCAGGTGTGATCCTGAGATCAGCAGCAGCCACCTCACTGGACACTCATCAAGAAAGACAAACCGTCTGCCAGCCCGTCCCTGACCTGTGGAACCAGAAACTCTGGGCTTGGGTGGAGCTCAGAGCCCTTGCTTAGCTTCGACCTCCTCCTCCAAACTGGGCATAACATCATCCACCTGGCAGGGCCATTGGGAGGATGACATGATATAATACTGCTGAAATGTGAAAGCAAAAGACTGCTTCTCTTTAGTGAAGCTCTATTCACTGTCGAGGCTTCAGTGTACGGGGGCGCATCCCACGGGCATTGTCTCCAGCTGCCCGGGTGGGTTTCGTTCCAGTACTACACTCTGCTTCAGACTTACCGAGAGCCATTCTCCATAGCAGGACTTTCCTATCCTCTATTTGGGAGATTCCTTGGTCAATGTCTGTGTCACTGAGTCTCACTGATTAGACAATAGGCCCCACGATGGGAGACACCTGGCTTTTTTTATTCCATTGGATACTTAATGACTATAGCACAGTATATAATCAGTAAATAGTTCTTGAATTAATGCATGAGAAGTCCCTGAAAATAGTCCCTGAACTTTTTAAATAATCATGCAAACAAGATCCAAAGAAATGTCACAAATATCTCTTAACTCCTTAAAAACAATTCCAGACACCTAGAATGGGCAAAGCAGTGTGCTAAGTCACCTTTCTCTTGAGATTGGTCACCAATAAATCGTGAAGGTGAGTGCCTGGGTCATTAAATATTGCCTCAGCCAGCCACTCTCTGCCATAATTTAACCACATTGTCCTGAGCTTGACCCTTCTGTCTTCATCTCTGTGCACCTGGGGCACCTTGCGGACTCTGACTTTAACTCTGGTACCCTTGCACCTGTTCTGCACCTGCCCCTCCACCCGGTTACTGGTTCTCTGTTCCTGAATTGTGAGGCTGCCTTGGGGTGATTCTTTCTGTTTTATCTTCAGCTGCTATGGAGCATTTTCTCTCTCTCATTCATATGTGTGTGTGTTTACAAACACATACTTATATTTCTTGTATGCAATGTGAGTATATATATAATGGCATATAGATACATAAAACATATATCAATATAGATAGGTATAAATATATATCAATAAAGATTTTTATTTCATGATGAATAAAAATATATATCATGTATATAATGTAAGTATGTATAATGGCATATAGATAGACACAAATATATATCAATAAAGATAGGTTATGTCCATGTTTGCTTTTTGTCTTCTGATAGTGGAAAAGGTATGACTTTCTGAGTCTATTTCTGTCAATTAGCAATTATCAAAAGGCATTTAGATGATTCAGCTATAACTGACTTCAAAATGCCAAATATGTTGCAGTCTGATTTCCCAATGCTTGAGAAATTGGGATGTGACAACAAACTGCCAGGACGATTGTCAGTTGCCCATGTCCTACTCTATGACAGCTGGACTTTGGTACTTCCCAGAAAAATACCAAAAGACATGGAGTCTGCAGAGGTCCTAGAATTCTTGGGGTGCTTAGTGCCTGACACAGTGCTTCTCAAAGTGTGGTCCCTGGACCAGCAGCATAAGCATCACCAGGGAACCTTTCAGAAATACAGACTCTGGGGCCCTACACCAGATCTACTAACACAGAAACTCTGGAGCTGGGCCTAGCAATATAATATCTGGCAAGATAAACTGTACCCACTAGGAGTTTGGGAAAAAAAAAATATATATATATATATATAAAAATATATATATATATATATATAAATGATTCTGATGCATACTGATATGCATCTCTAAATGATACTGATATGCATCTCAAAACCTCTAAATGATTCTGATGCATACTGATATGGTTTGGCTGTGTCCCCACCCAAATCTCAACTTGAATTGTATCTCCCAGAATTCCCACATGTTGTGGGAGGAACTCACGGGGAGGTAATTGAATCTTGGGGAATGATCTTTCCTGTGCTATTCTCGTGATAGTGAATAAGTCTTATGAGATCTGATGGGTTTATCAGGGGTTTCCGCTTTTGTTTCTTCCTCATTCTCTCTTGCTGCCACCATGTAAGAAGTGCCTTCCACCTCCCGCCGTGATTCTGAGGCCTCCCTAGCCATTCGGAACTGTAAGTCCAATTAAACTTATTTTTCTTCCCAGTCTCAGATATGTATTTATCAGCAGCATGACAATGGACTAATACACATACTTAAGTGTGTGAGCCACTGTCCTAGTGCAATATTTGATACTAATCGTGCACCAATATTATCTATGATCAAAGAGAAGAAGTTTCCTGCACATCTATTTCACCAAGTAGCTATACAGGGGTAAGAGATAAGCTGAAACCAGGGGCATGGTTTTGAGCCAATTATGATATTGATTCCATGGCTAATCATCCACCCTATAGAGGCACCATATGGAATACTGGGTCCATGTTTTTAAACAACATAAGGAGTGGATGATCCCAGGAGGGGGGTCACTGGGAGGCTCTGTGGTGTCACAGGTTGCACCCAGTTGCCTTTATGGCTGTATCAGTGTTCACTGCCTGACGGAAGGGCTGCTTGGGAAAAGAGTCAGAACTGGAAGTCTGTAGGATGCAGAGCCTTCTGCATGTATGCCCCCTGGTTCTCACTGGCTCCCATGACCCTGTGAGGTGGCAGAACAGTAGCAGCCATCTCTTATTCCATACTCCATTGACTTTCCTAATTGGTTGATAGAAAAATGAAGGCAAATCTAGGTTGCTATCAGAACCTCCCCCATCTTCCCACCCCCACCATCACCAGGCTGACAGCTTCCAAACCAGCCTTGGCTTTGGAGAGCTGTTGACTTCAGGGGTGTATTGGTCCATGCTGTCATTACTACAAGTAACTACCTGAAACTTGGTAATTAATAAAGAAAATGGGTTTAATTGACTCGCAGTTCCACAGGCTGTACAGGAGGCATGGCTGGGAGGCCTCAGGAAACTTACGATTATGGAGGAAGGTGAAGGGGAAGCAAACAGGTCTCACATGGTCAGAGCAGGAGAAAGAAAGGGGTGGCGGCAGTAGTGGGGGTTGTTACACACTTTTAAACAAACAGATCTCCTGGTAACTCTACCATGAGGCACACTAGAAGGATGGTGCTAAACCTTTAGAAACCACCCCCATGATCCAATCACCTCCCACCAGGTCTCATCTCCAACACTCAGAATCACCATTCAACACGAGATTTGGGTAGGGACACAGAACTAAACCATATCAAGGGTCAAGTAGGAAAAAACACATTTCCAATCAACATTAGATTCCTGAAGTCTCTAAACTTTCAAAAGGTAAACACCACTGAACTGGACTAGGGATTCCATTGCCAGCCACGAACACTCTTGCCCCTTGGGAACAGCACCCAAGGCAGGTAGACAGTGCATGCAGAGAATTATATCCAACTCAGAGGCTATGTATTAGTAAGGGTTCTCCAGAAAGACAGACCCAATAGTATACATAGAGCGATATACAGGAACTGTCTAACATGATTATGGAGAACCAGGGTGTCTGGCAGAGTGGCTCAGTCCATGCCCAAAGGCCTCAGAATCAAGGAAGCTGATGGTGTAACTTTCAGTCAGCACTGAAATTCACTGGGAATTTCAGCAGAAGGGAAACTGTGGCACTGCTGCAGGTCCTGGAGTCCAAAGGCCAGAGAACTTGGGCTTCTGATGCCCAATAGCAGGAGGAAAAAGTCTGTTCCAGCTCCAGAAGAGAGAGAGAATTGATCTTTCCTCTGCTGTTTCGATCTATTCAGGCCTCAGCCAATCCGAGGCCCACCCACATGGGGTGAGTGCAGATCTTCCCCTGTCCACTGATTCCAATGCCAATCACTCCTGGAAATGCACTCAAAGACACACCCAGAAGCAATGCCCCACCAGTTTTCTGGCATCCCTTAGCCCAGTAAAATGATCCCCTAAAATTGATCATCACAGAGTGAGTGTGAAGAATAAGTGATAGAAAGGGCCTAAGAAAAATGTTGCCATTGTCGTAGCTCAATGTTTTCTTCCCTCTACTTAAAACTTTGGCGACCAGGACATAAAGGAGGTACAAACTCAAATCATTTCCAAATATATTCTCACATGCTGCTAGTGTCTGGCTCTCAGAATCACTCACCTATTTGTTCATTTATCTACCTGTTTGTCCCCTGCTATCCTCTATGCTATCAGCTGTCTCAAAAGTGTGGGCCAGCCTCTGCCATGTGCATGAGAGGCCTGCAGGACAGAGGCACCCAGGAAAGGCTCCTCTCCCACTCCCACACCTCTTTCCCTTAATAGTTCATCCTTCCACCTTCCACCCCGATGCCGAGAATTTATCTTACCTTTTTCTGTACTCAGCCATTTAGATCTCTAATGAAGATGGAATTTATTATAATAAACTTTTAAAGACACGTATTGTATACCTATTTATTTCCTACTAGAATCCAATAGTCTCTCTTTGTCTCTCCTTATTTCTGTCTCCTTTGTCTTTCTGTCTTCCCCCACTCACTCTCTTCTCACTCTTTCTCTCTCTCTACTTCTCACTCCTCCATCTCTGTCTCCCTCACCTGCTCTCTCTCTCTCTCTCTCTCTCTCTCTCTCCTTCCTTCCTCTGCCTGCTCCACAGCATTTAATAGAGTGCTCTGGATCTAGCAGGCTCTCAATTTCTGTGGTTATAATGTGGATTAGAAAACCAAAAAATGAGGCTGTCCTTCTTGCCTGAATAAAATGGTTGGAAAAGTATAAGTGGGAAGTCTCTTAAGTTGGCTCTTCCTCATTCCTACGCATTGTTTGCAATTATTGTCTATAGTCCATTTGTCAAAAAACTCTACCTATTGTATAGCTTCAGCTTTAAGTCCAAAGTGCTGCATTAAAAAAACAAAAAAAACCAAAAAAAAAACCACATGTATATTTAAAGTAAATGCATAGAGATGGATCCAGAAGTTGCAAAGATTATTGACAACAAACTCTGAAGTTGGAGCAGTTTCAAGAAACCCCAAATGCCTGTAGTTTCTCCCTCCGCATGTTCAGTAAAGTCCTGAAATGGAGTAGTCACATAGTTCGGTTAATTGAATACGTGCTTTCTCGACCAGTCAATGAAAGACTGATAATAACAGATAGTTTGGGGGTGGTGGTGGACTAGGTTGTATTTGCTTGAAACAAACAAATGCAGACCTTTATGGAGTGGAAACAGAGTTCACTCTGGTGCCTTTCAGGACAACGTTTCTAATGGTTAAGTTTCCCCAGGGAAGAAACTTTAGGGCACAGCCACATTTCTGCTTTATCTGCTGAAAGCGGTCACCTTATGTCCACAAGTTTTTTTTCTCCTGAGGTTGGGCACAGCAGATGCTGGATAAATCAAGACAAACCCCACGTTTTACACCCCTCAACTCCCACCCAATGTGCCAGCCCAGCAGAAACATGTGCAGTTTCCGAATAGCACCATGAATTTGCACATATGGTTTTGACGTCCTAACATATTTTTGTCTCCTTTATTTGACTATCTCTTACTTGGTTTTTAGGATCTGGTGGAGAAGGCCTTCCCTTCAGGAAGCCTTCCGGCACAGCGCCCACCCCAGCCGCAGTCTCCAGCACCTCTCATAGCTGCTGTCACGCTCCCTGTGTCTTCTTGCCTTTGTGTCCATCCAACTGGACAGGGAACTCCATGAGGCCAGAGAGTGTCTCCCAGCATTATATCCCTGGATATATATATATGTATATATTTTATTTTTAATTGAGGTAAAATACACAAAACGTAAAATTTATCATCTTAACCATTGTCAAGTGTACAGTTCAGTAGTGGTAAATGTGTTCAGGTTGTTGTGTCACCAATCTCCAGAATCTTTTTTAACTTTTCAAATTTGAAACTCTGCACCCATGAAACCACAGCTCTCCATTTCTCCCTTCCCCCGGCGCTGGAAACCATCATTCTATTTTTTTTATCTCTAGGTACCTCATGTAAGTGGAATCCTATCGTATCTGACTTTCGGGACTGGCTTATTTCACTTAGTAATGCCTTCCAGTTTCACCCGTGTTGTAGCATGAATCGGAATGATCTTCCTTTTTAAGGCTGAATGACTATTCTATGTATATATCACATTTTTTCATTCGTGAGTCAGTGGGCATTTTTTGGCTATTATAAGTGATGCTGTTATGAACACTCACCTCCTGAATGTTGGAGGTGAGACCTGGTGGGAGGCGATTGGATCATGTGAGTGGTTTCTAAAGGTTTAGCACCATCCCTCTATATGTTGTGGACAAATACCTATTCAAAATTCTTATTTCAATTCTTTTGGATATGTCCTCAGAAATGGAATTGCTGGATTCTATTTTCAAATTTTGAGGAACCTCCATACTGTTTCCTGTAGAGGCTGCAGCATTTGACATTCCCACCGACAGCACCTGAATATTCCCATTTCTCCATGTTCTTGTCAACAGTCATTACTTTCTTTTTTTCTTTGGAGTAGCTAACCTAATGGGTGTGAGGTAGTATATCTGGCAAATTTTCAGTGAATGATAAACACGGACCAAAAAAACAGGGATTGCAAATTTACTTCTGATGATATTGAAGTGGCTATTTTCAGTATGGATGGGAGGAGACCAAAATATGTGCACACAGACAGCTTCTCATTCTCCTTTAGTGGTTTCCAGACCTGGTGCTCACATTTGAGAGATTCATGTTGCTTCAAACCCTAACAAACTTAGGTGAGATATGAGACCTGCTCTTCTGATTATTGCAATGGCAAGACATGAGACCAGGGACTGCTTGGCTGCCTCACACAGTGCTCTCTGCCAATCTGCCCTCTCTCCTGTCATTCATTCATCCTTGGTGCTTTGTGTGAAGGTCCCTGCCCACTGTGATTTCATGAACTGAGGGGACCTAGCTGAAAAGTGAAAGTTAGGATCAGACCGGAACAGTCAGAATTCACAATTCACTCCACTTATCCTAAAAATACCTTCCCTCAATATTGCATCTTCCTCCAAAACTACTGCACAACCTCCTCTCTTCTCCATATTTTTTCTGGATAATTGAGATGAGCAAACACTAGTTGAGTTTATCATGGACAAGGCAATACTCCAATAAGTCTGCATATATTAACATACTTACCGTTTATGAGAACGTACAAAATAGGTTATCACCAGCGTTATCATCATTGTTTTATAGATGAGGAAACTGGAACACAGGGAAGTTATGTAACTTGCTCAAGATCACAGTGAAAAGTTGGCAAAGCCAAAATTCAAACACAGGCAGCCTGGACTGAGAGTTGGCCATCTTAATCCCAACACTGCTGATAAAATACTTTTACACTATTTCATTCATACCCTTCTCTTCTTTACCAAAATTACTAAAAGAATAGTTTTCATTTGCTTCTTTCATTTTTTCTTCTCTGTTTACTCTTCATTCCCCCACATACAGCTGTACCCTCTACTCCTGCTCCGTGTGTCTCCCATGATCCTCTGGTCCCCGCCCACCAGCCCTGGGCCTCACCACCTCATTTCTGACCATTAACTCACAGTCAACACACCAGAGTTGGAAAAGTGGGAAATTTGGGGAAAATTTTTCCCTAAACCTTCTGCTTGTTCTATACCCTCTCTCTAAGCATGGTGACACTGTCCATGCACCTAACCCTAGCCAGACATCTGAGCCTCATCCTCTCTCACCTCATTTTGATGATGTCAGGACTAAGACTAATGAATTTTAAGTTGGCGAATGTAACTGTCACCTTTCTGTTTTAGTTTTGCACTCTTTTTCTCTCCACTTTAGAGCAAGCTGAAATTTAGCAGCATTTTGAAGGCAGCCGTGGACCAGCACTGTCTGCCCCACTGTTCTTCAGCAGACACAGGCATTAATCCAGACCCTGAGATTGCCATCCTATGAGAACACACAAAGGAAGACATTCAGTGAAGATGCACCCTCTTCCAGAGGTGCCCCAAAAGGGCAGACCATGGCAGCCTCATCTTTCTGGTTTTGAACTAGGTCCCTCTACTTGAGGGAAGTGCAATGGAATAGAGACAGCACCTCCCTGGGCAGCAGGGAAGCTGGCTCTAAGCCCCACGCTGGTGCCAAGACCAGCTGCCTACCTGATGCCCCTAACGGTTCCCTCCTCCGTGAATTGCCGGCATTAACTCTCCTGAATGCTGCACCACAGGCTGCAGCTAAGCACTCTGTGAGTTTCAAGGAGAACTCAGGGGTGAGGGGGTCCTTTCTCCTTGACAGAATCTGCAGACTGTGGTCACAGTTTCCTAGCAACCATCTCCATCAGGTGGGAGTCACAACAACACACATATCAGGCGGAAGAGTGGATTTTCCTTTCTCATTTTCCTATGGTTGGTCTTAATAAAGAGGGAAACCAAAGAACGCATGGGAGTTTTCCTGAGGTATTTCTTCTGCTGATGAAGACGTGGCTTTCCTGTGTCCCCAGTGTCCCCTCATGCACCTCTTGGGACACGTAGATTAAGAAGTGGAAGACACGGACTTTCCGGGCCCTGGGGTCACCCTGCAGGAGATGCCTTCATACCCTGTTTTACATTCCTCTTGTGTCCACCAGGCCCAATCCTATTCAATGCTGCTTGGGTCACCTCAGATTAAGTCACTGGCACAAATAGAATTTTGTCCCCCCAAAATTCATATGTTGAAGCCCTAACCCGCAATGTGATGTTAGTTAGAGGCAGGGCTTTGGGAGGATCATTAGGTTGAGGTGAGGTTATGAGGGTAAGGTTCCCATGATGGCATTAGTGCCCTTATGAGAAAAAGCTCTCTCCATCTCTTTCTCTTTCTCTCTCTCTCTTTCTCTGCAGATGCACCAAGCAAAGTTCATGTGAACACACACAATATGATGTCTGTTTACGAGACAGGAAGAGATGCTTCGCCAGAGTGTGACCTTGCTGACACCATGATCTTGGACTTCCAGTCTCCAGAACTGTGAGCAAATACATTTCTGTTGCTTACGCCAACAGAAGTGTGGAATTTTACTATGGCAGCCCTAGCTGACTGAGACAGTCACCATTCTCTTTGAAACTAGATGCCACCAATGTGAAAGTCCTTGTGTTTTCCTGTGAAGTCTCCACATGTGCATGCCGAGTTCCTGAGAACAGACCCTGTCTTATATGTGGCTCTAGTCACAGGCAATCCTGAGTACCTGTTCTGTGTTAGCCACTGTGCTAGAGGGTACTGAGATGCATCCTGCCTCACAGAATCCAGAGGAGATAGCTGTGCATACTAAGAACTAGAATGATATACAGAATGCCAGGCAACCTCCACTATATATGGTGTGAAGGGCCTGATTCTTAGAACTTCTTTATCAGGTTTGCTTTACTGATTGTAAAACAATCTAGAATATCAGTGTAGAAAGTAAAAAAAAAAAAAAGAAAAAGAAAAAGAGTTTAGAGGAATAGAATTTGCCCAAGACATAATTAGAGGACACAGTCTCCAAGACCTCTCTTACTTCTGACATGAACCTCAAGGTTGGGGAGGGATCCACAAACTGCCCTCAGTTTTGAAAATTTGCTAGAAGGGCTCACAGAACAGTTACACCCATGGCTTTGGTTTATTGCAGGGAAAGGATACAGATTAAAATCAGCCAGAGGAAGAGATGCTTAGGGCAGAGTCTGAGAGGGTTTCAAACAGAAGCTTCCATGGCCCTCTCCCTTTGAAGTGAGTTCACCTCACCCTCCTGGCATCGATGTGTGGTGATAGGCAAGGAGTGCTGTCAGCCAGGAAAGCTCTCCTGAGTGTCTCTATTCAGTCTTCCTGGAGCTCTAGTCTGTAGGATTGAATGAACCACTTGAGGTGGTGATTGTTTCGTCCCTGAATCACTGGCTCTGGATGACTCTTATCAAAATTGATGAAGGGGACCGTAGGGGGTTGGGGAATTTTTGTAATAAGCTGGAGGCAGGAATAAATTGCCATTTAAGCCTCACTCCCAGGCTGAGTCAAGAAAAGTTATTTTCAAGTGTGTATCTATGCTAGGCT